>NC_090265.1:356504643-357704643 GCF_040414725.1 Anabrus simplex
TATAGTATTATATGAATAAAATGGCGAGTTCTCTGCCTAATAATCTCCCGCATAATCTCTGTGTATAATCTATGTAAAGTAACACGGAAGGATGAGGTAGAAAAGATCTATGTCACGCTAACCAACATAAGAGTTTCAACGGTGTGTGATTTCAAAAGCTTGCAAATAGAAAAGAAGAAATGGAAGTTTAATGATTAAATATCTGGAATATATTGAGGATGCTAATGAGAAAGCAGAACAATCTGTGTCAGTTCGACGTTGAACAGCAGTTGACCACAGTTTACATCATTTCTGGCAAAATATTATGTTATGTCTGTAATGTCACATCCTTTGAATTTGATTTGCCTTTCAGATGGGTAACACATACACTACATACTTTTGGAACGTCGATTTTGATATGACAAGTCCATTGCACAGTGTAGAACGAGGATCGGACTTAAGTAAGTTATGGAAAATCCTTTAATATATGTAACAACATAACAGTGGACGAAAATAGGTCACATATGGTGAATTATATTTATTAGGGGAATTTACATGGATTTTTGTTGTTACAGAACTCGAATAGGTGTTGGGTAAGTTACTTTTTGTTTGGAATAAATCACCCAATTTCACAAGTGAGAGAACACGAAGATTCTAGCAAGAATCCAAGTAATTCTTAATACATCTCTACACAAGTCAGAAGGAAATAGTAGAATAGTGTGTGGTTTAATAACCATAAGGAAAATTATTACGAATGAGTGGACAGTTAAAATTACGTTAGAGATCTGCCCATCTCAAATTGTCTTAGTTAGGCTTGAATTGACAAGCTTAATGACGTCCGTACTATTCCGCTCATGTACCAGAAATGAAATATAATGTCCCAATGTCCTTATTATTAGTTGAGGAAAGTCACTGTTGTGGTATTATTGCTGACAGTATTAGGCGACAAACTGTAAATTTACTTAGGAGAGTTTTCTCTTCTGCCAACGACATTACACTGTAATTAAGGCAGCATACTATTGCTACATAAAAAAAGCTTGAGGACCTAATTCTCAACGTGTGCAGTATAAACGTTGGAGGCGCCCTAGACGAAACAGAAGGACGTGTTTGGTTCAGCCAAAAGGACGTGGATTCATTTGCCCGCCAGGGAGCCAAACTCTAGAAATGGGAATTTCTCTTCTAGAAAGGCACAAGGTCCTGATGTTCACTCAGCCTACATTATAAATGAGCACTGGGTTAATTTTTGAGGACAAAGGTGGCCGGGGTTACGGTTTGTGGAAACCTCCATCTTCCACTCCTCTAGGGACCTCCATAGCTCTACAGAGATGACTTACGGTTGCTTTAATTTTCTTAGGAAAATAACTGACCCATGTTAGAGATTAAATGATAGTTGATTATGTATGATACGCACATGCTAATCCATAAACGTAATGTAGGGAAAAGGCGCCTTGATCATACAAAGAGAGTGCATTATTGAAGATGCATTTGTTGACAAGTCAATTTCAGTGAGATTCACGAAGACTAGATTAGTTCTATTGTTTGAATATCGCCACAATTTATTGTAGATAATGACAAATATGGCTGCATTTCTTATTTTATTTTATTTTCAATCTTCAGTTGTCTGTTCTCTTCTTGTAGTACATGCGATTTCAAATGAAATTCAGTGCTCGATCGATCAGATATAATACGTGTGCAGGTTTACATAGAAACATCAATTTATTTTAACAGATGTGACAAGTTAACTGTGCCAAGTTTAACACATACATTCATTAGTCTCTCATAAACATCAGAGCTATTCACAGATACAACGTTAATGTTAAAAGGATTGACATACATACAGTCTAATTGCAGTTCCTGGTACGCAACCAACTGTCAAGTAGATCAGCACCAGAAGTAAGTAAGATATATGAATTTGGCAGTTCCTTTGATTTTTGATAACAACAATTTCTTTTAACTAATCAGAAAATGTTGTACCCATGTACTCATAAATATAAGTCTATCTGAAAAATTTTTTTTGCCAGTATATACCGGTATTACTACCATTTCTGAGATAATATCATCCAATCCCTGTCCGCATTGTATTATAAATTACCATTCTCTCCACTTTCTATACAACGAATCTATTTCCACGCACAGTGTAATCACATTTCTGTAATCACTCTGACTCAAAATCAGATACATTTATTTTTGCATTGAGCAGCTCCAAAATATTGTTACTGTAGGTTTTACAGTAATTCTTGACTTTCATCGGGGTTCCCTGCCAACTGGTGTAATACTCTTAAATTATTTGTAATAATTTAGTATGATTTTCATTTGACTTTTATTCTCTACGGTTAATGTAAATCTCGAATTAGTTTCTACGTGTAATTCTCCGTCCTTGGAACATGTCTTCCTTTTTATTTTCATACCGTGAAAGATTTATTTAACTACATCAAAATAGTCGAATCATTGTGAAGCGCTTCTTTTTATTAACGTCTAATTACCTTCCTCCGACGTCTCTGCCCCCACGTGGCAACACATTAACCTCAATAGCTACAAAGTGTCAGTTTAGAATGATTTTCGTAATATGATTTCTAGCTGGAATCAATATTATTCACCTCATGGATTCATATCCAATTCAATTAAAATTGTTTATCTGGATTCCTGTCGTTAAAATAGGGCCATCTATGTGAAATCCTTCCAAAATACTTGTGGTAAATCTTCGAACAGTTCATAATATTAATATCCAGACCACGCGTCTACTCGTTAGACCTAAATAGCCGCCTCCCAAGGCTTCATAGTTCGTTGTCAAGAGAAGTACTAAAGCTTAACTTATGCCCAGTTTACTGTATATTAACTTTTTGCATGGCTTCTCTTCATGAACTCTTTTTCTTTATGTCAAACTCTTTTATGTTTGGTTCTCAACTTCGCAAGAAATTGTATCCTGTGGGAATGGAATAGTTCGTCAATTAAATTTTGGTACAAGCTTAGTCACATTAGTTCCTTTATGATAAATGCTTTCTTATATCTACCGTACTAATAAGAAAATTATATTCTGGTTATGGGCTTTTGGATTATGGCAACTCTACTACCACTAAACCCCCAATTCACTTACATATCGTCGTTGCCGGGACAAAACCTCCTATGTGAAAATATTTTTGGAGGTAAACTGACCCGCAGCACATACATTATGAAGAGCGAGAATGCCTTGACAATATTCACACAATATTGCACCTTAGAGGACAGAACCTTACCGGCCAAAGTTATAAGCTAAAATATTTCACATAGGAGGTTTCGTCCCGGCAGCGACGATATGTCAGACTCCCCTCTTTCATATTCTATATTAGTCCTTACTTCGTCTTCCCATGTTCTCGATGGCACTGAGATTGTGAGGAACAGGAGAAACACCTAGCGTTGACCACATTTCTTCTTCCGACAGTTTAATCCTTCGATGCCATTGAGCGCTCACCCTCATGATAATTTGTTGGTATTCCTCAAAATTGTCATTGATTCAAAGATATATTGCTCGCAACTTAAACAAGCATATCGTCGCTGCGCGAGCAGTACCTCGTATCCCACAAAGCTCTTCCTATTCGTTATGATCCTTAACACTGATAACGCCACAAAGGGACATACAGTCCATCAGAACGATTTCTGTTGTGATAATTTTCCTATACTTATGTGTAAAGGAAAATGAACCTTACCGTACCGCGCTGTAGGAATGTGTGCTTGCATGAAGTATTTACGCACTCCGTTTTCCATGGTTTCGCATTTGCACACCAGGCAAATGCTGGGTCTGTACCTTAATTAAGGCCACGGCCGCTTGCTTCCCACTCCTAGACCTTTCCTATCCCACAGTCGCCATAAGACCTGTCTGTGTCGGTGTGACGTAAAACAAATTGTAAAAAATTTACGCACTCCTACAGTATAGTATAGTTAAGGTGCATTTACCTTTACCTTTACGAAAATCATTCTAATGGCCTGCATATCCATATGTGGCTGTGAGGCGCGACGAGTCTTGGGGAAAATAATGGATAGAAAGAGTATTGCCAGATAAGCGGTAATGCTTTTGCAGCGAAGATTTCCAAATGATATTCGCCTGCAGTCAGAATATGTGCGCAAATGCGTCGTTAGTTCCAGCATTGTTGCATTAATCCAAGCCTCTCAAAGCCTCCAACTGTGAAATTTACAATGAGCCAACTGGAGACAAGTAAAGTTTCCTTCGCAGTCTTTCAATTTCATCTCTTCACACAACCCTCCATAACCATATAACAGTAATGTAACCATTCGTTTAGCAACCCCCGTGGCTTCTACGACTGACTTCACTAGCCGATACGTTCCTTCAGTTTGTTAGTTTGACGCTAGCTGAGTCTTCATTGCCTGATCTGTCAGCTGGCTGCAGACAAGTGAAGTAGATTATCATTACTAATTTTATTACTTCTTTCTTCGTTATGCCCAATTAAAGAGCACATTTGAACTAATTAGCTATGGTCAGACGGCTTCCACTTCTTATTCTTATTCTTATTCTTCTCCTTATTATTATTATTATTATTATTATTATTATTATTATTATTATTATTATTATTATTATTATTATTATTATTTTCACCTCCAAAAATCTCTTCATGAATTCGCTGTGTTACAACTTGCGTTCTTATGTCACAATTTTCCGGTGATTTCTTCTTGTTCTTCTCCTTCTTCTTCGTCTACTTCTTCTTTTCCTAACAAAAAAATCTTTATGAATTCGCTGTGTTACTTCTTGCGTTCTTCTGTCCACTATTTTCCGGAGATTTCACCGTCTTCTTCTCCTTCTCTTCTTCTTTTTATTATTCGTTCTCTTGGAATAAACAGACGTAACTTGGCCTCTGAACGGATTCACTCACCATAAATTAATAATGTTCCCGTAATTACACAGGTACAGTGTATTGCATACTTCCAGGTACTAAGATCACCATCATCATAATCATCATTGACTGAAGACCGTTCCTTGTTGATGCTACCATTAGTCTATGCAATTTCATCCGTTTTCTTGGGCTGGGCCATGGTTCATTTCTACACTGCTGTCTTCCCCTGATCTCTGGATCTTCAGGCTGGAAAATATCTGATGAAGAAGTTTCTAAATAATGTCTGAATTTTTACTAAATCATTTACCGAATCTTTAAGCAAATATAATTATATGCAGACATTTTCTGGGGTTTATCACTCATATTATTTTTGTAAACGAACTATGTTTCTGGGCATACCAAACCAACTCAAATTATGCTATCACTTATCGTGAAGCTTGACGTGGTATTTTCACGCTAAATTGTGATTATTTCTAAGGTCAATTTCAGTTATTGCAGAAAACAAAAGGATAAAACACATTAAATTATTAGACTGTAATTGACACGAGAAATGTTGATACAAAAAGCAACATATGATGTTATCTGCAAGAAAATACGAGAATGGGCTCCCTCAGCGACCTGATTCATTACGTCTGCAAGGGAAGGTCAAGATCATCACTTAATTCAAATGAATTCAAATTACCGTTCTATGTTCAGTGACTTGTTACAGTCATAAAGTTTCATTGATATATTGGCATGGCAAAGGCTATAACTTTCAAAAGGTACATTTTTAGATACGTCATTGAGAAAGCAAATGGTCTTACTAATGGCACAGAGAAGGTCACACGCCCATGTGTAAACAAATTACATTGAAGATATGGCCACTAGATAGCGGAATTTGTAAGTGCATAGCTGTTGGCACGGAGACGGTAGTCCGACGGCATTGCCGGTTGTGGGAACAATGAGGTCCCATATTGTGTCGTAAAAGAGTTCTCATCTGGAACGTTTCTCAAATGAAATATGCGAATACGGGCTGATACTTGTACAGGCGGAATAAGAATCGGATGATTTTCATAGTCTTCATGTACGTCATTACAAATAACGATATGGATTCTGCGGACATGAAACTGTTGGTTTCAGGGCAGTCGTGCATGCCATGCGTAATAAATTGGACGTTATGAAGAAAAGAAAAACATTTCAAGATCATGGTTCCAAAAGAGAAACTGTTAAATTTTGAAACCTAATAATTCCGCAATGATGTAGAGTGAGGACGTCTTCGACTTCGTTTCATAATTTGATAAGTCAAGCTTTTAATCCCATCTTGCATCAAAACGAGCACTCTCAGCTGGGTTAGACCCTCATGCGCTGATTTTTAGTTTAGAATAACAGTCATCTAACAACATGGAAATGTAGGAGTGGCACAAGGTTTTTTACAAACCTCATAGGCACTAAATTGCAAACCCAACATCATATTGCATTATGACAAATTTATAATATAATAATCGAATTCATTCCCAGGTAAAAGAATGCTTTTTATGTTATTCTTGAAAAAATTAAGATTTTACACACAAATTTGTGCCAGATATTCAATTTGTAATACAAAATTCGAGTGTATGCACTTCATTGCCAAGAAATGCTTGCATTAATGTTAGTGTTAAAATCATGTAAATAATACTTTACTTCCCTGAAAAGAATCTTTTTGGGGACTTACTTTTTTTTAAAATTAAATTTACTTGGGGAATTGTGGTATTTTGTCTTTCTTACCACTTAAAGTAGAATTTTTCTGTTCCAGGTTCACCTGCGGACGCATACGGGTGAAAAGCCTTTCCAATGTACCGAGTGCGGAAAACAGTTTAGTCAACTTCGGAACTACAAGTATCACCGGTCAGTTCATGAAGGTACCAGAGAATTCGCCGCTACCTGCCCTGAATGTGGCAAGTACTTCAACGACAGGGGGTATCTGAGTTCACATATGAAAATCCACCGGAACAGGAAGGAGTACGGTTGTCAATACTGCGGCAAGAGCTTTAATCAACGCGTGGCTTACAACATGCATGTTCGAATTCATACCGGAGAACGTCCACATGCCTGCCCCCACTGCAGCAAGAGCTTTTCGCGGAAGATGTTGCTGAAACAGCATCTAAGAATCCACACTGGGGAGAAGCCTTTTTCATGTGAGGTCTGTGGTAAAGCCTTTGCTGACCGGAGTAATATGACCTTGCACATGCGTCTACATTCCGGCATTAAGCCTTATACATGCACGGTATGCACCAAGGCATTTACGAAAAAACACCACCTCAAAACTCACATGAACTACCACACGGGTATAAAACCGTACGCATGCTCAAAGTGTGGCTTACGTTTCAGCCAATCTAGCAATATGAGGACTCACTTCAAGAAGTGTACAGGTGGAAACGATAACAACAGTAACAACAGATCTCCTAGCTCGAACACGGATAAAACCTCAACCAATATTTCAATAACTACGCTTCTATCATCCGGCAGCGAACACGCAGTAGCAACAACGTCAGAGTCAACTGTTACTCCGCCGCACTCTGAAGAATCTTCATGTGCAAACATTCCACCTACTCAAAGGGTGGAACTGAAAAACAAATAGGTGCAGACATAAAATAGTACAATATTACTTATGCATTTGTAAATATGTTTATTAATGAAGATATTATTTTTCATATGATGTGTTTTTCATTATTTTTTACATGTCATAAATTTGTTTTCCTGAAATCCTGTGTTTAATACTAGAATTCCTCTGATACGTTGTGTGCACCTTAGAACTAAATTGCCCATTTGCAAGTTCTGTCATATCCATGCAAGCAGAACGAAGAGAAACGAAGATAAACATATTACAAATCCTACACTGCAGACAAATATACAATTCCTGATGTACAATGTTCCTAAACACTTTTTGAAATTAAAGTGGAAGTGTATACAAACTAGTTTAAAAAGGAGATATCAAAATACTGGGAAATTGATTACACGTGACACATCTTGTTGATATATGAAGGATGAAACACTGTTTACCTCTATTTAAAATGATATTGGAAATAATAACGTATTCAAAAAAGTCGTTTTGAAGCTGTTGCAGGGCAGTAACGCTATCAATGAAGTAATAAACAAGAAAAAATTATTTTATCGATGACATCAATACATTTCATTACAGTACTACATTCTAAATGAATAATTCGTTTACTTCATCATATTGTTCAACACGAACAAATCGATGCATAACGTAGGTTTATATGAGCTACTAAAACATAAAGCAATGGAAATAGCTGCAACTTGAAACACAGCATAATACATCCTATGAATACCTGAAGGACGTAACACTTCTTGTATCTGTACCTCACCTTTACAATAACACGGAGAGATCACATTCAGCAACGTTATTTTTAGTCTTGTTGACAGAGGATGTCCAAGGACCTACGTGGCAAACAAAAAGGAACAACAATATTTTCAGGGTGATAACACGTATTATAAATGAAGTACTAAAAAACAATCGTAACATTTTATAAATATCTCACCTCTTAAAACGTTCAGCAAAATTTATATTTTTCAACGTCAACAACAGGTGCTATTTTGGGAGCGACTCCAATACGTTCACTGAGAAACTAACACACAAACACGCATGTACAAATCTACTTGTATCAAAGCAATGTAATCGAAGTGTGTAACATGGAGTAATTTGTACAGAAACATCAATAATAATACTTGCTTAATGTTGTTAAAATTAAGAGCCACATAGGGTCTCTTTTTCATCCATTAGGAGGTCTGTACAGTTTCAAAAACCAACGATAGGAAGTTAATTTAGTCAAACACCTTAGCAGCCCAAAATTGAAATCAGTATCCTGAGAAGTGAAGGACAACAGTTAACCGAATACCCATCTAAGGGACGGGACATGAAGAACATTTAAGAACTTTCACTTGCGGGGACACCAACAGTGAAGTTCCTAGAGCATTCACATCCAACAGATAATAAAGAAAATATTCGCAGACTAAATTTGCAATAAATTCAAGTGGAGCATTTTCTATTTTCATGACAATCCTACTCATTACCTGTTCAATTCGAGTCAGGTTTAAGTTCGTGCCGCTGGATATTCAGATACCTTGACAGATATTTATTTTTTCACCAATTTTTACACTTGTTTTAATCCATTTTCTAATCTACTCAATTTATAATTAAATTTGTAAAACTCAATCTGTACTGTTCAATTTATTTTGTAATTTAATTATATTTTAATAATTAATTAATTAACATTTATCTGAAAGCAGTTTTCTTAACCGTAATTCCACTCACTTTTTATATAAATACACATATAATGTGTTTTTTTTCTCTTCAGGGTTTCTTCATATAAATTTATCTCTCGCGTAAGTGAAGCAGATACATTTTGAATAAAAGAGAAAACAGTAATAACCTTTCACCTGTTCCTTTCAGGGCAAGTAGTATTTATAGAACCCTTTTCGCATAGTTATAACTGCGCGTTTATATAATTTCACTGACCAATAAGTCTCCAGCTTTATCTACATTAATAAATACTACATTGCTTACAATAACTAGCTTATATATCAATATATAACTAGTATACATAGTTTTTTAAAAGTAGCAGACATCTGCTGATGGTGAGTATTTTATTTTAATTCATTTCTGAGTGTAGCTGAATCTCTTACATGTGTTTCGAATTTAAAATATACAAGTTCCTTTAAAAGCGTTCTCCATTTACACAATGACAGAAACTCTGTGAAATAAAGAACAAACCTAGTCTATTGGATCTACCTGAAGTTAATTGACAGCTTTTTGGAGAGTTTTCCTATGTGTTAGAGGGCGAAGGGACAGGAGGGGAAAGGGGAGCTTGTTTTGACAGACTGGATGAAGAGGTGTAACTAGCAGCTTATGGGCAAGGAGTGTACTTCTCCCTGACAGGGACATCCGGTAGGCAGATAAATATCACACCAGCGTGTAGAGATAAGGAAGTGTCCCACTCTGCACCTTGTTACCTCACAATCAGACGAGTTATTCTTCTGACGTTTACATTTTATGTAGAAGGTGAAACTGTTGTGACACATTCAGTTGATTGAAACGTGACACACCCGAATTTTGGACTCAAATTCTGTTAAACAGAATCTAATATCACAATATACAATTATTAGGAACGTAAACGTATTTTTAAGCAAACTATCTTGTACTTCCCTGTTCCAAGAAGTTCTGAACCAGCCGCTGTTCATAATTTGGATTTTCTGGTGTAGCCTATTTCTTTTCTAAGGTTCTCAATGAAAATAAGGTGTGATGGCAAGTATCATTTTACCTTCTTGATCAGAAAGTACGTAAACTCGGTATTTAAGCTTTTAAAATACAATATTGTACCTGATCAAATACAAGAACACTTGACAGTAGTATGTGTTATGATTAGTCCCTCTAGCTCACCACTAGCGTCGCATGAACTCAGAAAGTGATAATACTACTTCTTCAGCTCGTTCTGATAATATTATGAATTTAAGATTAGGAGAGAAGCCGGAGAATCCCCATACCTTGTCGCACAGTCGAAGCAAATCCAATTAGTGCTTGGCATGCCATGTAATAAGGAAGTCTTAGATAAAGCGGTGAATCATAGGTCCTATCAGCTTTAATTAGTTGTCCGCCTTTAGTTTATTTTGGTAGTCTGGTTACTCTACTGTAGAATATCCGTTTGTACTGGAGCACAAGTTAGTTAATCTATTTATTCACACAGTCTCTTACGATAGTGGGTGTTGTAAAGGTAGCTTGAGTGAAGTTAACCAACTTGCCATTAGCGTTCATTTAATTTCAAATCATTTGCAGTCGAACAATACACAAATCTTTTATATTTCTATCGTCTGGTCGGTTGTTGTCTACTTCATTGCAAACACAAATAGCGAACGGAACACAAATTAGCTTCGGTTTAGTTGACATTTGAAGGTAGAATGAAGACAGTTGTAGCGTGACTCCAGAATGTGACCTCGCAAATACAATTGCACAAAAGAGTATTTCGCACGTACAGTAATTGATCCGTAATAAGTCAAGCGGGATAAGGTTTCGTATTAGGAACAGCTGGAATTCTTTTATTTTCATGTAACCGTCACTTAAGACAGTGGTATTTTGAACAGTTCTTAAAGCTGGTGACATTCTAAAATTGGTAGAGTCCATTGGTACCATAACCGGTTTTTTATGAGAAAATTTTATTCAAACTACGGAAATTATCCAACTATTATTGTAAATTATTTAGTTATGACTTTGAAATACCAAGACATTTTACTCGCTTGGAATCATATATTTCAGTGCATGTGCGTTTCGGGGAGGAATAACATATAATTGAATTACAATTAATTTAACAAAATGCAAATTATATTCGTCTTTCTTTCTTACTTTCTCCTTTATTAATAGTTTACCCTCCAGGGTTGGTTTTTCTCTCAAACACAGCGAGGGATCTCACCTCTAAAGCGTCAAGGGCAGTGTCCTGGAGCGTGAGACTTTCGGTCGGGGAGATACAACTGGGAGGATAACCCAGGCGGCCTCACCTGCTATGCTGAACAGGGGCCTTGTGGGGGAGGGGATGGGATGGTCGGAATGGATAGTCAAGGAAGAGGGCAGGAAGCAGCCGTGGCCTTAAGTTAGGTACCATCCCGGCATTTGCCTGGAGGAGAAGTCACTCAGTTATTAGCATTATTATTAAAACTGTGTACGTGTAATGGTTCCTATGGCAAATGGATCATTTCTCCTTGATACTCTATTGTGACTAGCTCGACTTACAAAATCTCATATTAGGCCTACAGCAGTCGATATCTGAATTACTCAATACAGTTTTAAGTTACCCCTAGGCTGCTGTGTTATCAATACGGATTTATTCTTTCTGCATACTGTGAAAGACTTGCGGACATGACTGTCGTATATTGCAGTAGTAGTTTTAACATATCTGTGTCTCTAGGCACAATTTTAACATAGCCCCGCTTTCCCTACAAAAAGAAAAGTAGTCATGTTTATTAAATAACTGTAGAATATCATGCTTGTAATATTTCGAACCACACACAACCAGATTATTGACAAATCAAAAATGAAATTAAACTCACTAATCACAGCAGTTTTAGCCAGTCAAACAAGCCAAGAGTAATGATTTACTATAAAAAATGCTCTTGTCACAGCCAAGGTCCCCGAACTTCCAAGAAAACGTGTAACTTGCAGATACTACTAATATTAATGGTCAGTTATTGGACAGTATAAATTTTCCATCTAATTCCTGGTTGCCAGCGTTTCGCCCCATTGTGCTAAGTTGGGCTCATCAGTTGGTAAATAGCACACCCACCAAGACGCGTGGCTAGTGCATACCGTGGAGGCAACTGCGTAGGCTACTTGGAGTGACAGGCAGTGCCAATGCACTATGAGAGACTTTGCCTCATTACCAAAAATTGATGCCTGCCTCGCCAAATTAGGAATGAGTTAGCTGGAAAATTTATAATGTCCAATAACGGACCTTTTATACTGGTATTATAAATTTACCCATTCGGGATAAATATTTCAGGTTCCCTATGGGAATCACAATCCATAACTTGCAGATGTTAGACAATTCACACCTCTTCAGAGATTATGGTTAATAAGGAAGAGAACACCGGCATACCATTAGCCAGTAGTGACATCTCGACAAGGAAAAGCTGTAGTGTTGAAACGGGATGATAATGCCTGGCATTAAATTTACGTTTTCTAATTTTTATTTAACAACTTCCCTAATTATAGGGTTGCCACTAGGACAAAGTATACTTCGTTTTTCAATACAAAACATACTATCACTGTATATCAGGTTATAAAAAGCTGTGTAAAAAATCATGTGATCATGGAATATGAAAAATCTTTATTAAGGAATTAAGAAGCAAAAAGCATGCACACGATGCTATTGACTATATGTATGGTTCCTTAAAATTAATATTGAATCGCGAATGGCAGCTATCGCTATGTTTGTCAACAGACTTTTTTCTAAACCTACTGAAGTCCAAAACGGTGATGAGAATTTAGGAATTGTTCCCTGGGCTCTCACCAACAAGCCTGTGACTGATACATTTTGCAGTCCATATTTTTCTTTATAATACAAATTTGTTGGTTCAAAAATGCTCTTCCTCTCTAAATGCACTTCTTCCGGTTGACTAGAATGCAATTCAGATCGCACCGTTTGGTCAATGATTTTTCCGTTCTTGTTTTCCGGTTTGAAGGCAATGATATCTTCCGGTGCTTCCGTTTGCCGCCAATCCAGACACTTCCTCGTAGGTCATATAGTCTCGCTCTTTGAGGGCGCCGGCCATCATGTGTCGAAACTTGTGCTGACGACTATTCCTTAAAACATCTACGAACGGACAAGCACCCAGGACATGGGCAAGTGTTTCTAGCTCTATGCGGAAACGCCAACAGAGGGTGTTGTCCTGGGTCCTGCCCGGTAGGGAGTGAACTGCAACAACGTTAGCTGTTATCTTGATCGCTTCGCGCTATTTTGAACATGACAGACCATGGTGATCAGATATCCACTTATACGTTTGTGAGTATTCGCTACATATGGGGCAATTAACTCCAGTGCAAAAATCCACGTTCTCGCAATTTGGTACGAACCTTCCTGGCATCCGGAAATTGACTGCGACTGTTGATGATTAGGTCAGTCGCTTCAATGCCAAATTGATTCAAGCAGTCATAACTCTCTGCTTTAAGTTCCCTTATGCCATTTATATAAGAGTTGTTCTCTCTGCTCAAAACCTGACAATACGGATTACACAAATCTTGTGTTTTTATAAGAAAAATGTAGAGAAAAATGAAGTAAAGTACTTCTATGTAATTATTCAAAACATACAATAATATTAATTTACTGTAAGAATTAACAAGAACTAGAATTCGAAACAGACTTTCAACGTATTAGGTCGTGTTACGTATATGTACTACGTGTTGAAGAGATGTTAAGTACAGAACAAAAATGGTCTGTAGGTCGGTACCTAGTGGTACTATGTTATAAAATGTAATTATTCACAGCATACACGAATATGATAATAGGAATTAACACAATAAATGAAATGCTGACCATCAACACATTCTTCATCAAGAACGAACATTCCTTGACATAACTCGGACCATACCGAATAGGATCACCAACAAAAACAATTACGTTAGAAATGTTTCAGTCATACAAGATTGAACTTGCAGATTAAAGTGTCAGTAAGTACCACTTTGAGTTCCACCACCAAACCTAAATGACATAAGGTTCGAGAAAAATTACGTACTGCTGCATCCAGTGTGTAAATTTCTACATTAGCTTTTATCTCACCACATATGTACCCACCTGATATTATTCTAAGTTACTTGCATCGCTTATGTATCTCGCCACATTGGTATATGATACCCCCACTGTATGCATCACATACTACTCCGAGTCCATCAAGCATTTTCGTACAGCGAAGTCACTCCGAAAGTGGAGTAATATAAATACAATATGATTTATGCATTTGCCTCTATAAACTATCATTGAAGTATGTAAGTAAAACGTTCTTTCTCGTGAATAGAGATGTTTGGGAAAATTAGTAGGAAATGCAATAAAAGTTAAGAGCCAGGTAAGTACAAATTTGTAAGGCTCAAAAATCTGGCACAATATGAGTCGATGAGAAATAGAGCTGGTTATGAGCCGTCAGACAGGGAATATGTAAGATAGATACTTGGGGAAAGTAATTGGTAATAATGTTAGACTCAGATGAATCAAATCTTTAATAATATAGTACGTCTCATAAATAGTGGTACCCTGAGGTAATCCGATGTTAATGGCAGCCATTTTAAGAGGGATTCCTTGGAATAGTTAGTTCACGGCTCCGGTATAAAAACATCGTCGTTGCGCCTGCAAAAACCGCTATGTGATGTTGATGTCCGAGAAATACTGACCCACAACACATTCTTGACCAAGAACGAAAATTCTTTAACATAACTCGGACCATATCGAATAAAATAATGTAATGAGATGATTCGGGCTAGTTCACATGTTCCGCCGCTGCAGAGTGCTAGTTTCGTCAGTACGCGACTGCTGCATGTAGACACATTGGTATCATATGGCACATGGCCATTTAAATTATTGTTTGAGATTCAGTGAGTTCATTTTATAGAATAATTTTGTTAATTATTCTTGTGCTCCAATATTTCCTAGCTTATTTACGATCATCTGACAGAGTTTCATTTAGAAGGTGTTCACGATGAAAATATAAACCAGTTTTTGTGATTGCGACTGACACTAGAGATATTCGCCAGTGAATAATTTACAATTAGTTAATATTGTGGTCGATTATATTACTTCCGCTGACTTTACATGTACACTCATTTTTACTCGTTTTAAGCCGTATATTTCATAATAAATGTGCAGATAATAGCCGCGACACAAGTAATTATTAACACCATAACCTAAAAGTGATGTGGATTAGGCAAGTGTCCAAATATTGACTGGGCGTTTTACAGCAAAGAGATACGTCTGACTTCATTAAATTATTCTTCAATAACATATAAAACAGCCATCCATTCCTGGATTAATGAAACATGCTTAAATTCTCGCAGATATTACCGCTCGCGAGTAAATTAAATCTTACGGAGTTATAGGCCTATGTTAGATTTCATATTACAATAAGCCTCCCCTACACATGCCTTTTGATGTTTTACAATAATTGTAATTATTATGTTTTTTCTGTCAGTACTAACCTGTGCTGTGGAGGCCTTGATCTTCAGAAGTTCCGTAACAAGCTCAGCATTTTTCCTTTTTCATTCTTGAATTTATCACTCAAAATGTTGACTTTTCTTTTAAGAAATTTAATTTTCCTTGTCAAGGAAACAACTGTGTGGTTTTAACTGATTTTAGCTCATTTATCACGCGAGTCCTGTAATGACAGCAAATTCGGAGGAGAGGAGGATTCTTTTCGTAAAGCAGTGCAGCATATGAAATATTCGTCTGAAATACCCTTAACATGAAGAATTTTCAACGGAACTTTCCGTGATACACACTTTGGAAGGATTGGAGAATATGTGTGGCTCAGCTGAGGGGTCAAACTCTCACTTCTGTCCTGATACTTCTAATACGTTAGTATCAATAATGGAGCTGTCATATTTACGAAAAAATGTTCATTTGCAAAATACAGGTCAAGCCTAGGCGTGGGGTACCCTTCGACCAATTCACAAATAAAACCTCATCTTCTGGTAGTGAGATAAAAATAATTATTTTTTTCATTAGAATTACGGTCGTAACCTTACTTCCAACCTGGAGCATGGTAGTGAGAAGGCATTATTCTAGCCGCGTATTCCACACCACAAATCTTTGTGTGGACGATATTATAATCGTAAATAACCCACTTTAAGAAAACTTGAAGAAATATCGCGCACTGAGCAATCACTTGAAGCCGACAGCCGTATTAAGTAGCATGAATAACGCGCCAAGTTTCGACTGGCAGCGACTTCAATGCTGCAGATGCAGAGAACGTCTAAGCCTTGGACTTTAACACGTGATCGAGATGGAATCGTCACACTTGTTATTCTATTCATTATGCTCAGAAAATGTTGAACCTTGTGCGACAGAAACTTACCGGCCAAAGTTCTAAGCTTTCACAGGCGAAATGATATAAGGAACGTCAACCAATCAAAGGAAGGTTTACTTAACAAGGAAATATCGATTTCATATTATCACTTCTCTGTGTACCTTATTTATACATAAATTCATCAGAATATCGCCCACACACAACTTTGTTGCATCTTATATTGAGCTCCAGTATTACATTATGTAAGTGCGTTCTACTCATGAACCTGACGGCCGACACATTTGTGGACTGTGTCCCAAAGAGTTTAAATTTAAAAATAAAACAGTTTCCATCCTAGCTTAAAGTTTTGATCTCTATGTGTAAAGACATTGATTTTTATTCATGCACTTTTATTATTAAAACATATTAAGTATTGTAGTTATTCCTTAAATAGTCAAAATAAATACAACTCGAAGTCGAAATTCTCTCCGGACAAATTCTGGAGCTCCCAATATATTACAAAAGACAATATACTGAGAAAGTGCATTATTCTTCGTCGCAGATTATATTACCCAACCTAATTCTTCATATTCACATGTATTCCCATAAACTGTATCATACTATGGTATACCAGCAGGCTTGTAGTTGTAAATGAATATTGAAATCGTATAATCACGACCACGTAACCCCCTGTTATACAAGGACTTAGAACGACAGAAACGTGGCTTTTCGTTTCAGGAAGATAAAAAATCAGATGATAATTATGAATATAATATAATACGCTACTGAATTACGTACGGTATATATAATAAGTTGAGCAAAACCACTTGAAACTTCACTGTCTTAGCTCTATTTGGCAGGTAGCCTATGGATCAATCATGGTGACTACAATGAACACAAAAGTGTGTAACAATACATTAGTGAATTTGAAAGTAAGTGCTCTTCCCTATTTTCATACATTTTTGTGTTTTCCAAATTTTAGAAGTAATTTTAAAAGTGTTGAGATTTTGAAGAAAGATGTATAACAAATAACAAATGAAACCTATAAAGATAGAATGGCTGGCATATCTTCAAGTGGATTAATGAAGCGCCGTGGTGTGATAGTTATTAATTGGCCCACCCGCAGTGCAGTAGACTGTGAAGATTTCTGATTGTTTGAACGACACCGATAAATATTGACCACCGCTGAGTTATCGGCCCGGCTGGTTACTGCCTGACTTCTAACAATAAATGGTGAATTCTCAAGCTGGGTGGCCGAAAGTTTACTTTACACAATCAATAATACCACGATTAGAATCTATGCTGCAAAGCTGAAAAGGTTACCAGTGCACAAGAAAATTGCATGCACAACTAGAAGTAGGACTTGTATGACTGCAACCTGCTAGTAAGTGTGCTAAATGTCGTATAGTGGTTCTTACAGCAACTGCAACAAGAAATATAACACCTTGAATTATGAAATAAAAGGAAAGTAGGAGTCTTTCGTATTCTATTGTTACGCAGAATTTAAAGGGATGGTCTTCATACGAGCCTTTAACCTGTCGTATATCACTCTAAACCAGCATAAAAGAATGTTTTCTATGTCTTCATAAAAATACATTTTCTTAGTACATGTAACTGCATAGCTTTTTCTTCTTAGCCAAGCTGTGACAAGTCGTGACATATTATTGATATAGAATCAAACCTTTACCGAATCATATCTCCACTCCACCATAGCAATACCAAAAACGACACATCCGTGATCAAAATTTGTCAGATATCGCCCTAGAAAACCAGTCGCAAGAGATGTATCATATTGGACATAGATTATTATATTAGTTCATATTTCATATTTCTCATCTTTAAAAGCTCCACTCAAGGTTATTCGTCTACTAGCATCATTCCACGCCATCTCTCCACTACCAGCTCGAAATACACTGACAGAAGGTATTGTTCACCAACATGTTCATATTTCATAGTCATCATTGTATTGTTCCTATAACATATATGTGGTGCCAGTTTCATCCTTCTGAACGTTCTGTTTTTTTTTTGTTTTTTGTTTTTTTTGTGGATGGCGCATGGCGGGATTAATGTTTTACCAGGACGATCATAAATATAAATATTCGTCCTGTCCTGGTGTTATTCCAGTTAATTCAGCGTAGATTCAGTTGCTATTGAAACGGGCGTGCTCAGAAATTCGTAGTGCAAACTTATGCCTATAGACACAGCTGTACAGAGTTGTGTGCATCAGCATTGCAAAGATTATACAATCATTTCGCGTTGTGACGTATTTTCCTGTATGTTCCAAAATTGTAGTCATGAGACATACTTTGTATTTTTGTTCTAAAGAGAATGTGATAAGCTACATCTGGAGGCAATGTCGATAGTTCAAACCTTCTCGTTTTCATAACATCGCTGTGAAATATACAGTTGACAGCAATAGAGATTTTTACATATATATGCAAATTAAGTTCTCCAAAAAATTAAGGTCCACCAACATCTCTTATTATCTGAGTAATTCGTACACATATTATCATTCTTCTTCTTCTTCTGGTGTCTTTCTCTCACAGAATGCTAGCGACGCTCTTTGGGAATTCATATCATTCTTGGCTTCGTGCTTCAAGGTTATCGCAACATGGATACTGAGCTACTATAGGAGATTCCGTGTCAAACACAATCTTCTCTGCTCGCGTCCACATTTCGCTTCTATCTTTGCTTCTACGAAGGGTTGAACCAGGCCTTTTTCTAACACTTCGGAAGATTTGACCGAAATAGTGTTATTTCCTACACTTAACAAGAATTAGGACTTGGTATGATTTACCGACGGGATGACGTACCTCGTTGCTGATGATGAGGTCAATCCACGGGATCTACTTTACTCTGCATTATATCCACATCTCAAAAGACTGCAGTCTTTTCATTGAACAAGCCCTTACAGTTCACCTACGCCGCCACAAATCAGCTTTATGTATAACGCTTCACAAGTCAACGAGTTTGAATATGAAATCACAGTTTTACAGTTTTAACCTCCTCTTGCTGTACTGATAAATCTACACACCCGGATTCCATCATTGAGTCAGGCAACATTATGAGTACTCGAAATGTGACGTTGTTCCTATAGCTTTTACGTCTAGTATAATAACAATGTTGTTTATCTGCTGCTTGTAAATAACTATTGTTATTGTACTAACATAATTTGAAGCGAAAGTCGCTCAAATTGCAATGCAAATTTCATGATTATTTCAAGTATTTCAAGTATTTAACTCTGAGCAGTTTCTCAAGAGCTCATGAATTTTCAGTTTTCTCCAGTCTTGCACTACTAAACAGCTCCTTACACTACAACGTAAACTATCATCAGATGACATCTCTACAAATTTTCAGTTCACTAGCAAATATAAGAAACGTCTTTGTGCTAATGTCCTTAGATATTAGGCACCTTTAAACAACAAGCATCATCATCATAATCATCATCATCATCAAGAAACGTCTTTATATAATGTAAAATATCTAAAGATCTAAACATCTCATAGTACGGTCTGATTCAAACCCACAATCTCGATCAACACTGCCACTCAGCAAATTGTATTAGAAAATTCTCCAGAAGACGTAACACTGCGTGTAAGAAATCGTTATTCTCTTGATATATTTCTTGTCTTGGTCTCATTTCTTGAAAAGTGTCATTCATAGCCAAAACAGTTAATATCAGTTTGCTACAATGTGGTGACTACCATTTCGTCAGGTGTACTTACAAGTTGAACCTATTCGAGGCTCGCAAACTAGCTTTAAATTTCCGTCAGAGCAGGTGATCAAACCTGCGCCCACAAGGACAGCAGTTGTTTGCTGTTGTAAACCCTCGACAAGAAAAGTGGTCTGTGAGTGATATGTGGAGGTGTAAATTATAATGTTGGTTACATTTATAAGAGTCATAAAGATTGCAGTAAAACCAGAAAGAGATAGCAAATCTAGTCTACTAGCAATAATTCAAGTTGATTATTGGATGAAGAAGGGGACAAATTGCTACCCATGAAAAACAAGAAATTGAGAGGATTATTGATTAGAGTTTCATAATGACCGTGAGATTATCCGTAAAAAGTACTCGTAACAGGTCATTGTACTTGAAAAACGGAAGGTCGTTTAATGAGGAAAGAAGGAGTATTAGATAAATAATAAGTATGAAAATGTTTTGTTGCTTAATGGTCATGAATTTAGTAATAATAAAAATAATAATAATAATAATAATAATAATAATAATAATAATAATAATAATAATAATAATAATAATAATTTTTGCGGGGTTACCAGTGGACCAGCAGAGTTGAAAGAAGTTGCCGGAGTGAATGGGTCTAACTACAATGCCACGAATTGATTTAAAACTTTAACAAAGTTTATATTTCTTTAGAATTTCAAGAAAGATCAACAAATAACAATGTAACAGGTACCAGTAGCAATAAACAAGTCTAGGGAATACAAGATTGGTGGTATAAACAGATCTTGGGCTTCAAGCCCTCACTTTACAATTCCTAAGCTCCTAGCTCAAATTTACAAAAGAGCAAAATTTTACACAAGGGCAGAAATCCTCTAATACAAGGAGCACTAGCTCCGTAATTTACAATATCAAGCCTCCTAGAGGCACTTTTACAACACATGAAAAAGAGCTAACGTGCTCTCCGTTTTCCGAGCCTATTCAAGGCGACATCAGAAGATTACAATCACTTGCCATTCAGGCACGACTTACAAATTTGAAACAGGGGTATCTAGTACCCAACCTATTGGGACGTAGCGGAAAAGAACAGGTTAAGTAAATGGCCCGAAACACAAACTGAGTAGGGGCGTGTACTTGCAATCCTAAATATGCATTCTAAAAACCTAAAGGGCACTAGGCCGATGAAACAGGGGCTATTCCCAAACTATGGAGGTGACTCGTATAAGAAAACAATTAAGACTTTACGGAAAGGAATAAAACCAGTTACAAAACGTAGTTACCTCAAACCAATATGAAGGGGAGCTCGAGAGGGTACATCACTCTCTATCCCCGATTTACAGTGAAGGATTTTATGAAGTTATTACATAAGCCGGCAGAAGTTACATTTTCAGAAAGGTAGGTTACATAGTTAAAGTTTCGGACCTCTCCCTCGGGTTAAATTGCAGAACTAGCAAGAAATAAAGATGTTAATTGGCCATTACCTTGTCGGTGTACTGCTGCCTGATGAAAGAGACGCCTCCCGCCTTCTGCTTGACATACACACTAAGCTAGACGACGATCAATTGGCCAAATGACGTGAAAATCTGCAGTTTATAAACCCTCGGGGAAAGTTTGAGACCTTTCACGAATAATCAAGACACACCCACAGAATTTTATTGGTTAACTTCAAAAGTGACACTCAGAATCGAGGAAGAAGCCTCTGATAGGCGGAAAATTAATTAGAGAAATTCGTGATTGGCAAAATTCAAAACTGGCGGAAAGAAAAGATAAATATTGCCAACCCAAAAATAAGGAACATTAATTAGTTTAAAAAACTTATGAATACAAAACTTCTTTAAATCAAAGTTCATACACTTCGCACCAGGGCGCATGATCATAGTTTTAGTAGTGACATCTGTTGAAGAATGTCCAAACTTCTTGATGAAGGGCAAACAAAACAAGTAGAAATTCACACAGTACTGGAAACTTCACAATACCAAAATTACGTCAAATTACTGTAGTGACATCTTCTGAGTAAAGGTTTAAGTAGGTCTAGTTTCAAGTTCACTGTTTCTCCTGTAGAGAAGTATTTTTAGGTGCAAGATTTAAATGCGCGGCGTTGGGGTGTACCTCCCGGTACAATAATAATAGAGGCTGCCTAGCTAAAGAGATAAGAGAGTGCTCGGTTCACTCGTGAAGACATGGATCAGATTCCCCGAAGTCGAAAAATTAAGAAACAATATCTACATTTCTGGAGATGCTAATTGCTTTGAGGCTCACTCAACCAAAAGTCAGTAGCAGGTTAACTCCCGGGGCAAAGGCGGCCGCAAATAGAGCCAACCACTCTGCCTCACTCACAAACTACCGAAGTTACGGAAAGTCGAAGCATTTACCTTCAACTCTTGCAGAGAATGGCTTCGGTAATAATAATAATAATAGTTTTATGTACCATGTACTAGTAAATCTACCGACACGACACTGATATTTTTGAACATTTTCTATTTCCACCAGATTGAGCCAGAATTGATCCCATCAGGTTGGTGTAAGGAAAGCTTTAGTACCAAGAAATGACAAATTTATTTAGCAAGGAAGGGAACGTGAGAGTCAGGTAGCTAAAGTTTTATTTATTCGTTTACTAGCAAATGTACCCGTGCTTCTCCAGGATATTCAACATTGCACGTATAAGAATATCGAAGTGAATTACTGTACATGCAGTGAATAATATTTTTTAAAATTCCATATCACATAGCGTAATCCAGAAACGGCAAGGGGAGGTTCCCATACGTTGTTTCCAACGTAAAGTGAGAGTTGCGAAGTTGTGATGATAACGGCAGGCTCACTTGCCTGGTGCCATTCATAACCGAGTAGGGAAGTTTTCATTATAAAGGCAGGCCCCACTACCTAGTGCGCGGTCAAAATCGATTTGGGGAGTTTTTATTATTATTGCAGGCACCTTCCCTACTGCCAGTCAAAATTAAGTTGTGCTGTTATCATTATAATGACAGACCCCGCTTATTAATATCAGTCAAACCGAGTTGGTGAGTTTCCATTATAATAGCAGACCATTATATCTAATGCCAGTCACATTTCAGATGAGTAAATATTTTTACAATTGCAGGGACACTCACCTACTCCGAAACACAATCGGATAGAGGATTTGACTTCTTCCAGTCAAATCGAGAACGGAATTATTCATTATAATGGCACTCCCTCCTTACTGATTGCGGAGCGTGATTCATTCGAAAAGAGGACGCTGATAAATAAACTGGATCGCTTATTTGGTTGTTCTTCCGGGTTGAACCATATTGTTGTTTTCAGTACATTACGTACAGTTTGTCGACATTTGGAATACATTGCAGTATTCCTTGTTAAGGTCAGTAGTATACTTCCACTCGATCCTAGGGAATCGGTCTTCTCGGGCAACTAACCTGCAAACTACACGTAATGTACATAAAACAACAACACGGTTCGACCGGGAAGAAGAAACTAACAATTTAAAAGTCCGTGGAAGCTTCATATCTAAGGCCCGATCACCGTCTACTTTAACTGCATCAGTTGGCCGCTACATGTGGTGAGAGGAAGGTAACGTGCCTGCGCTCCGTGTGTGTGTACTGTTCTCAGCGTGTGTTGTACTGAACAGTACTGCAAACAATTCTTATAGTTTTAATAGTTAACTTTAATTTCAATTGTTTCATTGTGTAACTACTCAGAAAATAAAAATGGCAACAAAATTCGCACCTAAAAGCACCATGAAATATAGGCCTACCTTTGAAAGAGACAACAGAACTTCCGCATGGGAAACTCGCGAATAGATCCAACACTTCTTGAAACTGAATGAGGGCCAGATATACATGATTCAGATGGACAACCTAGAAAATGCCACCTTCATCAAGGTAATACCAACTGTTATTTTTGAAAGACTTATTTATAACTATCAGGGTACACACAATACGGCATTACAGGATGGTCGGATAGGGAAGATTGAAATCAGTGATGCGGGAACAGTGCTGAAAACGGTTTGAGTGTCAAATGTAACACCACAAGTTCCGACAGAATCTTTTAACACCGTTCTTAGTAAATACCGCAAAATTATCGAACACAGGAGAGAAGAATGGTCTCAGCAGTATCCCTTCAGAGTCCTTTGAGAATAGAAATTAAAACATCTATTCCGTCCTTCATTTATATTGAAGGATACCGTGCGCAAATTATTTATGATGGACAAGTGAGTACATATCTAGCCTTTAGTTCCACAACTCATTTGCGACCAGAATGTCCCTTGCTTCAAACTTGGTTAGCCGAGAGGAGGTTTGTAAACACTGCAGCTGATACAGGTGACGCAGGAGGGTCAGCGACTAGTATCCTGCTCCAGTCACCTTGCATGACAACACAGCGAGATCATCTCAGCGCACCGAAGAGTGGAACGTAAAGAGCAAACAAGTTCGTACAGTTGACCCCACAGAGTTTCCTACTCTTCAAGAAATAACTAAACGAATGAAATTATACAAGAGTTTATCCTATTCCCAAAATTCCCTTTTATGATCAACAAATTAACTCACTGTGACCTTTCACCTTCTGCCCGGGATACTGATATTTCCATCCCATACTCTAAGCAAGATACGGGAATGTCTCAATTATTTGTAGATGTCGAATCAACTTCTAATCCTCTTCATTCTAGTGATGATATCAATCATAGCAACAATCTTCCTGTATGCACTCCCACCATACCTACCTCTCAAGGGAATAATGCAAGTATTTCGGACCTGAGGGACACTGATATAGTAGTAGAACAACAAGACAGTAATCTAGCACAGCCCCACCACAGCAAGCATAACTTGAATTCACAACAGGTGCAACGCGAGGCGGTCTCTCATGAGGGGCGACCGGAATTGACAGTGAAAAGTAGTAGATATCCTCGCTTGCGTACGCCTCGGAAAAGTGTTGAGCGGAAGGAATAGCACTATAAGATACATACATAATAGTTTGGTAAAAGGTCATTTTTGAATAGGAACAAAATGTTTATAAATTACATGCCTCAATCATTACTCTTCCATCTCGCTATGCCTTCAGCTCTAGCGACCTTCGCCACTCTTAACATAAACTGCGTGAGAAGTGACACGAGGTTAGGTCCGTTGGGACGCTACTTAAAGGAGTATGATATTGAAATTCTTGTGTTAAAAGAAGTGAACAACAGTCATTTAGGCTATTTATTTAGTTATGATTACCGTATGTAGTGAACATGGGTGATAGTGCTAGAGGAACAACTATTGTGTAGGCTCTATAGGAAAGGGATTAACCTAACAAGGGACCACACGGGAAGAATATTACCAGCCTCCTTTAATAATATGAAACCGGGCGAGATGGCCGTGCGGTTAGAGGCGCGCAGCTGTGAGTTTGCATCCGGGAGATAGTGAGTTCGAGCTTCACTGTCGGCTGCCCTGAAGATGGTTTTCCGTGGTTTCCCATTTTCACACCAGGCAAATGCTGGGGCTGTACCTTAATTAAGGCCACGGCCGATTCATTACCATTCCTAGGCATTTCCTATCCCATCGTCCCCATAAGACTTATCTGAGTCGGTGCAACGTAAAGCATATAAGGCAGGAGTTGAGTGATATCTACTCTCCCTGAAGACTTCTACAGGAAATTAAAAGATGACAATGATCCTCAGAATTTTAGGAACATTATGGTTTGTCTCATGCTATTAATATTCAAGGAATTCGATAATTCTTCATTAGCGCACATCACCGTGGGAAGCCTTGAAGTATCTGTATACCAATGTGAAGAGTATATCCCGGGTAGTCCCCTAACGTGGCCTGCCTAGAGGCTCCCCATAAGTACTGGCTGATTTGCAGGGAGGTATCCCATTCTGCAGCAAGATTTTCTCCTGTGCGCATCGTGAGTACGTCCGTCAGTTTAATAATTACGCCATAAACTTTGCTTAGGACAAAAACTGTGGTTACTTTAGTGCGGTTGCGCTAATAATTATTCAGCGAATCGATGATCCCTAAACTTTGCAGTAACTGTTCAGTTGAATGATTGTATTTAGACGCTTTATAGTGCGGTCACGAGTGTCTAATTATCCGACCGTAGACAATGCCGTACAAATAGACTTCATCACGAAGCGGTGCGGGTAACCGCGTAAATAGATATTTAAGTGCGGAAAAAGTGTTCGTATAAACTAAAGCCATTTGTGTTATTTCCACTAGATTTACGTGTCGGGATCAGCTCAGAATGAGGTAATGACAATTTGTTCGACAGATTAGGCTGCTGATTTCAGTTAGCAGATATATTAGCCTACACACATTCGTGTGCGGTTAAGCTGTTAAAGGGGAACAATGATTTTTAACTTCGCAGATCGCCAGTAACTGATCTATGCCTGTGAAAGTAAATAAAAGTTACGGTAGTACCATGCTGTTAAATATTTAGGCATTTCATTCCGGTGAAAACCTGTACCGTGTTTCAAGAGCCGAGAGGCACTAGACCTTCCGTCCTTAACCTCAAGAAGACGGCCTCATGAACGAGTCATCCATGGATACTGGACCAAGAGGATCGACCCAGGACAACAACTTCACAATGATGGGCTAAGAAGGAGTAGCCATGGCCCGAAGGCGGAAGCGGGGAGGTCATCAGTAATGAGCATGTGTTCGGGACAGTAATGTTTTCGCAGATAGATATCTGTTGAATGATGTAAATCAGATTCAGTTAAGCCCTTCAGGCAGCTGTGTGATACAGTTTCGATGTTAGGCAAGCCCGTCAGGCAACCTGATTATATACAAGCCCTTATGGCATGGTGTATTTGTATAGTTAGTTAAAATTTACGGGAAATATGGGAGCTAGGTGTAACATAGGATTGTTGTTAGTGACATATTCCAGTTATTCTTTATGCATGCTAACATAATCTGTTGCAACGTAATTGTCTTCAAAAGTAAAGTTCTGATACTCTAAAACGGTGTCTCGGAAGATAATAAAATGTTAGTTAAACGTATGACAGGATCTGCATGTTTTATAAGCATGGTTTTCAGTGGTTAGGGTGAGGCTGTGTATAAGCTGCAGAAACGTCGTAACAGAAAGATTATCTAAATTTCCGACAGAGTTTCTTTCACTATGCACATGACTTGAACCTGGGACTCAAGGATGAGATGTTGTGCCGTACGAAAGATGTGCCATAGCGTTTGTGATGAATTAGTACCTGAGAGTACTCTTATTTAATGAGGTAGACCCTAGATATCGTCAAGCGATTGAGCCTTTTGTATTTGTGAAAATAATTGATCCCTTGTATTTGTCACGGAATGGAAGACTAGGAGTCCTTGTCCCGTCGAGTTCGCATCAGCTGAGAGGCAACTAGGTCGAGGAGTCTTGTTTGTTTACGACTTTTTTCTCCTAGTAGGGGGAGCTACTCACACCACCCTGCAGGTCAACGATATAACCCGCACCCAGCCAAGGGAACGTTTCGTCTTGGATGTCTGCATGTGAATTGTTATTTTTGCTCTGTTCCTGTTGTGTTTGATTCCAGGTGATTAATTTGATGTAGCCTATATTGTTGGCATCCGTGTGTATATCTATTTGTGTTCTTTATGCGCGTTGGATTGTCCTATACCTGTCGTTTAATAAGTGATGTAACACGCAAGTTACTAGAGGTCAAGAGTTCGTTACTCTTATGAGTTCGCGGAACCGCGTCCACATTAAATTCTGTGTTTTGGTAGTGTGACCGTTCATGACCTCGTCATACGTATATGGAGACATCCTGTAGAAAGAATATGCCGTTTTCCGCGCGGTTCTACGTCAAATAGCCGCCGAACGGGGATAATCTTGTCGGTTCCGGGATGCGAGCCGCCCCCCGTAGAGTCACGCGCCTCTCCTCTCGTTGCGCGTAATTGAGAAAACAGGGAGTACAGGCGCCCGTAAGTGGAATTCTTTCTCTCTCTGAGCGAGGGAGCTGGGGCGAGCGGGATGTCACATGACTGAGAGGTGAGGTCACGAAGCAGCCCCAAGGAAGTCGTCCCAACATTCTAGACGATATCACCCCACGTATTCCCCTAAATATCTGGTGGTACCAGTGTATCGCTTTCAACTGTTACGAGGCTATCAATATTAATTACTCGGAAATGCTCGATAGATAATTTCAAGTTACAGCTTCAATGAATGAGGGGATTTTATGGGGATTTATCATGTAGAGAACCATTCTACATGATAAGGTTAACGGGAATTGCGCAGGCAGCGAATATCTTGAAGTGAGAAAGACCAGATGCCCGGCTCTGACAGGACCAGGAAATCTAAAAAAATCCCCGGAGTCAAGCTCCACCTACTTTAAATTGGTAATGACGCTTTCATGATTACAGGCGAGCCCGTGAAAAATTCGCAATGAAAAATGATCAACGAAAAGCGGGATGTACACGCTTTAATTTGATACTAAATTCAAAGTGTAAATACACCTGCCACCGGAGTGAGGTGTGACAAGGGGGCGTGGACTGATTCCCCCTCCAGAAATAATTCGTTCCACCATATAGGCGAGAGGCAGGAGACCAGGGTAACCCAGTATATTCTGTGTCTTTGGTGTGATCGACATGTCTATTCGTGAGTGAACAGTTATTAGGGATAATTAGTGTTTTACATTGTGGAAATTCTTCATCGAACAGTGATATGTAATAGTCAGTGACAACCTATAGTGAGCGACAGTGCGTTGCAAGCCAGATATTGATCACGCTTCTAATGCAGCCTGTAATGAGCTGGATGTGATTTTTTTTTTCTTTAATTCGGATTATGTGTCAGAAAGGCGCGTGGTGCCCAGGATATAGTTCGATCACAGTGTTGTAGTGAGATTCGAACCGACGACATTAGTGATTGGCATTCAGCCATTGGTTTATAGACCGGGCAGTGTCCGCCGTATTCGCTCTAACGCAGTGAGTTGCACATTGGATTAAATATCAGTGAAGTGGAGTGGGTCGATTGATGACCGATATAAAAGGATATAGTAACACGTATGTTCAAACCCTGTGAGTGCGTCCGTCTAGCGCGTGGTGCTCCTAGAGTCAACTAAAATATTTATGGAGAACTAGTGTGTGCAAGGGAAGGCAATGGTGTCGAGCTGCAGGACAGACTAATAATCTAGGGCTAGGATACTTAAATATACATATGAGTATCTTTAGCCGAGACAGGTTTAAATGCACGACACACTTAGTGCATTCATAACGCAATAATCCTTCCTCATTGCATGTATGACCTACGAGAACTTCAGGGCTGGTGAGAGGTCGGCTGTATAGTAACTTCAAAACGTCAGGTATACTCTGGACCTTCCAACGACATCTGAGGATCCAGTCGGCATGCGGACGAACCAGAATATGAAGACCATGGACAACCCTGCCGATCTCAACGCCCCGATGACGGCCTAAGCTGATGGATGTATTCCCTGAGGGCAGCGAGTCGCAGTAGTGATAAGTACTCTTTCATTTATCTCGATAGCTAGTCACTTGTAGGGAAATAAAATTCATTTGCATGTAAATACCTTGAGTATAACGCAGGTTTCAGGGATTATAGTTGATAAGATTTTCCTGTGAGATTTTCTTCGTGGCCGGAGCCACTCATTTTATTAATTAGGGGATATAATGCATGATAATTAATAAGGCCCTAGTATAATTTACAGGTGACGTAATGTAAATAACGGGAATAAAGTTTCATTAGGTGATCCGATCGTCCAAGGCTGAGTGTAACTGCGACGAATCCTCACAAATTTCCTGATTAGTAATTTAGGATGATACGTCACCTGATGATAGAAGTTCCTCCTGTATATATATTAAGGCGGCATACTACAAGACGGCAGTAAACAAAGTGTGGGGTGTACTTGAATTTATAGATGCGATTAACCATGAATCATTTTTATTGTATTTATTTTTATTCTGAAGGCTAGAGTCCTCTGGTTAAATGTGCACTGTTTCGGGAAATGAGGGGAGAAGGGACGGTATGTGATTTGTGAGTTCGTTTGAAAGTACAGTGGTGTGTACATATATGTGTTCTCCGATAGAAGAGACATTTGGAAAATGCCGGCACAGGGATAAGATGGCTGAAGGCATATGTAAAGTAATGCGCTGAGAGCGTCAATGAACTGCAGCAAGAAGGGTTTTTTTTTTTGCGATAATACGAGAATTTGAATATAGCAAGTAAGGGGATAGCCTTGCTATGTGGGTGAAGGAAAAGAAAATAAAAGACAAGCGAGCCGAACCCTTGACAGGTTTATGGCCGGGGGGAATGAGAGGGTCTCGCTAGCCACTGCATGAAATGTGATGTCCAACTCTCCCTTCTTTATATAGTGGAACGAAACGTGCACAATTCAAGATAAAGACACCGTCGTGCATATCCTAGGTATGACAAATTAATGAACTCCTTCCACCTTTGTTATTATTATTATTATTAAGATAAAAACCAGGATAGGGTTTTAGATTCTTTTTTTGTACACCCCACATATGGAAGTCCTGGGCTCGAAGCCCAGGGTTCGAAGAAGACTGTTACCCACATGTGGTAACAAATCATGGAAGTCCTGGGCTCGAGACCCCAGGGTTCGGAGAAGACTGTTGCCCACATGTGGTAACAAATCATGGAAGTCCTGGGCTCGAGACCCCAGGGTTCGAAGAAGACTGTTACCCGCATGTGGTAACAAATCGGAGTTGTATCAAGACCCTGTGTTGTTGTTGTTTTTTTTCTCTTCTCTGGCATGGAGAAGCAAATGCAAGGTGTTATGTCATTTCTTCCAGTGTGTATATTATGTTAGGTGATGCAATTCATTGGTTATTGGTTGATATGCCTGTTGTTTTTAGGAACGCCGTTGAAATGAAATGTCACTTGTTGTATTAACGCCTAGGTAAATCCCTATGAAACAGGCGTTATAAGGGGTAAATACTCCGTGTAATAAATCAGACGAGGTCATTAGCATAGAGACTGTGACATAGCTATCATGTATTTCGAAGGGTACTCGCACATTTAAACAAGCTCAATTAACATGATTCGAATGAATTGGGCGATATAACTCGCGCCGTAAGAAGATATGCCCTTGTAAATAACATATGTGTAAAATGCTTAATATAATAAGATTTTCGTGTGTTAAATAATTCAAAGGGGACGCCCTTTTTTTTCAGTGTGTTTAATGATTTAAATGTTATGAAATGATGAATGCCGGTCTGATAAAAGGACAGAAAAGGACATTCGAGTTCAGACATGATTAATAATTAATGTAGTGTGTTAATAAATATTTCGGCATATCTGTATGTAATGAAATTTCAAGTGTTTTCCTTAGCTAATTAAAGGTGTTTTTACAAAATAGACGGTATTCCTTCTCATTAGTAATGTGTTCGTATTCCTCTGATAATCCGAGACTCTTTCCCCTTACTTAGAATTAAATATTTTAAGCCCCCTTCCGGACATACCACGAACCCAAGCTCTCGAGCAAGCCGAAGGAAACTCAAGTAGGGGTGATGGCTTTCGATTCCAGGGAATGTCCAAGGGTCTCGTCGAATAAATCCTTACAGCCACTGTATAAGCCAATTAATATAAATTGTTATGCACTAGAGCCCTGGACAGGTGCATACAAATGGCGAACCAACGTGAGGGCCATACAAATGGCGAACCAACGTGAGGGCCATACAAATGGCACACAACGTCAGGGCGTACAAATAGTGGCCGACGTTAGGGGCGTACAAAATATCGGCCAACGTTCAGGCATTAATATGGTAGTTTAGTGGCAAAAAAATATATAACCGTATTCCAGAGCACAAGTTCATCTCCGAACATGTGGCTTAGTTCGAACACCACTACTATAAAGAGGAGTACCTGGTAAACTTAGTAGTACCAAAGGTGTATGGTGAGAACTAAAGGATTAGAAATACCGAATGTATCCGAATGTTGAATTTAGTAGGAATGAGGAATACGAGATGAAGTCAGAACGTGTGAATACAGTAACTAGTATGAATGATGTGTCGGGCGGAGTGCTTAGGTCATTTCCGTAGACAGTTTTATCACACGCAATGATATGTAAATGAGTGATTGGAATAGATTATATTTAATAAAGATACGGAGAAAAATTGGGAAAATCGTATAACCAGATTAAGTGGTAACGTGCACGATGGTCACTCATGATCATGGCAGACCCGATGAAGTTACAAAATGGTGTAACTTCAGAGAGACAATACAATGTCTTTCCCGTTAGTGAGGACAAAGTGATCGGGCAGAATTCTTCAAATCCTGCTGGTTACGGGTTTGTGCCAGAGGCGATGCATTAGTAGCAGGCCTCGGTAACTTAGGGAATACGTCCTAGTTTAAATATTAGATACCGTGAGTAAGAGAGGGAGCCTCACCCCATGACTCTTATATTTCCTAAAATGAACAGTGAAATGTTGTCAGCTCATAGACGGACAACTGACTGCTAGTGCAACTTGTACATCTTGAAGCTGACGGCATCCAATGTTCATCGAATATACCAGGTGTCTGGTATAGGTAAATTGCCGAGCCCATTTAGGTCATGAATTCGGGTGACGTGTAATTTGATAAAGGGCTACAGAAAGTTATTTGTAGTGAGTTCCGGGAAAATATTTACGAATGATGTATGGGCATACTAAGGAAACACTTGCAGTTATTAGGAGGTGTGACGTAGCTGTTGTGAAGCTAAATTTGGTATAAGGCAAATTACGTGTTTCAAAAATGAATACACCTGCCTAACTTTAGGAAAATAAATCATGTTAATTGAGTATACTGCGGTCAGCTCGATTCAGGGGGTACACGTTCTCCACAAATAAGTGTCAGTATGAATGTAGAGGACATTAAGGTGATGATGGCCAGTCTATTGGCCGAACAGAAGGAGCAGATCAGGATCGATAATGAGAGGCAAGCGGAAATCTTGAAGGAGCAGATCAGGATCGATAGTGAGAGACAAGCGGGACTCTTGAAGGAGCAGATTAGGGCCGATAGTGACAGGCTCGAGGAACGTTTTGCTAGACAGGAGCAAGCGGACGCTGAGACTAAAGAACAGCTTATTAAGTTAGACCAATGTTTGAACCAACAGACCAGTCAGGTTGGGCAACTCACTGAACGCTTAGAGAGATACGAGGCATCATGTAAGGCCCAGGCCACAGAACTTAAAGACCATTTCACTTCCCGTGTTAATGACTTAACTGCTCATATAGATTCTTTGACACAAAAATTAGATCAAACAAGTATCCGTCTGGAGGGACAAATAAAAGAAGTTGATGAAAAATTTACCGCTCAGGAACGAAAAATTGATAGGTTGGAAGCAAAGATTAATACCGGATCGGAAGAGGTCGTAAATTTACGAACTCAAGTTGAAGAATTGTCCGTGAAATCCCAAGATATTGAGGCACAACTGATAGTGGTCACCGACAGTACAGAGGCGAAATGTAGGGAGTACCTCGACCAACAGGTGGACCTAATGAAAGTCGAATTGAAAACCGACGTCGAGGGAAAACAACGGGAAATTCAAAGCAAGTTGAAGGAAACGAAGGACAAGGTTGATAGATTCGAATTGAAGGTTCATAAAGCTAGTATTAAGGCTGATGTTCACGACAAATTAATACTGGAGTTACAAGAGGAAGTCGAGAACCTTAAATCTCAAGAGTCTCGAGGAGATGGACTGTTGAAATCCGCCTTAAAGAAGCCAGAGAAAGTTGAACACGATGTTATCGGAAATCGCACCGAATCAGATAAAATGGAGGATTCTCCACAGATAAATGAAACGAATCCCATGCGTATTCCACCCGGGCGTAATTCGGCACCACAGGATTGTAGCTCAATGCCAATTTATAACTTTCTTCGCATGAGTTATGATGAACCAAAGAAGTTCGGCTCGAACGTTCACATGACACCAAGAGGTTTCCTTTCTGAAATGGATCAATACTTTCTTGATCACAATATTCCAGCAGATAAGCGCCTAAGAATGGTGGAGAAGTATCTAGTAGAACAACCTCTTATTTGGTTCAAGGCGTTCAAGTATTGCTTCGGGAGTTACGAGGAATTTAGGTGTCGATTCCTTGAGAAATATTGGTCGATTGAGACTCAACAAAATCTACGCCTGGAATTGTATTCTCGGCGGTATTCGGCCACGGGGCAGACACGATTTTGTGAATACTTTGTGCACCAGCTCCTGAGGATGAAAGAGCTGGATAGTCCCCCAACAGAAGTGGAGTTGGTGGCAGCGATAGGGAAGCAGCTACCACTAGAGGTGCAGAAATTACTTATCTCTGCTAATGTTAGGACCGCGGTAGAGGCTGAACATGTTTTGCGGCAGCTCGACCAAACAACTAACGGGGGATACGTTCGACAGAGGCACCATGAGGCTATCCACACCGTCAATACAAATCGAGAGGGAGGAACGCCTCAGCTCCGAAATCAGGGGACTAGTACAGAAGAAAGGAGAGAAATGTACTCGGCACCGAGGACAGAAGATAGGGAGACTTCAAAGTGGAATAGACCAAGAGAACGGTATCGTGACAAATGGGGTTCTCGAAATTACGAACACAGAAGACCTTACGAAAGAAGAAATGGATTCGGATATAATCAAGGCGATCGTTATCGAAGACCGTACACGAAATGGAGAAGTGATGGAGGACGGCCATGGGAAAGATCTAGAGGTTCGGACAGCCACATACGGGATCGTCAGGCCGAGTCTCGGAGATACGTTGAACACCTCAGAAATCAACCTGTTATGAATGACAAATGGCAAGGACCAATTCAAGAGATGGCCGCGATGGAAGAAAGTAGAGGGGCGGAAAGTCTTCAGCTTCAGGCCCAACGTAGACAAGATTCCGAGAATCGACTCAACCCTCACGCGAGCGAATATCATGCTGGGGGTGGAGCCGTAAAAAAAAAGATGAACTAGGTATCGAGGAGATAGTTTTTCCCCATACCAACAACCACCAAAACGAATTAGAATGGACCATCGTTACCGTTGATACCTGGGTGATGCAACCAGAGGACTTGATAGAAGACCCAAATCCATGCAGTAAAAAGATAGTTAGAGAATTACCGGTGATTTACATACGTGTCCACGGACTCCGCGTACGTTGTTTAGTGGATACCGGAGCCAGCGTGAGCGTGGTGTCGAGAAATTTCGTCAGAGAGATCCAATCAAAATTTAAAATTCCTACTTTACCAGTAGCTAAGGTAAAGGTGCGGGGCATCATTCCGGATCGCACGACGGTATGCGATACGCAAGTATATCTAGACCTACAGATAGGTAACGCGACCCTCGCACATCCATTCTTGGTTCTAGACAAGATGGAATACAACGTGATTGTGGGTGCAGATCTTCTGCGTGAGTATCGAGCGGTTATCGACATGGATCAAAATCATGTCAAATTTTGCATCAATATGAGCCGCGAAGATGTCCGGTTAAATGATAGGCCAGAAACAGAAGACGGAGAAAGGATCTGGACAACGCAGGTACTCCATAGCGAAGAAGGTAGGCCTAGAGAATTTCCGAATTGGAACGCTCAAATGATGGAAGAAATCAGGGAGAAATTCGAGATGATGGTTGTTGATTTGGAGAAAGAAGACGAAGGAGAAGAACCTAGGTTTGAAGACGTATTGCAGATTAAATTGGATGAGGCTAAAATCAATGAAAATGACAGACATAAATTGCAGGAAATCCTAAAAACGCATAGAAATGTTTTCGGCTCACAACCTGGGAAAATTTTGAATTACAAATATAATCTGGTGGTGACTAGTTGGGAACCATTCAAGAAAAACCCTTATCCTATCCCAGAGAAACATCACGCGAAGGTGCGCGCGCTCATTAAAGAAATGGAAGATCATGATATCATATCAAAGGCTCCAACGCCATTTTTAAACCCGTTAGTCGTTGTAGCTAAACCTAATGGATCTCTGAGGGTGTGTCTGGATGCTAGGGCCATTAACGAACGACTCGTGCCGGAGTATGACAGGGCACCGAATATCAAAGACATTTTAAAGAAATTTCAGAATATGAAATTGTTCTCAAATATCGATTTACGATCTTCTTATCACCACGTGGAACTAACGAGTGAGTCTAAGGTCTTGACGGGGTTCCTGTTTGATCAGCAGACCTATGTATATAACCGTTTGCCATTTGGAATTAAGAATGCTGGGTCATCCTTAATCAGAGCACTCGATAGAAACTTGAGTGATAAAGTCAAACAAATAACGGTCCGATATGTGGATGATATTTTGATCGCTACGCAAACGTTAGAAGAACATCTGGAACACTTGCGTCTTGTTCTCGAAGATTTGAGTCGGAACAACTTCAAAATTAACTTTGAGAAATCACACTTCTGCCAGCGCAGCATCCTTTTCCTGGGACATGTAATCGATGCAGGGGGTGTTTCTCCAAATCCGACGAAAATAAAGGCGATTCAGGATTTTCCGAAACCCACGAGGGTCAAGCACGTCCGACAATTTTTAGGTCTATGTGGGTTTTTTGCAGACCATTGTCCTGCATATACCAACACCGTGGCGCCATTACAAGACTTGCTAAAGAAAAATAACAGATGGAAGTGGGATGCCACGTGTGAAGAAGCTTTTAGTAAGACAAAGGAGTTAATGAGCCGGAGCGTGAAATTGGGATATCCTGACTTCAGTCAGAAATTTGTCATCCAAACGGACGCGTCTATGATTGGGGTAGGCGCCGTGCTCTATCAAGAGAGGAAGGGTGCTGTGCCACCGATAAATTACTTGGCTTTCATGAGTCGCAAGCTGCGTGAACATGAACGTCATTACACCGTAACTGAGCTTGAGATGCTTGCTATTGTCACGGCTCTTAGCCATTGGCGAAAGTATATCTATGGGTTCCCCATACTTCTGCGTACAGACCATCGAGCTCTAACATTCATGCTTAAATCCACTATGTCGTCCGAAAGAGTAAACCGTTGGACCTTATTTGTACAACAATTTGATTTGGAGGTGGAACATTGCGCGGGTAAGGAGAATGTAGTCGCCGACGCGCTTAGCAGAAACCCGGATTCTGAAATGGAGGCCGTGCATCAATTACAGCTTGTAGAAGGTGATCAAGAGATTCTTGACAGATTGAGGCAAATTTCGGACGAACAGGAAAGCTGGCCTGAAACCCGTCGTATGATCCGTTTCCTTCGCAAGGAATTGCAGCCAGGAACGCCTGAATATCAAGATGCTGAGAAACGCGCTCCAAATTACAATTTCCTAAACGGCGTCTTGTACAAATATGTGGACGAAGCTCACACGCGTCTTAGAGTGGTCGTTCCACCTGCTCTCCAAGTGGATTTAATATGGCTTGCGCATCATTCCGTAGGGCATGGAGGAGTTGATAAGGTCATGGCCACACTTAGGGAGACCTTCACATGGCCTCGAATGAGGAGAATAATGCGCACAGTTCTGATGACTTGCGATACCTGTCAGCGGATTAAACCAAACGCATACTTGCTCAAACAACCACCGAAGCCAATAATACCTGAGAAGCCACGTGAGTTGTTTTCGATGGATTTTTACGGTCCCCTTCCCAAGGCGACCAGAGGACTCCAATACATCTTGGTCTGTATGGATGTATTTACTAAATTTGTGGTTCTATGCCCGGTGCAAAAAGCGAATACCCGTGCAGTTATTACTCAGATCAGGAATAAAATCATTCCGAAAATGGGCCAACCAGAACGATTGCTAACCGACCATGGACCCCAATTCACGTCTATTGCATTTCGCCGTGCTATGGAGCAAATGGGAATCCGTCACGTCATGAGTTCAATCAGACACCCAGAATCCAACCCAGCAGAAAGGATTATGCGGGAAATCAGTAAATTCTGTAGAGTATATTGCCCAAGGCAACACTGGCGGTGGGTAGATGTTGTTCCGATTATCATGGAATGCATCAACTCCACAGTCCACGAATCAACGGGGCAGATTCCTAGTGTTGTACATTTTAATGAGCATCCTGAAAGGCCATGGAAGAACATTGTACCATGTCCAGAGGATCCGAGGCTTTCAGCAGAATTAAGAGTACGAGATACCTTGGAGTCTCTCAGAAAACAGGCAGACAAACGAATGCGAAGACACCGAAATAGGAGGTTTCACCGAGCATTACGTGTGGGAGAGCTCGTGTTGGTAAAGCGTCCCATTAGTTCGGACCCACCACGTAAATTTTACCATAAGTTCGCAGAACTATACATTGGACCTTATAGAGTAATTCAGAGTTTAGAGAACAATTCATATAAGGTTCAGTCAATGGATGGCACCAGTGAATCCATATACAATGCGGGAAATCTGAAGTTATATCACGCGCCCGGACAGCTACCAGCAGAAAACCCGGATGATCATGGTGATGGAGAACCATCAGGAGAAGAAGATGAGGAAGAAGATGAAGCCGACGTTGAAAATGACCATGAACAGGAAGAAGAGGGTGATGAAGTCAACTGTGTGCTGATGGAAGAAGATGATCGAGATGCAGAGGGTGACGGGGGTTATTCAAATGAGGATGATTGTATAGATTGCGCGGAAAGACGGAATATGATGACTCAAGATTGCTTGCGCATCCTTATGATCGGATATGAATTGAGGTTGGAGAATGTTATCCTCCGACAAAGTCAAGTGAAAGGGTCATGATGCATTTGATTTATAAGAAAAATCCCTCCTCATTGTCGTGATTTTTCTTAACCCAAGTGGGGGAGGGATGTGACCGTTCATGACCTCGTCATACGTATATGGAGACATCCTGTAGAAAGAATATGCCGTTTTCCGCGCGGTTCTACGTCAAATAGCCGCCGAACGGGGATAATCTTGTCGGTTCCGGGATGCGAGCCGCCCCCCGTAGAGTCACGCGCCTCTCCTCTCGTTGCGCGTAATTGAGAAAACAGGGAGTACAGGCGCCCGTAAGTGGAATTCTTTCTCTCTCTGAGCGAGGGAGCTGGGGCGAGCGGGATGTCACATGACTGAGAGGTGAGGTCACGAAGCAGCCCCAAGGAAGTCGTCCCAACATTCTAGACGATATCACCCCACGTATTCCCCTAAATATCTGGTGGTACCAGTGTATCGCTTTCAACTGTTACGAGGCTATCAATATTAATTACTCGGAAATGCTCGATAGATAATTTCAAGTTACAGCTTCAATGAATGAGGGGATTTTATGGGGATTTATCATGTAGAGAACCATTCTACATGATAAGGTTAACGGGAATTGCGCAGGCAGCGAATATCTTGAAGTGAGAAAGACCAGATGCCCGGCTCTGACAGGACCAGGAAATCTAAAAAAATCCCCGGAGTCAAGCTCCACCTACTTTAAATTGGTAATGACGCTTTCATGATTACAGGCGAGCCCGTGAAAAATTCGCAATGAAAAATGATCAACGAAAAGCGGGATGTACACGCTTTAATTTGATACTAAATTCAAAGTGTAAATACACCTGCCACCGGAGTGAGGTGTGACAAGGGGGCGTGGACTGATTCCCCCTCCAGAAATAATTCGTTCCACCATATAGGCGAGAGGCAGGAGACCAGGGTAACCCAGTATATTCTGTGTCTTTGGTGTGATCGACATGTCTATTCGTGAGTGAACAGTTATTAGGGATAATTAGTGTTTTACATTGTGGAAATTCTTCATCGAACAGTGATATGTAATAGTCAGTGACAACCTATAGTGAGCGACAGTGCGTTGCAAGCCAGATATTGATCACGCTTCTAATGCAGCCTGTAATGAGCTGGATGTGATTTTTTTTTTCTTTAATTCGGATTATGTGTCAGAAAGGCGCGTGGTGCCCAGGATATAGTTCGATCACAGTGTTGTAGTGAGATTCGAACCGACGACATTAGTGATTGGCATTCAGCCATTGGTTTATAGACCGGGCAGTGTCCGCCGTATTCGCTCTAACGCAGTGAGTTGCACATTGGATTAAATATCAGTGAAGTGGAGTGGGTCGATTGATGACCGATATAAAAGGATATAGTAACACGTATGTTCAAACCCTGTGAGTGCGTCCGTCTAGCGCGTGGTGCTCCTAGAGTCAACTAAAATATTTATGGAGAACTAGTGTGTGCAAGGGAAGGCAATGGTGTCGAGCTGCAGGACAGACTAATAATCTAGGGCTAGGATACTTAAATATACATATGAGTATCTTTAGCCGAGACAGGTTTAAATGCACGACACACTTAGTGCATTCATAACGCAATAATCCTTCCTCATTGCATGTATGACCTACGAGAACTTCAGGGCTGGTGAGAGGTCGGCTGTATAGTAACTTCAAAACGTCAGGTATACTCTGGACCTTCCAACGACATCTGAGGATCCAGTCGGCATGCGGACGAACCAGAATATGAAGACCATGGACAACCCTGCCGATCTCAACGCCCCGATGACGGCCTAAGCTGATGGATGTATTCCCTGAGGGCAGCGAGTCGCAGTAGTGATAAGTACTCTTTCATTTATCTCGATAGCTAGTCACTTGTAGGGAAATAAAATTCATTTGCATGTAAATACCTTGAGTATAACGCAGGTTTCAGGGATTATAGTTGATAAGATTTTCCTGTGAGATTTTCTTCGTGGCCGGAGCCACTCATTTTATTAATTAGGGGATATAATGCATGATAATTAATAAGGCCCTAGTATAATTTACAGGTGACGTAATGTAAATAACGGGAATAAAGTTTCATTAGGTGATCCGATCGTCCAAGGCTGAGTGTAACTGCGACGAATCCTCACAAATTTCCTGATTAGTAATTTAGGATGATACGTCACCTGATGATAGAAGTTCCTCCTGTATATATATTAAGGCGGCATACTACAAGACGGCAGTAAACAAAGTGTGGGGTGTACTTGAATTTATAGATGCGATTAACCATGAATCATTTTTATTGTATTTATTTTTATTCTGAAGGCTAGAGTCCTCTGGTTAAATGTGCACTGTTTCGGGAAATGAGGGGAGAAGGGACGGTATGTGATTTGTGAGTTCGTTTGAAAGTACAGTGGTGTGTACATATATGTGTTCTCCGATAGAAGAGACATTTGGAAAATGCCGGCACAGGGATAAGATGGCTGAAGGCATATGTAAAGTAATGCGCTGAGAGCGTCAATGAACTGCAGCAAGAAGGGTTTTTTTTTGCGATAATACGAGAATTTGAATATAGCAAGTAAGGGGATAGCCTTGCTATGTGGGTGAAGGAAAAGAAAATAAAAGACAAGCGAGCCGAACCCTTGACAGGTTTATGGCCGGGGGGAATGAGAGGGTCTCGCTAGCCACTGCATGAAATGTGATGTCCAACTCTCCCTTCTTTATATAGTGGAACGAAACGTGCACAATTCAAGATAAAGACACCGTCGTGCATATCCTAGGTATGACAAATTAATGAACTCCTTCCACCTTTGTTATTATTATTATTATTAAGATAAAAACCAGGATAGGGTTTTAGATTCTTTTTTTGTACACCCCACATATGGAAGTCCTGGGCTCGAAGCCCAGGGTTCGAAGAAGACTGTTACCCACATGTGGTAACAAATCATGGAAGTCCTGGGCTCGAGACCCCAGGGTTCGGAGAAGACTGTTGCCCACATGTGGTAACAAATCATGGAAGTCCTGGGCTCGAGACCCCAGGGTTCGAAGAAGACTGTTACCCGCATGTGGTAACAAATCGGAGTTGTATCAAGACCCTGTGTTGTTGTTGTTTTTTTTCTCTTCTCTGGCATGGAGAAGCAAATGCAAGGTGTTATGTCATTTCTTCCAGTGTGTATATTATGTTAGGTGATGCAATTCATTGGTTATTGGTTGATATGCCTGTTGTTTTTAGGAACGCCGTTGAAATGAAATGTCACTTGTTGTATTAACGCCTAGGTAAATCCCTATGAAACAGGCGTTATAAGGGGTAAATACTCCGTGTAATAAATCAGACGAGGTCATTAGCATAGAGACTGTGACATAGCTATCATGTATTTCGAAGGGTACTCGCACATTTAAACAAGCTCAATTAACATGATTCGAATGAATTGGGCGATATAACTCGCGCCGTAAGAAGATATGCCCTTGTAAATAACATATGTGTAAAATGCTTAATATAATAAGATTTTCGTGTGTTAAATAATTCAAAGGGGACGCCCTTTTTTTTTTCAGTGTGTTTAATGATTTAAATGTTATGAAATGATGAATGCCGGTCTGATAAAAGGACAGAAAAGGACATTCGAGTTCAGACATGATTAATAATTAATGTAGTGTGTTAATAAATATTTCGGCATATCTGTATGTAATGAAATTTCAAGTGTTTTCCTTAGCTAATTAAAGGTGTTTTTACAAAATAGACGGTATTCCTTCTCATTAGTAATGTGTTCGTATTCCTCTGATAATCCGAGACTCTTTCCCCTTACTTAGAATTAAATATTTTAAGCCCCCTTCCGGACATACCACGAACCCAAGCTCTCGAGCAAGCCGAAGGAAACTCAAGTAGGGGTGATGGCTTTCGATTCCAGGGAATGTCCAAGGGTCTCGTCGAATAAATCCTTACAGCCACTGTATAAGCCAATTAATATAAATTGTTATGCACTAGAGCCCTGGACAGGTGCAGTAGGTGTAAATTAGTCCTGTGTTTTTGTGCAGTTGTATATAATTCCCGTATGTAAGGGAACTTTCTAGGGTTAATTATTGATCTGCGAAGCGTTACTAGTCCTAATACTGAAATTTCTTTCTTTCTGTGCCATTTTGTTGTACATCAAGGGCTTGTCCACAATCAGCTTAAGATTCAAATTATGTAGTAACATTATGAAGACTCAACGTTTTGTATAATCAAAGACTTAACCTATGTAAATCACAAAGTATTAATGATTTGTAAATATCACGACGATTCAATGTTTTGTTTATATCATTGCCACTTCATGGCATTTATCGCACTGGTTTGTAGTGTATTGGGATATGTTATACTGAGACTTCAATATTTTTATTGTGCATTTGTTCATTAAATTCATTGATTTAAAGTTGTTCCTCATTTACGCAAATACAACGCAGAATTCTTGTCCATTTAGATCTATGAGATAATTTTAGCTATTAATTGGAGGCCACCGGACCTTTTCCCGTGTTCTCCGGCTGCTAGGCGGTGCATTCTGGACAGGAATAACAGGTAAGTTATCGAACCCCCTATATTTACTCGACGTATCCCTTCACTTACGCCCTTATAGGGTACAATATATATCCTACTACCCTAGATAATAACAAATCACTGTACTGTAAAATGAATTTAAAAGATACATTCAAATAACTATTAAGAGAAGGCTGAGTTAAGTGCTGAATAGGAATTTTATGTTTTAACGATAATTTAAAAATACAACCGAATTTTAGCCGAACTAATATAAGAGTAGATACCGTACTGTAATTGAATATAAAACACAAGCTTAATAACTGTATGTCCGACTCTAATCCCGTTTCTCTAGGGTTCAGTTTTGAAGCAAGATGAATCTTCGTAGGCACTTTTTACGACCTGATGCCCTTCCTGACGTCATTCACTTCAGAGGAATTAATGAGATGAAATTAGTTACGGCCACGGCCACTTCCTTCCCACTCTTATCCCTGCCCTACTTAGTTGTCTCAATAAGACCTGTCCGTATTGGTACTTATTTGTGCCAGGCTCCTCACTGTCATCTATCCTATCCGACCACCCTTGGTCAACTTTTGTTTTCCAACCCCCTCAGTATTAGATCATTCGAGATCTAGGGAGTATTTAATTTTCAAGCCCTTCGGGTCTTTTATGGCCGATACCTTCATTTTTCGAAGTGCCGTTTCCCTTCCTTCCTTTCCAACTGAATAGTGTTATATAGAATAGAGGATGAATGCCTATTTTTGCTTCCTCTTAAAACAATTATATAATAATATTAAGAAGAAGAATTCAACTGTTATAGGTTTCTGATAGACGCCGGAATGGCGGTATTTTGTCCTGATAAGAGGTTCTTTAATTTATTGACATGAGTCTTTTAAATGCCAAATAAATTGCGCCTGGTTTAGATCCCACAACAGTCAGCAAAGAGAGCGAAAGAGAGATAAAATCCATAGGACATTTATGCATTTGCTCCACTTTACCGTGCTTCCTTACATTAAGAAGTATGACCAGAAAGTATTACACAAAAAATATTTATTTACACGAAATTGTTTTAATTATAATACTCATCTCGACTGCTGGCACTGCTATTTTTAAATTAATTATTGTGTAATCACTTCCCTCGTGTTTTTAAAATTTGATAAGGTAGACTTATATGAGTACTTCTTCGCACGCATAGAACATTTTGGGAGCTCGCTATCTATCACGGAAGAATATGACCACACATAGCTAGTCTTTGCCCTCTTCATAATTTCTGTGACGATAAAATTACGCGTTAACAACTCAATGCTGGTACTGGTTACTGGTGGCAGTTACTGCCAGCGAGTAAGGATGCGCGCTGCTGGTGTTAACTGGGTTCATGCGATTATTGCCGAGCTGCTGTTTCACTAACTGGATATTTCCTGTACTCGTTACATCCTGTAACCGTTACAAGCGCATACTGGTTAAAAGTACTCCTTACGTTATTTACCAGTCACCACTAAATTCTGTATATATTTGTGATGGCATCATTTTTCTTTCTTTTAATGTATATGTATTATTACCATGTTCTGCGTTTTAACGTTGCCATTAATTGACTCCTCCCGAATGCTGTGCGACGGCTCGTTTGCTTGGATGGGTGTAGTCTCGCTTTTATTATTTCTCACGTTGAAGGGAATTATTGTCACGCAACTAATTGATATGGTGAAATTATATTTTTATTGTGTAGTCAATATGGGTCCTCCTCAGGGAGCGTTATCTGATCCTATAATGATTATGAAGGGGGTACCGCAGGGCGGTGTTATGGGGCCTTTATATTCTCTTATTTACATAAATGATATGAATAAAGATCTGGAATCACTGATAAGGCTATTTGCGGATGATGTCATACCTTATAGAGTAGTAAATGAGTTGCAGGAATATGAGTGACTGCAGGGGGACTTAAAACAATGTTGTGAGATGGACAGTAGACAATGGTATGAATGTAAATGGGATGAAAAATCAAGTTGTAAGTTTGACCAAGAGTAAAAGACCTCTCAGTTTTCATTATTGTGCTGATGGGGTGATAGTACCTCATGGGGAACAATGTAAGTACCTATGTGTTAATATAAGAGATATTGACAAGATAGTTAAAAGGGTTACAACACTCTTCACATGGTAATGAGAGTATTTAGGGGTAGTAGTAAGTATACTCTGGAGCCAAAGGAAGCCATGCAGGTGTAGGAATAGTATTAAGTAAAAACGTAGGTGTACGAGTTCAGAGCTATGTACAATACAGTGATAGAATAATTATGGTGAGAATAGAAAATGAACCAGTTGACATGATAATAATACAGGTGTACATGCCAACAACGAATCATACAGATGAAGAAGTGGATCGTGTATATGATCAGTTAGAGGAGTTGATGGATACAATTAAGGACAACGAGAACCTCATTCTTCTTGGAGACTGGAACGCCTCTGTTGGTGAAGGAAACGATGGGAAGGCTGTAGGTCAGTATGGTTTCGGAATAAGAAATGACAGAGGACAACAACCAATAGACTTTTGTAAAGCAAAAGGACTAATAATTGCAAACACCTTGTTCAAACAGCACAAGAGAAGAAGGTACACCTGGACTGCACCTGGAGATAAAGCGGGATACCAAATAGATTATATTATGGTAAAGGAAAGATACCGTAACCAAGTCAAACAATGCAAAAGCTATCCAGGGGCTGATGTAGCGAGTGACCACAACATAGTATTGTTAAAATCTGATTTAAGACTAAGAAAGAAGAGAAAAGACGCGAAAAAATATTGCAGATATAATGTGAGGAAACTAAAACAAGACAGAATCAAGGAAAACTACCAAACACTGGTAAAACAGAACGTCGCAGAAATACCCAATGGCACAATAAATGAGAAATGGACGGGCCTTAAACACTCTATCATAGAAGCTGCACATCAGGCAATAGGGAAAACGACGAAACAAGCACGAGAACCATGGGTGCTTGAACTCATAGAGGAAAGGAGGAAATTTAAAATCTCAAAGAGTGAAGAAGGAATCGCAAACTATAAAAGACTCCGAAACCTAGTCAACAGAGAAGCAAAGAAGGCTAAGGAAGAATATATAATGAGACAATGCAAAGAAATAGAAGAAATAATGGAGAAAGGAAACCTGGAAACTGCTTATGAATTGATTAAGAAACAATTCAGGACAGTCAATGGCCGTAGTAACAGCATATTATGTGAAAATGGGAAACTGTTGTCTGAGAGCAAAGAAGTGGGAGGAAGATGGAAGCGATACATAGAAACATTATATGAAGATCCTACTGACATAAATGAACTTGAAAATGAAGACAACATAACAAGTGACCAAATGGGACCCTCTTTAACAAAAGAAGAATACCTCAAGGCTGTGAAAGAATTGAAACCTAATAAAGCGCCAGGATGCGATGAAATAACTGGAGAAATGATACAGAGACTAGATGATGAAACACACGGCTATATTTTTAAACTGATCACGGAAATATATGAAACCGGAGAAATTCCAGAAGATTTTAAAAAGTCTCTCATTATCCCTATACCAAAGAAACCTGGAACTCTAAAATGTGAAGAACATCGCACCTTGAGTCTGTTGTCGCACATGTCAAAAATATTGACAAGAATAATATATAACCGAATAAGCAATAAAATTGAACCACACTTGGCTGAAGATCAGTTTGGATTTAGGCGGAATAGAGGCACACGAGAAGCTATTCTAACACTACGACAGGTTATAGACAAAATGCTAGACGTAAGGAAACCTTTTTTATTGCATTCGTGGATTTAGTAAAAGCTTTTGATAATGTGAACTGGAATATGTTAATGAAGATTATGACTAGTGTTGGTTTAGATTTTAGAGATAGACGAATAGTATACGAACTCTATAACAACCAAAGAGGCATCATAAACATAAATGGTGAAGTACGGGAAGCTTATATAAAGAAAGGAGTACGACAGGGATGTAACTTGTCACCAGTGCTGTTCAGCCTGTATATTGAGAAAGGAATTGAAGAATGCAAAGAGGAAATGGGAGGGATAAAGATAAATTGAGTAGAAATCAAAATGATACGATTTGCTGATGACATAGCTGTCATAGAGGAGAACGAAGAGAAACTACAAAGTGCATTTATAAGAATGAATACGATATTGAGAGATAAGTATAACATGAAAATTAATACAAAAAAAGACCGAAATTATGGTATGCAACCGCCAGCATATTGCAGTCGACATCAGAATTAGTGATATACCACTAAGGCAAGTAAATGCCTTTACCTACTTAGGAAGTAAAATCACTCCAGATGGAAAAAGTTCAGTCGACACAAAGAGCAGAATTTCCCAAGCAAAAATTGCTTTTTACAAGAAAAGGGTACTACTTACATCAAGGAATTTAAATGTGGAGACCAAGAAGAGTTTTATTAAGTGCTATGTCTGGAGTGTGGCCTTGTATGGTTCAGAAACGTGGACTATTAGTGCACGTGATAAGAAACGTTTTGAAGCATTTGAGATGTGGTGCTGGAGGAGGATGGAAAAGATCTCATGGACAGAAAAACTCACCAATGAAGAAGTTCTTCGACGAATAAGTGAAAAAAGAACCTTTTTAGCAACAATAAGAAAAAGAAGAGTCCAGTTAATTGGCCATCTCTGTAGGCACAATGGATTCATAGTTAATGTCATAGAAGGAAAGATTCAAGGTAAAAGAGGAAGAGGAAGACCTAGACTGCAATATGCAAGATAGATCAGAGATGACGTAGGAACAGGCTCATGTGTGGAATGAAGAGATTAGCGGATTACAGAGAAGAGTGGAGAAGACGAATTGCTGCCAACCAATCTTAGGATTGAGAATTAAGAAGAAGTAAGGATGTAAAGGACAGGGCGTATGTCTCTCGTAAGACCGCAGTTAGAGTAAGGCTCCACTGTATGTGGCCCTCACTAGGCCTACTTGATACGAGAACTAGAAAAAAGTCTAAGAAATGCCGCACGATTTGTTCTGGGGGATTTCCGACAAAGGAGTAGTGTTACTAAAATGTTGCAAACTTTGGGTGGAAAAATTTGGGAGTAAGGAAACGAGATGCTCGACTATGCGGTATGTCTCGAGCTGTCGGTGGTGAGTTGGCGTGGAATGACGTAACTAGAAGAATAAGCTTGAGTGGAACTTTAACAGGTAGTAAAGATCATAATATGAAGATAAAGTTGGAATTCAAGAGGTCAGATTGGGGCAAATATTAATTTATAGGAAGAGGAGTAAGGGACTGGAATAAATTATCAAGGGAAATGTTCTATTCATTTCCAAGTTCGTTGAAAATATTCAAGAACAAGCTAGGTAAACAATTATACATAAATCTAAATACGAGGTAAACAATTAGTAAGGAATCTGCTACCTGGGCGACCGCCCTAAGTGCAGATCATTGATGATTGATTGGTGTGTGAGGTTAAGTTACCGTATGTGGTAGCAAGGTTAGATTAAGACGTCATAATGACTCCAAGGAGAACCTGTATGATTATAATTGCCGTCTTAGGTAAGGTTATGATGTTAGTATGACGTGTTAACCTTATCTAGGGGTCAAAGACCCCAGGCCATTAACCCCACCTGCACCAGAAAATGCCGACTCAGCAAAAGAATTTCTCGCTAAAAACTTGGGAAAATGCTGATTCAGCACCCATATTTCCAGAACATACTTCGCACATACTACTACGGGTAATGGGGAGAAAATGTGATTCGCTTGATATTTCTCAGAGTAAATAACCTTGGTGTTTCTCTATTTCAATATCTAGAGGATATACATGTTATTCAGTATTTTTCTGTCTTTGCAATGCAGTTACACCGTGTATGATTACTGGCAAGTAAGACCACCAATGCACGGAAACCTAACAGTTTCTGACCCCGAATCATTTGATCTTCAGTCTGAAATATTCTGTTTAGAGATCACCTTAAGTAATAGAATGGCTAAATACGCTCTAGAAAATAAGTATAAAGCTCTACATTTCGGAGTTCGCAGGTTGAAAACTGTGGGTGTTCTTCATCTAAATACTGTCAAAGTACTTAATTTAACGCCCCTGTGAAGTTCCGACAGAAACGCGATCAAGCTTATAGTATTATTTATTCTTATTTTCCTCTTCCGCTTTTACCACACCCTCGTGGGGTCACGGGTGTACACATGTGAGCCTTGCCCTGTTTTACTGTCTAATGACTTCCTTGACGCCAACCATATGTGGAGGGTTGCAGTCACTATTGCATGTTCCTGCGGTTGTTGGTGGATGGGTGAGGTGAAGAATAGTGTATTGAGACAAACATAAAATCCCAGTCCCCGACCCGGAGGAATTAACCAGACGTGGTAAAAAATTCGACTCGACTTTTAATGAAACCAAGGACCATCTTAATCGAAGTCTGCCACATTACCGTTTCAGCTAAAGAACCAGTGAAGCTTATAGGTTTAGGTGCTTGAATATTGATAACACGCCATAGCAGCTAACCTTCCGTTTCACTTGGAATCCGAATCACATGAATGTGAAATTTAATTTTAAAATTCCACATGCAGTAGCCGGGTTCATAACCGTGGCTACTTTAAAAAGGAAGCCAGTGAGGATGACACTCGTTAATTACATCCTATTATGTGAATTCGGACAATAATACAAGTAATCATATTGTTATTTCTCACTCGAGTACACAAAAATGGCTGAAGTCTAAGTCGTTAAAATATGTTGACCACAATTACTCTATCCTACACCTTGAGGTAACACAACTAGCACAATGAGATCTAATTTTTATCTCATAGAGAAGTAGTTATAAACTTCATTATATGTCACAAATAGCTTTTTCCATAAACAACAATCCTTGCCGTCAGTCAGTCATGCTGCGCTATTTTGAAACAAGTTCTTCAGAGTTGTCAAAAATTTTAAGATTCAATCTGAATATATTTCTAAGGACATGGTAGCTTAGAGAAACCGCTACTGTCTTCTCAGAAAGGAGAATTATGAACTATTTCCTGTCAGTGCATCCTTAAAGTGGTTTAGCCGCATCCCTAACGGCAGATTCTCCGAAAAACTAGAACTATCGTAGTTAGAGTCACATTATCCAAAGTTACGAGGGCTGTAAATAAAGTAGTTGCAGGGGAGTCCGGTGCACTGGGGTCTTCCTGAGACTTGTTCTCAAACAAAAGTGACGCTTCTGTGACATCAATCACCGAAACCACAAAACCACAAAGTAGTGGCAACGTCCATGCCATCCACCTTTACGTAACGCCTTAGACATGGTTGGTAGAGGCTACAACCCAAATACAGAGTGGAAAAGACGGTGGGAAGCAGCAACGGAGATCCACCTGCACAGTATGTTCTCGAATGCCAAACTTCCAAATGGATTCCAGCTACCACGTAAAACATGGTCTGCTGTGAACAGAATAAGAACAGGCCATGGCACATGCAGTGACATGCTGTTTAAATGGAACAAATTGCCAACACCCTAGTGTGACTGCGGAGCTGCACGACAAACCATACACCATATTGTCAGAGAGTGTGAAATGCGGGCATACACAGGCAGATTTTTTGATGACAACTCCAGAAGCAATACAGTGGATCAATGATCTTGACATCCAGTTGTAAGGAGTATTTTCTTGTTCATTGTTTCCTTGTATGTAAATATATATATATATAATTTATTTCTGCACTAAACTTGATTGTATGGGCCATACGCTAAATAGATAAAGAAATAAATAGTGGCAACGTAATCCAAACACTCGCAGGAGATCGGGCTTATGGAAATAGGATATGGGTGCGGTCATGTGGCGCTGTTATCGATGTGTAGTGTGCATTTCACGGGCGTCCAGTATGGAGTGTTGTTGGTGTGTGGCGTTGAAGTGAAGAGTGTCGATTTCACCGCTCTAAAGCATGTTTTCAAAAGGTGATCAGTGTTCGTGGATTAAAATCGAGGTTGTCCCTGGTAAAAATGCATCAGAATATTATCCAGGATTACGTGAAGCCTGTGGCGTAAATGCATCACTGTATAGGATGGTTGTGTGACGGGTCAAGGCGTTCCATGTGGGTTGGATTTGCACCGCACAAGTCGGCCGTCCATTCCTCATGATTAGATTGGCATCATGAGTGGTTTCGTTTCCGTAGACTTGGATCTGTTTCCGAAGTTGAAGGTCGCCGATTTCCTGACGTGGCACCTGTACTCCGCTCCGTCGCTGTCATCAACAGAGAACGCCTTGCCAAACGGCCTCCCGACATCTAGCAAAAGGTCAGACTTTGCGGGTGACAATGTTGAAAGGATGTAATGCAATTGTTCTTGTTAGTTCCTTAGATATTGTGTTCTGTCAATATTTATATAAAGCCCTCATATGTACAAATTAAAGCTTACTTCACTTCTTGCGTGTTCAATTTGAGAAAAATGTCATTATCATTTACTGAAGGCTCTGCCTTTTCGCTGCAGTTAATATTCTCCATTTATTGCCAGAATCTTTATCTCTTCGTTGCAGTTGCAGTTGATATACATTATGACGGTCTTGTATGAAAGTCTCGGTCACCCTCTTCGCTCCAATGTTGTATCTCAATAGGTTTCCGAATATTTTCAACTACCTTTTCTTATTTGACTGATGAGACCTCACTGTTTATTTACTTCTGTCAACCCTGAGGAGTTACTTTTCCTTTCAGTACAACTTGTTCGAATTAATTGTCCCCAAAACCGTATCTCGGCTGCTTCTGGCTCAGTGAGGAAGGAATTGGGAAACTGCACCATTCTCCCTTAGTGTGCCTCATTAGTAGTTCCTAATGATACATTTTAGTTGATCTATCTAAATTTTGCATTGACGCAATATGATATAATGGTTAATATACACTTCACCGAGTTGTCTTATACAGTATATTGCGAAAGAAGTGTGATAGTTGAGTGTGATCTTCTATTGATTCCCACAAGATTGATCATGATTTGAAACTCTGTGAAACATATTAAACACAGAGTTTAGTCACTTTGGTTGATGATCGCTTAATCAATTTTCTCACCTTATACTGGTTGCTTTCTTGAAAACAATAATCCATAAACTATGCTGGTCATAGTAACATACCCAATGCACCCTTCATCTAGCGTAATGATTCTCAAAGCAGTTTCTGCGGGCCCTCTGGGCAATCCGAAGCTCGTTTTAGGGGATCTGTGAACGAATATATTCGACAGGTAAATTAGTTAAGAAATTTGAATCAAGAAAAGCTGTACATTTGAAGTTTATACTAAACTAAAGAAAATATTGTATATTTACTCTCCTAATGAATCAGGAGTTTTGTGCAGAAATGTGAGAAATACACTGGCTATAAATTTACTGTATTATTATCGGTTTAACTTATACATTCGATTGATTATTTCCGCAGCCTTCAAGAGTGTTTAAATAGTATATCACTTTAAGTTTAAAAGAAATCACTACACACATTTTCTAGGTATTGTCTGTATGGAATACCTGATTCGTTATAATACAGTACGAATGAATATGAACTTCTTGACTTTGACGAGAAGGTGATGGGTGCACCTTACAGTTCACTGGTTTCTAGAAGTATTTCAATAAAGAAGAAATCAGGAAAATATTTAGGTAAATACCTGCGGAACAAATTTATGCCTTCAGGTGTCGACAACCAACGACAATGACCTCCATGTGTATGTTATGACTAGGGCCCGGATGTTGATAACGTGTCATGTTTCTACTGAGCTGTCTAAAACAATGCTGAAGTACATATAAACTCCGGCCGGGTCACTCCATCTTCAAATATGTCATTTTTATTTTGCATCTTTTTTTGGCATTTTTGCTATTTTTCCATTTTAAGAGCATTTATGTTTGGTAAATTTTTTGGTCATATTTTAGAGAAATCAGCATTTTAAGGTCTTTTTTTTTTCAATTTAGGCATGTCACAGCTTTGTATGAGTTACGTCTCTCAGAGTTACGAACAAGCTAGTAGCTGATACAAGATAATTTAAAATATTGAAATAAAATATTTCACTATTGCTATTAGTTGTAAAACATATATATCTTGGATGCAGAAGTTTATAGGGGTAGGTATACAGATGCTCTTGTTTTCTTCCCAAACCAGTTATTAGCAGAATGGAAGGTTACCTGCTCTGTTGACCAAGATCAGCTATGGCGGGGTAGAAAGGGGAAGGGGAAGATATTCTTGTCTCAGTTCCGCATAGTTCACGACGAGAGATATTGGTTCATAGCCGCTTTGAAAATGCCTAAAATAAAACCGAGTGCGTCAGTGCATTTAAAACAACTAGTATCTGAATTTGGTGACAATGTGTTTTCTACCGATGGAAGCGTATTGTTTTGCAAACTGTGTGGAACTAAAGTAGCTACTGAAAGAAGATTTACTGTAACGCAACATATCGGTCGCGATAAACACATTCGTGCTCTTCAGCGTGTTTCGAATAAGCCTGCAACACAGCGCTTACTGCCTTTAGTTGCTTCGACTTCTGGCAAGTCCTCACAGTTCAGTAAAGAATTGTGTTATGTATTTGAATCTGCAAACATTCCGCTGTATAAACTCTACAGCCTGAAATTACGAGGACTTTTGGAAAAATATACGAATCAAGAAATACCGGACGAATCAACTTTACGTAAGAATTATTTGCCTGAGTGTTACGAAGACACATTAAACAAAATAAGATCTGAAACCCGCGGGAAGAAGATATGGATGTCAATCGACGAAACTTCAGATGCTATGGGGCGTTATATAGCCAACATTGTAACGGGGACTTTAAAAGTGCGTACACCAGATGAAATATTTTTATTGACTACCGAGTGTTAGAAAAGACCAATTATTCTACCATATCAAAACTGTTTGGTAGTGCTAAGTTTCTCTTGTGGCCTCAGGGCATCAAACATGGCGATGTACTTTTATTTCTAAGTGATTCTGCACCGTATATGGTACGAGCAGCTAATTCATTGAAGGCACACTATTCTAAAATGGTCCATGTTACATGCCTTACTCATGGACTGCACAGAGTTTGTGAAAAAGTAAGGGCTCCTTACCCCAGTATAGACAGGTTTACAGCGAACGTTAAGAAAGTCTTCTTAAAAGCACCCTCTCGAGTCGGACGTTTCAGAGCTGAAGCTCCAGACATTGCATTACCTCCACAACCTATCATAACACGCTGGGGCACGTGGTTAAACGCGTGTATGTATTATTGCGAAAACTTCAAGTTAGTGAAGGAAATAGTGCAGAGTTTTGACAGTGAAGAAGCTGCAGCAATAAAAATAGCCCAGGACGTGCTATCCGAACCAAACATTGAAGGTAGTTCGGCACTGATAAAATCAAATTTCGCCTTATTGACAGCAACAATCACATCGTTGGAGAAAACGGGCGAAGAAATGGTTGATTCCATTTCCTTAATAAACCGGGTGGAAACTAGTCTTAGCAACAACCGTGGCGAAATTGCTGCGGGTATTGTATCAAAACTGGAAAAATGCTGGACAAAAACATCGGGTATAAAACATTATGCAAAATCTCTGACATTCTTTCTGGTGAAAACTACTGCATGGATGGGATTGAGAAGGATTTAGCAGCAGACGACCTTCCTCACTTCAAATACGCTCCGATCACATCAATTGATGTTGAACGCAGCTTTTCGAGATATAAAAACTTATTGCCTGATCATTTACATTTGACATCAGAATGACATTCGTAGTGCAGTGCAACTCAGACTACAGTGAACATAAACCTTTTGTTAAGTGCTAGAAAACTTTGATTTACATTTCAGTTTGAGCTTAAGATGTCATTTTTGAAAAATTAGTGAGTTTATTATTATAAGATCATTTTTTCCATTTTATAGCGCATATTTCGATTTTTTAGGTCATTTATTGAAGAAATTTTTGAACATTTTGAAGGCACTTCTAAACTCCTTTACGGCATCAACATCCGGGCTTTAGTTTTGAATATCTCTCGAGCGATTGTACGAAACTTGATAAACTTCGTAGGCATCTTGAAGCAAGACAAACGAATCGTTCTGGTAAGTCAATTGATTTTAAAAAGTGTAAGTCTGAGACATAAATAAACAATGAATTATGTGCGAAAATATAGCATCGGGGAGAAATAATAAAAGCAACCCATGATTCATTACGAGGATCACTGTTTAATATCTCCTTACTTTAGTACAAGATTCTAACGTACAACGTTTCTTGATTCAAGCTCTTAAATATAACAAAATATCACTATTAACCGCCAAGTCAAACTTATCCATTAGACGGCTCACGACTTTGAAGAGATCCGCAGGAATATTGATCCTTGGAAAGGGGGTCCGACGTGCTAATAACGGGGTTTTCACAATTTATATATATTTTAACTTTATTTTTTCACTTTTAATTTTAACTTTAATTTTAATTTTAATTTTAATTTTATTTTGATTTTATATATATTTTGTTTTATATTCTGGGATATTTCGTAAAGGGAACGAGATTGAAAGCATAGTAAATTCATAAATAAATCCATCACAAATCATACTGCATATAACAAACCGCAATCGCATTTTTTTCCAAAAGTACCTCTTCAAATAAATACAAGAGAAAAATTCATATCATTTAGATTAAATATTTCAAATTTTCTAAGATATGTAAATATCTTATAGATATAGATATTACCTTACAGATATCTTACAGGTCTTACAGATCTTGTATCTTATAGATATATAGTGACTTATATGTAAATATATATTAGTAAATATTTTTGTTTGATACTATGCCACAGAAGTCAACACAAGACAGATTCCTAAAATGAATATTTACCATTGTTAAATCTTCCATTGTTTCAATTTTAAGTTGGGTTTTCTCGTTTGTCGATAGCGCAATTTTTATCAAATAAAGAAAACGTTCAACAATTGCATTGGATCCTGGCATTGCCCAACAAAACTTACAAGGCATTTCATATTTTTAGAACTTATATCCTAATTTGCAAAACGATCAAACCTTCCACACGATTCTTACTGACGTTTTGATCGTTCTGTTCCCTCCACACCTCAAACTTAATTACACATTACCCTAGTCAGTTTCACAAACAATCGAGTGTGTTTGAGTCATCAGTCCATAGACTGGTTTGATGTATCTCTCCATGCCACCTTATCCTGTGTTAACATTTCCATTTCTACGTAATAATATGCTTGTCATGTTCATGCTTTGATCTATCCCTACCGTTCTTACTACCTACACTTCCCTAAAAAAACCAACTGAACCAGTACTGGGTTTCTTAAAATGGGTCCTGTCATTCTATCTCTTCTCGTCAAATTTAGCCAAATCGATCTCCTCTCACCAGTTCGATTCAGTATCTCTTCATTCTTGATTCGATCTATCCAACTCACCTTCAGCATTCTTCTGTAGCACCACATTTCAGAAGATTCTATTCTCTTTCTTTCTGAGCTAGATTTTATCCATTTTTCACTTCCATAAAATGCCACGCTCCAGACGAAAGTCTTCAAAAACATCGTTCTAATTTCTATGTCAATGGTCGAAGTGAGCAAATTTCTTTCTTTTTATAAACTTATTTGCTTGTGCTAGTCTGCATTTTACGTCCTCCTTACTTCTGCCACGGTTAGTTATTTTACAACTTAAGTAACAACATTCATGTACTACCTCTAAGACAGTATTTCCTGCATCACATGCCTTCGTTCAACTGTACTCCATTACTTTTGTTTTTGACTTATTCTTTTTCATCTTTTACTCCTTACCCAAGACTCCGTTCATGCCATTCAGCAAATTTCCCAGATCTTCTGTAGTCTCAGATAAAATAGCAATATTATCAACAAATCTCAGCGTTTTGATTTCCTCTCCTAGGATTGTGAGTCCCTTCCCAAATTCCTCTTTGATCTCCTTTACCACCTTTTTATATAAACCTTGAAAAGGAGGTGGGGAGGAAACTGCAAATTTGCCTCACTCCTTTCTGGATTGCTGTTTTTCTCAAAGCCCCCGATTATTATCACTGCAGACTGATTTTTATACAGATTTTATACAGTATAATTCTTCGTTCTCGGAATCTGATCCCGATCACCTTCATAATCTCAAATAGTTTCGTCCAATCAACATTATCGAATGACTTTTCTAGACGTACGAACGCCATTTATGTGGGTTCGTCCTTATTTCTATCCTCTAAGATCAGACGTAAAGTCGGGATTGCTTCACGTGTTCATACACCTCTTTCGAAGCCTAATTGATCTTCTCGCAACTCAGTTTCAATTTTTTCCTTCCATTCTTCTGTATATAATACGTGTTAAAATTTTGCAGGTGTGAGATACTAAACTAATGGTGCGGTAGTTTTCACACTTGTCAATGCTGGCTTTCTTGGGAATAGGTATAACAATATTCTGTCAAAAATCGAATGGCACTTGTCCTTTCTCAAACATCTTACACAGTAAATGTAATAACCTCGCCATGCTGGTTTCTCCTAAAGCAGTCAGTAATTCAGAGGTAATGTCGTCAATTCCAGGCGAATTGTTCCAATTTAAGTCTCTCAAAGCTCTGTCCAACTCTGACCTCAAAACTGGATCTCCTATTTCATCAGTATCAACAGTATCTTCTTGATCCAGAACCATATCAAGCAATGGTATATAACATAATACAATATAATATTATAAAGAGAAAAATATTCGTTCGTATATTTGTTTGTAATGAATAAACTCAAAAACTACTGAATCAATTTTAAGAATTCTTCCGCCTGTAGAAAGATACATTACCAGTGAGTAACATGGGCTGCATTTTATTTTCAAAACAATTAGAGATCCCTACGAAAATTGAAATAATGTAACTCAAGATATCAAGAATTGACAAAAGTAGGCGAAATATCGAATTTTTCGTACAAGGACGAGACAAAGCTCACTTTAAGCCTCACGACGCGAAGAAAAAACTCGCTACGGCCCGGTGGGCCTCGTAAACCAAGTTTTAAAGGCGTAAAATCAACCGTTATGGAGATATTGGCATCACACTACCCCACTATAGGAATCGGATGAAGAAATATCCAGCCGTAACCATTGCAATGTCAGCTCAAGTATTCTACAGTAGAATACAGGCCTGGTGTTGAAAGTAGGCACGTGTGTAAATACAGGCTAGTAAATATAGGCTAGGAGAAATTGTGCTACACATGGCTCTCTGAAAAAAAAGAATTGTGGTGGTAAGCCATCCGCAAGGGATGAGGTGGATAGGGGTTGGCATATGAAAATAATCTGCTCGCCGAGATGAAGAGTGACACTCTGCATGCCGTTTAAGTCAAGGTTCATCGCCCATTGGTATAGGGGTGAGAAGGGGTGAACAATAAAATATCCAAATAACAGAGATTACAAATAAAGGCGAGTATGTTCCAGCATAGCTCTCAACAAAACATAGTTCACGTAAGACTTACTATCTGAAAAATATACTCTGAGGCTTAAATGATTACTGACACTCCGGATGCCTTTAAATTGAAGGTGATCCTGTCGGCAAGGGGGCTCAGAAGGTGTGATAAAGAAAATATCCAAAATGTCCCAGATTATGGATGTAAGTTATGCGAGTATTTCCTAACACCACTCAATCAAACACGGTACAGATATGAATTACTATCTCGAAAAGATACTGTAGGGGTAAGACACCTCTATTCGAGGGGGTGATATGTAAAATAACGGCCGATATTAGAGTCGAAGCTACTGTATACTTTTCGGGGTCGATGAGATGAATATAGACACTGCGGATACCTTTTAAGTCCAAGTAAACCCATCGGCACGGTGGTTCAGAAGAAGTGGAAAAGAAAATGTCAAAATTGACCGACATTAGTGTTGATTTATACAGTTTTCGCGGTCACTCGGCTGATTGTTGACCGTCCCAGTGACAGTGGGGATAGTGAACATCATATCTATAAGGGACGCGTAAGTACATTACGTTATAACATTTTCATTATTTGTTTGAAAAGATCAACTACTTCCCATACAATCTGGGCTGCCGCAAGGAAATACTTTAATGCGAAACTAAACCATCTCAAACTAAAATGTAAAATTATACACATAACAATATTTGTAAACCTACAAAAGAGTTCATAAACTACCGATCAACATCACAACTAAGATAAACATTTTATAAACATAATACAAATCCTAAAAGTAAAAGGTGTCAAAGAGGAAATGACAAAAAAGATCGAGATTGTAGATGTATGGTGTAGAGCATTGTTCAGATTAGCTCTCAACCAAACTTTGTACAAATACGAATTACTATCTTGAAAAGATTATGGAGGGTGAAGACTCCCCTCTAGCAATCCTTAAGGATATGACATACAAGAATAATAAAAACGACCAATATTAACGTCTAATTCACACTTTCCTCGGCCACTGAGATGTATTGTGGCACTCTGGATGCCATTTAAGTACTAGTCCACCTGTATAGGCATGGTGAGAAGTGGTAATGAAGAAAATGTAAAAGCTGATCGAAATTAGTTTAATTAACGACAAATAAAACAATCTTTAAATAAAACTTGAAATTAAACACAAAGAATAACCTTTAAACAACAAAATAGTTCTTAAAATATTAGTCAACGTCACAGTAAAGAAACCTACAAAAATTCCGTTCACACGGAATTAACAGGTAATCAAATATCTAAACGTAAACAATGAATAAATTGCATGGGCAGCGCCGGGTAATACAGCTAGCATAATATATTAACGATCAGGAAATTAATTATATATACCTTCCTCAAGAAATAGATTCCGTAGTTTAGATTATACTCTCCGAGATCAAGATTTGTCTTCAACTGAAATTGTACGGACAAGCTTCCTGGACAGAGCTGAGAAATTCAAGGATGGATAATGCCATTGACCAGATTTGACCCGAGGTAAATACCTCCACGCCGATGCTTATACGTTTTAATTAAATGAAATACTACAATGCAGCCATTCCAACGTGACTGACACAATACTCATTCTTATCTGGCATTCCATTCTCAGAGCTATCAGTTTATGTGATCTTAAAATTTGAATGAAGTCTTGGTAATGACCTAGCTTTGGCTGAACAAAGTAGAATAGTTACGAGTGAAATATTATTCCCGACAATATTTGATCAGGAAGTGCTCTGCTCTGGGCACCTTCACAAACAAACAAGAAATCGACAGCTTTGTGAGATAATACTGGATGTCGTTAAATAAATTGTAAATTCAAGACATAGTTAATTCTTTGTAAAAGTAGAAAAATATGTAATATTGCTACCAGTAGCAATGTTGCATGAGCGCCCATATGACAGTTTGTAGGAGTGGGAGGGCCTAGACCTGGGGGTATGTAATATTTTTAATATTATGGAATGGCGACTTGTATTCCGCGGTAGAATAACACCCACAGTATCCCCTGCCTGTTGGTGGGGGGCGGTACTACCACATTTACGTAACACCGACTTTTAAATAATTTTCTTGAAAGAAAAACACCTAACTACATTAGATTTTTCCTTTCCCTGAGAGCCGGGGGGAGGCCAACGCACCCCCTCCCCCGTCCTGCCCTCGGGCATGGGCGCCCTTGCAATGTTGTCGTTTTCATTCTAGTTCGATACAGCACTCCATCCTATCCTGTGTTAACCTCTTCATCGCCTCGTATTTATTGCATTCTACATAAAATATAATCCCTTTATGATGTTTGTGTTATTTCTTCCTCCTATTATTTTGTTTTCTTCCCAACACGGTGGACTGAGCGGTAGAGCACTAGTCTTCTGTGCCCAGGTTATGGGTTCTATCCCTACTCATCCCAGTGGAATTTGAAGATGCTAAAAAACGGTAACCTCATGTCAGTAGAGTTATGGATCCTTAAAAGAACTCCCGTGGGACAAGTTCTCGGCACCTTTATTATTATTATTATTATTATTACTATTATTATTATTATTATTATTATTATTATTACCTACACTTCCGTTAAAAGCTAACTCCGCAGTTCCTTGATATTTCAGTATGTGTCCTATTACTCTTTCACTTCATCAGGTAAAATGTTTTCAAATTGTTCTCTCACCATCTTGATTCAGTATATCTTTATAAAAACAACGCTATTTGTTTTTACGTCCCGCTAATTGCATTTACGTCTTTCTGAGACGCCAGTATGCCGTATTTTAGTCCCTCAGGTGTTCTTTCACGTGCCAGTAAATCTACCGACACGTCACCTTCAAATACCACCGGACTGAGCCAGGATCGAACCTACCAAACTTGGGTCAGAAGGCCAGCACGTCAACCGTCTGATCCACTCAGCCCGGCTATTTGCATTCTGAAGTCTGCACTTCTGACAATTTCAGCCCTAGTAACCACCACTTACATCTCCATTACTTGGAGTCACACCTTGAATTAATTTTTATTTTAGAATATTTAAGAAAACTTATTTGTCATTTTATCGCTATGAAGGAATCATGTTAAATAATATGTAAATTGTTTTGTTGTAGCATTTTATTTTACTCAAATATTATAACAATTAATGACATAATTATTTTATGAATTACTATTTAGTGAATGGTGGTATTATTAATTAAAAAATAAATCCTTTACACAATTAGGATGTAAAATTCACTTAGGCATCACATCACAACATTATTTACTACTAGTGTAATTTCCATTCATTGTAGGAGGTACTTTTGCAAAGTAGTATCTCTATCACACCACACACATTATTTTTAGTTTTAGATTTATTTGAGTATTTATGTATTTATATAATAATCGTATAAGTTGGAAGGTCTCAACTTTGGGTCTTTCACGTAATAATTTGTGTACAGTAGAGCTGTTAACAGAAGGCAGATTTAAGTAATATTTTCACCAAATTTAGTTGTCGCGATGCTGGAAAATACACAGATACATCCATAATCTCGGTCATTTTTGTCATATTTTTTCACCCTTTCTCACTCCTATACGAAAGGGGGCTCTACGTGAACTTATCAAAAATTCAGAGTGAAATTAATTATTCACCGTCCCCGAAAACAACCAATTCGACACTATTTTCTATTCATTTTATATATCTCTCTCCCCTCGCCTCCTCCTCAAAGAGGGCTGAACTTGGATTTTAAAATATCCAGAGTGTTTCTAATCATCTCAGCGACCCCGAGAACTACCAATTCGACACTATTTTTGATTAAATTTTTTCCTCACTCTCCTCTCGTCCCTTCCTCAAACGGGGATGCACTTGGAATTATAAAAACCCGGAGTGTCCCTATTCATCTCAGCGATCCCGAAAAGTATGGATTCGACACTATTTTCGATTATTTTGATATAGCACTTCACCCCTCGCCCCCACCTCATAGAAGCCTGATCTTGAAATTTAAAAAGTCCGGAGTGTCACTATTCGTCTCAACGACATCAAAAAGTATGGATTCGATATTATTTTCGATTATTTTTATATATCACTCCCCTCATCGTCTCCCACCCAAAGGGGATTGAATTTGGACTTAACAAAAATCCGGAGTGTCAATATCCATCTCAGCTACCCTGAAAAGTATGGATTCGACACTATTTTCGAATATTTTGATATGTAACCCCCTCGTCTCCCCGCCCCTAAGGGTATTTCGGGTGTCTTCACCCCCACACGGTTTGTCTCCTGACACTCAGTCGTAGGTGTACCAAGTTTGCTTGAAATCGCTGCAGTGGTTTAGAAGGAGATGTAATACATACATACCCCCATACATACAATGACATGTATATCTATATATATATACAATATATATATACAATACATTAGTGGAGTATTTCGCAGTGCACCTCCATGGCACGATAACTGACCGAGTACGTTTCTGCTTTATTATCATTATTATTATTATTATTATTATTATTATTATTATTATTATTATTATTATTATTATTATTATTATCATTTCTTCAATCTGTTCATGTTCCTTGCCACTTGAAGCAGAGTCAGTTCTATATGATGTGTACTTGGTTACTGCGAAAAGTAAAGAAAAGGCAAGAGAGTGAGTGAGAGCCGTGAATCACACACGACTGTCTGTAAAAGTTCTCAAACTGAATGATAAAGCTTCAGCAGAAAAGTATGGATTCGACACTATTTTCGATTATTTTTATATATCCTACCACCTTGCTCCCCACCCAACAGAAGACTGAATTTTTAATTTTTAAAAATCCGGAGTGACACTATTCATCTCAGCGACGTCGAAAAGTATGGATTCGATATTATTTTTTATTATTTTTATATGTCACTCCCCTCGTCTCCCAACCAAAGGGAACTGAACTTGGACTTAACAAAAATCCGGAGTGTCACTATTCACCTCAGTGACCCCGAAAAGTATGGAATCGATAATATTTTCGATGAACTATGACTATATTCGTTTAAAGCAAGGACATCACACCCCAACTCTCAAAATATTCGGCAAAATACATAAATATTCTTTTATCGCAAATTATTCGAGTTACAAAGAAAATTCGTATACACGTTTTCTGGCAAATGTAAATTTAAATTCACCTGCTCTGCTCCGGTGTTTAATATGACTAACAGTACTGGGATGACGAATTGCTGTAGGTCTACAATTCTTGCTTTTTTTCTAGTGGTTTTACGTCGCACCGACACAGATAGGTCTTATGGGATAGGAAAGGCCTAGGAGTTGAAAGGATGCGGCCGTGGCCTTAATTAAGGTACAGCCCCAGCATTTGCCTGGTGTAAAATGGAAAACCACGGAAAACAATCTTCAGGGCTGCCGACAGTGGGATTCGAAGCCACTATCTCCCGGATGCAAGCTAACAGCCGCGCGCCTCTAACCGCACGGCCAACTCGCCCGGCAATTCTTGCTTTGGACGAGATTCATATAAAGACTATGTAAGTTGTTTCATGATACCACAACGTTTAAGCACACGAAGCAAGGAATAGCAAATTCCAAGTATTAAATTCATATATCAAATCAAAGAAGAATCAATAAAGATTCGAACAAAGTCAAACTTACCAATGCTTGCATAGAATGGCTAGTCAGAGTTGCCACCTCCTCAATACAAAGTGCAGTAGGTGGCTGTACTGTTTCCTCACACCAATTCAATATATTACTGAGGGAGTGGTTATGTAGTGTGGATCACGTAACTCTCAGTTTGCATTCGAGTGAGTGGGTTCGAGCCCCACTGTCGGATACAGCTGTGGCCGATTTGTTCGCGTCAACTGTCTGCTTTATCTTGATTACTTAAACGTGACACCAAATTACGATGTAGGTTTCTTATGTGCTCATAAATAAATCCGAATGCTGGAGGAATCAGAGGACAATGTCGAAAATTTTGACCTTGCTCTAAAATTAAGTTTAACATATAAGGCCAGAAAATGGGAATGAGGTAACAATAACACTTTCTGTAATTTGATCGTACTTTTCTGTTCTGGTCTATATGACCCGAAATTAATTTACGCGTCATTTTTCGTATTTAAAATACCAATATATGTTTAAAAAGGTTTGTAAATAGCTTAAGTAGCTTGGGCACAAACTGTAACTATGTAACGTTCGGGGTCATTGTGACCCGACACAAATATAATTACCGTTATCAAATTTATTTTTAAAGAATGGAAATGTTGAACTTTGTTTTTGTTAGACTTTATGGGAATAGTGACTTTTATCATTCCAACTTACTCTCAACAATCAACTAAGCTTCCATGCGTTTACAACAATGGGCTCGTTTCTTGCTTTTCCGAGGAAATCATAATTAGGAGCTCTCAACAATTTGAATGCTTTGCTTCTCCTGTTTGAATTGTGACACCATGGCGATTAGAGCATTGACTGATGATGGGTTGGAAGAATTAGTGAGATCCTAGGCAGATGAAGAATCACTTTCTTAGTTAGAAAATCCTGTCAGTAAAGCATGTAAAAGAGTGTGTTCTAATGACAATTACAACAGTCCACAGTCTGTACAAAATAAAGTAGATACTTTCTAAAAATGGGAATATAAAATGGCAGTTTCATCCACGAGCACATCATGGCCACTTATCAGCTTCGGACATCATCATGAGTACCCCTGGAGTTAGCAGGCAATCATAGCGGCACCAGAAAGAAATCAGGGAATGAGGGTAGTATCTGATCTCACTTTGGAGTTACATGGTCAGAATATCACGTGTGACATTTTTCCCTCATACAATTTGGGACAGCTGCTTCTGAAAAGGAAATTGACTATGCCGGGAACTATACGGAAAAATAAGCCGGAGTTTCCACATAAAATAGCTCTTCATTTTACTTCACAAATGACACTACTGTGGTCAACTATATTTCTAAGAGAAATAAGAATGTAGAGCGTATGAACACTCTCCACCATGACGAGGAAATCAGTGACAGGACTGATAAGAAGCCAAACAGGATTTTGGACTATAATTCAACCAAAGGTGATGTGGACATGCTTGATCAGCTCTGAGGTACATATACATGCAAACGAAAACTAAAGGGTGGCAATGATTGTTTTCTACAATATTCTTGATATTTCTGCTAATAGTGCATATCCTGTATACTTGACTGACCCTAAATGGAATACGACGAAATTGACTAGAAGGAGAATATTTTTGGAGGAACTTGGAAAGTCACTAATAAGAGAACACGTTGTATCGAGAATGAATTTTCCAAGAACAGAAGACTCTTTGTGAATGGTCAGAAGCATCCAAAAGCCTAAAGATGCGGCTGGTGTGTCAGAATCAATAACAACAAGAAAATCTACCAAACTTGCATGCTGTAAGTTCTGTTCATCAAGCAATCACAATAAAATAAACATGTTGTGTGGGAAACGTAGTAAACATATTTGCAAAACACATGTCACCTATTTGTGTCCACACTGCATTCAGTAAGACCACCGAACCACATTTTTTGAATGGTTTGCCAGCTCCCGACCACCCGGTAGTCGACGCCCCTGTATTAGTCTATCCAAAGCCCTCTTGGAAAAGCCAGAACGCGCCTGATTATGGACCGAAATAAGACATCAAAACATAAGGTTGCAATATGTGTCCTCAAGGAAAAGGTCTAATAGTCACCCGATGGATGGATGAACTGGGACTAATGGACCACATGATCTAATACTTCACTGGAAGTTCATTAATTAAAATACACAGCAAAAAATCTTTTCACTCTTGGCAGCCATTTTTGTTGTTAATTCTGCAAGAACACAGAAGATCAATGTGATGGATCATAAGTCTTAGTGGATATAGTATGTACGAGGGTTGGAACTTTAATAGTGGCAATTACTGTAGTTAATTACAACTATTACAAAAGGGGTACGTGTTATCAAGTTTTATTGTGCTTCAAAGTAGCCGCCAGCAATGTATACAACTCGTTAGCGATGACGTGGGAGTCGTAGGATACCTTTAGCAGCGCCTGATGTGTTGATAGTTCGAAGGGAGCGGCCTGCTACCCGACGAATCTCTGGAACATTTCTGAAGCAAATGCCATAAAGTAGTTTCTTCATCTTTGGAATAAAGACAAAGTCTCAAATGCCTAAGACCTGGGAGTATGCTGGATGGTACAGCAATTCCCATCCCCGTCGAACGAACAAATCAACCACAGTTTGCGCTGTATTCGGCCGGGCGTTGTCGTGCAAAATGAGGGTTGGGTTCTACAGAAAGTGTCGCCACTTTTTTCTCAAATCTCATCGCAGGTTGTGTTCCAAAAATTAACAGTAATCCTGCCTATTGACACTCTGCTGTGGAGGAACGTAATGCGTTAGGATAACACAATCACAGCCGTACACGAGAATAACTATAACTTTCACATTTCTGGGGTTCTGACGAACTTTCTACCTTTGTGGTGACCCATAATGACGTCATTCGTTCTATTGGTTTTATATTTGTGGTTCGTACAATTTGGCCCGTGTCTCATCCAGCGTAATGACACGGCGTAAGAACGCCTCTCCGCATATTGCGCTCGGAAGTGGTAACGAGCAGCATCGTATTGTAACCATTTGTATATTTCCGTCAAATCACGTGCACGTGTTCCTGTATCGAAAAAATCGTAACAGACTACCTTACACCGCCAGCTAAAACGAGGCTCTGTTCCTTTCGCCAGTTCGCATTCGACTGATGTGGGAAGGGAAAGTCCATGTGCTCGGAGGTAAGATAGGTATGTAACTAACGTGTGCTATCAGCGACATTATTAGGTTCCGTTGCAAGGCATCTCTACAGCAGTGCTGCCACTATTAAAGTTCCAACCGTCATAAATTAAAATGTAACTGTTCACGTGTGGTCACACAATAAACAATAATAATAATTGTACCAGGCGGTACACCTCCACGCAATTATTTTAAAATGTGCGCCAATTGAAACTCCTCTGCTGGAGGAAGTCTGAACTTTATTGACGGTATTAATTTTCTACTTTCTCAGAAGATGTCACCACGTGGAAAAGTTTGAGTTTTTGAACTGTGTCATTTTTGATGTGTTTTTGTTTCACTTGTAGTTAGAAGTGTGAACTTTCTCTTCTAGAGGACACTACTGAAGATCAACAACGGTGCACTCTAGTGCGAAGTGAAAGAACTGTTTTTTGGAGAAAATTTAATTTCAAGAGTTCGTTCTTTGTTAAATTTCTTGCAGTCATTGTTTAAGTTGGCAATATTCACCCCTTCTTTCCCCTTGTGTTGAACCTAACCAATCCCGAATTTCTTAAATTAATTTCTATCCAATCAGATGTATCTTCCCCCAACTTGAATATGTTGCTGTGTCCTACCCAATAAAGTGTTTGTGGGAGGGTGTTTTCTTTCCCCTAACGCCTAGAAACTTCCGCGAGAGTATTTAAACTGCTGATTTTTGGGTCTCTCGGCCACTTCTGTTCCATCTTTCAGTGTGTTAAGTACATAGCAGGGGGCGGGAAGCGCCTCTTTCCTCGGCAGCGGTCAACAACAAGGTAATGGCCGATTAATAAATTCTTTCTTTGCTAGCTCAGCAGTTTAACTTTCGGGGCGGGTTCTAAGCGTTCCACTATATAACCTTTTCCTAAAATGTAACTTCTCTTTTCATCTATTCTCTTGTAAAGCTACATACTGGGATAGAGAGTGCTAACCCTCTCGAGCTTCCACTCACATTGTCTTGAGGTGAACTTATTTTCTCAACCAATTCTTCCGTAATGTAATGTAAATTGTTATTTTCTTAAGTCACCTCTGTAGTATGGGATTAGCCCTTGCACTAACGGCCTAAGGCCAAGTAGGTCTTAAACAAAGTGTATTAGGAGTGCAAGTTCGCCTCCCCTCAAATTGTATTTTAGAGGTCATGTATTAACCTTCTTGTCATTTAATAGACCTCAGTAGGTTGGGTATTTTACCCCTGTGTATATGTCCTTTGAGGACAGCTTAAAGGTGGAGTTTGGTGTGGCCTGGGAGAGGCTTAAATTTGAGAGCGAGTGGCTCTTTTGAAAATTGTATATTGTATGCCTCGAGGAGGCTTTTCAGTGTAATTTGGAGCAAGGGCTCCTAGGTATGAATGGGGTTTTCTGCCCCTCTGTTAAAATTGTGTTTGGGGTAAAACTGAGCTGATTGCCCAAGAATTATGTTTCTGACTTTTGAAGCCCCAAATGGGGTACCTATGTAAATTTATTTTTTCAATCGTGTTTCGGCTACTAAGTACCTGTTCTATTTGTTGTTACCTAATTTTGCAAAGAAAATATAACCTTGTTAAATTTTAAAATTAATTTCACTTTAGTAGTTTGAGACCTATTCACCACCCAGCACCTTCTTTCATGCATAACTACCACCAAAACACGGTAACAATAATAATAATAATTATAATAATAATAAAGAAATGTTTATGAATTTATGAACACAGTAAAGACAGTTAAACTAACTCAAGGTTCATAAAAGCAGGATACCATAAAACGTAAATAACAGGTTGGGGAACATGACAACTACAAAGTGGATGTTGGAAACTGCATGGACCCTACGAGGTAATGGAACGTATCCGTTATTGATGGTAATTACCCTTGAATATTATTTAATTAAGGTAAACAAAACAAAATAATAACAAGGACCAACCAAAACACATCGTAGAAAGAACTAAACAAACTAATTTACAAGATTAATGTAAATTTTGATTGCACCTGCGTATATGTGTTATGTACAAAGGAAAATGTTAAGTTGCACTCCAAAGGTACAATGATGCATGATGATTTAAATGAGGGCTAATCCCCATTACACACAAATTAGGAAAAAGAAAGAAATGAAAGCTTAACACAGAGGCGCCAGAAATTTGCGTCAGTACCTAAAATACTTCCAGTAAAGAGCATACATTTTGCGTGCTTATGTTAAGAGACGCAGAAATACGGGAGACGAGTCGTGGAAAATTAAATTACATGTTATTTACAAGGTTAAAAAAGAAAAGGGAATTGCCTCCAAAAACCCTTTATTTTCTTGCGGGTAAGTAGTCTTTTTCCTCTTTTCAAAATCTCACGGGCTCCCAAGGGTGCCACAAGCTCACCTGTTCCTGATCTGCAAGTAACACACTGAACTACAACGACCAAGTACATTAAGAATAGGCTCTGCAGTGCTATAAAAATTGAACATATCGTAAAATGTGTTGTTGATTAACTTGTTACTAGCACCTTAGTTACGTGATAGGAAGAAGATGCATATTTCCGCAGTTGTAACGTATTACTCAAAACAATAATGTAATCTAGTTTAGAAACCTCTCTGTAAGTGGCAAGAGTTGCATTGCCACACTCGCATGTCACCTGAAACCCCAGGTACTTTACCAAATATCTCAAGTACTAATGTTGAATATAAGTTTACCGGGCCAATTGGCCGTGCGGTTAGGAGCGCGCAGGTGTGAGCTTGCATCCAGGCAAATGCTGGGGCTGTACCTTAATTAAGGCCACGGCCGCTTCCTTCCATCTCCTAGACTTTTCCTAACCCATCGTCGCCATAAGACCTATCTGTGTCGGTGCGACGTAAAGCCGCTAGCAAATATATATATATATATGTTTTAAAGGCAATTATCAACTAAATAAGAGTCACAGGCTGATTCATGGAATATGTCACAAAGATGTTCGTCAGTGGGTTATCAATTTAAAAACCAGTGATCAATGCTAGAGGAAAGATTCTTGTGGATGAGCTGGCCAAATCACGTAGCCACAAGGCAAGTTATAACCTTACACCCCGCTCTGAACTTTGTTCCTTAGATTCCTCATAAGAGCCAGGCTTCGTGGCTCACCAGCTCCACTTCATCATCTGAACTACGCTGTAAGGTAGTCTGTCCGACCGTCACCAAGAATCGAACTTTGAACTAATGTCAGCAATGGGTATAAAATCAGCGAACTGTTCAAACTGTTTGATGTAATCAATCTTGAATAAATACACGTTAATATATGTAAACTACAAGTCTTATCGTTTCAAGAGATTTCAGCAAGTGGTAACGAAACCGTAACCTAGTGGTTTATTGTAAGCACATCTCAAGTTTCTACGTTCGTGATAAACCACTAAAACTTATTTCGGGTCTCTACGGCATCGAGCAGAGTCATCTAAGCCAGATAGACCAAGAACGAACTGCTGGAGGGAACGACAACCCTGAAGGCGCCTTCTGGATGAAGCTCTACCAACAACATTTAGGGGACTGCACAACTTCCAAGGGGCTTTCCAACCGCCATCAGGATCAGACTGCCGATCCGCAAAATTGCTGAGCAACTCGAGGAAGACTCGACCACAAGCAGACCACCAACAGGACCAGGAGGATGCAAACAACCTGGATCATATTTTCCTATAAGTTCAACATTATTAACCTCAGAGTGATAAATGTATAGAGAAGAGATCTGAGATAGGATTATTCTCCTTTTTTGCTTGTCATTTGGAACATACCTAAAAGTAAAGTCAGATTAAGAGTTAAATAAGTAGATTAGGAAAATGGAAATTAAAACCCAAACTAAAACAAACTCGTTAAAATCCAGGCGCTAGAGTACCTGAAATAATAATAATAATAATAATAATAATAATAATAATAATAATAATAAAAAAATTATTAACCCTTCAGTTGAATTTGAATTAATAAGATCAAATAGATTCGTTGCTTTTCATCGTCAACTGAATTAAACAATCTAAATTATTATTATTATTATTATTATTATTATTATTATTATTATTATTATTATTATTATTATTATTATGTATCGTTAGGGCCAATAAGGGCCACGTGATCTCAACTGTCTGTCTTCTTGCAGGTCCACCAGTTTTTCATACTTTCGGAGTGTGCCTTCTTCCATACAACAGAATGGACATGCTTCAGTTGAGTTGGAACTTCTTCTTGGTGAACCTGTCTAAGTGTGTGTTTGAGTGATGCTCGGAGTTGAATGTCTGTTTCTGAGATTCAGTACTTTAAAATATCTTTATCGATCTCCAACAACGAAGGAGGAATCGTTGTGAGACTTCTCAAGTAGGAAAACAAACGTTTACAGATACTTTCAGTCGGTAATCTGGAGAGGTGAGGGTAAAATGTTATCCTTCTTTTCCAGATTACGCTTGATATCATTTCAATATGGCTGTATATTTCTAAGTTGTTCCGAAGTCTGTAAACACCGTTTTGAGACTGGGACCAATAATATTTTGGATAATCCTCCTTCTCTCAATTGCCAGATTTTCAAGCAGGCTATGCGTTCGAAGTGTTGAACATTTTGCTGCATATAATGCTCCAGGTATAATTACAGTTTAACAATGTCGAATTTTGCTTTTCTAAAGGTGGACTTTTTGTTATATCTGTTTTGAGTGAGTCGGAAGGCGTTTTCAAACTTGTTGATGCGTGTAAAAATGACGAACTTCTCAGAATTATTGGATTTGACCCATTCACCAAGGTACTTGAATCTTTCCACTTTCAAGATTCTACCGTGGGTAGCCGGAAGATGTGGTGGAGCATGCATGATGTTAGAAATGAAGTGGGTTTTGGTATAGGAGATTTTGAGGCCAATGTTAACTGCGCATTCATGCAGGTAATATATTTGATGAGCAGCGAGTTCAGGTGAAGAAGTAAGGAGAGCAAGGTCATCTGCAAAAGCAAGGCAGTCAATATTGTTACCATTACGAGTTCGGCCTATTTGAACTCCATTAGGATTTCCTTTAGATTGGGAACATGTCTCCATTCCCGAATGACACTCTCAAGAGCACAGTTGAAAAGTAGTGGTGACAATCCATCTCCCTGCCGAACTCCTGTTTGGATTTGATTTGAAAGGCTTCAGAAATCCCAGATCTGAATTTCACTTTGGAATACGTACCATTGAGTGTATTTTGAATTATCTGTCGGGTATTGTTGGTTAGCCCAAATTCTTAGAGAACTTGGAAAAGGGTCGTGCGATCAATCGAGTCATACGCTTTCTGGAAATCTACAAAAATGATGCCTAATGGTCTGGCTTTGAGTTTCAGGTAGGCAAGAGTCATTTTTATTTTCTGGATCTGTTCTGCGCAGGATCTGGATTTTCGGAAGCCGGTTTGGTATTCGCCTTTGTGAGTCTAGTAGTTCTTCGGGTCTAGTGAGCAAGGCTTTGGAGAGGATTTTATAAGTAACAGGAGGAATAGAGATGCAGCGATAATTATTGACATCCAATTTATCACCTTTCTTATGAGGGGGATGAATAAGACCTCTGACCCATTTGGATGGTATCTGAGTCGTCTTCCAAATCTGTTGGATAGTTTTGAGGAGGGGTTGTCACGCATTGCCATCCAGTAATTTCCAGTTTTCTGTGATCATTGAATCTTCACCCAAAGATTTATTATTTTTTAGAAAAGTGATGATCTCTCGAATTTGAGAAATATCTGGTGGGGAAGAATCAGGGTTGGTTGGAAATGGATTCAGGTTTGGGATAAAAGTCGACTGTGGTGAATCAAATTTAAGAAGGGACTCAATGTATTCTGCTAAGATCTGACAGTTTTGTCCGTCATTGTGAGCGACCTGGTTAGTGGCTGCGTCACGGAAATATAGGTTTGGAGGGTTGTATTTGGCTAGGTTTCGTTTGAATGTGTGGTACAAAAATCTCGAATTCTTCTTCAGGAAACTGGATTCAATATTAGCAAGGTATAAAGTTCTTTCGGTGTTCCTAATGATTCGGGGGTATTTTTGCGGGTTTAGAGGAACTTCTGATAATTATGTCCGCTGTGTCTTATACGATTTCCAAAGTAGCCAGGCTTACTGTCTGTCAGTGATGTTTCCATCGCATTGTGAATTCCAGCAAAGGTGTCTTGGTTTCCCCCTTTAAGGTGAGATTTTATGAGCTTTATCAACAAGAGAACATTCCAATTGTTCAAGGTCTTGTGATGAAGGAGAGGAGATTTGTACTAAGGATTCGGTTTGACGTACTTTAAGTTTCTCGGTGTCAGTGGAAGGATTTTTGAGGCCGGTTTTTCTGTGAGTTTCTCGGGTTGAACTTGATCTTTACTTTAGAGAGGTAACGGTCAGAGTCGAGGTTAACGCCTCAAAGGACTTTGACATTCTGAATTTCTTTGGAGGACCCTGCAGAGATGGCGACTTATTCAAGTTGGAATTCGCCGAGTAATGGGTTTGGAGATGCCGAGGTCTTCTTCTTCCGTGGAAGGTGTTCAAAGAACGTGGATTTTTGTAGGAGGATTTTTCTCCTACAGAGTTCAGTTAAACGCTCCCCATTTTGGTTCGTTCTCAGATGTGCTGGGTAATCACCAACTATGTTCCGATACTTCCGTTATTTGACAAATTGGGCGTTGAAATTAACCAAGAGAATTGTAGTGTGAGCGTTTGGAATTTTGGAGATGATATCATCTAATTTGTCCCAGAAAATTGACAGCATTCATTGGAGCGCGAGCCTTTACCAAGGTATAAGCATTGTTAACATATTTAACTGAATGATAACTTATTGAAGATCGGGATAAAGTTGATGATTCAACCACACATTAATTTTAAAAGTGTATTAGCGTTATGATCGACTTCCGTATGTTGATGATTCTAGGCGAGGGGAATTCTTGTTCGAGCTTCTAATATTCTCGTTTTAAATATTTTAGTTAAAATGGAATTACAATTGCCTCGATTACCCATGATGTTATCTATTCCTGAGCTCTCATCGTCTGACAAAAACTGGCAAATACTTTTTCACTTTCTCACAAAATTAAGACATCTGAGTTATTCTATGAACTGCGTGACCAAATTTTGATCCACCGTGTACTTTAAAATATTGTTTTCGGTAATACAAGAGTTTGTAAGCACGCAAATATCCACCTCCTTGGCGTAACGATTAACACTGTTATCTGGCGTTGTCGGGGGCCCTGTTGCGATTCCCGATACTGCCAGAAATTTAAGGTTGGCAGGAGGGCTCGTATGTGCCTGAAAACAGCTGTACCACATCGGGATGAAGACACGGATTTACTTTAGCACACAAGTGCAACCTGCACAAACAAAATTAAACTGGAAATTCAGAAGTGAAACAAATCAAGGCACGGAATTGTATTTCCAATTTGAAACCACGAGAATGCACTTGTCACTGATAACGTATGTGCCCGTCATTAAAACTTCCAGGGAGAATAGAATACTGCACCTTTAAAATGAAATTTACGGCTAAATCACGGTAAAGACCAGGAATGGCGAAACAAATATAACACCACTGGGGTCAGAAATTAACATGGATTTGCCGCCGGAGGACGGAGAGGAAATCTGAAATTAAGAACCCCGACACAAGCAAGTCAAAGGTACCGAGAGTATGAGCGGGAAATATATTTAAGACGTTGTCAATAAAAATGATAAAACTTATTTTTTTAGCCCAACAAATAAAACGTTAACTACCGAACTAGAAGGATTAGTGCTCGATGAACGATAATAACAAATATTCAAAATTGTTCATTATTTTAGACTAGAACTTGTGGTGTAGGAATAGCGTGTCTGCTTCTTACCTGAAGATCCAATGTTCAATTCCCGACTATTCCGGAGACTGTAATTCTGGGTTGAGAACTGGAAACTCAGCCTCGTGAGGCCGATTGACGAATAATCTTTTAAGAGAAGTAGTCTGCTCGGTCGTGAAAACCAAGTTATATGGCTGAGAATGCCATCGCGTTTATCATGTGACACTCCAGTAACCTGCAAGCCATCTGGTTGGGCAGCAGTCGTCTTGACATGCAAATTCTCCTACTGATCCATCACTTGCATAGCGATTCCTAATCTACATAACCAACTGGTGAAATGAGTAGTAAGTGTGCCTCCATCGGTATAATTCAATTTAAAGCACTGACAAAGCGTACTTATGGTTATATTGCCTTCATTTGCCACGGCAAGGATGAACAATAAATTGAACCTTAACCTCTACATTAACATTGACCGCTAGATGTAGTGTATATGTCCATTGCTCTGTAACGTGAGGACTCAATTCAACCATGATCAGAATAAACTAAAAGAGCTCAAGAATTCGAACCTTGAATATCTAAGTAGGGACTTCCTATCGTGTGACAGACTTTAATTAACCAGCTGTAGAGATGACTGAAAGAAAAGTAAATGCCAATTGTATGTTCCAAGGCCGCATAAATAATGTGTAGTATTATTTAGAACTCTCAGTCATTCATCGAGCAAGCAGCGTATCTCGTAGTCACTAAAGTAGTATAGACAACGGGGATTGATGCACAAGCTATTTGAAGTTTTAATTGGTGCAGACGTTATGAAGGTCAATGAACCCTGACGTCATCATGGTGTCATATCGTAATCTATCATAACCTAACAGTTCTAATCTAACCTGACAGGATCCACGGAAGAGGTCATTGGTCAGGTTAGGGACCGGTTTTGGGCAAGAGGGGCTAACTTCTCCCCCCCCCGGACTAGTGACCCTGCACCGATTCACTAAAAAAATTGGCAACTGCTTGCCCAGTGAGCATTCACCGGTTTCTCCTCAGCAGTCTTTCAGTTCACCTCAGGCTCGAAGCCCAAGAGCCATGGACATCTGAAGACCAGCAATCGGTAGCCTGTCTAACGAGAAATTGCAAAGTTGTGCTTTTAATTTACTTCGAAGGGGCCTCCGAAGCCCGCACCTACCCGTATCGAACAACACAGCAACATCCCCTCCGACCTACTGTTATTACTAAGAAGACAAAGAGACAGTATAGTGTGTAGGGAAGTATCCTCCCTTCCAGGTATCAGACATACTACCAGGCAGATTTGGTATTACGTTGCCTGCTACTGGAGGTTGGTGATAAGGGCCAGGAAAAAACCTCATAGGCAGAAAGAGAAAGATGCCTACAGGGAAACCTGGCAAGTTATACATAGCACTGCAAGGATATGGGCTGCATAAATCCAGAGGTAGTGTTAGTTAGGAATATGTATCAAGCAAATCACGACCAATTTCCTAGTGTTAGTTATTTAAGGGATCAGTCATTATTGTAACTGCAGGGTTCATGCTGTACTTCATTAGTGTCCAGGTATTGAGGCAACAGAATCGCTGCACGGTCTACCAAATAGTGGTCTCTGGCGCCAAGTCTCCATTTGCGGAGAAAGGAGGATAAAGCCTCAGGCCTTACATATTATAAGGGGCTATCTTCTTTCGCTTGTCGATGTCACGTTCTTGCATTGGTGGCACTCACACGTCACTGTAACTGCAACTACTTAGAAAGAGGGCACATGTACATACAATAACATAAATATAACATATATAATTTCGCTGGTCTCTTGCAGAGTGCAGGCTGCCTTCCGCTCCCATGTCCGTGTAATAGTGTCTACGTGGAAGGAAAAAAAGTAAGCCTGATAGAGTCCGGGTCCCGTTTACGCTCCCATGTCGCTGCCGGGAAACTGTGAGGTGGATGGAGGCGTCGGAATGCAGTGGCTTAAATCACTTAAGTCATAAGTCGTCGTCCAGATTCGTTGTCGTCGTCGGGATGAGCCTTCTGTCAGTCGATTCATCAGTTATGTCCCTCGAAGAAGAAGAAGAGATCTGAAATAGGTATAAAAAGAACAAACAAACAGTTATGGAAATTTTTATATAGTGTACAGTTTTGTTTATTGTGTGCAGTGCGTTAATGATGGGAGCTTCGGAGAGGTAACGAGGTTGGACCTGCCACTTTCTAATCCTGTGGCTGAATTTGACATGTTTGACGTGGTGAATTTCTTGTAAAGATCAACGTCATAGCGTCCAATGCCTTTTACGTGGAGGCGCCCTATCGAGCATACTTTCGTGATTTGATAGATGTCTCTTAATGGCGCATGAAAAGGAGCTTAGCGGTTGCTCGTATACATTTGTTTTGTAATCATTCAAACTTATGCAAGATTGTCATAGCAGTGTATCCCTATGCTGGGGTTGCGTACATGGTAATTGGCCTAATTAGTGCCTTATGCATGTTGACGGTTATCTTGATGTTTATACTGGACTTTTGATTCAGTATTGGATACAGCTTGATAGGCGTACCGGTATGTGAGTCCTACGTTGTATATCTCTGATGTCGTGTAGCAGATGTTTATCTAGGACAACCCGTAGGTATTTTGCTGATTTAATAGCGTGAGAGATTTTATGTTACCGGGCGAGTTGGCCGTGCGCGTAGAGGCGCGCGGCTGTGGGCTTGCATCGGGGAGATAGTAGGTTCGAATCCCACTATCGGCAGCCCTGAAGATGGTTTTCCGTGGTTTCCCATTTTCATACCAGGCAAATGCTGGAGCTGTACCTTAATTAAGGCCACGGCCGCTTCCTTCCAACTCCTAGGCCTTTCCTATCCCATCGTCGCCATAAGACCTATCTGTGTCGGTGCGACGTAAAGCCCCTAGCAAAAAAAAAAAAGATTTTATGTTGGCTGCTATATGTGTACGTCGGGTTTTCCGTGTAAACATCACTGCTTGGCATGTGTCTACATTGACATTTAAGCGCCATTTGATCAGCCATGGATCGAATGTGTGTAGCGCTAACTGTGGCCTCTTTCTTGTCCTCGTGAGTTGAGGATGCTGCACTGATATTGCTGTATTGTCAGCATAGAGGTGTGTGACAGCGAGTAATGCTGTCGGCATATCATATGTATATAGGACAAACAGAATCGGGCCTATGAATAAGGCGTGCTCGACAGTGTATTATGTTCGCCCACATGGAACACTCGGCCCTCTAGATATGACTTCATTAGTCTTGCATATCCAGGGTCGAATTCGTTGTCTATTAATTTCGCCAATAGTCATGGTGCCAGATTTTGTCAAATGCCTTTTGGATGGCTAAGAAGACTGTGCCCGCATCTCTTTGTTTCTTTTCTTACAATTGGCTTTGCGTTGCACCGGCACAGATAGGTCTTATGGCGACGATGGGATAGGGAAGTGCTAGAAGTGGCTGGATTTTTGTATTTGCCATTCGTGCGTAAAGGTATGGGACACCTAAGGGTCCTCTTGTGCCTGAGGCGCCTTGAAAAGCCTTTCGGTGGAGGTATAATTAACCGCGCGTGGCTTATCGCAGTTAGCTAACTTGGAATGGGTAGGGTCGTCGCAGTAGGGGCAGTCGCTTGATATTTGGAGGCCTGCTCAACCCCTATATCGAGCACTAGCCCTGCTGGGCACACTAGAGTGCCCATGCCTACGACACACTCCACACTGGGGGACGGACGCAGATGGGCGTTACAGTTCCACTGAGACAAGCAAGTTTTCAAGGAGGTGGAGGCGCCGGGACGTCAACTATGGCTACTAGGAAAAAAGGAACTCTAGCCGCGGCTATTTAATGTTCTCATCCGTGGCACTGATACGACAATCATTCCATGGGAATGAACTGCAATTTTGATGTCCTCCGGAGAATATCGTTTGAGAGGGGGTACACATTACATACCTCTTTATCGAGTTGCGAGGGAGGACATGTATACATTTTAATTTCATGCCCTCTAGCATTGGACAAGTGACACCATAGCTCTTGAAGTGAGTCATGTCCAGCCGGGCGGCTTCATGGGTATCCCATCATGGTCTTGAGAAGTAATAACTACACTCCTCCTACTATTTCTGTAGCCTTCGTATCATGTGAGTAACCCGTCGGAGGTGTGGGACGTGACCTCTTAGCGTTTAGTTTCGTGTTGTGTTGTTGTGTTGTCTTGGATGGTTGCGTGATTTGTGTTTTTTTTTTTTTTTTTTTTTTTTTTTTTTTTTTTTTTTTTTTTTTTTTTGTGATGTGAGAGGAATACACTGTAAGATGCCAGTTAAATCAATGGAGCCACTAGAGCGGGTACTCGACTTATAGACCCTCCTACCTGGGATTCGCTGCTCGGTAGCTGGGCCTTGTGGTGCGTTTTCCCCTTCCTCCTCCTCTCCCTTTGCCACTCTAAGGCTTCAGGGACAGGCTACAACACCTTAGTCCGCTGTGTCCGAGCCTTACCTGGCCCGGATACCTCATTGCTCGTATCGTCAGGACCAGGTCCTGTTTCCGAACATTTGACAGATTTTCCTTTGAGTAAGACCCAATAGCGTTGGATCCTTGTCCTTTTGACCCGTGAGCCGACATATTATTTAGCCCCACATTTGGTAGTGGGGAGTTTGTATCATGTTGTGTATGTTTTCTATCACCACTATCGGTGCTTTCAACCACCGGTTCACCGAGCTCCATAGCTGCAGTCGCTTAAGTGCGGCCAGTATCCAGTATTCGGGAGATGGTAGGTTCGAACCCCACTGTCGGCAGCCCTGAAGATGGTTTTCCGTGGTTTCCCATTTTCACACAAGGCAAATGCTGGGGCTGTACCTTAATTAAGGCCACGGCCGCCTCCTTCCACTTCCTAGGCCTTTCCCATCCCATCGTCGCCATAAGACCTATCTGTGTCGGTGCGACGTAAAGCAAATAGCAACCACCGGTTCCGCTTGGTAACTTTCCAGGAGACTAGGTACCAACACGACCGAGAGGCGTGGCCTTGGGGTCGTGGTTGTAAAAGTGACCGTGTTTGTTGCTGTGGTTATAGCTGTATGATTCATAACCTGCAGCAGTAAGTTTGGGGCTTCCTCCATGGGAATACCCAGATCTACGGAATATAAATCCGGCGCCTGGTCTTTCACCCGAACCGAACGGACCTGTTAGGGCACGTAGGGTGTTTGAGGAGGCTGTTCCTAGGCTTCTGGGCTGCCCTTGTTCACCCCCTACAGCCGAATTCCGTATAATGAAATGTGACAAGTAATTCGCTTTCTACTGCCTGTTGTATTTCATCCCGTGCTTCCTTCTTATCTGTTCTGTTACCCCTTCCGTTTGATGACGTCTCCAGAACGTTTGTGCAAGGTGAAAATAAGCATCACGAAATTACAGATGCATGGAACTCGGCTTTTATAACACTAATAACAAATGCTTCATAATCCACCAAGATATATGGTGGTTTCAGATCTTGCTGTAAACGTTGCCTTCTTGCGTTCTGCAAAACAGAAAGAGAGTAGCATTTGCTTTGTTTTCCTTTGCGTCGGTACCATTAGTGTAGGAACCATTTTTCATTAATGTAGGCATGAATGATGTATGGTATAATAAAATTCTTTGAGTGACTTTGAATGTATCTTCATCAACCAGTAGTGAGATATGGACGAGGTGCCTGTCAGTGACAAGTACAATCCATTTCTGTCAAGTATGAGGATCAAAGTTCAACTACCATCTCCCGCCTTCAGGTGTTTTGGTTTATCTTGTTTCCTCCAATTTATCTTAGTTTCTGGTCTTTGTTGGCATGTTATCTCCTTCAGTGAGTCTCAGATTCCCTTCAATGCTGCTTTTCTCACTGGAAACTGTTTATAATCCATTTTGCACAACGGATGAGATTGACTCTTTAGATGTGAGTGCCATTTCAGTAGCGGTGCTTGCATATTCCTTTGCATGAATTTGTTCCCAGTCTACCACGTGATTGGTATTATATTATGGTTCTTTAATGCCGGGTGGTGCATTATGAGATGATGTTATTTTGGAGTGACATTATGATCTTTGATCACAGCGACAAACTATACCATGTCTTTGAACTTTATGTTTAGTGCACATGAGCTTTGTAAATTTATTTTCTCCTCTTTCGGTTTTAGTATACCTTATATCTTCATCCAGAATTTATTTGTGTGGAGAATAATAATTTATTACGCAAACTTCAAATTTTGGAACCAGGTAGTATGAAATTATTATTATTTTTTTTGCTAGGGGCTTTACGTCGCACCGACACAGATAGGTCTTACGGCGACGATGGAATACGAAAGGCCTAGGAGTTGGAAGGAAGCGGCCGTGGCCTTAATTAAGGTACAGCCCCAGCATTTGCCTGGTGTGAAAATGGGAAAACACGGAAAACCATCTTCAGGGCTGCCAATAGTCGGATTCGAACCTACTACCTCCCGGATGCAAGCTCACAGCCTCTACGCGCACGGCCAACTCGCCCGGTAGTATGAAATGACATATGGCTTTTAGTGCCGGGAGTGTCCGAAGACCTGTTCGGCTCGCCAGGTGCAGGTCTTTTGATTTGACTCCCGTAGGTGACCTGCGCGTCGTGATGAGGATGAAATACATGATGAAGACGACACATAAACCCTGTCCCAGTACCAACGAAATTAACCAATGATGGTTAAAATGCCCGACCCTGCCGGGAATCGAACCCGGGATCAGTAAAATAATTTATGGAAATTTGACAAAATTGACCAAAACCGGGAAAATGAAGCTCAATTTAAGGTAGAAGGGTTGGAGATACGACGAAAAGTCATAGGTCTGTGACCAAAGGCCAGCACGCTAACCATTTAGCCATGGACCCGGACGGTGGCCAAGGATGAATGAAGTATGCCAGATGCTAAACTGTGACTGATATTATGTGTGTCGAATGTCCGGCCCCGGCAACGCGTCCGCCTGTAACCGGGTGGCCCCGGGTTCGATTACCGGCCGGGTCAGGGTTTTTTAATTGTAATGATTAATATCCCTAGCCAGGAGACTGCGTGTTTGTGACGTCCTTAATCTTCCTTTCCTCACACACAGCATTCCACACTACCGACTATTTATTTATTTATTTAGCGTATGGCTTATACAGACATAGTCAGTAATATATACTGTACACATATTTACGGCTGAGAAACAAAGTAACTTGTGCTTCACAATTGAATATCTAGTTCTTCAATCCAGCGTGCACACTACCTACCGACATTCCAATTGTACACAGGTTCATACAATATGGTGCCAGTAGGTGCAAAAAATCAATATTGGTCGGTGTCGAATAATGATTCGTGACGAATTATTACTTGTGAAAAAAGAATTGTGACTAGGTGTCCAAACACCGTTGCCTTTATGCCCTTCGTGTTCGTCCCAGGACATTTACTCATTTATGTGTGTAGGCTGAGTGACCCTCAGGGCCATGTGCTTCTCCAGAAGTGGAAATGTCGTTTCTAAGTGTATAAATGGTAAGTCAGAATTAAATTATAACCAAACAAAGAGCAGAATCTTAATTTTCAACTACGATTTTGTTCTCACTGTTATTATCGCTTGCAATATTTATTCATCAGCTCTGTGGAAATTTTCTGATAGTCTGTATTATTGTTGATATGTTAAATGGTGTGACTGAAATTATAATTACGAGAATTTGTTAGCTACGTGGGAATTTGAAGTAAAAACTTTCATATTAAATATTGGAGAAATTGCACGGGAAAAAATTGTGCACAATATGGTTACAGTCAGTTTCTGAATTCAGGTCTCGAACAGTGAAACATCCCAATCCTAATGTTAAGCGTTACATAATGTTAGCTATCGAGGGGTTATTCACTTCTTCGATGACATGATTTACATTGTCGATAATGATGTACTCTCAGCAAATTACGGACATCATCTTGTTGTTTATTGCCCACTTATTGTCATAAAATGACAAGTAAAATACTCTGTGGAAATTATATTGAGTCATTTGGATCTCTAGATCGTTACGATTACGTTTAATCCGGGACACATAAAAGCATTTATGAATTATGCATTAACTTATTAATGGGACGGAAATGTGCTTTTAGTTCCTTGTAAAGGAATGTGCTAATTAAGAAGAAAAATACTACTTAAATTAAATTAGGCCAGCTTCACGGTGTTGGGGTAGGGTGCCTGAATTTTACCTTGAGGTTCGGGGAGCCGTTTTACGGCCACTTCAAGGATTTTAATTCTTCAAATTTGATTTTCACACAGGAAAATATCCAAAGTTCCAAAAAATTGAGGTACAAGGAAGAACACACCTGACAATATCAAACCAAGAATTAATTAAGAGCCTGCTGAAATATAAATCTTACCTCGTATTTACTAACGCGAATTCCAAGATAGTGGGTTCAAACCCGGCAGAGGTTGTCGGATTTTTGAAGCGCCGGAAAGGTTCATTCGACACACCATGTCGTACGACGTCGGCTTGTAAAATATCCCTGGTAACCCATTTGGTGTTTACCCGACAAAATTCATTATCTCAGCCATAGACGCCCAAGAGAGTTTCGGTTTACCCGGTTTGCCATCTGGTAGGCCTAGAGTAAAACTGAATGACGAAATTGACGAGCAGACAGCCAGATGGCGTCAAATTGAAATGTGTGCACACTGTAGCTGAGGCCATACGATTCGTCTTCTTCTTATTATTATTAGTGACTGAATAGGATAAAACGACTTAAATTTCAAAACGAAGTACACATCATAGGTCAGAGTATTCAACATAAATCGGAATCCGCTTTTTTAGCAATCAGTTACCATAAGCAGGACGTGAATATGTACTGTAGACATCAACAGTAACTCTTCATCACTTCTAGCACTCTGTAATGTACTTCAAAGGACAAACATTAACAGTGAAAAGACACAATTCACATCACATGTACCACAGGTCTACATAATACATAAATGCCTTACTGGCCAACGGAGTGGGCTAGCTGCGTGGTGCGAGTAGTGTTAAGCATACATTCAGAACATAGTGGGTTCAACCACCAACGTCCACTGTCCTGAAAACGGTTCTCCTGGTCTCCAATTTTTACGTAAGACAAATGCTGGTACTGTACATTAATTAAGTCTATGGCCGTTTTCATTTCATTTCGAGCCTTTCCCTATCCCATTACGAGGTTAAACCATTACCAAAAAATATATATAATAAGAAGTGCTTTTCCCACCGTGATGTAGATAATAGACACAACATATCAAAAACGTTCGTACCTCCAAGGTTAGTTGTTGAGGGTGGTTGTCTCCAACTTGATTTAAAACTTTCCTGTGAGATAATTCATTTAATATCGAAAGACAGAAGAAGGGCTAGTGTAATTCATTATACCGGATGGTCCACCAGCCACTTGCGATCTAGTTTTGATGCAGCCCACAGCTCTGAAATTCATCTGTCCCTCTCCCTAAAACGGGATAATACAAAGGAATGTGTTTTTACGGGCTAGAAGATAGCAGGAATCGTGGGCGCCACACTTAATTAATTAATTAATTATGGGTTCCTTGAATGAACCTGTTAAATCAGCACAGATAAGAATAACACGTATCTTACAACAGGAGGTGCACAAACAGACGAGGAGCAGGTACTGCATAGGCTGGAAACTGTGCCCTGAATGTCAAGCCTCGCAGTAGCTCACATACCATGGGAGCGGTGGGAGATGTGATAGTGGGCAGTGCTCGAAATTTCGAATCGCACGCAAGTATTTTTGTTTACCGCCAATTGCCAGGGATGAGGTAAGGCTTCAGACTTGATAGCTTCCACAGACTGATTTCTTTATTTCGCCCTGTAAAGGGCCATATGTATCGTGCATAGAGTATGGAGCTGACTTAGACGAAGATGAAGAGGTGAATGGCATATGGCTAGGACGCAGGCAGCTACAGTAGTTAGCTACGTCGTACATGTTCAAAGCTTCGTAGACCACAGGTAGGGCAAAGTGTGTTCCATTGGAAAGACAACAACATGCGACGGCATGTAGGAATGTAGCGGCATGAACTCCCCTTCTTCGAGGCAAGTAACAACACAACAGAACGCAACACAAGCTTATTCACTGCCTCGTGATGAATTCCAGCGACGAGTGCGTCGATATGTTACTCATCTATAGAGAAGCTACACAGAATGCATACTAGGAGCAACGCCTGTGTCAAGAACGCTATTCGGATAGATGACAACCGACATGCATAATATTTCGGAACGTAGAAAGACGTCTACCGGGCGAGTTGGCCGTGCGCGTAGAGGCGCGCGGCTGTGAGCTTGCATCCGGGAGATAGTAGGTTCGAATCCCACTATCGGCAGCCCTCAAAATGGTTTTCCGTGGTTTCCCATTTTCACACCAGGCAAATGCTGGGGCTGTACCTTAATTAAGACCACGGCCGCTTCCTTCCAACTCCTAGGCCTTTCCTATCCCATCGTCGCCATAAGACCTATCTGTGTCGGTGCGACGTAAAGCCCCTAGCAAAAAAAAAAAGAAAGAAAGACGTCTGCGGGCTACTGCATCACTGAGAAGGACGAGATCATCCCATGACGTCTGCTCACAATGAAGAGGATGTCGTGAATGCTGACAGGCATAACCCTTACACCTGCACACGGGCCATTGCTCAGGAGATGAACATTAGCCGAGCGTCCGTTATGAGGATATTGCATTTCCAGCGGTTTCACCAGTACCATCTGCACTTCTGGCAGGAGTTTCATGGTCATGATTCCGAAGCTCGACTGGCATTTCGTCAATAGATCCTACAGTATGTGGACACTGGCCCTGCCTTATTTGCGGACGAAGCGCGGTTCCAGAACTATGGAACTGTGGAAGACCACTACACAGGGGATCACTTCATTTAACTTGATAGCTACGGTAAGGATAACTTTAAATACAAATATATTTATTTTTCACGGCACTTTACATAGGCACAGACAAGCATATACACATGTGACGAGTTTCATTAACTTTCACTGACTGCCCAAGGTTGACTTGGCTCGGCTACTCACGATCCTTCCTTTCTCGCGCTGGCTAGTTCGGAGGTGCTGCCCCCTGCTGCCTACGGATGGAGGGATGTTTCTCCACCCAGCGCGGCTTTCTTTCCACCCTCATGGCTGTTGACTGGGAGCTGCTGCTCTCTATGTCCTGTGGCAGTGGGATGCCGTGGTTTCGCCACAGAAACGTTAATTGCTACAATGTGCATTACTGAAGTGCGGATAATCCCCATTTGGTTCGACAGGCAGCTTTCCAGGTACAGTGGGGCATGAACGTATAGTGTGGCATTGTGGGTGATCATCTCATTGGTTCCCATTTCATTTAGGGACCTATGACGGAAGAACTCTATCTGCGGTTTCTCCAAGGTGAACTGCCACCTTTTTTTCGGAACATGTGCCACTCATTGACCGCTTCGAGAAGAAGTTTGAACATCACGGCGCTCCACCGCACTGGCGGTGGTCATTCGGACCCATCTCCATCTGACGTATCCTGATGCATGTACAGAAGAGGAGGACCTGTACCCTGGATTCTTTTTCTGTGGGGCCATGTAAAACAATAGGTGTACACACAGGATCCAGCCACTCCTGGCCACGTTAGACAGCTCGTCACCAAGGCATGCCAATCCGTTACGCCTGAGATATTGCAACGTGCCAGACGGTCCTTACAACATAGCGCACAGCTCTGTATAGACCACGGGAGGTCGTCAGTTCGAGCAGGTGCTGCGTTGAAAGACGTAGGTAAATGAGAAACCTGTGACATGCTTCCTAGCTTATTTCAACCGAGTTTCATACCATATGCCACCATACCAACGGCCCTTTTCAGGGACAAATAAACAAATCAGTTTGTGGAAACTATTATGCAACCTTGCCATGTCCCAGGCAACTGATTGTCAAAAGAAAGAAGAAGAGAAAAGAAAAATCTCGCATTGGATTCGAACTTCCTATTCCTCGAGCAATTCTGACGTTTAGATCGGTGACTGAGCCCGTGCTAAGTGAGCTATTGCGATGCTTAACATATAGTGGGCAGTTTCCGGCCTACACAGTACCTGCTTCTGGTACGTGTGTGCACCTCCTGTTGTAAGGTACACGTTTTTTGGATCTATGCTCGTTTTAGGCTTTCATTCGGAGTACTCTTAACCTATGAAGAGTGGTACTCACGATTCCTGCTGTTTTCTAGCCCGTAATCATACATCTCATTATATTACCCCGGATTAGGGAGAGGGACCGATTTATTTCAGAATTGCAGTAAACGCGGCAGGTTGCATCCAACTAGATTGCAAGTCACGGTTGAGACACCAGATAGGAAAAACACGTGCTTTTTATACAAAACTGAGTGTTGGTGTCTTAGTTTTAACCCCAGCTAGGCCATTGAGCACTGAAATAAATGAAATGGCGTATGGCTTTTAGTGCCGGGAGGGTTCGAGGACATGTCCGGCTCGCTAAGTGCAGGTCTTCTGATTTGACCGCCGTAGGCGACCTGCGCGTCGTGGTTACGATTAAATGATGATGAAGATGACACATACACCCGTCCCCCGTGCCAGCGAAAGCAACCAATTATGGTTAAAATTCCCGAGCCTGCCGGGAATCGAACCCGGGACCCCTGTGACCAAAGGCCAGCACGCTAACCATTTAGCCATGGAGCCGGACACTGGGCAGTGATGAGGCATCTTTAGCCCGGAGTTTACATGAAGTGGAGGGGACAGTTCATTTTATCTCCTCTTATTGCCAACAGCCGGCCCCGTGGTGTAGGGGTAGCGTGCCTGCCTCTTACCCGGAGGCCCCGGGTTCGATTGCCGGCCAGGTCAGGGATTTTTACCTGGACCTGAGGGCTGGTTTGAGGTCCACTCAGCCTACGTGATTAGAATTGAGGAGCTATCTGACGGTGAGATGGCGGCCCCGGTCTAGAAAGCCAGCAATAACGGCCGAGAAGATTCGTCGTGCTGACCACACGACACCTCGTAATCTGCAGGCCTTTGGGCTGAGCAGCGGTCGCATGGTAAGCCAAGGACCTTCAAGGGCTGTAGTGCCATGGGGTTTGGTTTGGTTTGGTTTTATTTCCAACACAACATGGCCTATGCATTGAAGACGTGACCACGCCCAATATTCTTTAACTGCGGAGATCTTACGAGATCTACTGTTTAAATATGGCTACATCTATTTCAATCATTATTTTTATAATTTTATTTCTTTCTTAGTCCATTTACCATCCGGGGTTGGCTTATCCCCCGGTCTCAGCGAGGGATACCACCTCCATCGTTTCAAGCACAGTGTCCTGGAGCATGAGGCTCTGGGTCGGGCGGATAAAATTGGGAAGAAGGACCAGTACCTCGCCCAGGCAGCCTCACCTTCTATGCTGAACAATGCACTTGTGGGGGGGGGGGGATTTGGGAAGATTGGAATGGTTAGACAAGGAAGCGGGAAGGATAGGGCCGTGCCCTTAAGTTAGGTACCATCCCGGTATTTGCCTGGAGGAGAGTGGGAAACCACGGAAAACACTTCGAGGATCCTTGAGTTGGGAATGGAACTCCCCCCTACTCAGCTGACCTCTTGAAGCTGAGTGAACCCCGTTTCAGTCCTCGTACAACTGTTGAAATTTCGTGGAAGAGCCGGGAATCGAACCCGGGCCTCCGGCGGTGGCAGCTAAGCACACTAACCACTACACCGCAGAGGCGGACTTTTATAATTTTAATTATCATTATTATTTCTTTCATTTAGTGTCTTACTGCATTTTTAGTTCCAAATTGCTTGTTCAGAGAAGGGTATCATTGTATATATTTCATTTTTCAAATATATGAAATATTACGAAAACATCCTGAATAAGCAGTACAACCTAAGCCACTGACGAGTGCAGACGTATTGAGTGAAGGGTCCCTGGAGTGGGAGAAGGGAGTGCAGGTGTTGAATGCAGGAAGGTACTGAGGAGTTTACCGACAATTATTGGTGTGGAATAATACAGGGCGATTATAGGAGGCAGGGAAGAAAGAAGAAGTGAAATCAGGAGGGTGTAAAATGGAAATGGAAATTAAAGAACAATTAATGCTATCAGCGGCGGTGATTATAATATTGCTATGGATTGGAGGGGTAGAGCTGAACCCAGGTCCGACGTCTAGTGGAAATATGAGCAGGGAAGACATGGAAGCAATCAGAAGAGTTGTTAAGAAGGTGGTTGTAGAAATCTGCCCCTTTGAGCAACTGAAAAATATGATTCAAGAACAAACGAGGGAGTTTGATAAAAATGAAGGGATGGTTACGAGAAAGAGCAGACGACACAACTTCTCAAGTGAGGAAAAATGCCGAAGAAGTTGCAGCATTAAGGGAGAAAATAGGACGATTAGAAGAGGAGAAGCTGAAACTGAAAGCGAAAGTGGAAGCCAACACTTTATATCACAGGAAGTGCCTATTTATATATGGTGTGCCTGAGGAGATGAGAGAGGACAAAGTGCTTACAACCTATAAAGTAGTGGACTTAATTCAGGGGAAAATGAAAGTTAATTTTAGTGAAGTGAACATAGACGATGTGCAGAGAGTGGGAAGAATTAAAGGCAACAGGTATATCAAAGTACAAAGTACGCTGATGGTTGATATTGTGGTTGGCAATGCGAGTAACATGCAGAGGGAAAAAATATGGATCAAAAGGGACGTGGGAATGGAGGCGATCAGGAACGAAAGGATACTTAGAAAACACATGATAGGAGCTAAACATCAAGGGCTGAGAGCAACCTATCAGAGAACAAGAACTAGTGGTGTTAAGCAGCAACTGGAGTAGAATCTGGTCTGTGAATAGATTGATGGAGATAGAAATGAAGATAAAACAAGACGAAGAAACAGAGAGAACTGTAGCAATTAGTGGGGAAGATAGGCAAGCGAAAGATAGTGATATGAAAGAAGAGGGGAAGGTAGTAATTTTAATACCAAGAAAAAAGAAATGTTCTATGCGAAAAGAGAGAAGGAGAGGTACCAAGTGAAAATGCGATCATAAATACCGATAAGGAAGGAGCAGAGGATAATTGGGTGAGAGAAGGTAGGCCTAGGGTCACAGACACAGTCACAGCTAGAGTCAAAGGAAGTCAGCAGAGTGGAAACAGTGAAGAAATGGTGGCTCAGAGGGAAAGGGAATGCTCAGAGACAACCTGGAAGAGAGTAGAGCAGAACTGGAACGAAGGGTGGAGCAGAAATTTAAGAAGTAGAAGCCTAAGAGACATGTAGGAAACAGGGTAATGAAGTATATTTGGTGGTGATGGTGGTATGTATTGGCATAGTAGGTATAGTGAATTAATGGAGTAAATTAAAATTGGTAGGTAGTAAGGTAATTTGGAACTGATCTGGAGTGTTAAGTGTAATTGAAAGATTGTGGAGTTGAATGGAGTTTTTGGTAGGTAGTGATGAAGTGGTCGTATATGTAATGGCAGAATTTAAGTGATGAGAGGGATGAGAATGGAATAGTGGTGTGTGTTATGAGGTGGAGTTGTATGTAGGTGTCTGTAAGTGGCGAAGTATAAAAGTTGGAGTTGGTGACATGAGATTGGAAAATTTGATGATGATTTTAGATTATTGTGCGGTTGTTAAGCAAATTTAATGGTTTGGTTGGCAAAGAATGACGACATTGTTTTGACGAGGAGGTAGTTAAAGTGTTCGTGGGGGCTGGATCAGCAGAGTAACTAGGTCAGGAGTTATGGCAGTAGCTGTGATAGAATGTGCCGCGTCGGCGAGACCGGTCAGGTGGAAGGTGTAGTTCTTTTTATAGCTTGCATATGTGGTATTCTAATTTTCATTTTTAATTATGTGTTTGCCTTTTGCCAGGGCTAACGGCTCTCCGGAAGTGAGTTGACCGTGGGCCATTTGAATATATGCCTTTTAATTGTACTTTATTTGAATAGCATTTTCTGGAAGACAATAGTAATATTCAGGAAATAAGTTGGACGTGGCATGAAGAGACCGAGGGTGGCTGCTGTAGTGACCCTCACTTTGGGAGTCACGTTTCCGGAGTATCCGACGGAATTCATGGCATGTCCACGGAGTATTTGTCCGATTGCCTTTTATTTTATTTTAGTCTCATTTTATTTCATTTTGCTGGTTTCTTATTTTATGTCGTTTACTAGATTCTAATGTACTGTCCTTTTGCATCCTGTAACTGGCTTAGGCTATTCCAAATCTGAACCATGTATTGGGTGGAAACCTGTGAGGTTCAATAAACTACTACTACTACTACTACTACTACTACTACTACTACTACTACACAATTAATAACACTGGGAAGAAACTTGAAATAATTAATAATACTTGGTGGACACATTTTCGAAATTATTTATGTTACCATTCTTACGTTCACACCCAGTTATTTTAAAAGGACTATTTTTCTGAAGACTTTATTTCAATTGTATTCCTTGTAACCCCATGGCACTAGAGCTCCGAAGGGCCTTGGCCCAGCAAGTGACCGCTGCTCAGCCCGAAGGCCTGCAGATTACAAGATATTGTGTGGTCAGCACGACGAATCCTCTCAGCCATTATTCTTGGCTTTCTAGACCGCTGCCGCTATCTCACCGTCAGATAGATCCTCAATTTGAATAACGTAGGCTGAGTGGACGTAGAACCAGCCCTCAAATCCAGCTAAAAATTCCTGATCTGGCCGGGAATCGAACCCGGGGTCTCCGAGTAAGAGGCGGGCGCGCTACTCTACACCACGGGGCCGGAAAATATTCTTTTAGATCTCACTTTTCAACGTTCTTTATTCATTTATGTTCTCACTCGTACTAAGTACCAGAAATCTCCCACTTTAAATATCGTAATATTCATCTTCAGACGAACCTTCAAGCAAAAATATTATCTTCAGTTAAATTTGAGTGAAATTAATGTGGAAACTCGTTGAGTTCTTCAGTTGTTTGGATATTGGCTGGAATGTCCCTTAATCGCTCACTTGCGACGGTCTATCTTAACTATTGTCGATCTGCTAGAAGCGCTAAAATGCTTAAAGTCATTTCCCTGAGCTCACTGAGCAGGTGGCATCGCAGGATATTCTCAAGCCTTACGTTGCAGATTGCTTACAACTTTGACTGTTCTTACTTCTTCACTATTCAGCATGTGGCTGTGTTCAGGTTGATTGAGGCACTTTAAAGAAATTAGATTTCACTTCCATTATTTAGAGTTATGGCTACAGCAGAATATTCATAATTTCATTCACAATTCCCTTTTCTCTCTGACTGTCTGTGATATAAAAAGCCGTTTCTGTGCAAGAATACTCTCCTGATTTTTAAAATGGTAGATAGAATCATAGCATTTTCAAATTTATGTGTATTGCTGCCATCCTCGAAGTGATTTTCCATGGTTTCCTACTTCTCCTCCAGGCAAATGTCTGGATGGTACCTAATTTAAGGCCGCGACCGCTTCCTTCCCTCTTCCTTGCCTGTCCCTACAAATCTTCCCATCTCTTTACAAGGCCCCTGTTCAGCATAGCAGGTGAGGCCATCTGGACGAGGTACTAGTCCTCCTCCCCAGTGGTCTGGCGATTCAGGACACTGCCCTTGAGGCGGTTGAGGTGGGGTCCCTCGCTGAGTCCGAGGGAAAAAACGACCCTGGAAGGTAAACATATTAAGAACGAAAGAAAGAACGAATGTGTATTGCAGTCATGAAGACGGGTAAGAATGGAAATTACAGTTTTGGAAAAGATGTTGTGGTACTGCCGTCTTTTAAAAACAAATATGGAAAGGCAGTCTGGAAACAATGTCCTCCAAATATAATAATAATAATAATAATAATAATAATAATAATAATAATAATAATAATAATAATAATAATAATAATAATTGGTTTTCTGTCACGCTAACTAGTTTTATGCTCTTCGGAGATGGCGAACTGCCAGGAATTTATCCTTTAGGGGTTATTTTAAGTGTCGGTAAATCTACCGATACGGCGCTGTCCTATTTTAACATCTTCAAATACCACTTCTCTGAGCAGGAGTTGAACCCATCAACTAGATGACAGAAGGCCAGCGTTCTACGATTGAGCTCCTCAATCCACGCCTCTTTTATGATTAGTAAGACACCACGACCTCATGAGCAGAAACTGAAGACCATCTTGCATTTTGTGTATTATTATACATAAGGCGCGCGTGTGAACTTATTTAGCACAACGTTTTTTCTTGTCTTTCCAAAATCTCTTCATCCTTTCGCTGTGCTTCTCCTTGCGTTCTTCCGTCCATCCTGTAGCTTGTCTTTCAGGTTGATCAGCAAATTTTTGTTTGTTTATGAGATTTCTAATTTTTTTCTGTCTTGCAAGATTTCTTCATTTACACGAATTTCCTGAAGATGTCTGTTTATTTCTGTAAGCCAGTTGTGATTTTTTAAAGACCCTGAGAGATTTAGCATTTTCTTTGTTAGTCTATTGTTATCCATCCTGATCAGGTGACCATACAATTTTTTATCTTCTTCTTCTAATGGTGTCTGTGAATTTTCTGTTACTTGATACATTTCCTGTGATCTCTTTTTAATCCAAATACCATTTTCGCATTTAGGTCCTAGAATTTTCCTGAAAATTTTACTCTCTTTTTTTTGGATGCTATTTATTTGTGACCTGCCACCAATTATCAGAGTTTCTTGTGCATAAAGGGCTTCTGGTTTGACAACTGTATTGTAGTGTCGGAATTTTGCATTTTGAGATATAGATGTTTTTGTTGTATCTGCTCCAGACAATTGTGCATGCTTTTTGTAATTTTGTAGTTCTTTTTTTGCTTGCTGATTTATCCCGTTTGCTTGTGTAATTTAGCCTGGTATTTGAATTTATCTACTTGGGAGATTTTCCCATATCTAGTGATTAGAGGATGATTGTTAAATCCTGATTTTGTACCTTCCATATACTTTTTCTTTTCATATGAAATTTGCAGACCTGTTCTTTCCGCTATTTCATGAAGTTTTTCAACGGACTGGAGTGCTTCTTGTTTGTTGTTGCAGAGGATTGCTAAGTCATCTGCAAAGGTGAGGCAATCAATATGAATTTTGTTCTTGAGAAGTTTACCAATATTGATCCCTTTAGTTTCACTTTTCCATTCTCTAACCTCCTTTTTCCAGAACTATATTGAACTGTAGTGGTGATAATCTATCATCTTCTCTGACCCCTGTTGTTATTTCGAATGTTTCCGAAATTTCTCTTAAAAATTTAACTTTCGGTGGTAGAATTTGCTTGATCAATTATCTTGTTTTTCTGTCGACTTGAAATTACTCAAGTATGCTGGATAGAGTCTGTCGGTCTATTGAATCACAAGTTGTTTTGAAGACAACAAAGGTAATTATTGTTTGTTTTGTTTTACGAATTTGTAAAATAGATTTTAAGTTTAAGATTTGTTCTGAGCATGAGCTTCCTTTTCCAAACCCTGCCTGATATTCTCCAACGATGTGGTCGGTTTGTTTTTCTAATCAATTCAATAGGACTTTAGAGAAAATTTTGTAGACGACTGATAGTAAGGAAATCCCTCTGTAATCGTTTATATCTGGTTTATCCTCTTTCTTGTGGAGTGGGTGAATTAGTGCAAATTTCCAGTCTTCTGGAAATTTCTTATTCCAAAAATTCTGTATGATTTCTTGAACTGCGTAAGCCGTTTTCCCACCACCTGTTTTCAACATTTCAGGAATTATCCCATCTTCTCCTGATGCTGTATTATCTTTCAATTCTTGAATTATTTGCTTGATTTCTTCTACAGTGGGAGGTTCTGAGTCTGGATTCGGTATACGTTTCTCAAAGGTTAATTGGTTTTGTGGACTTCCGCAATTAATAGTCTTTTTAAGTAGTCTGCAAGAACTTTGCAGTTCTCTTTGTTATTTGTTTTTAATAGTCCGTCAAGACGTTTGAAGCTTGGTAAGTTTGAAGTTATTCTTTAAAATTCTTGTATTAATTCCTAGATTTGTTTTTCTGGAAGTCTTGGTCTATTTCCTTCATACGGGTTTGGTCTTGTTTTCATTTTTCTGCTCTATTTGTTTCCTTTACTACTTTATGGAATTCTTGCCATTTGATTTCAGATTTATGAGAGTTCTATATTTGCCATGTTCTTCTTCTTATTGTTATTATTATTATCATCAATATCATAATTTAATTTTGTAATTTGAAAAATCTTCGAATTTTTCTTTTTCTGTTGATAATATACGGTATGGTAAATACTATAATTCAAATGCGTCAAAAAAGCTGACTGCTGTGTAGTATCTCATCTACTTAATATTCTGATAGTGAGCTCTCCAAATTGCTCACACGCTATTACCTTTGGAAGAATCCTTAGCCACATTTTTGCCATGAGAATCTAGCATCGTGTGCTTTAGAACTCCTTGTATTTCTCACTGCATAGTGCATGAGGTCATTAGTGTACTGCAGGCCTCTACCTCGTCAGATGGTCCATCGTGAGAGATCATGCAGCACCTCGGTGCCGTGGTATTGTTTGAAGGACAGTCGAAAATGTACACCTATGTAGTATAATATACAATCCATGTGGAATTTGACAGTATTGATTGTTTATTGATGTATTTGCGTTATCATACCTCACTCTACTTCTAATTTGCCTCTCAATTTGCGTAAGCTTTATATCTCCACTAACCTATTTCCGATAGTTTCACTAATTTGTTCGACAAGTTTACCCCTCGGTATAATCTTACTCCACATGTTTTCCTCTAATGAATACTGCCTATCTCTTTCTTCTCTTAATCAAATTACACCAAATTCCTTTCAAGCCAGTAAACAAAGTGTCTTAATTTATTATCCACTCTATCCGTCCACCATAATGAAAAAATGTTCAATCAAAGTAAATGAAACTACATTCTTATCAGGAGGCAATAATGACACAAGCATACTTCTTAGGCCTCAAACACTTTTAAATCAAGAAACATGTATTAATTTGTGTTATGCAACATTCACACTAACAGGAGACATCTGCGGGCCATTATGTAATCACCAGATAGCTCTGAAATGACGACTGAAATCTCACCGATAGTCAAATATAGGTTAACATTAATATTGGAGTGCTTTTGAAAATGGAAACTACAACAAATTGAAAATTTGAAAGCAACCTATATGAAAAATAATTACTATCCCTCTCTAGGTTTACTCCATCCAGACTCTGTTACGAGTTCACAGCATAATTTCCTCCTCGAAAGAACTCCACTACAAACTGGAGTTGCCATCTACAACTTTGTTTTACAATCTGCAGACAGAACAACATGAAAAGAAGAGGAAGTATGGAGCATCTTCTATGCCACAGTTGCCAGGACTCTACGAATTGGATGAAGGCAGACTATGAACTACGATACAGAGTCACTAGGTTTGCACCTCACGGCGTTCAATATCGAGTGTGTTCCAAAGTAGTGTTTCATTTTTCGAATGCAGAGTGTGTTTGTGAATTATGTGGGAAGATCTGCAAGAGATATTATACTGTGAACTGCGCCAAAAGATAGACCACGTTCGTAAAAATTTGCTTATCAACGTAGTTCTTCCCAGGAAATATATATATATATATATATATATATATATATATGCTCTTTGCTTTACGTCGCACCGACACAGATAGGTCTTATGGCGACGATGGGACAGGAAAGGGCTAGGAGTGGGAAGGAAGCGGCCGTGGCCTTAATTAAGGTACAGCCCCAGCATTTGCCTGGTGTGAAAATGGGAAACTACGGAAAACCATCTTCAGGGCTGCCGACAGTGGGGCTCGAACCCACTATCTCCCGATTACTGGATACTGGCCGCACTTAAGCGACTGCAGCTATCGAGCTCGGTCCCAGCAAAAATAGCACATCGGGCAGGGGATTTCTCTGTCGTATCCGGTCTGCCTCCCTATTTTCTGCCGAATACCAGTGAAATTTCCTAGGTACCGGTATTCGTAGTTTGATGTTTAACATCTCTGTAAAGTGATCAACCCACGGAACGTCTTGATTTTACTTTGTATGGCTCCGTTTCAATACGAGAAGGGGTCTAAAAGTATTATTTATTTCCTTTCATTTTATGTCCTTTACCTGCACCAAAATTTTATTACTGTAATGACGTATACAGTTCTTTCGTTTACAGATTGTTTCAGGATTGTACAGGAGTCGCAGCAGCTTGTAGGTACGACACAAGTAACAGATACTACACTCTTAGCTACAAACATTAGTCGTGATAGACAATGTGAGAACTCTGAATCATAGAACATTCATTACCAAACTGTTCATTACCGAGCTCGATAGCTGCAGTCGCTTAAGTGCGGCCAGTATCCAGTATTCGGGAGATAGTAGGTTCGAACCCCACTGTCGGCAGCCCTGAAAATGGTTTCCGTGGTTTCCCATTTTCACACCAGGCAAATGCTGGTGCTGTACCTTAATTAAGTCCACGGCTGGTTCCTTCCCACTCCTAGCCCTTTCCTGTCCCATTGTCGCCGTAAGACCTATCTGTGTCGGTGCGACGTATAACAACTAGCAAAAAAAAACTGTTCATTATGCGATGGGCTATCCCTCGTAAACGAGTATGATTGTCATCCTGAAGAACTTAGTTTTTGTGAGATCTTAAGTGACTGTAGAGGCCAATCCTAGAACCGCAGATTTTACCACATTTTTGACACACATTTGTTCTGTTAGGTACTGGCTGTGTAGTTTGGTTTTTCTTCATGAGCTGACGTTGTCTTCTTTCATTGCGCTTGTCAATTTCTATTCTCCGCCTTTCTTGCTCGAAGCGCTGAGTTCCTTCCCAGACATTGCGACGCCAGACTGTGCGGTTATGTGCCGTAGCTTCCCAGTTGTTAGTTTTCATTTGACACTTTTCCATGTTGGTTTTTAGTGCATCTTTGTAACGCTTTTGTGGTCTTCCAATTTTTCTATGACCATCCTTTAGCTTGGAGTACATTATGCAGTGCATACAATAAATGTGTAACTACCACTATGACGAATATAAGACCAAATGTGAGGACTCAGCCATTATTGTAGGATAGTTTGTGATTCCGCCACTGCAAGCACTGCAAACCATTTTATACAACACGTGCTCTAGTAGTTCCAGCAAGCCGGGTATACAAAAATACAGGAGACTTTCCTGTGCGAGATATTTCAGTGAATAAGTTGAATTTTCTTCGCTTACATTTACGAAACTCAGTTCATTATGTGTTGTGTACTTCACGAGTCTCTTAAGTAGTTTTCTAGCCTTCTGATGATGTGATAGTAAAATCAGATAATTTTATAGTGAATGATGAAAAAGTGGATATATCTCTTGTAAGATGGAAATTACGTCCCGGAGCAGTGCCTCACATTTTCTCCCAATTTACCGAAATACCTTTCAAGTGAGATTAACTCCAGGTTTTTCTTCAGAACGAAGGAAATCCGACGAGATTTACAATCTTGTACATCCACCAGATCTTCAAGCAAGCTTTCAAAAGTCCAGTGACCGACACAATTAGTTGCTAAGTAGGGTATTACCTTTAAACAGTTCATGGGTGTTTGTTTGAATATACTGGGAGTTATGTGATGAAGACCTTAGCTCTTATTTCCATGTATGCTTTTTTCTATTGTACCCTGCCGCGGTATTTTAATTGTAATATCTCGTTGTTTTTTAAAAGACAGTGTATATACTTATCAGTTACGGAGTAATACGTTTCCTCTGGCACCATTCCTAAGGTCAGCTGTTTGGTACTGTGGAGCTTGCCCACTCTAGCACTGCCTGGCGGAGCGCGCTTGAACTCGAGCAGTCCTCACACTTGTTCTTGTATTCGTCAGGCTACCACTTTGAAACTTCACAAGAACACCTCAATTCACAAGAGTCACCGCGGACGGAACAGATGTTTATTGCCAGGCCTTGAGACTTATCATAGGCGCATGTGCTGTAGCCAAACTTACCCCTCGCATCTATTACCCCGCATCCAAGCGACTTTTCGTGAGACAACCATAGTAAGTCCAACTGAGAAGCTGTCTGATGAGGGAAGAAAGCAAGTCGTATGGCTGAGACAATCATTATAGTGACCTCGGGATAATTGTTGGGCATGTTTCGGGACACAGACGTCTTTGCAGGATAAAGTTCTTAATGAACTGTATGTGCCATACAGTTTGAATAGTGCTATACAAAATGGTTACTTTTTAACTGTAACACTGTAACACAAGTGCTACAAGAAACAATATAATTAAACAAATTCAGCAATATTCATGATATATGTTGATGATATATTATTTGCGTAGACTATTTTATTTCTTCTTGTCATGTCGATAGCTTTATAACCATGAAATCTTGAGCGGTTGATCGGAACATCGATAAACTTAGCCAGCGATAAGCTCAAGTGGTGATATTGCTTTATGTGGAATCGCAATTAGATAAATCCAGTCAGAGGCTCAGAGAATTTTGAAATTAAGGTTGGAGCACCTCAGGGATCTGCACTGAGCCCATTCTTATTTATCGTAGTCTTAGATGTCCTTAGTGAGAACTTTCTCAAGAATTAGATCGCTGGGAATTGATATTTGCAGACCATTTGGTCATTCTAGCGACACAATGTAAGGCTTGCTAGAAAGAGTAGTAATGCCGATAGAGGAGGACTGAAAGTGAATACAGAGAAGACAAAAGTGATGGTAGTCAACAGACAAGGAAGGAATACACGTTTCAGATAGAAGGACTAACATGCCAAGGAAAGTAGAAACTTTCAAATAAACGAGGAATAAGGATGTGAAAAATATCTTAGCGAGAGTCAAACAGCCTGGAAGAAGTGTGCGGAACCGAATGTGAGGGGAGTGTACTGCAATGATAAGACCTGTGCCGAGCGAGTTCGTCGTGTGGTTAGGGGCGCACAGCTGTGAACTTGCATTCGGGGGTAGAAGGTTCGAACCGCACTGTCGGCAGCTCTGAAGACGGATCCCCTTGGTTTCCCATTTTCACACCAGGCAAGTGCTGGGACTGTAAATTAATTAAGACCCCGGCAGCTTCCTTCACACGCCTAGCCTCTTCATGTTCCGTCGCCGCCCTAAGACCTATCTCTGACGGTGGACGTAAAGCAACTTGAAATCCATCTGTCTTCTATCTACACAACAGTGAAACTATGTGTGTTTGTCTTGTATGGACTCCAAACCTACTGGACTGATTTCGCAGGAAAAAAATCACAATTTGTTTTTATTACTCCTGAGATGGTTTAGGAAACGGTTTGAACGAAATCGTATCGGTAGCTTTTATGATAAATAATTGTATTTAATTAACTAGCTGATGATAACCCGCTTCTCTGGGTTTTTGTACATACGGCGGTTTTCTCTATATGATACAAAAGACGTGCATTAAAAACCTACGCCTTTTCGGTTGCTTCAATTTTTATTGTTTTGACGGTGTACATACATAACTTACATGCTAAGTAAGTTTATAAAAATACATTGTTATTCACTACATTATTTTGATGTCTTGTGTCTGGCGCATGCAAAAAGATATTCTGTTTGCCCGACACGGCAGAAATCAACTTAGTGCTAGCCATGTGCGAAACAGAAATCCTTCAAATTATCTCCGCAATAAGGCAACGTTTTACCGTTAGCCTTATTGATAGTCATACTATAAGCTAATCACACTGGAAATTTTAATCCTTTGAAACAAAATGGCAAATCATTTGAAGTCAAAGGAATTCTTGGTACGATTTTCCTTTATCTTTGCCGTTAGGATTACTGCCTCAATGATATTTTTAATGAACTGTTTCAGTAACTATCAGCTTTATATGTAAGAATTACAGAAAATTCCCATAGATGTACTCAAACAGCAAATTGCTATGGATGTGACATCACACACAAGACACGCAACAGCTATACTGTACGATAGGAGATTCTAGGCTAATACTATACAAAAACGCCAGAGGTTTGTATTGGGTAGTTTTGGCTGAGAGGCGAAATATACGGGTACACACACACGCGCACACACGTCTATTTATATGTATAGTCATCCAATGTCAATTCCAACATCTCCCACACCACCACAGCTACAGACACGCTACCCCCATAGTACACGATGGGAGACTCGAGGCTACAACCCCACAAAAACATCAGTAGTCTGCGGTGGGTATTTTTGGCTGTGAGGTGAAATATACAGACACATACGTCTATTTTTATATAGTCGTCCATTTTCAACCCCACATCCACCACATCACCACAGCTACCTCACGTAACCACTATAGTGCACGATGGGAGACTCGAGGCTACTACTGCACACAAACACCAGTGGTCTGCGTTGGGTATTTGTGGCTCCAAGGTGAAATATACGAACACTAACGTCTATTTTTATATGCAGTTGGCCACTTTCAACCCCCATATCTACCATGCCACCACAGCTACCGACACGCATTCACCGTAGTGCACGATGGGAGACCCGACACTACTACCACACGCAATCAACAGTGGTCTGAGGTGGCTGCAAGGAGAAATACACGAACACACACGTCTATTTTTATGTATAGTCGTCCAATTTCAAACCCCATATCTAGCACACCATCGCAGCTACATGCACACGACCACTATAATGCACGATGGGAGACTCGAGGCTACTACCACACACAAACACCAGTGGTCTGCTTTGGGTATTTGTGACTCCAAGGTGAAATATTTTCAGTGGTAGGTAGTTTTGGCTGCGAAGTGAAATATAACGGGCACACACACACGTACACACTTCTACTTTTTATATATAGACAGATATATATAGATAAGCAGCGTGATTCAGCCACCCTTTCCAACGAACGTTCATGCAAACCACAATATTGATTCTGTCCTGCAAACATCTGCCCTGCCGGTATGCTCAGACAACACAAACGGATATCTTGGTATTTACCGCCTCACCATGATAGGACGCGGAAATGCTATACTCGTATTAAACACTGGAAGACATGCGTGTGCCTTCTAGATCATATGAACCTGACACGCCGGCGAAACACTAAATTGATATTGTGACCGCAGAAAACCTAATACTTGTTTCCCTGTGTGCCGTACGGAACCATAGTGTAGTTAGTAAAGGCGTGGCGGAGTGGGCTTGCATGTCAGGTGGGAGGTTCTAGTCTCCGACGATGATTACAAAGTTGTGAAATATTTGTTTAATACGTACCACACGCACTGTAAGTTCAATACCCGCTTCCATACAAAATGTGTGTGTGAATGAATTTGTTTGTGGCCCTAAGCAGGGCCGATTAGTTAACAGGCCGGACACATACAGACCGGAAATAATAGGAACACAACTGCCCTGTCAATGTTTTTTCGCAGCATATGCTCGATGTGATGACCGTTTTGGTTTATGCACATTCGGACCCGGTGTCGAATAGATCGTCTCGAGCGCTGAAGCATTCCACGTGTAATTACTCGGAAGGCGTACGTGATGTTTTTACGAAGCTGTTGGGGATTTTTCGGCGCTTCATTGTAAACGACGTTCTTCAAATATACCCACAAGAAATCTAACGGCGTTAAATCCGGTGATCTGGCGGGCCAAGAAACAGGGCCTCCTCGTCCTATCCATTTCCCTGGCAGTTCCTCGTTCAGATGGATACGAACTGGCAAAGTCGAAAGTAGTGGAGCTCCAATCCTATTGCAACCACTTCGCCAAACGTTCGTGCAAGGGCACATCCTCCAGCTGCAGTGGGAGTTCTTGACGCAAACAGTGCAGGTAGCGTGGGCTCGTCCAATGATCCTCAAAGAAATAAGGTCCAATCAGGCGATCCCCCAAGATTCCACACCATACATTCATTCCCCATTGTACTTGAGCTGCTTGTCGCACCCAGTGAGGATCTTTCTTTGCTATGTTTTGCTATTTTTCTCTACGTCGCACCTCCGACATATATAGGTCTTATGGCGACGATGGAATAAGAAAGGCCTAGAAATTGGAGGAAGCGGCCTTGGCCTTCACTAAGGTACAGTCCCAGCTTTTGCCTGGAAACCACGGAAAACCATCTTCAGGGCTGCCGACAGTGAGGTTAGAACCCACTATCTTCGGGATGTAAGCTCACAGCTGCACCCCCTAACCACACGGCCAACTCGCCCGGTTCAGTGAGGATTGTCTGGACTCAATAGTGCATGTTGTGGCGATTGACGTTCCCATTATTGTTGAAGCGCGATTCGTCCGAGGAAAAGATATGCGACACAAATGTTGCGTCATTGTCCAGCCTGCCTAATAGCCACCGACGGAACTCCATTCAAGCTTCGAAAACCCGCCCATGGAGGTCTTGGTGTAGCTCAAGATAGTATGGGTGAAATTTATATTCATGCAGTATATGCCAGACAGACGGCTGGCTGGTGTTCACCTGTCGTGCAGTCGACCTTGTACTGATGTGTGGATTATTACGAGCTGCCTTCAGAACGACCTCTTCTGTTTCACCCGATGTAACGGGCCTATCGCGGACTGGTGGCTGGTTGGAAATCACACCTGATGTCCTTAGGCGTCTTTCAACACGGCGGAATGTCGCAACAGCCGGGTGTCGCCTGTCGGAATATCGTTCCTGGTACAGACGTAGTGCCTTGCACGCGTTTTGTCTTGCTTCCCCATGAATAAGGAGTGTGTCAACGTATTCCTCTATGGAAAACATCCCGAATGACAAGAGAATAACAGTACATTCCGGCTCTAACTAGCGGAGTATGCGCAGGGCAAAAGATTAATTACAGCGTCATTCAACTGTTTGAATTTGGCAAACGTGGGGCTGAGTTTACGCAGTCAAACATCATACCGATGCAAAAATATTTCAACCATGCAGGATTCGAACCGCCGCTGGCACATTCCGTTGATTTCCAGGAGAACGCAAAGCCGCATTCACTACGCTACACAGCTGGAAACATGCTGGTAGTAACAACGAGAGCAGAGAGCATACGCCATCCAGTTCGGCGTTGAAGACATTAATTACTGCACTGTTATCAAGTTTTACGCATTGATTCCCCTGTCCGTTACACCCGGTCACGAGGCACGACACATTAACATAGTTACATGGTAAAAGGACGTTGCTACATGAACTTAAGGCACAGTGTTTTGCGAACGGATGATGCAACATTTCGCTAGGGTTCAGAATCGTGTGCACTGTCGGCAGCCCTGAAGATGGTTTTCCGTGGTTTCCCATTTTCGCACCAGGCAAATGCCGGGGCTGTACCTTAATTAAGGCCACGGCCGCTTCCTTCCAATTCCTAGGCCTTTCCTCTCGCATCGTCGCCACATGACCTATCCGAGTCGGTGCGACGTAAAGCAACTAGCAAAAATGTATATGTCCGCCTCTGTGATGTTGTGGTTAGTGTGATTAGCTGCCACACCCGGAGGCCCGGGTTCGATTCCCGGCTCTGCCACGAAATTTGAAAAGTGGTACGAGGGCTGGAACGGGGTCCACTCAGCCTCGGCAGGTCAACTGAGTAGAGGTGGGTTCGATTCCCACCTCAGCCATCCTGGAAGTGGTTTTCCGTGGTTTCTCACTCTCCTCCAGGCAAATGCCGGGATGGTACCTAAATTAAGGCCATGGCCCCTTCCTTCCCTGTTCCTTGTCTATCCCTTCCAATATTCCCATCCCCCACCAAGGCCCCTGTTCAGTATAGCAGGTGAGGCCGCCTGGGCGAGGTACTGATCATTCTCCCCAGTTGTATTCCCCGATCCGGTGTCTGAAGCTCCAGGACACTACCCTTGAGGCGGTAGAGGTGGGATCCCTCGCTAAGTCCGAGAGAAAAGCCAACCCTGGACAATAAACAGATTAAGAAAGAAAGAAAGAAAGAAAGAAAGAAAGAAAGAAAAAATGTATATATCCCTTCCAATCTCCCTATATCCCCGCAAGGCCCCTGTTCAGCATAGCAGGTGAGGCCGCCTGGGCGAGGTACTGGTCATCCTCCCCAGTTGTATACCCTGATCCAGAGTCTGAAGCTCCAGGACACTGCCCTTGAGGCGGTAGAGGTGGGATCACTCATTGAGACCGAGGGCAAAACTGAACCTGGAGTGTAAACAGATAAAGAAGAAGAATTAAATAAATGCATACATAAATACATACATTCATATATCTTCACAACAAACTGTTATGTCCTTTAGCGCTCACTCTCCAACGCTATCGGAATTAATTAAGCGTCTCCGCATTTGTTTTCTGCAAATAGCTTGGGGGTCCCACTTAGCCCCACATTATTTATCTTTAAATAATTGAAAATCAAGTCAAACGTTCGTTGCCTTCGTCTCCCTCAGCTTCGATTAGTCTCCATAGTTGAGGCCATTTATTCTCCTAGGTAGCCTATTCTTCTTCATTCAGCGGGCGATTTGGCCGTGCGGTTAGGGGCGTGCAGCTGTGAGCGTGCAACAGGTTGACAGTGGGTGCGAACACCACTGTCGGCTTCCCTCAGGATGTTTTCCTTTTTTTCCCATTTTCACACCATGGTAATGCTGGGACCGTACCTTTATTAAGGCCACGGCCGCTTCCTTCCCACTCTTAGACTTTTCCCATCCCATCGTCGCGACATGTCCTATTTGTGTCGGTGCATTGTAAAAACCAATCCAAACCCCGTGGCGAAAAGTGACGAACCTACGAATTGACTGCTGCTCAGCCCAAAGGACTGCAGATTACCAGGTGTCGTGTGGTCAGCACGATGAATCCTCTCGGCCGTTACTCTTGGCTTTCTAGACCGGGGCCGCTATCTCCCTGTCAGATAGCTCCTCAATTGTAATCACGTAGGCTAAGTAAACGTCGAACTAGCTCCCAGGTCCAGGTAAAATCTCTGATCTGGCCAGGAATCGAACCCGAGGCCTCTAAGTAACAGCAAGCACACCACGGGGCCGGCCGGTGCTATGCAAAGCAAACTGTAATATATAACATAAAAGTCATTCTCAGCCTCAAGATTAACAGTATAGCTTGTCCTTGTTGAAGGACATCAGTGTTTTAAAGAAATTCCTCAACTCACTCATTCAGAAAATGTTCTAGTTGAGAGGATATCAAGAATTAACCATCATTAAATCTACGGTGCCGCATCTTTGTCGCGTCCTTGTAAAGACATGTTCTGCTGAGGAGGTCCTACAGCCGCGAGTAGAATTCCGAACAGTCCAATGCCTCCACCTGGCTATCAACGACAATCTTGTGTGGCTCCGCTCCAACGGGGATGCTACAGCTCCTGATTCCTCCTGGTGATATTCAAATATACGCTCCAGGTACTCAGATAGGAGAACCTGGTTCAAAAATTAAATATGAGCACTGTAAAACGCCGAGATGTGCGTGGCAATAGGGAAAGGTCATTGGCCAACGCAATTACTGGGCGTGACTTTTAATAGTTGAAACTTGTAAAAAAGAAAAAAATACCTGGTAAAACCATCTGCCCTGTCTGATATGAGAAGTGGTCTCAGTCATCAATGCCAAGTAATACGACTGAAAATGTCATTCCAGTTCTGCCACGGAGAACTCCAAAATCTACAAGCCATCTAGATGGCCAGAAGATTTCCTGGCACCGCAAGGTACTTAAGGGAACCCCATTGTCAGAAAATTACCAAAATATAATACAAATCTTCCGGGCTATTATGCCGTGGTCCACTCCTCTCGCTTCTCCCAGAAGTTTCGACTACTGCTGCGGTAGTCATCTTCTGTGGCGTCGTGTCGATACGCTCTCCTGTATCCCGCTGTCATCCGGGTGGCAAATTCCCTAACAGTTCTTTACCTAATCTGTTCTTAAACTATTTCAAAGAAGTTGCAAATTTATCAAACATCTCCCTTTAAATTATTTCAATCCCTAATACCTTTTAAAGAATATTTCTCCCAATTTTTATTTTTGAATTCTAACTTTATCTTAATTTTGTGTGTTCTACCCTTAAAAATCCTACTCAAGTTTATCCGTCTGCTAATATCATTCCAAGCCATCTCTCCACAGACAGTTCGAAACAATCCGCTTAGTCAAGCAGCTCGTCTCCTTACTTCCAAGTCTTCCCAGTCCAAAGTTTGCAACATTTTCGTAATACTACTCTTTTGTCGGATCTCACCTAGAAAAAATCGTGCTGCTTTCCTTTCGATCTTTTCGAGCTCTCGTATGAAATAACCCTGGTGAGGGTCCCATACACTGGAGACATACTCTATTTGGTGTCTTATCAGTGACTTATACGTGCTCTCCTTTATGTCCGTATTACAACCCTTAAATACCATCATAAACATATTGAACCCTTTGGTCCATTTTGAGGGATACCTACCTTTCTTACCTATCACCAAAGTTCATGAGATCTGTCTCTTGGGTCGTATCGGGTTCTTCGTCACTTGCTGGGGTAAAGGTAGGGTTGAGTAATTGTAATCTATCTACTGGAATGAAAGGTCTATTTAAAAGATTCCTATTTATTCAGGAAAATTCTGAAGCAATCTGATATGTCAACGGTATCATAGAAGTCAACTGTGTCCACTGGACACCACAATCATTTTAACATAATGGTCAGAACACTGGTGTGAGACTTTAACGTAACTGCCTGATGGGCATTCTTACTAGAAACCATTGTCTCAATTATTAATTATTTAAGAAAGGAAAGTCTGGAAATCCTTAAATTCGGCTTCCATGTGAGACCACATGTACCATCATAGTGATTCGTTATGGTCCAGCCCTCGTAACACGAACTCTGGACTCTGGGTATAATTAAGGCAGTCCAATTGGTGTGTGCCACACAGTGGTTCTACGGCATGGACCCTTAATTGAATCGATGTGACCTGCGTCTATGTCATGGACCGACATCTAATCTTCTAAGTTACTTTAAAGTCATTGTGGATGATGACCGCAAGGAAATGAGGCTACAATGGCATATGGCCCCAATCTAAGTCACTGAGGTTGATGACCCCCTGACCATCCAAGTTTCTAGGCTGAAGGCTAAACACAATTAAGTTACATCGGTTGATGACCAAAGTTTCCACTTTACTATCCCAGCACATTCACTGCTCAATCAATCAAAGTTCAATAATTACAACAATAGCAATGCTCACAAACTTTGTGGCAGTAAAATCCATTTCCTTCGGATATGTCCCTTTAATCGTTACTTTATATCTAAAATATTCCCCAGAAAACAAACTAAAATTTCCAGAATGCATCTCCAAGTTATTCGCTTGATTAAAGTTATTTCAAAATGCGGTTTCACTGAATTTAATAATTAAATAAATTTAAATGATTTAACGAAATGTTAAAGAACAGTAAATTTTATCTCCGCGGACTCTGGTTTCTTCACAAATTTCTACGCAGCTGTGATGTGAATTCAATCTTGTGATGTTTGTCTGGCTGGAAAAGAATTGTTACATAATTCATGTCCAGTTATATATCTTGTCTCATGATTTCACACTTTAAAATCTAATCTAGTCCTAACCGTTATTAACACTTGGATATCCTAATAATCTACGTACAAACCAAACAACTCGCCATATAATTACGATGCCATATCTCGTCATACCATTTATGAATTTTGCACACACCTCACAGACAAACCGATCATCACAACCATCGCTCTATATTTTGGACAACCCTGAATTTGGTTACTCTGTTCCTTATACTCTAAGTTCGTGATTTCAAATGTTCATTACGTCCCCAATTACAGTATTTCACAATACTCAGATCATTACCGGCTATGAATTTCAACTAAATCCAGCATTTTAACGTTTTCTCCGGCCGAGAATACAGTACAATCTCAATTCCACGCCTGTCCCGTTATCACAGCTGAGGCCTCTCGTCCCCCAAGTTCGCTTGGCAGTTACATGAAACACCTGTTTGACTGGCTTCTCAAAATGCTCTCTTTTAAACTCCGCCGACATAATTAAACAAATACGATATTCTAACCAACAAAATGCACAGATTATGCTTCAAGATGCCCACACTAATTATACGCGTCGCCAATTAATACCGCTATGGATTTCTATGAATTTCTTTCCATTCCCAACATTATAAAATATACCTCGGGCTATCGTGTCCCGGCTTCAATGACAGGACTCTAACCTGATTCGCACATCTCATCTCAACTCATATAAAACAGTCCTCGGGCTTCCGTGTCCCGGCTTCAATGACAGGTCCAACCTGATTCACAAATCTCATATCAACAAAACTAACCTCTGTTTCCCAGCTCCACAATTATCATCGACAAAGAACTGGAATAAAATCCTCACTAGAAATCTCGACGTCTAATATCGCACAATGCATTAATCATGAATAACTTCGCATAAAGGATATCGTATTTAATAACTTGATTTTTACGAACAAAATGACTGAAACATTCTACTAGATCTTTTTATTGTCAGTCAGACACAGTTTAAAAATGGGCCTAGAAAACGTTTCTCTCCGTGACCAAATTCATCACCCTAGGTTCTCACCAGACAGCGCGCTTCCACTCGATTGAAAATGAGTAACCATGGATTATTATTATTAACGTCAAATTGCAGACAGAAAAATTTTACTTCGAATGAACATCTTAATTTGACCTCAGAAAATATAGGCAGTACACTCACACGGATGACGATCTACATTGGACGTGATATCACTTCGAAACCCTATTCAATAACTTTTACAACATTATACGGCACTCGCAGGACTTCAAAAATTTATCCAAGTGGAAAATGAAACAAATGACTCTTTTAGTCGTACTCTCACATTTACAAAACTTAGTAGGGGTGACCACTGCGTCGTATATCCAGATTCAAATACACTTTTAGAGATCATGAGACAAGATATAAGAGGTAGTAAGATGGAAAGTCACCTACCTCATGCAGTCATAGGGCTCACCTGCGACCCTGGCATTTTATTTAGCCATTTTTACATTCATGGCTGTACATATCATTATGTTTCTTCAGGTTTCCTGGAATAAAGCATAAAAAAAGAAAATACCCTTCACTTGTTTGCTGAGCGCACACGATGGACTATAATTATTTCCGCACACGGATTACTTAATCACATTAGAATATTCAGTACTTTGACCGTCCTATCTGGTACAATTATTTCACTCAAGAAAACTATCTCCTCATGGAGTCAAGACCTAGCCATAATGGCTAAAATCTGCAGTTGAACTCAGTCTACTTTCGTTGGTTTGATTTCGCAGAGCAGCTCAACAATTTTTCGTCCGCTTTGTATCACAAATGCCGGAGAAGGAGACTTCGTCATGGCGTCCCTTCATATTTATAGCAGTTACCCCCTCTCTTCGGATCTCTCCCTTTGCCGCCAAGAAAATTTCTATAAATTTTCTGACTTACCTAAACTGTAATTTCAAGCGTTTTGAAAGTGACTACATGCTTGCTACATTTCTGGCGGTAGTGTTCATGGACATTTAAAATTTTTACGGGTTCGATTTGTGAGATGATTGACCTCCTTTGATAGGCACTATATTTTTTGACTTGGCTTGGATCACGCCATGTACACGCGCTTTGAAATAGTTCACAAAAATGACTTGAGATTCTTCCGCCATCGACACGTGTGGCTGACGTCACGTATCCCAGAGCGTGGGACCGAAGGTAATCACCCCCTCGTCACGTGTCAAATCCATGCTATCAAGAATCCAACTTTTAAATGATTGTCGATTTATGCATAATGTTCTTAGGGCACAAAGGTCATGGGTTCAATATAGAGGGACCTGTGGCCCTTATAAACATCCCTTTTGTATGATTACAACAATGAAGTTCTATTCTTATTGTTACGGGAATATCGTGGATCACAGAGGTGTAAGAAGGTGCTGGGGTGAATGAGCGACAAGGAACTGACCAGAGCATGAGTTAATGCACAAAATTTTGAAATTGTCTTTCTTTCTTGTTTTGAGCTTAAAATTTGATAGATAGGAGGTCTGAATAAACAATGACAGTATAATAAGCTCGTCAGCTCCCACAACAATGACTTAAAGTCAAAAATCAGGTACAAACCATGATAGAATTATAAATTTGATAATATTCGAAGAGATGAGCATTGTAGCTCTGAAACAAGTACACTGTTTTATAAGTACATGTTTGCTCCACTAACTTACATAGCCTAGGAGTCTGAGCTCCAAAATTAATACAGTCCAGCCTCTCAGAGGTATATATTTCTTACTGCGCACAAGGTTATACCTAATAATCTGCAAATAAGTTATTTACAGACACTTGGCCCTGTATTAGGCTTATCTTCTGCTCAACAGTTTTTCACTTTATTTTTTAGAGACATGAACAGGGGCAATAAATGCCCATCCTAAATGGCCTTATTGTAAAAAGAATAAAATGGTGGACATGATTAGCTATGAACAAAAGGGTAGGAGGCGATATACTTGCACTCCTTCTAGAAGTTTTCAAAACCCTAAGTGGGCTTACGGCTCAATGATACAGAGGCTAAGCCTATTCTACGCCGGGGTGACTAAATGAAAAACATTAAATTCCAAAAGAGTGGTAAGAATTTTAGAGGATAAGAAACTTTAGTCACCCCATACCAAGGTGACTGGGAATCACAACAGAGGGTAATCACTCTTTGTTCCATTACATTACATATTTCCGATTAGGGAATAGAAAAGAGTCCATAGACTGGACGAACATTTTATATTTAAACCACCAGGTTTAGAAATTTACATAAAAGAGGCTTGAAACCTTCCTCTCAAGATATCTGATGGACCTCTAGAAGGCGACCTGCAGCCCCTGCCCCCCGAAGAACACGCCACACTCACTAAACTGGAGCGATGAAGGTGACAATACGGCCTGAAAGTGACCAGCTTTTGTAGTATTTCGAGGGGAAGTTTCCAGAACTCTTTGCAGATAGGCTGGATTCCTGTACACACCCTCAATTTTAATCGGCTAGAGAACATATTCACAATATTTCTGATTGGTTGATAGATAAAGGAGTTGGAGGGGGCAGAAGTGTTGACAACCTTGACACAAGAACAAACCAAACTTCAAAATCTAAGGTTAGCCAGCTGTGGAAATACCCTTTCCCTTAATAATTGTCCTTAATCCCGCTAGAGGGGGCACTTAGGCCGAATAGAGACATCTAACAGTTATAAACCCAAGTATCTTACATAACATTAGTTTAAGTTCAATTACATAGATGGCCTTATAGAAGAAGCGCAGTTTAACTGGGCGGAGAAGGTGTACCCTCGGCACACTTATATTAACACTTAGGTACTTACAGTGATCCCCGTCAGTTATTGTTGTCCCATCAAGACAGTAATTGTGAAACTCACAGCCTGACTTTTCACCACTTTAACCATCATACCTTTACCTGCTGTCTATCTCACAACTTTGTCGACGTCTTTTTGCAGTCGCTCAGAATCCTATAAATTATTTATTACTTCATCATCCGCAAACAGCCTGATCTGTGATTCCAGATCCTAACCCATATCGTTTCAGATAACGATTGACCTACTCTTAATTCTCTGAGTTCAGTTTCCGAGAAATGCCAATGGCGATACAGTCAATTTGACCGCCTGAATCTAAATACATCTGCTATACCTTGCTGAAATCCTACAAGTTGAGCCTCACTGGAATAACCTTTCCTAAACCCGAACCGTCTTCTATCAAAGTTATTTCGCAAACGTGTCTAATACAATCAGAATAGCGTCGGATCCCATGTTAAGAGCGGCTGCGAAATGCGTCTGTATTCCACGTTAGAAGGGGCCAGATCACCTGCTGGCAGTAGCTCAAAAATGCCTTTGAGAGTGGCGACTACATTACAACAAAAGCTTAAAATGAAAATAACACTTTTATGTCTGTCTCGGAAATTTCTAGGGCGTTCCCGGAAGAGGCGCGAATTTCTTTTGCTGGAGGAACTCTTAGAAGTGAGTGATCGGGGGAGAACATTGCGAAGGTGGCAATAATAAACCTCGTGTCACTGAGGGGAAAGTCAAAAGAGGTGATTTATTTCATATAGAAGGAGAATATAGCTATGATGGGATTGAGTGAGTTTAGGTGGAGAGGAAAAAGAAAGAAGAAGTTGAGGAAGGGATACACTCACTGCTGGAGTGGAGGACATGAGGAAAAGAATGAGTGGGGATAATAATCAACAACATCTTAGATGAGTATGTAGATAAAGTGGACTACATAAATGATAATAATAAAGTTACATTTCAAGACAGAGAATGGAGTACAGGATTTCATTAAAGTGTATACAACCTAGACTGGATGCAAAGGAGAAGATAAGGACAATTTCCCACAGTCACTGGAAAGAGAAATAAAGGATGAGGAAGTGACTGTCATGAGAGACTTTAATGCAATGGTGGGATGTGACAGAAAAGGAATGGAAGAAGTAATTGGACTTTTGGATACGGGAATATGAATAAAGATTGAGAGAATTTTGTGGATTTTTGTGTCAGAAATGGGTTAAGTATAGACAATACGTGGTTCGGGAAAGAGAACAACAGAAATATTACAAGATATGGGTGGGGAAACAGAAGGAAAAATTACAGTAATTGATTGCTGCTTGGTGAGCAAATCGTAGACAGTTCTCAGATGTAACAGCCTTGCCAGATGTAGTCTTCTACAGTGACCACAGAGTAGTGGTAGCGAAGTTCAAGCAAAAAAAAAAAGAGTGAAAATGAAAGAAATAAGGTAGAAGAAAATAAAAGTGTTGAAATTAAAAGATATGAATGTAAGAGAAAATATCCAATATAATTTGAAAAAATGTATACTCAGAACTGAGGTGGCAAGTGTGGAAGTGGAGTGGAACATTCTCAAGAAGGCATCTGTAATCTATGCAGAGAGTACTTGTGGCAGAATAGCTGAGTCTTCCATTTCGAAATCCATACTGCTCTTCTTGTATTATTCTTCAAACTTTCCAAATACGTTGGAAAGAAAACTCGGCACCAAATGGATTGTTTAAAGGAGTAATAATACTTATATTTAAAGAGGGGGACAAGAAGATATCTGATAATTATCAAGGAATCACACATATTTCAGGTACCTTAAGTATTCGAAAGAGCACTAGAAGAGAGAATGAGAAGAAAGTTTGAAGGACAATAACGATCAATATGGATTTCGGAATGGAAGACTCAACACTAAACCCTATGAGGCATTTAAGGGAATGACATTGAGAATATAGAAGACATATGGTGATTACATTCCTTGGAATAGAAAAGACCTACGTAGTGTACCCAGAACAAAGGTATGGAAAGTAATTGAACATAAAGAATTTAGAAAACAAATTATTAGAATATGTACAAGTAATGTACAGAAATTGTTGCTGCAGTATTCAGCCACATGAGGGGAGGACAAAGTAGTTTCGAATGAAACTGAACTGCGACCAGGAAGTGTTTTAACCAACGTTACGCTTCATAGTGGTTATAGACGAAATTGTGAAGGAGTCAAAGGCACAATCTGGAGTCAGGGAGCTGTTTGGAGATGATATTGTGCTATGGGGAGCAAAGAGATGGGACGTATAAAGGCATCTCGATATGATGAGTGGGATTATTAAAATGTATGGAATGAAAATCAGCATAGAAAAGAGAAAGTCAATGGTGTTGATTAGAGGAGTAAAGGACGGGATTTATAAAAATAAAGGGACACATTCTTGAAATTGTGGAGATATTCAAGTACTTGGGAAGCGAACTGAAGCAGGAGACGAGGATGACATGGAGATCAGTAAAAGACTTCAGCAAGGAAATGCATTCTACCAGGGTGTGGAGGAAGTATCAATGAAGTGTAAAGAGGTGCAAAGGTGTACTACAGCCCAGTACTGATATATGCAACGGAGACCTGTACGCTTGCTAAACGACATAATAAATTCCAGGCTACTGGTATGAAATTTTTAAGTATGGTAGGAAAGACAAGGTGGTGGTGGTGGTGGTGGTGGTGATTATTCTTTTAAGAGGAAGTACAACTAGGCAACCATTCTCTATATAACAATAATCAGAGAGAAAAAAAGAAAGGGGTCCGACACTTCGAAAAATGAAGGTATCGGCCAAAGGAAGACAAAGGCCACGAAGGGCATGAAAATGAAAGACTCCCTACGCCTCCATACGTAATACCGTCGAGGTCGGAAAAGAACAAGAGTTGACCAAGGGAGGTCGGAGAGGATGGATGAAAGTGAGGAACCTGGCAGAAGTAGGTGGAAGCAATGCGAGGGCTCAGCTGAGGGCCCCGTGGTCGCCAACCCACTGTCCGAAGTTCAGAGCCCCTGAGGCACCTTTTAGTCGCCTCTTACGACAGGCAAGGGTTACCGTGGGTGTTATTCTACCACCCCCACCCACAGGGGGAAGGAAAGACAAGGAAGTACAGAGTAAGAAATGAGCAGGCCAGGAAGGAAATCGGTGTGGAAACGTTTTTCGATAGAATGGAGAGGGATAAACTTAGATGGACATATTAAGAGAGTGGAATAGGGATGGATACCGAAGCTAATGACGAAGGCCTAGACAAAGGTGGTTGACAACGATCAAGAAGAATATAATTAGAAAAACTTGGATTGGAACACAGTTAAGAGGAACAATGGTGTTTGGATAGATGAAGTTGGAAATATACCAAAAACATCCCGGCCCGGCTGGAACCGGACGAGAGAAATGGATGATGGTGAGTAAGGATGTAATTGAGAGAGCGTATAAATCACTGATAAGACCCCAATTAGAGTATAGTTCCAGTGCATGGGATCCTAACCTGGATTAATTCATTCGAAAGCTGAAAAAGATCGAAGAGAAAGTAGCATTATTTATTTTGGGTGATCTTCGACAAAAGAATAGTGTTACGAATACGTTGCAAATATGTGTTATCTTCTAACGAAGTTTATTTAAGTAAGATTTTTAAAGCCAATTACTGATGAATGAATATTTAAGTTTTCTTGTTTTATATATTAATTTTCTCTCTGCCAATACAGATCGTCATAAGAAAAGCAATACTACATTAGAAGCTTCTTTTAACGGGATTTTTGGGGGCATGATTTACCCCGCGTGATAGCTATGGTAAATCGAAATTGACCTATAGGGTGACGGAAGGTTCTGGAAAATACAGTAGGCTAGCAGAGAACACAGTTATGTGAAAGATGGTATGCAAAAATTACACTCATTCCACAAGCCATTCTTCACACGATCGATTGAAAAAGAAAACCTACAACCTGTTTCTAGTCATTAACCGGGTCAGGGAAGTAATGAAATGAATCATATATATAGGCTATTAGTACGATGGGGTCGCCACTCCCAAACTGATTTATTAATGACTGATAGACGCTATGAAATGAGAATAGAGAGTGTTCCTGGAATGAAAGATGACAGGGAAAACCGGAGAACCCGGAGAAAATCCTGTCCCGCCTCCGCTTTGTCCAGCACAAATCTCACATGGAGTGACCGGGATTTGAACCACGGTATCCAGTGTGAGAGGCCGACGCGCTGCCGTCTGAGCCACGGAGGCTCCTCACGCGATCGATTATGTTCTATTAATCGTTCACAGAGTACGTTTTCGTTTTTTGTGACGTGACAGTATCTAGACCGATCTCAAGACTTAACTAGGAGATTGCCTAACAGAAGTTAAAATCAACACAGTGACTTGTTTTGTAAGCGCGGGTAAACCAAACAAGTTTAAGTTGTTGAGGGTGTTTGGAGGAAGGTCGTCTTAACTTTCCCCTGTGAACACGAAAGCTAGGTCAATATTGTTTACGTCCCGTTATTACTGTGAACAGACAGGCACGCAGTTTCTAAACCCGCATCCCTTCTTCCCTTGAAGTTCTGTTTAGCGCGGAGGTAACACTTACAGATTATAATGCAAAAGTCCTATATGCAGTTCGTTACAACATTAAAAAGATAATTTTATTGGTAGTTATTTTTTCGCAAACATACTTTGTACTATGTTCAGTCCGAATCCGTGGAGAATCGGACTGCGTTTAACCCGGGCTACACTGTATTTTGCCATAAGAGGAAGTTGTAACATGTTTGATAAACTGAAGTTTTCTACAACCAAACCTAGTTATCCTTCGTGAACAATATAAATGACTCCTCAGAATTTGTATTAAACTTATCAGAGATGAGAACGGCCATTTCCTGACTTATTTGCTTATAAGTTGATAATAACTTTCAGAAATTTTGGAAAATCTTCGGAATACTGTAGTTCAACTGCTTCCGATCATTATGCCAAAACAAGAGACTTTCTCCAATGCTCATTTCTGCTGTCAGATTATTTCTTTTTTCTCACGGTCAACTTCTTGTGGTTGTTAAAAGTTGATTTAAAATCGCATGACTGGGTCGACTATGAAACCCAGCTTTTCTTTCTTGTCTTTGCAGTCATAGTTTCCTTTCCTCATCAGGCCTTTTTCTCTCCAAAGTAAGTTGTTCTTGGTCGTCCCCATGGTTTATTACCTAAGATCCTACCTTCGAACATGTTTTATGTAAGTGTACCATGTCTATGTAAATGTCCAATGAGATTTGCTTTGCATTTTCCAATTTAAGTAGCTGTCCTTCCTCTCCTATGTCTTGCAGACCATCTCATTGCATTTCCCCTCGGTGAAGGTAGTTCCGGAAAATCTCCACCAAAACCGCATTTCCTCAGTGGTGATTGCTAGTATAAAGTATAATTGATGATTGATTAATAACATTGTGAAATGGATATTTTCCAAACTAACGTACTGGTACATTCATCTTCCAAAGTACTTCTGAAAAAGTAACACAATTTTCCAGAATGGAAGACATTGTCATTTTCTAATTCCTGTACGATAGTGAATTTAAATTATTGTCAATAGAAGAAGAAGAATTGGAAAATCGTGAGGAAGAGGTAAAGGGTAATTTGAAAACAATGTTGATCAATGTATGTAGTTGTGTTTAGTGATCGAACGAAGTTGTGCGGGTTATGTGGTATGAATGAGGAAGGAAGTTACCTGGAAAACAAACGGGCTCAGCCGTGGACTGTATGGGAGGCACAGAATGATCACATAGTGTATTTTATAATGATGTCTATTAACAGGACAGAAGAACTATGTAGTAGATCACTGCTAAAAGATATAACTTAATAGGCATATTGTTCTTTCAAGTGGGTTTTCAGGAAGAGCATTGAAAGGCACAAGATAATTATACTTATTATTAATTTTACCTTCAGCCTCCGTGGCTCAGGTGGCAGCGCACCGGCCTCTCACTGCTGGATTCCTTGGTTCAAATCCTGGTTGTTCCATCTAATATTTGTGCTGGGCAAAGCGGAGGTGGGACAGGTTTTTCTCCGGGTACTCCGGTTTTCCCTGTCATCTTTCATTCCAGCAACACTCTCCAATATCATTTCACTTCATCTGTCATTCATTAATCATTGCCCCAGAGGAGTGGGACAGGCTTCGGCAGTCGGCATAATTCCTATCCTCGCCGCTAGATGGGGGCTTCATTCATTCCATTCCTGACCCAGTCGAATGACTGGAAACAGGCTGTGGATTTTCATTTTCGTTAATTTTACCTTTACCATTTTTGAAAATGCCGAAGTACCAGAATTTTTCTCATAGAAGTTCATTTAAGTACTGACTAATCTACGAACTCGAGGCTGATAAATGCGAGCATCTTCAAATACCACCATACGGAGTCGGAGTCGAACCCGCCAAATTAGCCTTAGAAATTCTATTGTTATTGTCCAAAGTACAAAAATATACAGAATCTAAACTGATAATGTAAGTATACATATTTAATATCTAAATACCCAAAGCCACATGTTGTTTGAGGCATCAGTCCATCGACTAGTTAGATGCAGCCTTCCATGCCACCCTATCCTATGATAACCTATTCATTTCAACGTAACTACCACATCCTACATCTGCTCTAATCTGCTTGTCACATTCATACCTAGGTCTACCCTTACCGTTCTTACCGTCTACACTTCCCTCCAAAACCAACTTAGGACCGATGACCTAGATGTTAAGTCCCTTTAAACAACATGCATCATCATCATCATCATCATCATCGTCATCATCATCATCATCATCATCATCAAAACCAACTGAACAAGCCCTGAGTGCCTTAAGATGTATCATATCATTCTATTTCTTCTTCTAGTCAAATTTAGCCAAATCGATTTTCTCTCACAAAATCGATTCAGTATCTCTCCATTATTGATTCAATCTACCTATCTCACCTTCAGCAATTTTCTATGACACCATATTTCAAAAGCTTCTATTCTTTTTTCTTTCTGAGCTAGTTATCATCCATATTTCACATCCATACAATGGCACACTCCACACGAAAGTCTTCAAAAAATACCATTCTAATTCCTATATCATTGTTGGAAGTGAGAACAGTTCTTAATAAAGGCCTTCGTTGCCTGTGCTACTTTTCAATTCACTTCCTTTAAGACTTCTTTTCTAAATCTAATATTTCCTGCATTACCGTGCTTTGTACGAATGCACTCCATTTTTTTTCATTTTGACATTATTTATTTTCATCTTGTAGTCCTTCGTCAAGACTCTCTCAATACAATTCAGCAGTTTCTCCAGATCTTCCGCAGTCTCAGATAAAATAAATACCATTGGCAAATCTAAGGGTTTGAATTCTTCTCCTTAGATTGTGATTCCCTTTCCAAATTTCTCTTTAATTTCCTTTACTGCCTGTTATATATAAACATTGAAAAGGAGGGGCGGGGGGCAAACTGCAACCTTGCCTCACTCTTTTCTGAATTGCTACTTCTTTTTCAAAGCCATCGATTATTATCACTGCAGACAGATTTTTATATTGCAGATAATTCCTCCTTCTCGGTATCTGGGGCCTATTCCACAAAAGTATGGTCTTGTACATTACAAGTTACTAGTGTGGGTTCTTGTAATGTATGGAGTTGTACATTTCTGTTCCACAAAAGATTGATAGTCTCTTGTATATTACCAGTGAATTGTTACAAGTTTTACAAGTGACGACATATCAATAAACATACTACGTCATAGCACGAATCAGCTGTTTATCTTCGTATTCCGTTCGTTGAATTAGGTTATGCTTGCCTCATTTATCGTAATATCGTATTTTACTGTAACTTATGCAGCAAAGATTGAAAGAACTAATATTCCTGTGAATTTTTTTAATGCTACGATGTTATTTTTCAGTTTATTTCTTTGATGATAGGAAATTACTCCGTTATTATCACCCATTCTGTTCTTCCGCGATCCTCGCGTATGTTCTACGAGAGTCTAACATACCTAAAAATACCTTGGTCTGTCATTAGGAATCAGATGCCGCTAATAACGATATTCGGCCGCCAAACTTAATTGTTACGAAATTGCAAACTCTGCATGAATTGTTAAAATGATGTCAAGAGAAACACAGTTATTCATTTTGAAGGAAATAGAAGGTAGGAAAGATATTCGTTTCGGTGGATTCAGCGAGAGTCTGAAAAAACAAGACAAAATAAATGGTTGGATGGAAATATTTGACTTGGGAAAAGCTCATGGAGCTTTTGAGGGGAAAAGTTGGACGTACGTAAGAGATATTCTGCTCATTAATGATTCCAGGAATGTCCTTCTTGGAATATGTTTTTTTCAGTATTTTCAGGCCAACAAACAATTTGAGGAAATTTTATATCATTTATTGCAGCTACCACAGACCGAAGATTTTGCCATCCCAAGCATATCTGCAGTACCATGGTACTGACCACCATTTCCTAGCCAATGTAATGTTGTTAGTAAATGTTGTTTAGCAGAGAGAGATTTATTTCTGTTCGTAGGATATTTTAAGCTATGGCCAATATCTATCAAAAGTTCTTCCACTATATTGTGCTTAACCTAAAACGTTCATTGTATTCAAATACAGTGTTAAACTGGAAGTTTATTCTTTCCCTGTACAGACGATAGTTTTCATTTTCATCACCATCACTATCACTACTGGTAGACCACATATTTATCAAAATGTATCCAAAATAAGCGTATTTAAATAGCACTAGTACATTTATATATTATTGTCCTTTCTCTGGTAGAGAATTCTTCTCAATTCGCTAGCAAGTTACAAGTACTAGTACTTTTGTGGAACACGCCTATAAAAATTCACTAGTAATTTGTAAGTATGGAGTAGTAAAGTACAACTGTAGAAAATTCTTTTGTGGAACAGAAACTCTGGTATTTGTACAAGTTACTGGAGAATTTACTTGTAATGTACAAGACCATACTTTTGTGGAACAGGCCCCTGATCCCGATTTCCTTCAGAATCCCAAATTACCATTACCTTCTTAATTCGATACTCTAAGACAGGGCCTCTCAAACGCCCAAAATCTCACGCGTGCAAATTGAGGCGCAGAGTTCCTGTGCACAGTGTATCGGTCCCATTCAGCTCGGCTCGGACCAACGCTTCGTCTCTGGGCTACTCGGCTAAGCTCGGCTCAACTCGGCTCGAATTTGGAGCGCTACGGAGCAAGTGAGGAAGAGGAAGACAGGCGGAGCGAGCGAGACAGGCGTGGGGAAAGAGGGAGACAGCACTATTGCTCCAAATCGAGGAGTGGGGGTCTGCACTCTGGTATACCAAGCGAAGTCGTCTTTTGCACCGTGCACAGCGCATGCACCCTGAGAGGCCCTGATCTAAGATCAAACGTAAAGTTAGTATTTCTTTACGTAATCCTACACTTCTGAAGCCAAATTGATCTTCTTCCAATTCAGTTTCAACTTGTCTTTCCATTCTTCTGTAAATAATACGTGTTTACGATGGAAAAGTAAAGGCCTCGGAGTGGGAAGGAAGTGGCCGTGGCCTCAATTAATGTGTGTCTGGTGTGAAAATGGGAAACCAAGGAAAATCATCTTCAAAGCTGCCGACAGCGGAGCTTGAACCTACTATATCCCAGATACTAAACTAATGGTGTAGTAGTTTCAACATTTGTCAGCACCAACTTTCTTGGGAATAGGTAAAACAACATTCTGCCGAAAATCGGATGGCACTTCTTCTGTCTCATACATCTTAGACACTAAATGGAATAACTTTGCCAAGCTGGTTTATCCTAAGGCAGTTAGTAATTCAGAAGGAATGACATCAATTCCTGGTGCCTTGTACCTATCTAAGTCTCTCAATGCTCTGTCGAATTCTGACATCAAAATTGGATCTCCCATTTCATCAGAATCAACAGCCTCTCCTTGTTCCAGAACCATATCATCTAAATCCTTACCTTGATCCAATTGTTGGATATGTTCCTGCCATCTTTCTGACTGTTCTTCTTTCCGTAGAAGTGGTTTTTCATCTGAGCGCTTAATATTCATACATTTAGATATCCTTTCTCCAAAGTTTTCCTTCATTTTCCTGTATGCAGCATCTACCTTTCATAGGGCCACACGACGTTCAACATCCTTACACTTCTCCTTCAGCCATTCTTCCTTAGCTGTCCTACACTTTCTATCCACTTCATTTCTTTTCGCCTGTATTTCGTCTGCCATCTTTATTTCTTGTCTTCTTGTACTTTCATCAATCAGGTCTAGTATCTCCTGAGTTATCCATTGATTCTTAGTTGATATTTTTTTCTTCATAACATTTCTTCAGCAGTCCTACTGACCTCATTCTTCACGACTGTCCATTCTTCCTCTACTGTGTTTTCTTCAGCACTTTCATTTATCCTCAATGCAACATGTTCCATGAAACAATCCCTCACACTCTTTTCTTTTCTTTCAATTTGTCTAGATCCCATCTCCTTGCATTCCTTTCTTCAATTTTCTAAACTTAAGACGGCGTTTCATGACCAACAAGTTGTGGTCAGGGTCCACGCCTGCTCCTGGGAAAGTTTCGCGATCCTACACCTGATTTCTGAATCTCTGCCTCATCATAGTGAAGTCTATTTGATATATTCCAGTGTCTCCAGGTCTCGTCCACGTATATATCTTTCGCATGTGGTGTTGGAACCAAGCATTAGTAAGGACTAAATGATGATCGGTGCAGAATTCAACCAGCCGACTTTCTCTTTCACCCCTTTGTTCCAATCCGAATTCTCCTACTGTATTGACTTCTCTTCTTCGGCCTACTACTGCATTCCAGTCTATTCCTATCACAATTATATTCTCTTTACCTTTTACATACTGTATTAAATCCTCTATCTCTTCACATATTCTTTGGATTTCTTCATCATCCGCTGAACTAGTAGGCATATAGAGCTGCACTATTGTGGTTGCCATTGGTTTTGGTATGTATCTTGACAACAATAATCCTTTCACTATCCTGGTCGTAGTAGCTTACCCGCAACCCTATTTTATTATTCATTATTAAACCAACTCCTGCATTTCGCAGAATGTCAGTACCCATCTTCCTGACGATTGCTCGCTCTCGTGTAGTCCCCCACCCTGAGATTCAAATCGGGGACTATTTTGCCTTAGGAGTATTTTACCCGAGGAAGCCATCATCAGTACATCATTCATACAGAGAGAGAGAGAGAGAGAGAGAGAGAGAGAGAGCTGTATGTCCCCTTAGTTACGACTAGTTTTCCATTGCTTTCAACCTTGTAGCAGTATCAACACAGCTAAGTCATGTTGAGTATTATTACAAGGCCATATCAGTCAATCATCTAGACTGCCGCCCTTGCAACTTCTGAAAGGCTGCTACACCCCTTTTGATGAGCCATTCGTTAGTCTGGTCTCTCGACAGATACCCAACCTATATGGTTGCGCCTGCGGCTTGGTTATCTGCTTCATTGTGACGTGCAATCCTCCCCACCGCGGTAAGGTCACATGGTTCACAGGGGAGGTGGGGTCTTATCAGACACTTATATTTGTAAAGGGTCGGATGTGGTCCGTCACCATTTCCAGTCAAGTGGCCCTCTAAATTCAATGCAACCAACAAAAGCAGACGATGGTTCTGTGATCTGATCATTTTCAAATAGCACAACATACGTTAGTTTATTAGAATGAACATGTGTTTTTTTTTGTCGCAGCCTGTATTCAGAACACTACTCTGTTCTGATTTATGGATCCTTGGGTGTTCACATATAGAGACATTCACACTTGAGATTGGTAATTTCCTGCGTTTTATCGCTGAAATTCTTGTGAAATAGAGAAATAAAAAGAAATCAACGTCACACATTGATCTATGTTGTAGCTCCTCCTACACTGAAATTAGTATAGTAATCGCGCAGCAACACGGTCACACTGAAGGATAATTAGTATTCATTAGTATTTATGAGAGGAGAGAAAACGCAACAGCATTGACACTTTAGTCATCGTCGTTAATGTGTATCAAAACGTATGGTGAGCTAATGTTTCGTAATGTAGGGTAATTTTTACTCTCAGCCGAGCAAATGCGCAAGAACTTGTACTAGGCCATTATCATGAATTATACTGTCATGACTGGCGTGGCATTTTATAAAATTATGAAACTTAATTGCCCAGAGTAGTTAACCGAAAGCTGGGGGAATTTTCTGTCATATCGCTCACTCAACGTCATATCTCAAAAATCGGCTATTTTTCAGTTATGATTGTTTTCAGAATGCACTGAAAGAGTAGTATATCCCTGCAAGATCGCCATATATTTAACTCAATATCTAGCCGCTTGAGACCAGAAATGTCGTTTCTGTATTATAAAATATTTCAGGAGCGCTCTTTTCAAGAGTGTCACAAGTTAGTTGACCGGGGAAATCGGCCATGCGGTTACGGGCGCGCAGCTGTGAGCTTGCATCCGGGGGATAGTGGGTTCGCACACCGGGCAAATTCTGGGGCTGTACCTTAAGTAAAGCCACGGCCGCTTCTTTTCCTTTCCTGTCACATCGTCGCCATAAGGCATATCTATGTCGTAAAACAAATTGTAAAAAGGGAAAAAGAAAGAAAAACAACCTATTTTTCATTGAGCTGTTGAGCAGGAAACATCTGAGTCGTTTAGTGCAAGAGTGTGTTATTTCTTCAGAAAACAGTATTGCGTATAATATAAGAGCATTTTCTCATTCTTAGTTTTGTATCAAGAACATACTATTTGGTTTTATGTCAGTACTGTAAGAGAAAAGAAAGGTTTCCCCTTACAGTTTATTTTGACTTATGATGTTCTTGCACAATAAGTGAGAGAGAGAGATTTTACTATTTTATCATGATACTAGTGTCAATGAAATTTTCTTCTACAAAGTCGCTGGGATCAATTTGTTTTACGATACTCTTCTAAAGAAAAGTCGGTCCCTTATTAGGAAAATATGCAGTTTCATTTTGGAATGTGTCATCATTGTCAGTAAAAGATCTGCTGTTTACACACCGTCTCACATTGTGCATGCTTCTTCTACTTCTTCAATTGATAATTAACTTTTCTCTTTTACAGATTGATCATTATTGGAAATAATTGACTTCTCTTCTTAGGCCTACTACTGCATTCCAGTCTCCTATCACAATTATATTCTCTTTACCTTTTACATACTGTATTAAATCCTCTATTTCTTCACATATTCTTTCGATTGCATATGTTAATGACAGACACATTAGTGTTTTTAAATAGTTTTTCATAAATACCTTAGATATCAATGACCGTCCTCTTCTCACTGTCTTTCAGAAGAATGATAAACTGGCGGATGCCGTGGTGGCCGAAGATGAAAGAGAAACACACGGTAATCAGCCCAAGATGAACGAAGCTGTTAAAAATAGAGTTACAGCCCATATCGACAGAATTTCTATAATGGAATCTCTTTATACGTGCAAAAGCACCAAGAAAAACTACATTGAACGGGGCAGAACCATAACTGACATTTACAAGGATTACGTGAGCGAGTGCAAAAGAGATAATGCTACCTTCAGTAACTTCAATTATTTCTATAACATTTTCACTAATGACTTTATTTTAATTTTCTCCAGCCCAAAATAGATCAGTGCGGAACGTGTATTGCTTATGAGAATGCGTCAGAGACAGAGAAAGTAGACTTGAAGGCAAGTAATGATCAGAATTTGGTTGAAAAAGAGCTATCAAGAAAACAGACACTATTGAGTAACGCCTTGTTAGCAGTTTACAATTTACAAGCTGTCATGAAATTGCCAAGAGGCGACTGTTATGCTTTTTACTATTCGTATAAATTGCATGTCGTAAACTTTACAATTATTATCGATCTTAATAAAAAACACCGAATTTTATGTTTCAGATTAATCAAACGGCCGCCGGCAAATGAACTCGGATCGTGTGTTTTAAAATATACTGAGAAAAACATTGAAATACAAGGATGTAACTATCTATTCCGATAATTGTACTGGACAACAAAATGATCAGTTTATGTTAGCCGCACACACCTTTGCACACCGCAAATAGGGTCTATGTGGTCTATATGATCCCCATCACTCACACATTTCTAATCAAAGCCCATACACAAAGTGAAGAGTATTCCGTTTACTCTTTGAATGAAAATGAACGTTGTAAATGAATTTGTAAATGAAATGAAATGAAATGAAATGAAATGAAATGAAATGAAATGAAATCTCGGATTGGAAACGTTTATTCTCTGATATCGGCCCTCTGCATTTCGTAATTTGTAGACAAGATCAACTTGTAAAGTTTACAGAGATCAAAGCGATGCGAGTTCAAAGATATTCTCCAAGTTCGGTTTCTTTTAATCTTTCTTATGGGGATTCAGACTTTATGGAGGCCATAATTATAAGGAAAGCCGGGCCATGTAATGTCCTGTTAAAACCTGCCAACCTGCCTTCGACCTAAAGCCTAAGATTTATGAATCTGAAAAGAGTGGTGTCATGTGATTTATTGAAAAAACTACCAATAGTTTACAAAACGTTCTATGAAAGTCATTAAAATTGAAACTGCACCTGTGACTTTAGTGTTTTTCAGAAACAATATTATTCAGTTTTTTCTATTTCTTACATTTGTATTTATTTTCTTATATTGTATTCTTTTTCTGTTTTTAACTTTTCTATTATTATCTTTTGTATTGTTCTTATTGTACTTTGTTGGATTGTCCAAGTACGAGATTTGCAGCTTTTCCGAAAACACTTTGGAATTTCTCTAAGAAAATAAAATTGTATTGCCTCTAATCTGTGTTTTATCTAACAATGAGATTCCTGTGCCTCTCCTAAACTCATTATTTTGATTTAAATTGGAAGATGTAATAAAAGTAATAATCTAAAAATAAGATAGGGCTGTCTGGAATGAAATTATCGTTGCAAGGATAACACAACTCATGATACTTCATTGTCAGACTTTCAAATTGTATTATGTGTAGTAAAAATAAAGAAGTATCTTGATATAGGCATACTCTAAATACCATCAATAAAATTTTGAACAAGAACGTCATAAATCGAAAGAAACTGTTTCAAATTGAACATTTTTTATACTTAGTCTTCTTCAAAGGGAGAAAAAGTCAGGTATTATCTAAGATGATCTTCTGCATAGTAAAAAGAAGTTCAATCGGAGGCATAATATTTATTCTCAATACATTTTATTCTACTTTTCAACTTTAAAACTGCTGAAAAAAATCCCTTTTTCTGAGATATTACCTTCTAGAAACGATTGATTAGGTACATTATATGCCTTTATTTCAACGAAGGATTCTTAAATCAGCTATGAAATAATTTAGAGTTCATCAAACTGCTGCTTTCTGGAAAGAAATATCAAGGAATCGAATCCGATGGATTCAGGTAAGGCACGTGGTCATTACACTACGGGTTTCTCCCAACATTCAGTCTCGATTCGATAATTATTTTGAGTGTAAGTTAGCTTACATGTATTTCAGAGGGTCCTTCTGGATTCATTGCATGGTCGTCAAATGAGCTCAAGGTTACGATAATAATAATAATAATAATAATAATAATAATAATAATAATAATAATATCAACAGTACAGTTAAGTTCCCGGAAGGGAGCCAGAATTGAATTTCATAATTTGCGAATATTAAAGTATGTTTTCTGTGTTGTTGGTTTTACGCCCTAATAACTAATTTGTTTTATTTTCGACGAAAACGAGGTATCAGAAATTTATCCCGCAGGGGTTACTTTACGTGCCGGTAAATCCACCGACACGAGGCTGACGTATATGAGCACCTTAAAATACTACCGGACTAAGACGGGATCCAATCCGCCAACTTCAGTTTAGGAGATCAAATTGTAGCACAGTCACTTCACACAAAAATAGTTCATGTTGGCACACTCAAGAACACCTTTCGAGGATCATAATCTGGTAATCTAATGTCCTTAAGATTGACAGTTATTGAGGGGATATTAACCCTAAGACTATCGTAATAATAATGTTACTGTTTTTTCACTAACTACTTATTCGGTTTTCGGACACGCCGAGGTGGCGGAATTTTGTCTCGAAAGGAGTTCTTTTATGTGTCAGTATATCTACCGTCATGAGACTGACTATTTGAGCACCTTGAAACTCCAACGGACTGAGCCAGGATCGAACATTCCAAACTGGGGTCAGAAAGCCAGCGCTCTACCATCTGAACTACTCAGCCCTGCCCCGAGACCAGCAAATTCTTGTCAGGCAGTTTATGACCTTTGGTGAGGCAAAAATTAGCTCTGAGTTTCTAAAAAATAGACGAAGATGTGTTGAATACGAGTAGAACTGGGGCGCTACGAAAATAAAGGGGAACTCAACATGGAATAAAAATGTTCTTATTACATTTTTAAATTATTTCCCTTGGAGAACGCTAATATGAGTTACTTTTATAGAATACTAGCAAATGTACCCGTGCTTCGCTACGGTATTCCAAACTGTATACGGATATCGAAGTAAATTACTGTACATGAAGTGAATAGTTATTTTTAGATTGCATGTCAATTGGCGTTATCCGAGAAAAAGCATAGGGAGGTGCGCAGAAGTTGTTTCCAATGTAAAGTGCGAGTTGTGGAGTTGTGATGATAACGACAGGTGCACTTGTCTACCACAATTCACTATGGTTTAGAAACGTTAAATAGGGTGAAATTTGTGTAAGGTTTTCACAGAGTGAATTACTTTTCAGATACTTATGCAACAGCTTCAAACATAGAAATTGGCTCACATATGGCTACTGGGTGGGCCAATATTCGTGTAGTATTTGATGATCCCATCTTTCCTATAAGTGACTCAAACTATCAATTATACGTGTACAAAGTGAAAAATTTAGGTAAATCTATAAATAAAGAAAAATTTAATGTATAAGGGATAGAGATATGACAAAAGGTCATAGGATCAAAGTTGTAGATCACTCCAAATTGAACGGAGATTGTGCCATCCGTTCTGTGATACGACTTACCGTTTATCCACGAAATACATCGAAAGGACTGCATCGTCATTAAAATTTCCTCCACAATTCGATATTTCTCGGAAGTAAAAAATTAAATGTTTAAACATCTCGTAAATTTTTCGTCGGTTACATGCTAAAAGTTATTATCATCATCATTAGTCGTTGAGCACATTACTAAGCGTCGTGACCTTACAACTCCATCATTTCCGTGTTGCAACCTTGACAAGATGTCTCCATCCCGAGCGGTTTTCACATTTCGTTAATATGGTCTGAAGTGGTAGCCCAGTGATCTTCTTTGCCTGATCTATCCATCTGCTTGCTGTTCTTCCCCGTGGTCTACTGCCTTCAATTTTGCCTTGTAAAAGCTATAATTTTGCCAAATTTCAATTTTCTAATTCGTTTGGGAGATTGTGCTACCATCTTGATATGAGAGAGGGGGTTAAAAATCAGGACTTTCAGGAAACGTTTAAGCCCATAAAACCTGCAGGATCTGGATAAATATCACCGACTGTGTTGTTATGCAGATTTGAAACTCCTAGCATGTACCCCTCAGAGAATTTTGAGAATTTGTGATTTTTCTAGGGATCCTGAAGTCATCAGCTTGTCTGGTACCAAGTTTTAAATTTCTAAGATCCCTAGAATGGTCTCACTAATTCACGTCTTTCATTTTTATGCCTTAATTTATATATACCGTATATATATATCGCGCCAAACTGACTTCCATTTATTAATATGGATTATACGAGTATTTCACCCGCTTCACTAGTGGTTCTAGGGGCGTCTTACTCCCATAGTATGTTTTCCAGGTAGTAAGTCATACTTGAAAGTCATTCTGGAACATACACACGTCCATTATCTCGGTCATTTCTGACAATTTATTTCTTCACCCTTTCTAGCCCCCTATGCCAAAGGGGGCTGAAGTTAGACTATAAAAAATCCGAAATGTTACTATTCATCTCAGCGATTCGATTATTATTGTCTCACTCCCCACTCCCCCACCCTAAAGGGGGCTAAACTTTGAGTTTTAAAAATCGGGAGTGTTACTATTCATCTCAGCGACCCCGAAAACTATGTATTCGATACTATTTTCTATTATTTCTATATCTCTCTCTCCCATCCCCCCCCCCCCCACGAAGAGGGCTGAACTTGGACATTAAAAAATTCCGCAGTGTTGCTATTCATTTCAGGGAGCCCGAAAAGTATGGATTCGACACTACTTTCGATGATATTTACATATCACCACCTCGCCCCCTCCCGCCCCTAAGCGTTCCTGGGGTGCCCTACCCCCACGTAGTTTGTCTCCTGATACTAAAAATCCGAAGTGTACAGTTCACCTCGGCGACTCCGAAAACTATGTATTCGACACTATTTCCGTTTAATTTTATACATACCGGGCGAGTTGGGTGTGCAGTTAGGAGCGCGCAGCTGTGAGCTCACATCCGGGAGATAGTTGGTTCGAACCCCATTGTCGGTAGCTCTGAAAATGGATTTTCCGTTGATTCCAATTTTCACACCAGGAAAATGCTGGGGCTGTACCTTAATTAAGGTCACGGCCGCTTCCTTCCCATTCCTAGGCCTTTCCTGTCCCATCGTCGCCATAAGACCTATCTGTGTCGGTGCGACTTAAAGCAAAATAGCAAAAAAAAGTTTTATACATCGCACTCTCCTCGTCCTCAACCCCATAGGGGATGAACTTGGACTCATAAAATATCCGGAGTCTCACTATTCATCTCAGCGACCCCGACAACTATGGATTCGACAGTAGTTTAGATTAATTATTGTAATATATCACTCTCCCATTGCCCCCCACGACGAAGGGGCCTGAACTTGGACTTTAAAAAATTCCGGAGTGTCACTGTTGGATTCGACACTATTTTTGATTATTTTTATATATCACTCTCCACCCTAGCGGGGCTGAATATGGACTTCGAAAAATTCTGCAGTGTCACTGTTCATCTTGTAACTGTTCACTCTCCTCATCAAAACACTAATGGAGATGAAAGTTATTATCTTGGGACACATGAATATCAAGTAAACTATTTGTGGCTTGCCCGCAAATTGCCACGCAAATAGAAACAATTAACATTCCATGGTTTCCCATTTCTCTATGTGATGTTTGGGCGCCAGGGTTACAGTTTTAAACAAAACTGTAAACCAAAATTTATATTTACTAGCGTAGAGACTTGTACTTAAATCACAGGGGTAGGATTTTAAATAATTAACCATTAAGTGTCGCTTAAGAAAGAAAAATAACGCAATATAAAATACAAATGAATTTAATATACAAAAAAATGAGATGAATCGGAAAAGTTCCTTAAAGCCTGGAGGAATTTATAATTTACTTTACTGAATTTACTATTGCTTGCTTTATCTAATTGAAGCTCACCAATTGCAGCTTCCGTTGAAGTCATCTGGTTTCCGTGGTTACTCGTTCTCTTCTTCTCGATGTAGAATTTGCTCCATGGACATCCTTCCTTCCTTCTCTGATATGGTACGGGCTATCTGGACTAGCACTCTTCCTACTTGCCTAGTCTTTAAATTAGACATTGGCCCTATACTTGTAAAAACTGATCAGCGTTGATCGTATGAGGAGAAAATTCAGAGATATGAATTTTTCCAAATTAGTAGAAATCTCAATCCAACTGAGCTATACTATTTATACGGTACAGACTTGTACCAAATTCCGTAGACTTGAACTAAACATAGTTCTTCGTCCAGAATATTTACTGAAAATAACACAAGCCATAAGCTTGTTTCGTCTCACGCAGATCCGATAACATTACCGCACCTAAGTACAGTATCGAAGCGACAACACATTGTACAAAAATAACTATGTCGCGGAGCGACCACACACTGTTTCAAAAATCAAATAACGTCGTTCAAAGTAGATGTTCACAGTAGAAGTAGTAGTGATGGAGTATCCGTAAGTATCTCGCTCCGCACTTGATAATATCACCGGGCTCCCCCACTCTTGGTAGCAGCTCAATCTCAGATCTCTATATAACGAAACATCTGATCCGTAGATCGCGTTATCATCTCCCCTTCTCTTCTTTCTTGTCGGGTCCATTAGGCGTGGCGATGATGTACTCTGCTGGTATGCAAGCCTCGCGCGCGGGTCACTGTTTACTGCCTTCGCCAAACCCATGAGTCACGCAAAATCCCAGCTTTAAGAATAACCCTCCGTATACACAAATATGAGATGAAATGAAAACAACTATGTCTCAACATATTGACCGTATTTACAACATAATGAATTCCTATCCTACATAATATAATAATTTAAATAATAAAACGATGTTATCATATATACAATATGATTCCAAAGGGCCTTGATTACAAATGATTGACATTGAATAAATATGTTATTACGAATAATTGCCGATGGCGGATAACTTGATATCAAATGATATCGCGTAAAATGATATATTAAATTAGTAGGGCTGGAGAAGCCTGGACGGTTACAATCTCAGCGACCCCGAAAAGTATGGATTCGACACTATTTTCGATGATTTTTATATCTCAGCCCCTCGCCCCCCATCTCCCTAAGGGTTCCTGGGCTGTCTTACCCCCAAGTCGTTTGTCCCTTGATACTAAACATCCGGAGTGTACAATTCACCTCGGCGACCCCAAAAACTATGTATTCGACACTATTTTCGTTTAATTTTATATATCACTCCCCCCTCGCCCCCACCCTAAAGGGGGCTGAACTTGGACTTTAAAAAATCCGCAGTGTCACTATTCATCTCAGCGATCCCGAAATGTACGGATTCGACACTATTTTCGTTAATTTGTATATCTGACCCCCTCGCCTCCCCGCCCCTAAGGGTTCCTGGGCTGTCTTATCCCTACGTGGTTTGTCTCCTGATACTAAAAATCCGGAGTATACAATTCACCTCGGCGACCCCCGAAAACTATGTATTCGACATTACTTTCGTTTAATTTTATATATCACTCCTGCCTCGCCCCCCCCCCCCCAACGCGAAAGGGAGCTGAACTTTGACTTTTGAAAATCGGGAGTGTCACTGTTCATCTCAACGACCCCGAAAACTGTGGATTCGACACTTTTATTTATTATTTTATACCTTGCCCCCCCTGATCCCCCACCTCTAAGGGAGCTACGGATAGCTTACCCGCACAGTGCTCGTCTCCAGATAGTAAGTCATAAGTGTACCAAGTTTGGCTGAAATTGAACCAGTGGTTTAGGAGGAGATATGTCATTCACACACACACACACATACATACATACATACATAAATGCATACATACATACATACATACATACATACATACATACATACATACATACATATATACTGTACATACATACATACATACATACATACATTTTATATATTAAGAAGAAGAAGATTATGCTTACTTTATTATTACATAGAGAAATTTTATTTTGAACACTGCAGACATCTAAACGTAAACTGTATACCCGAAGAAATTATTCGAATCCGAGGAATGAATATTACTTCGTTCGCGGCATGCCCAATCATGAGAATGGCTTCAATAATATCAGTCATCAGTTTCAGAGTCGTGTTCAGTGCAGAGGGCAGGATTCTTACTCTGAAGAAGGATAATTGGTGCCACAATCGTCCGCTCTAAGATGTTCGAGGGTACTCCAGGTGACTCCAAGTCTTTCGAAGCTCTGCCGTGTAGTCGATAGACTTGTAACTGTGTAGAACATCGGGTAATTCTTGTAAAAGTTGCTTGTTGAAAGAAATGAATGACATGATATATGATAGCAATAATGAAGAGGATGAAACCCGGCGCCGGCACATAGCCCACTCCTCTCGAATAGCTCAAGACTTAAGGTCCCGATCCGACGGACGAATCATCATCAACACCGTCATATGCCCTCACACCATATAAGACCAAAAACAGCTTCTTACGTCCTGGAGGTAAAATGACTCCTTGAATATTGTGTTCTCTACCTATCTTATGTACGTTGCCTAGCGACAGCGACTCTATGCATTTAATCTTGGTGACAGTACGTTGGATTGTCATTTCCCAATGCACGTTTTTCGTTCATAACTCACCAACGAAAGCGAAAATGAAAATTCCGGCTTCGAGGTGCATTCGGACCCCTTTCCATCTACCTATGTTCAAAATTTAAGATCTCTGCGTGCTGTAGATTTTGCTGGGTATCGCACACAGACACACAAACACTTCCTTTTATAATTATAGATAGATAACTTCTTTCCTTTCGATAGAAAAGAGCACTGAAGTAAATCGAGTAAAGATTTCGAATGATATAGCTGCCGTTACGAAGGACGAATTCAACAACTCCCCCTCCTAACTTATGTAAGCGTGTGCTCAGTTCAGAGTGCACCAACCGGTTCCTCTTCGGCTGCTCAAGCACTTAGCAATAAACATACCGACTCCGAAAATGTGAAATAATTAGATTTATTTTAATAGAAAAATATTTAGATGCAGAAAATCTGTGTTGTAACTTCCTAATGTGTTCGTTAGAGGTATTTAGTGCATGAAAACAATCAAAAGCTTCGAATACAGATATATAAAATGTGTCTGTTGAATATTTTCCGAATATATTTTTATCTGAAAAGTATACAATACTTTCAAGTCATTTTCTGTTGTTTGCACCCAAATGAAACAACTTCAAAAGGTTTTCCCCTCAAAACATACATTTGTTCAATCAATCAATCAATCAATCAATCAATCAATCAATCAATCAATCAATCAATCAATCAATCAATCAATCAATCAATCAATCAATCAATAAATCAATCAATCAATCAATCAATCAATCAATCAATCAATCAATCAATCAATCAATCAATCAATCAATCAATCAATCAATCAATCAATCGCTACTGATATGTATTTAGGGCAGTCGCCCAGATAGCAGATTCCCTGTCCGTGTTTTCCTAGCCTTTTCTTCAATTATTTCAAAGAAATTGGAAATTTAATTATCATCTCCTTTGGTAAGTTATTCCAATCCCTAACTCCTCTTCCTAAAAACGAATATTTGACCCACTCTGTCTTCTTGAATTCCAACTTTCTTTATCTTTATATTGTGATCCTTCTTACTTTTAAAGACACCAGTCAAACGTAATCGTCTGCTAATGACATTCCGCGCGATCTCTCCAATGACAGCTCGGAACATACCACTTAGTCGAGCAGCTCGTTTTTTCTTTCTCTGAAGTCTTTCCAGCACAAACTTTGCAGAATGTTTGTAACGCTATTTTTTTTGTCGGAAATCACCCAGAAAAAATCGAGCTGCTTTTCTTCGGATTTTTTTGCAGTTCTTGAAACAAGTAATCCTGGTGAGGGTCCCATACACTGGAACCATACTCTAGTTGGGGTCTTACCAGAGACTTACATGCCCTCTCCTTTACATTCTTAATACAACACCTAAACACCCTTTATTTACAATCCCATTTATGTGATTACCCCAATGAAGCCCTAGGTACTTACAGTGATCCCCAAAAGGAACTTTCACCCCATCAACGCAGTAATTAAAACTGAGAGGACTTTTCCTATTTGTGAAACTCATAACCTGCCGCTTAACCCCGTTTATCACCATACCATTGCCTGCTGTCCATCTCACAACATTGTCAAGGTCATTTCGTAGCTGCTCACAATCTTGTAACTTATTTATTACCCTATACAGGATAACATCATCCGCGAAAAGCCTTATCTCTGATTCCACTTCTTAACTCATATCATTCATATACAGTATATAGGAAAATATAAAGATCCAATAATACTATCTTGAGGATTTCCTCTCTTAATTATGTCGGACTCCATGGGTACATGGTTAGCATCCTGGCCTTTGGTCACAGGGGTCCCGGGCTCGATTCCCGGCAGGGTCGGGAATTTTAAGCATAATTGGTTAATTACCCTGGCACGGGGATTGGGTGTATGTGTCGTCTTCATCATCATTTCATCCTCATTCCTACGCGCAGGTCGCCTGCGGGTGTCAAATCAAAAACCTGCACCTGGCGAGCCGAAGTCCTCGGATATATCCCGGCACTAAAAGCCATACGCCACTTCATTTCCTCTTAATTATTACAGGGTCAGATAAAGCTCTGCCTGCGCTAATTCTATGAGGTCTATTTTCTAGAAATATAGCAACCCAATGCAAGTTATTCTTTGACATAATGTTGGCAACAGCACAGATTTTTGAATGGAACTCCAATGAGTCTAAGCCCCATATTGTACCATATGTATATATCTTAAGTAATATTATATTAGAATAAGGCATTCTTGTTAAATTAGTTTTAGTAATGTTTTACGTACTATCGCTATTAAGCAGGTTCACCAACAGCTGATGATGACCCTTTTACAGGTCGAAACCGGTACTGTTTCAATGTAGATAACTTCAAACATTTTGTAATAAAGTATTGATTAGGTGGAAATCTCATTCTTCATACTTGCATTCTTAATTCATCAATACGGACAATGAAGCTGATAGATTATAGTATAGCAACCCATTCAGTCACTCTTTAACTCCTCGTATTCACTATTCCTTAATTAATTTGTACTACATTCAGAATACCAAACGAAAGAATGGGAAATTAAACATAATAATAAAACTACTAATAAGTCTTTTCTGAATTACTCTGCCACTGTTATTTACCATCAGCGTAGTAACCATAACTTCCACATATTTAGGGACATCACAATAATCTACATTACTCGCATCCAAACTTTCAATATCCCTCTGATAACTGCTGTCGCTCAAGCAGTCACCCAGATATCCCGACTACTCTTCCAACACCAACCGAGCTTACAAACTGTGGGACCACTTGATATGCTTGTTAGGTACCAAAATGGGTAAAAATGATGTAAGATAATTTTTTTTTGCTATTTGTTTTACGTCACACCGACAGAGATGGGTCTTATGGCGACGCTGGGGTAGGAAAGGCCTAGGAATGGGAAGGAAGTGGCCGTGGCCTTAATTAAGGTACAGCCCCAGCATTTGCCTCGTGTGAAAATGGGAAACCACGGAAAATCATCTTCAGGGCTGCCGACAGTGGGGTTCGAACTCACTATCTCCCGGCTGCAAGCTCACACCTGCACGCTCCTAACCGCATAGCCAACTGGCCCGGTACCCAAATTTTAATCTTATAGCAGTTGTATAGCATTATTTGAAGTAATTCCACATACTGTATATGAGTTGATTATGTTTGTAACTACAGACGATATTATGGGTAGAATTTTGTGAATAATGTAAATTTATTAAGGATGAGCAGTGTGTTTAATAGAAAAATTGTTATTGTAATTTGTACAATACTGCATTTTAGGAAAATACCTTCTTATCTTGTTAATTTCAGTATTCGGGAGATAGTAGGTTCGAACCCCATTGTCGGCAGCCCTGAAAATGGTTTTCCGTGGTTGACCATTTTCACACCAGGAAAATGCTGGTGCTGTACCTTAAGTAAGGCCACGGCCGCTTCCTTCCCACTCCTAGCCTTTTCCTCTCCCATCGTCGCTATAAGAGCCATCTGTGTCGGTGAATCGTAAAGCAACTAGCAAAAGAAAAAATCTTGTTAATTTGAAATTTACAGGAGTGCTTGGTAATAATGTACTTTTGTGTCTGACTCGTTGACTGAATGGTCAGCGTACTGGCCTTCGGTTCAGAGGGTCCCGACTTCGATTCCCAGCCGGGTCGGGGATTTTAATCGCTTTCGATTAATTCTTCTGGCTCGGGGACTGGGTGTATGTGTCTGTCCCAACACTCTCTCATCATATTCAAACAACATACCACACTACCAACCACAACAGAAACACGCAATAGTGATTACATCCCTCCATATAGGGTTGGCGTCTGGAAGGGCATCCGGTCGTAAAACAGGGCCACATCCACATGTGCAACTCAGTTCTCACTCGCGACCCCACAGGTGTGGGAAAAGTGGTAGGTAAAGAACAAGAATAAGAAGAAGATAATAATGTAGTTCTGTGTACCATTTGCCACCGAGGTAGACACCTCATTTGCAAATAAAGTGATTTTGACTTGATTTGATTTGGTAATTTATTTTCTACAGCTGATCCACTGTAACCTTACATGTTTCACTGTGTACTTTCTTTCTAGCTGTATCTCCACATCATATTATATGAGTGTAATAACGTAGGAATGAAAAGAAAGGTATGAATAAGAAATATTATAGATACTGTCCATTCCCAAAGTGAGGCATTTCGTAACCAAAACTCAGAAATCGTCCAAAGTGATCATTGAATAAATAAATAAATAACATACTTACATACATTATCATTATAGACGTTTATGCCTTTCAGCGTTCAGTCTGCAAGCCTCTGTGAATTTACTAAACGTCGCCACAATCCTCGATTTGCAACTAGTGTTGTGGCCTCATTTAGTTCTATACCTCTTATCTTTAAATCGTTAGAAACCGAGTCTAACCATCGTCGTCTTGGTCTCCCTCTACTTCTCTTAGCCTCCATAACAGAGTCCATTATTCTCCTAGGTAACCTATCCTCCTCCATTCGCCTCACATGACCCCATCACCGAAGCCGGTTTATGCGTACAGCTTCATCCATCGAGTTCATTCCTAAATTAGCCTTTATCTCCTCGTTCCGTGTACCCTCCTGCCATTGTTCCCACCTGTTTGTACCAACAATCATTCTTGCTACTTTCATGTCTGTTACTTCTAACTTATGAATAAGATATCCTGAGTCCACCCAGCTTTCGCTCCCGTAAAGCAAAGTTGGTCTGAAAACAGACCGATGTAAAGATAGTTTCGTCTGGGAGCTGACTTCCTTCTTACAGAATACTGCTCATCGCAACTGCGAGCTCACTGCATTAGCTTTACGACACCTTGATTCAATCTCACAATATTACCATCCTGGGAGAACACACAACCTAAATACTTGAAATTATCGACCTGTTCTAGCTTTGTATCAATAATCTGACATTCAATTCTGTTGAATTTCTTACCTACTGACATCAATTTAGTCTTCGAGAGGCTAATTTTCACACCATACTCATTGCACCTATTTTCAGGTTCCAAGATATTACACTGCAGGCTTTCGGCACAGTCTGCCATTAAAACTAAGTCGTCAGCATAGGCCAAACAGCTTACTACATTTCCACCTAAGTGAATCCCTCCCTGCCATTTTATACCTTTCAGCAGATGATCCATGTAAACTACGAACAGCAAAGGTGAAGGATTACAGCCTTGTCTAACTCCTGTGAGTACCCTGAACCAAGAACTCATTCTACCATCAATTCTCACTGAAGCCCAATTGTCAACATAAATGCCTTTGATTGATTTTAATAACCTACATTTAATTCCATAGTCCCTCAGTATGGCGAACATCTTTTCCCTCGGTACCCTGTCATATGCTTTCTCTAGATCTATGAAACATAAACACAACTGCCTATTCCTCTCGTAGCATTTTTCAATTACCTGGCGCATACTGAAAATCTGATCCTGACAGCCTCTCTGTGGTCTGAAACCACACTGGTTTTCATCCAACTTCCTCTCAACGACTGATCGCACCCTCCCTTCCAAGATGCCAATGAATACTTTGCCTGGTATACAAATCAATGAGATACCTCGATAGTTGTTGCAATCCTTCCTGTTCCCTTGCTTATAGATAGGTGCAATTACTGCTTTTGTCCAATCTGAAGGTACCTTACCAACACTCCACGCTAATTTTACTACTCTATGAAGCCATTTCATCCCAGCCTTTCCACTATACTTCACCATTTCAGGTCTAATTTCATCTATTCCTGCTGCCTTATGACAATGGAGTTTATTTGCTATCCTTTCCACTTCCTCAAGCATAATTTCACCAACATCATTTTTCTCCCCTTCCCCCATGAGCTTGGCTGTTTGCAACACCACCATGATGCTTTCCTTTTACATTGAGAAGATGTTCAAAATATTCCCTCCACCTCTCCAGTGATTCCCTGGGATCTATTATGAGTTCACCTGAATTACTCAAAACACTGTTCATTTCCTTTTTCCCTCCCTTCCTAAGATTCTTTTGTTACTGTGCAGAAAGGTTTCCCTGGTGCTTGACCTAGCCTTTCCAAGTTGTTACCAAAATCTTCCCATGACTTCTTTTTGGATTCAACAACTATTTGTTTCGCTCTGTTTCTTTCATCTACGTACAAATCCCTCTCTGCCTCGGCCCTTGTTTGGAGCCATTTCTGATAAGCCTTCTTTTTCCGTTTATAGGCTGCTCTCACTTCATCATTCCACCAAGATGTTAGCCTTTTCCCATCTTTACACACAGTTGTTCCTAGGCATTCCCTTGCTGTTTCTACTACAGCATCCCTGTATGCCACCAATTCACTTTCTATATCCTGAACCTGCTTACTGTCTACTGTTCGAAACTTCTCACTAATAATATCCATGTACTTCTGTCTATTTTCCTCGTCCTGGAGATTTTCTACCCTTATTCGTTTGCAGACAGATTTCACTTTCTCTACCCTAGGCCTAGAGATACTTAGTTCACTACAGATCAGATAGTGGTCTGTATCATCGAAAAATCCGCGAAAAACTCGTACATTCCTACCAGATTTCCTGAATTCAAAGTCTGTTAAGATATAGTCTATTATGGATCTGGTACCCCTAGCCTCCCATGTGTAGCGGTGAATAGCCTTATGCTTGAAGAATGTATTCGTAACAGCTAAAACCATACTAGCACAGAAGTCCAGCAAACGCTTCCCATTCCCATTAGCTTCCATATCTTCCCCACATTTACCAATCACCCTTTCGTATCCTTCAGTTCTATTCCCAACTCTCGCATTGAAATCGCCCATTAGCACTATTCTATTCTTGCTGTTGACCCTGACCACGATGTCACTCAATGCTTCATAAAACTTGTCAACTTCATCCTCATCTGCACCCTCACATGGTGAATACGCGGACACAATTCTTGTCCTAATTCCTCCCACTGACAATTCTACCCACATCATTCGCTCGTTTACGTGCCTAACAGAAACTATGTTGCGTGCACTGGTATTCCAGATAAAGAGCCCTACCACAGACTCTGCCCTTCCCTTTCTAACACCCGTCACGTACACTTTATAATCTCCTATCTCTTTCTCATTATCTCCCCTTACCCGAATATCACTTACTCCTAGCACATCCCGATGCATCCTCTTTGCTGACTCAGCCAGTTCTACCTTCTTTCCTCTATAAGCCCCATTAATATTGATAGCTCCCCATCGAATTCCATTTCGTTCGCCAAGTTGTTTCCAAGGAGTCTCTCGCCTGTCAAATGGGAGTGGGACTCCATTACTCCCATAGGTCCGAGGCTTGCTTAAAGTGTTCCGAACTCGGTAAATTCATGAAGCAGGATGCTGCCCTACTTGCACATAGTCCAAGTGAGGATCACTCCTCTATCGGGTTATGGACCACCGGTGAATTGTATAGTCCTAGCCGCCTGAGCACAAGGAGGGCCACGACTCAGAATATGTCCGAGATGCCCACTCCCATTCCATAGCAACTGGTATCCCGACTCTCAGGACCAATTACTAGGCCACTCAGCCGTTGCCCATGGTTCACGAACTAGGATGTGATTACAGTAACCCACAAACATGAACCATATAACTAAATAAATAATAAATAAGTAAATAAATAAATAAATAAATAAATAAATAAATAAATAAATAAATAAATAAATAAATAAATAAATTAAATAAATAAATAAGTAAATAAATAAATTACAATGAAATGTTAAAAGTACTATAGTCTTTTATTTTGTCATCAGCCCTTGGACTAATCTGTTATAGTTCTGCGATATATCTCACCTTAATTTATATCACTCCACTCTTCCACTTAATACACATACTATCCATCACAGATTCAACAGTATGTCGCTCCCCGACCTTCTGAGGAGTTACCATGAACGTCAAGGTATTACTCGGTTGGTCTGAGTTGATGTTGCTTTCCATGTTACCCAAGGCTGCGCCAATATTTTCATCATTATATAGCTAGCACATTCTACAAACATCTCAATCTGTTTGTTATACTGATTTTTTGTTCTCCCTGTGCCATTTTTATTTTAGTTCAATAAATCCTGCATGCCTCAGAAGTTGGCTAATCAATCTCTTTCTCTCTCTCTCTCTTTCTCCTTCTCTCTCCCTTTCTCTCCCTTTCCTTTGATCAAATATTGAAAAATCTGTTCTCCAACCACCCAGTAGTTCGTTTGTGATCCAATCGACCAGTCTCATCTCAAACATTCTTCTGTAACACCACATTTCGATGGTCTCTATTCTCTTTCTTTCTGCAGCAGTCATCGTCCATGTTTCACTCCCATAAGGTATATTATCATAAAGAAATATATGTTTTTCATATATATTTTTCGTATTTGCAGAGCCAACTTAAGAAAAATCTGTTTTGTTGTACTTTGTGCCACACGTTGGTACTTCTAGCGTCAATCAGAGAATTATCAGAAACTCGGTGCTTAAATTCAGTATGAAATAATTGGACTTTCCTGAAGTCGGATATACTTTAATTATTCGACCCATTTAATTACCTCTATGTATGAAATCCCTATTTCCCTCTGTCACACTGATATTGGGAAAAATAAAACATTTCAACAGTTAAAATTTCCACCAGTTATAGCTTATTACTTCCCCTTTACAAGAAAGTTATTTTCCCGCGACCATGACTTTTAAACCTTTGAAGAAAAAATACGCTTCTTTCAACGAATTGATGACATTAGTTCGAAATACAAATGCTCTGAGCTGCGTCGCCTTCCGCAATGACACTAAAACACGAGAACGATTAGAAGTCTGATATTGGAATCAGATGTAGTTTATAAGAACGATACAACGATGACCATCATATTCGCACAGTTTAATGAAAATATCTTGTATCAGTGAAATAATAAATAAATAAATAAATAAATAAATAAATAAATAAATAAATAATAATAATAATAATAATAATAATAATAATAATAATAATAATAATAATAATAATAATATATGGTCTCTGAAGAGACTTGGTGCAGGTCTTTCGAAGTGAAACCCACAGGCGATCTGCTCGTCTTTGAGGATGAGGCCTTACCTATGATGATTTCCAATGTTAAGGACGGCACACGTACACACCCAGTCCCCTAACCGGAGGAATTAACAAATTAAGGTTAAAATTCCACACCCAGGCGGGAATATAACCCGTGACCGCTTGTACCAAAAGGACAACACGCTCATTTAGCTGGACAGTGAAGTAAATAATCTTCACCATGCTACGACATTACCTTCTAGTATGACGATGAGAGAGAACTACTGTAATTATTTTACGCCGCAGATCTTATAGTGACGATTGGATAGGAAAGAGGCTACGACATTACCTTCTAGTATGACGATGAGAGAGAACTACTGTAATTATTTTACGCCGCAGATCTTATAGTGACGATTGGATAGGAAAGAGATAGGATTGGGAAGGAAGCGACCAGAGCCTTAATAAAGGCCAGTCTGATGTAAAAATGAGAAACAACTGAAATTCATCTTCAGGGATGCTGACAGGGGCTCCCGAATTCAAACTCACAATTAAATAACCATAACTGCGTGGCCATCATGTTCGGTGTGCGAGTTAGATAAGTGACATCTAAAGAAATTTTGAATGTGGATGTCTCGTTGAAGGTAGGTACATTCATGTTCATAAAAACCAGAACACCTTGAAAGTCTACAGATAGGAAGTTCATATTCACAGAACATGTGCACAGATGTGTTCTGAAGAAATCATTAGCATTTGAGCCATGTCGACCCTCAGCTTCAAGCCCACATCGATATCTCGGCGCACCACCACCGAATGGTTAAATGCGCCCTGTGGCTCTCGTTGTCGCTATAAACCAAATGTAATGGATCAGTGTGACTTGAGCAGACGTGCAGAATGCCTCGCAGACGTATGCGAGAACCGTACCGTTAACTGAGTGAGTTTGAAATAGAGCGTATTATTGGCATGAGAGAACGTGATGCATCCATTCGGGAAATTGCTGCTCGTGTGGGACGAAGTGTGTCGGCAGTGCAACGGCTGTGTACAGAATGGTTCACAAATGGTCGTAGAACATGACGAGGTGGGTCTGGTCGCAACACCCCGACCATTTCCCGAGAAGATCGACACCTCAACCGAATGGCATTGTAGGACCGATCTGCGTCCTCTTCGGCTCTGGCGCAACAGTGAAACAGTGTAACACATCGTACACTATCAGGAATGACAGTCCGTTTATTACAGTCTGGGTTACCGGCGCGTCGTCCTCTTCTCCGCCTACCTTCGACTAACGTTCATAAACATGCTAGACTGCAATGGTGTATGGAACGACGTCACTGGGAACAGGAAAGGCAGCGGATATTGCTTTAGGACGAACCCAGGTTCTGTTTGTTTGAAAATGTTGGCTGCATTTTGGTTCGCCGCAGGTAAGGGGAGGGGCATCACATTGAGTGCATTCGCACACGACATATAGTGCCAACTCAAGGCCTTATTGTGTGGGGTGCTATTGGGTACAACCACAAATGACAATTGGTGCGTGTCCAGGGCACTGTAACCAGTTTGACCTACGCGAATGACAGACATCCTGCGACCGGTAGCCATACCCTTTCTGCTCGACACCCCAGGTGCCATATTTCATCAGGACAATGCGCGACCACATGTTGCTGCACGAACACGCACCTTCTTGTCTTCATAGGATGTCAGACTGTTGTACTGGCCCGCCCGATCACCGGACTTGTCGCCAAGTGAAAATGTGTGGGATGTGGTGAAACGACGGGTGCCGCGCTGTGACCCAATGCCAACCACCAACGATGAACTTTGGAACCAGGTGAATGCAGCATTGGAGCCTTATACGCGTCGATGCCATCACGCATGGAACAAGTTATCAGTGCCCATGGAGGACCCAGTGCCTACTAGGCATGAGGACACATGCTGTATCTAGATGACTTAAATAACATGACTTAAATACTAATCGTTTTTGCATAACAAACCAATGGACATGTCCTGTGACTATGAACTCCCTATCTCTAGTATTTCAAGGTGTTCGATTTTTATGAACATGAATGTATTTCGATGGTAGAGATATGATTCGGACAAGGTGGAATTCCACATGTTTGGTTCCTTCTCAATACAATGTCCCTCACTTAGTGAGGTGAGATTGTCGTTTCAGTACAAGTATTGCATCAATATTAACACCATCTACTACAGTAATTATGCTTGTCAGCTCTATGTATTTTATTCATAAGATACATTAACATGTTCGAGTATTGTAGTAATATTAACACCACCTACTGTTCAGTAATTATGGCTGTCAGCTATATGTAAGTTTTATTCGTAAGATACATTAACATGTTTAACTATTGTAACAACATTAACACCATCTACTGCAGTAATTATGAATGTCAGCTCTATGTAAGTTTTATTCGTAAGATACATTAACATGTTCAATTCAATTTTTAAATTATTTTTCGCATTGTCATTTTGACTGTCGCAGATAGGCTTATATACTAGCCTTAAAAATTAAGACCTGTCCTGAATCCCTCTGATGTCTCGGTCTAAATACATCTCTTCCTCGTTCCTCAGTCTTGTAATTTATGTGCACTATACACGGCAATACTAATTAGTTCCAGTTCGTATCCAGTATGTAATCAACTAGACCGGTATAAAGCGGCTCAAGAAAGTTGTCTTGGAATATGTCTTCATATCGTCAGATAGGAAACTGTACCTGACTGTGACCGTGCAAAAAGTGAAAAGAAAAGAATTGTTGGGGGTCAAGAAGAAAAATTTACACAGGTTTATGAATTTAAAAATCAAATTCAATATGCCTACGTGCCAATTAATGTATCGACACGAGGCTGTAATACTGGCGATCCTTGAGAACCACAATTACCCTGTTCGCACATTTTTAGATTTCATACAGTGAGAAGGGAATTTTTTAAATAACACATTTTTGTGAACTGTGGGTAAGACATTATCTTTGCTGTCCTTCTGCTTGACTGAATAGCTCAGATGTTAGAGTACTGGCCTTCTGAGCTAAAGTTGTCGGGTTCGATCCCGCCTCTATGCAGTGGTACTTGAAGGTGCTCAAATATATCAACTTCATGTCAGTTCACAAACCGGTGGGTAAAACAACTCCTGCGGGAAAAGATTCCTGCAGCAGAGCGTCTCTGAAAGTCGTAAACGTAGTGGGAACTAAATCAAGCTCTTTAGAACTGTGCCTTTCTGGTCTCTCATTGATCGTCGCGTTATATTATTATTATTATTATTATTATTATTATTATTATTATTATTATTATTATTATTATTATTATTATTATTATTATTATTATTAATGTAAGTATGTCTCATTGTAGTGAAGTTTTATTTCAATTTCACAGGAGTTTGTGTGTGGTAGTAGCCTCGAGTCTCCCATCATGCATTATGGTGGTTGCGTGTTGATAGCTGTGGTGGGATGGTATATATGGGGGTTGAAAGTGGTCAACTACATATAAAAATAGAGGTGCGTGTTCGTATATTTCACCTTACAGCCACAACTATTCATCGCAGACCACTGGTGTTTGTATGTGGTAGTAGCCTCGAGACTACTATCGTGCACTATAGTTGTTGCGTGTCATTAGCTGTTGTGGTGTGGAAGATGTGGGGGTTGAAAGTGACCGGCTATATATAAAAATACACCCGTGTGCCCAAATATTTCACCTTGGAGCCACAAATACCCACCGCAGACCACTCGTGTTGGTATGCGGTAGTAACCTTGAGTCACCCATCACACACAGGATGGGACGACATTGTTAATTTAATTACTCCTTCAAATGATCTCATAGTGATAAAAATATAGGCGAACCAGAATTTGTTACACGTCATAGTAGGAAAGCAGATACAAATTTTACTTGTCGTAGATGTTATTATGTTGACGTAAAATACGTTTTCCCGCAGGACCTGCTAGTGTTATCAACAGATATATACTGCACTTGTGTACTCTATTGTGCTCATTGTTATCATAAACTGTTGTTAAGTATAATTTCAGAGTGCGTAAAATAAGCCTATTTATATACTAGGCTTAGGGTAATGTTTCCAATATCGCACCGGCTCTTAAATCGCACCACCACGTTTTTAAATATACCGGTCGTGTTTATGTACTTCTTAAGGATAGTAATTTGAACAAAAGAACACTGCCATGATGCCATAGTGTTTGATCTCCATGTGTGAGCTAGTTTGTGTTTGATTTGTGTTACAAGAAAAGTGACTATTTGTATGTAAGATTTATGTACTTTTCATAAGAGTTCTGATATTAAGGTGATAAACATTCGTACGTTTACTTCTATAACATACAATTAGGATACATTTAGGTATTCTTTGACATCGTTGTGTATTTGTAATCCGTCCAAATGTTTGGGTTAGAGCATGAAAACTCACAAATTGGCGTAAATAGTATCGGTGCGATTTAGGAATCATTACTGGTACGATTTAGGAAACTTTACTGGTGCGACTTAGGAATTTTTACTGGTGCGATTTAGGAATAATTACTGGAGCGATTTAGGAATCTTTACTGGTACGATTTAGGAATCATTACTGGTACGATTTAGGAATCTTTACTGGTAAGATTTAGGAATCTTTACTGGTGCGATTTAGGAATCATTACTGGTGCGATTTAGCGATTTAGGAATCATTACTGGTGCGATTTAGGAATCTTTACTGGTGCGATTTAGGAATCATTACTGGTGCGATTTAGGAATCATTACTGGTGCGATTTAGGAATCTTTACTGGTGCGATTTAGGAATCATTACTGGTGCGATTTAGGAATCATTACTTGTGCGATTTAGGAATCTTTACTGGTGCGATTTAGGAATCTTTACTGGTGCGATTTAGGAATCATTACTGGTGCGATTTAGCGATTTAGGAATCATTACTGGTGCGATTTAGGAATCTTTACTGGTGCGATTTAGGAATCTTTACTGGTGCGATTTAGGAATCATTACTGGTGCGATTTAGCGATTTAGGAATCATTACTGGTGCGATTTAGGAATCATTACTGGTGCGATTTAGGAATCATTACTGGTGCGATTTAGGAATCTTTACTGGTGCGATTTAGGAATCATTACTGGTGCGATTTAGGAATCTTTACTGGTGCGATTTAGGAATCATTACTGGTGCGATTTAGCGATTTAGGAATCATTACTGGTGCGATTTAGGAATCATTACTGGTGCGATTTAGGAATCATTACTGGTGCGATTTAGGAATCTTTACTGGTGCGATTTAGGAATCATTGCTGGTGCGATTTAGGAATCTTTACTGGTGCGATTTAGGAATCATTACTGATGCGATTTAGGAATCATTACTGGTGCGATTTTGTGATTTAGGAATCATTACTGGTGCGATTTAGGAATCTTTACTGGTGCGATTTAGGAATCATCAGTGGTGCGATTTAGGAATCTTTACTGGTGCGATTTAGGAATCATTACTGGTGCGATTTAGGAATCTTTACTGGTGCGATTTAGGAATCATTACTGGTGCGATTTAGGAATCATCACTGGTGCGATTTAGGAATCTTTACTGGTGCGATTTAGGAATCATTACTGGTGCGATTTAGGAATCTTAGTAAATAAAGGTGCTTAGACCAGATTTTTTATATGGTTCATTTTCCGGATGAAATCTTTTCAAGAGTGACCGTGAAAGTCAACGTTCAACAATGAGTATAGGCCTAATGTTGTTTCTTTCTTTCTTTCTTTCTTTCTTTCTGGAGTTGTTTAATATGGCAGGGGGGTGGGCAGTACGGGAAATGTCCTCCGGAAAAAATGACACGTGCATTGGTGAAATTTAAAGAAGGGAAAATAAAATTGAATGAGTGTTGTAGAAAGTATGAAATACTGAAGGAAACCTTTATATAAGGCACGCCCGAATGGAAGTTAACCGTGGCAGAGAATGGAAGAAAAACAGCGTTACCACTCGCAGCTGCAGAACTCGTTAGTGTAATGTTAGAGTTCGAAGAGAGCATGCTCGGTCTTACGGTAACTGACGTCAGGATGTTAGGTTTTAAAATACATGAGGATAATCCCCATCTTGATAATCCATTTAACAAGCAGAAGAAAATGGATCGAAAGATGTGGTTTTAAGCTTTTATGAAACTTCATCCTACACTAAGTTTACGACAGCCTGAAAATGTGTCTATTGCTGGGAAGAAGCAGAAAAGCAACGGCATCAACTTTTAAAAATATTGCTGTTCAAATTGCTGCAGATGACTGGTTCTGCATCGTTTGTGAGGAAACTGCGGTAGAGAACAGGGTGCAATGCACAGTCTGCAGAAAATAGGCTCATGAAAACTCTGCTGGTGGTCTAAAACATGAAACAATGTTTCAGTGTGAGTTTTGTTAAAGAATGGACCTGAACATCGATACAATTATTTTCTTGCTTTCAGTATGGACATCTAATTCCATAACAATCATACAGCATTTTTAAATACACCTTTTAGGTTATGTTGTTTCATATCTAGTGCAGTACATAGTGAGACTACTTCGGAGAATACTCTTATTTTGCAAAAACAAAAACAAAAAAACACAAGTTATCATCTGAAAGCCACGTAGTGGTAGGCATGAGTGAGATTTTGGCAACCTATGCCTAAATGGCACCACTGGTAGAGCTTTAGAAAAAGCATCAAAATAAATAGTATATGTTATAGTAAAAATTACTTACAAATCCTTTCGATGTCCAAAACACACATGCTCATTTCTATATATTTATATTAGAGAAATAGAGCATTTTAAGGCTTACACTACAACTACCTGATGTACCCGTGCTTCGCTACGGAATTTTACATTGTATACAGAATTCTAGGTTAGGTAGTGTACGCGATGTGAGCAAGATTGTATTAAATTGCATAGCTCTTAACGTTAGCCTAGAAACGTGACGGGGAAGTCACCAAACGTCTTTTCTCATACGAGGACTGGGTTAGAGAATTTCCACTGTAATGGTAGGCCCGCTTGCCTACCAACAGTCACAATCAGGTTGGGGAGTTTTCGTTATAATGGTAGACACTCACTCTCCACCTGCCTTTTTCACATCCTCAGAAAGACTGTCTTAGTGGTTTTCTCAACTGAAATGAACATACGTCATTACAATGACGTCAGTAGGAATGCCGCGATTAAATGCAATGTTTTCATATGAAATACTGGATCAAATGAAAAACCACACATTTTCTCACTTTCAATGAACAGGACTACGTTGCCGATGCAACAGTCCAAAGTTCCAGAGCAGGAATGATAAAAGCCGCAGATAGCCGTGATCCGTGAACACTCTTCGTCCTTTTTCGGCGGGGAGACTCCCAGGTCAAAAACTATGCCCCTTTACTAATCTGTTTCCTAGGAGTACCCGATGAGTCGGAAAATCTTAATTCACTACACTAGGCGGCGGAAAAATCTATCTGACTATTATATCTATTTTTCCTCCAAGTCAGAGGAGAAACCCTCTCTTCACTGCTAATTTGGAATAAAATGAATGTAGAATTTTATAAAAGTGAAGAGGAAGGAGCTTTTCTTAAAAAACGGCTCTTTTCAGGGTTGAATTTTGAGTTATTTAGTGAATTGTGGTGCTATAATTTGGAATCGGCCTAAACTGTAATTCTAGATCAGGCCATACTACTACTATTTGAGCCTCTGCCTAAGTGTGCACACTGCATATTCAAAACAGCGCGTCAGAGTAGGGATCGAGTAGCTGGAATACTATGAAGAACCAGGGTGTTACGTACCAGCAGTATCAGAAAATGTATGAACGAAGGATGGCGTGCTAAGGCAGAAAGTTTCCTAACTCCCCAGCTATTTCCCGCAAAAATTCTGTCAGGCTGTTATACTTGGTACGCAGCAGTAAATCCCATCTATCTGAGTTGAGCGGCAGCATAAGAGACTACAAACAATGGTCAATGTAATCTTATTGTTGATCAATGTTATGCGCTTTCGATATTGTAGGCCTTCACATTTAGTTTTCTTCCGACTCTGAAATACCACTCTTACCATAGTCGGTACAGTATAATTGAATAAAACATAAATGATCGGAAACTGTATTCTCTACAACTTTTGTCATGTAATACTTTTCGATAAGACCAATAAGGTAAGTATTTAAAAATTAAATTTTAGATGCCTTTCCGTAAACTACAATTTCATCCAGGGTGAAAAAGAATTGTTTGTAGCTTAGACTGCTGTTTCTTATTCCCCGACTCTATATACCGATTTTCATTAAATACTGTTAACCCATTTTCTCGTGGCTCGGCGTTGATATGGACGTAGCAAAAAAATTACAAATTCATGAATATCTGTGTTATCATAGTCGGTACGGTAAAAATGTATAAGACATAAATTGTCGGAAATGTAATTCTATATAACTTTGGTAATGTAGTATTTATCGATACGACCACTAATAATAAAAATATTTGAGAATTAAATTTCAGGCCTTCCCCTAAACTACCATTTCACTCAGCGTGAATAAAATTATTTAAATCCTATATTTTAGTGGCTCATTCTCCGACTATGCATACCAACTTTCATTGAGATATGGCCACTAATAACGTACATATTTAATAATTGAATTTTTGGTTTTGCCCTAAACTACCATTTCAATCAGCGTGAATAAAATTATTTATATCTTAGATTATAGCGACTTATTCCCCGATTTTGCATACCATTTTCCATTAAGATAGGACCACTAATAACATAAATATTTGAAAATTAAGTTTTAGGACTTCCCCTAAACTACCATTTCTATCAGCGTGAATAAAATTATTTATAACGTAGATTGTAGCGACTTGTTCCTCGAGTTTGCATACCGATTTTCATTAAATTCTCTTTAGCCGTTTTCTAGTGATGCGTGTACATACAGATAAACAGACAGACAGACAAGACAGAAATTACGTAAAAGTAAAAAGTGCATTTCCTTGTTACTGGGGACATGGCCGATACAGAAATACCATTCTTTTTAAATTCTGAGCAATATACAGACTAAACTCTTATTATATAGAGAGAGATTTTTACGAATAGTGGTGCGATTTAGAACACGTTACCTTATATGTTTCGTTTTTTTTATTCGTGCACTTTAAACACTGCTTTGTTCAAATAAAAATTGCCCATTATAATATAATATTAATTCCACCTTCTCCATTCCTCAACAGCTCTAAAGGGCCTTGGCCTACCAACCGACCGCTGATCAACAAGAAGGACTGCAGTTTACGAGGTGTCGTGTCGTCAGCTTTCTAGATCGGGGCCGTCATCTCACAGTCAGATAGCTCCTCCATTATAATCACGTAGGCTGAGTGGAACTTTAAACAGCCCTCGGATCCAAGTAAAAATCCCTGAACTCTGGCCTGTGAATCGAACCCGGGGCTTCCGGGTAAGCGGCAGGCACATGGCGGGGCCGGCTAGTAAAATATTTATGGTAATAATAATTATAAATACATTGTAGTTAAGTTATGTAATACTAGCTGTTGCCCACGGCTTTGCTCGCGAGGACTTCTTAATTTGATAAAAATAATTGTTCCTTGGTACTGCACTAAGACATTATCTCAAAATCCCTAAAGTATAAAATCTCACCGAAAAATTGCCTACCATTTACCCCAGAATCTCTTTTTAAACCACGTTTATGGCAATGCCTTTTGGGGCTAAGATGACCAGGATACTGGCAGACCTAAATCTGGACATGCGACACGGAACTCTACAAGCGAGATACAGTCCTGTTTTAAGTCGAAAAAAAAAAAGGGTTTCTTTATTTCTAAAGGAGATTCCAAGTAGCAATTTTCTCTTCTTTAACATCTTAGTTACTGAGATATAAGTATCCCCATAAAGAGAATTCAACTCATTCTTTACTTATTTTCGAACTCAAAAAAAGTACGTGTTTCTTTATTTTTAAATCAGATTACAAATACCAATTTTCCCGTCTTTAACATATTAAGTTTATGAGATAGACTGTTGATATACTCATTTTAAATCTTCCCCACTCCTTGGCAGAGTGTTCAGCGTTGAGGCCTTCGGTTCACAGGGTTCCGGATTCGATTCCGGGCTGGGTCGGGGATTTTAATCGCGTGTGATTAATTCTTCTGGCTCGGGGGCATGTTGCTTGTGTTTGTCCCAACACTCTCCTCTTCATCTTCACACCACATTATCAACCACAACAGGAACACGCAATAGTAATTACATCCCTACACATTGGGTTGGCGTCAGGAAGGCATCCGTCCGTAAAACAGGGTCAAATCCACATATGTGTGACACAGTTCGCACCCGTGACCCCACATGTGTGGGAAAATCGGTAGAAGAAAAACTCATTTTAAAAATTCACCCGCTGTCTTATTCTTTTCACCCCCTTAAGTGGATTTTTTAAAAAAAAGTGTGTTCATTTATTTTTAAAGAAGATGCCAAGTACCAGTTTTAACGTCTGTGACATCTTCAGTTGCCGAGATATATGTATCATCATATAAAGAATTCAACTCCTTCTTCACTCCTTTTCACCACCACCACCACCTCGCCCCCCACGCCTTAAGTTGATTTTCTCTAAACAATAATTTGTCTCCTCTTATTTTAAAGGAGATTCAAAATACCAATTTGCATGTGTGTAACATGTTAGGTTTTTGTGATATGTTGTAGACTAGCTACATTACCCGGCGCTGCCAGGGCATTTTATTGTTTCCTTTAAGTATTTTATTACCTGTTAATTGTGTGTGAAGATGATTTTTCTAGATTTCGTTATTATGACGTCGACTGATTAAGAACTATTTTGTAGTTTATAAGTTATTGTTGTGTGTAATTTCAAGTCTTATAGATTATTTTCTTTCTCGTTCATCTAAATAATATCGGAAAGTTTGGACATTTTCTTCGTCACAATTTTTCTCCGTGCCTACGCAGCATCCAGAGTGCCCCAATATAACTCAGCGATCACAGAAACTATGAATTCGACGCTAATGTTGGTCGTTTTCGATTATTCTTGTACGTCATCCCCTCCCTTAGGTTTGCTAGAAAGTGTTTTACTCATCCACTCCTTTTTACAGATAGTAATTCGTATTTGGTTGAGAGCTATTCTGGAAGATATTCTACACACGTACATTTACAATTCAAGTAATTTCCTCTTTCACACCTTTTACTTTTAGGATTTGGTTGTTGATGACACGAGAATGTTTTGTAGTGTAGTCATGGCTTCGTCTAGATTTCCTTGTTAGATTTTTCCCTTTATTTCCGATATTGCTCCTTATTCCGCCTTCCAGAGCTCCTCGTCTATGTTCCTTGAGTGTCTTACTTGTGTTTCTGGGTGTTCTATATGCTTTTCCGTATTGAGTTGGAAATAAGTTTGAACTGGCATATGCTTTCTGATTGGGTTGGAGCCAACCCTTTGTTCCACTTCTTCGATCCCTTCGTTGCTGATAAATACCAGGTCATTCGTGCTGTTCCCGTTATGCGCAATGTCCATGTACTTGAAACGGATCCTACAGATCTCAAAATTTACAGAGAATCGAATGGCATACATAATGGCAGACGGAACATTCTTTCTGGAAGACATCAAACAAATATTCGGGCTACCAGACACCGCCGCATCGACTGCTGTCCTTGAAGAAAGAAGACAGAAAGCCCAGCAGACACCTGAAGGTTTCTACGAAACGGAAGTAATGAAGAACTGAATGGAAGGGCCCAAACTACAAACTACGCAATGTATAGACACGCTTTGGTGTCCACGGATTCCACGGGAAAATATGCCTAACCACCAGATTTCACGCCCCAAACGAAGAATGTATGTGCCGTCTCTGCGGAATGACCTGTCCTACGTACCACCTGACGAACTGTACTGAACAAACACAACTCATCAGCACACTTGCCAAGGACTGGTAAAAAAAAAAATCAACGAAGTTATGTACCAAAAGAAAATAATGACAAATTGTAACCTTTAACACATATGTACACATTGTGTTTAATTTCAATAAATTACTTTTATGATTTAAGTGTTTTTAATTTTTCTCAATTTTGACGTTGATTGATTGTTTATGAACTCTTCTGTAAATGTTTAAATTGAAATATTTTTATGTGTATAATTTTACGTTTTAGCTTGAAATTATTTTTTGCCTTAAAGTACTTCCTTGAGGCAACCCAGATTGTCTGGAAAGTAGCTGATCCTTTCAAACAATAATAAAAACAAGTTATAACGTAACGTATTTACGCGTCGCATTTTAGATATTATGTACACGATTCCAACTGTCACTTGGACCTTCACCAATCAGCCGAGCGACACCGAATACTGTGTAAACAACATTAATATCGGTGAATTTGGATATTTTCTTAATCACCATGCCGATGGGTGCTGAACTCGGACGAAAACGACATCCGTAGTATCACTATTCATCTCAGTGACCCCGAAAACCATGGATTCGACACTAATATTGACTGTTTTCGGTTATTTTACATGTCACTCCCTCCCCTTTATCCCTACAGTATCTTTTCGAGATAGTAAATCATATCGGTACCGAGTTTGGTTGAGAGCTGTGATGGGGTATGACCTTCAACTTAAGGGCATCCAGAGTGTCCGTATTCATCTAAGCGACCCCAAATCTATGGATTCGACAGTAATATTCGTCGTTTACGATTATTTTTCAGTATCATCCCCTCTTCCAGGGGTGCTAGGGGTGTCTTATTCCACGTAACTTTTGTTCAGATAGTATAGTATGTCATGTGTGCACCAGTTTTAGTTAAGAGCTATGTTGGAATATAACACATACATCCATAATCTCGGTCATTTCGGACATTCCTTTTTCACCCCTTCTCAACCTCCATTTCGACTGGGTCTGAAGTATGAGTTAAATGGCATCCAAAGAGTCAGGGGAGTCCTGCCCCCACAGTCATTGTTTGTTTGTTTGTTTGTTTGTTTGTTTCTTTGTTTGTTTGTTTTAATGCTATGCTGGAACATATATTCATCCATAATCTCGGTTATTTTGGATGTTTTCTTTTTCCCCCTTCTCACCCACGTACCAATGCGAGTGAACTTGGTCTTAAACGACATCTGGAGTGTCAATATTCATCTCAGCGATGCCAGAAACTATGGATTCTACTTTAATATTAGTCGTTTCCTATTACTTTTATACTTCATCCACTTTCCACTCCCGCTCAGAGGGGTGCACACACATAAATCCATAAACTGGGCCATTTTGGACTTTCTTCAGCCCTTCTCCCCCCAGCCCCCATGCCGATGGGAACTGAACTTGGACTTAAACGACATGCAGAGTGTCACTGTTCACCTCAGCGACTCCGAAACCTATGGTTTCGACACTATTTTCGATTATTTATATGCCACCCCCTCCCGACCACAACCCGTAGGGGTAACATACTCCTATAGTGTTTCTTTAGAGACAGTCATATGTGTAGCAAGAATATCTCCTAGCTTACATTTACGCACGTGCCTACTTTGAACACCAGGCCTGTATTCTACTGCAGAATCCATGAGATGATGTTGCCATGGTTACTGCTATCCTATCGCTAGAGAGGGGTAGCGTGATGCCAATATCTCCAAACCGGCTCGTTTTAGGTCCTTAAAACATGGTCTTCGGGCCTATATGGCTTACCGAGTTTTTTTCTTTGCGTCAAGGGCCTTAAATTGAGCTTTGTCTCGTCCTTGTACGACGAAATTCGATATTTCGCCTATATTAGCCTCCTATTTTTATATCTTCCTCCCGTGCCCCCCTCCTCCTTCGAATTGCTTTGAAAATAAAATACAGCCCATTTCACTCGGCATTAATGAGTATTTACAATAGTAAAACAATTTTTAGAATCGGTCCAGTAGTTCCTGAGGTTAGCCATTTCATACGAACGAAGTTTACCTCTTTATATATTAGTATAGATTAATAAAAACAAACATCCGAGCTTAATCCCTTTCTAGTTGATATTTCTGATAACACTAATTTGTATAAAAAGAGCCAGGAAAGACTTATAAAATATATTACTAAAAACCTTTTTAGATTACGTGTTAGTGTCGTTTCATTGTAATAAAAACGTGTTGTACGCGTGATGTTGTCATGGAAATGGTCTAATCAATGAAGAGACGCGTATTGAGTAGTAAAGAAACATGTGGCTCATTATTGTTATTTTTTCATTCTCTGTCAATTGAATTAAATTAATATACAGTGTATCCCTAAATTTGTTATACAAAATGGAACTTGAATTGTGAAGAAAGTAAAAATAGGATTTAATTGAATAGTTTAGCAAAATATTCAATACAATCATACCATACCATCATACCATATGACTGCGAATGGTTGCTGCTGCTTCCCTTATCCGAATTCACAGTTCACTTGGATTAGTAGGAATAGAAGGAAGAAATACTTTGTCTTTAACGTAGCCCTCATGCAGATATCCAAGGGCGTTAGATTTCGTAATCATGGCATCCAAGCTGTCGTTCCACCAATTCCAATCCACGTCACGGTGCGACTGAGGTAAGATGTAACCTCGTAATGGAAATATGGACCATCCTGATGAAGAAATGAACTCTGTTCATGTCTTCTGACAATTTTCGCATTAGATAGCTTTGCAACATATCAAGATAATTCATTGCAGTTGGAACACTCAAGATTAGAATGATCAAAACACTTTGACAAAACTTTGGCGATGTGGCAACCTTGGATTTCTGTGTGCGGGGCTTCTTGAAATACATCCTTCCAATTCTTTCTGCAAGTCTAAATGAACTGCGAGTTTAGATGAGAGAAGCAGTGGCAATCATTGACTGTGATACACGATTCGTAGAATTTGAGAGGAAATCACTTACAGATTTTGTATAAGATGTATTGCAAAGGGAAGTCGCATTGAACTTCGTAATACTTTGTACTGAACGACTTGTTGAATTATTCAATTCAATTCGATTTACACTTTCTTCACAATTCGAGTTCATTTTTGTATATATATCCTCTACAGCTACTACTAAACAAACAGTCACACCATCCAAACAACACGGACAGTATTGTATGTAATTGTAGCAATTTGTTGTCTTAAAAATTTTTGTTTTTGTAGAAAAAAATATTGTTTCTACTAAATTTACGGGAATCTAACTGACCGTTAGATCAAGCCTCCTTGAAATAAGCTATATCCCATTGTTCCATTGCTACTGTTTGCAGTGAAGAGTACGTATAAAGAAACCATCGAGAAGAAACGACACTGTGTGGGTCAACAATGTCCTTCTTCTCCACACTTATTGGACTCTCTCGAAAATGGGAACACGTAGAAAATACCTTGAAGGTGTTATGATTCATATTTTGTGCTTGCTGTGATACATGCTAGAGAGATGTGGATTTCTATAGCTAACTGTTCCGCTTACGTTTCAACCTTCAAACACTGCATCAAATCATTTCCATACAGGCGATTCAAGGCATCTGTTAAAGTAAACCAGTTGTATGGCTTTGAAATCTCTTTGGTAAGAGTAGTTTGCATAAAGACGACCTGCACTTAAAACAAGTTACTTTCACGGTGGTACAAGAACCTAGATCCCCATGTTCGAAGAGCGATTGCTTGTAGGTCAGATGGTTTATATAAGTTACGTGCTTCCACAGTCGAGGATAGCATTCGTAGGTAAGATGGTTTATATAAGTTATGTGCTTCCACAGTCGAGGATAGCATTCGTTCCATTGCGTTATCTCTGTAAAACATCTATCCACCCTGGCGTCCACTGATATTTACCAGCCTACAGGCCGCAGTCAACTAATTATACAGTAGAATGTACACCACCAGGAACATACGCAGGGCTGCAGTCTCATTTTCAGTTCGTACCTATCGTCCCCAAAATTAATTATGGACCAATACCTGTCCAGAAGAGAATCTCCGCCAACAAACAGTCCGAATTTCGCAAACATTGTGTCCATAAACAACTAAATTTTCTACTTTTCAATGCCATACAACATCAATGTCACGTTCTACTACTTAACGAACCCCTCATACGCCCCAACCAAAATATATTCCACATTACGTTTTGAACCGTAGTTATCATCGCCACAACCGAGGAAGTAATCCAATGATCACTTCCATATCGACTCTTCCCAAGTTCTTCACTGTATTTTTGCTCAGTGCCTTCACACACTAAAACGACTTACACTCGGCGAGGGTATGCTCTTTCTAAATAATTCATATTTCCCCCTCATTGTACTTTAATCAACCCAACACCTAGTGTAAACTAGTAAGTCTCTCAAAGTACCTTTATTCAAAATTGTTGGCGGAAGGGAAATCAGCTGAAGTAAGTTGAACTCTTCATATAATCTACATTGGTGTTGAAGTTCATCGACAAGTTCGTGAAAGTGTTACGGTTAGTTGTCGTAAAGAGTGGGAGTTGGTAAAAGAAGTTTGCGATTGAAGGACTCCAATCAAGGTTTCCGATTTATAAGACAGTAATCATACTAGAGATAATATGAGAGCTAGAATTGTAAGGCTTGATAAGAAACTGAAGACGAGTTGCAGGAGACGACACAAATGAATATGATAACCTGTACAATGGGAATATTTTCAAAAGAAAGAAATAATACATCAGAATGACAGCAGGGCTATTCTGAGACAGCACAGATTGATGTAGGATAACCGTATGATCCAGTTTACGCACTTGCATCGAAGAAGTGGATATGATCTGAAGATTCCCAGATCTAGAGGAAGGCAAAGAAAGAGTGAAACGTTTTACACACAGACATGTTGATTAAGGAACCAACCAAGGAGGACGTACCAGATAGGAAACAATGATTGAGAAGATTCATGACTCCCTACCACATCTAAAGACAACGAAATGAAGAATGAGAAGAAGATGAAGATGAAGCGAAAGGCATCATTAGTATATTTTTTGATAGGGCTCTTAGAGTTCAACCCATGGGAAATAAGATATCTTACTCAGTATCTTAGAAGTATTTTAAGACTACATATTGAGTCTTCTTTTTACAGTTAGCAACAATAGGGCATGCCTGAAAGTTTATTTTAGCTAATTTCGTGCTGAAAAATATTTATCTTCACCTTTGGGAATGAGCGTTTCAAGTACTGTAGTATGAAAATAATTAAATTTATTATTCATTTGCTACTAATTATCGAGAGTAGGAGGGATTAATCGATCTTATTTGTTATAGACGTCCTTGTGGTCAGTGTTGAAAAAACGTAGCAAGAGGGCTTGGTAATGGCCTTTGTGAACTTGTATGACAGAAAACCTATAGTATTGTATATTATTCCAGTGTTTCTGATAGTATGAGCATCTGTAACAGTTTACGAGTATATTTCAGGTATATCAAACTGACATTATTAGAAGATTTTCCTTGAAAGAATGTGGAAAAAAACCGATGTCTGGATAACTATTAATAGCATGGATATTTGAACCAAAGAACTTTGAACCGTGATAGCCCTGAGTGTACTTAATACGGAATTTCAAGGTGATTAGTGCGAGTATATAATACACCACATAGATTTTTATGCTTTTCTGGTTTCAACTCTCAACTTCACTAATGAACACAGTCTTCATAGCCCTCCAGTACTGTGGTTTCCGCTCTCTTCACGCTTCATGCTGTGAAATCCTGAATACTAAGAATACACTGTCGTCCCTTGCCGATCACCCACTGGTTCATGCAGCATCTGTGACTGATGCAATTAGTTACTTACGCCTACTACTGGCGGTGGTGGGTCGGCCTCCCACCGCTGGGTTCCATAGTTCAGATCCCGGTCACTCCATGTGAAATTTGTGCTGGACAAGCGGAGGCGGGACAGGATTTTTCTCCGAGTACTCCGGTTTTCCCTGTCATCTTTCATTCCATCAACTCTCTGCAGTATCATTTCATTTCATCTGACAGTCATTAATCATTGCCCCAGAAGAGTGCGCCCATTTTCGGCAGCCGGCACAATTCCTATCCTCCCGGTCGAGTGACTGGGAACAGGCTCTGGATTTTCAAGAGTGGAAACTTTAAGTGAAAATTAAACATTTTGAAATTAATTTGGTCAACAAATTCCACTTTAATTCCAGGCAAATACAAGAAATCGCAACTTCAAACAGACTACGGTACATTTTACGTTTGGGATTCGCTTTCTCTAACGGGGTGATTTCACGGAAGGGGTGTCTGTCTGTAAGTTCGTGTGACCGTCTTTCACAAATACAACGTTAAATATTTATTGTATATGAGTTAATATTTCATGATTTAGAATAAGTGTCTGAAGGGCGTACTAACTGCTAGAGTCTTGGAAATATTAGGCACTGCCATACTGGGGCGAAATGCTACTGATTTCATATTTGAAAAGAAACCGAACACAATTCAGTAAAATACTTCTAGGATGGCCGAGAGTGATATATTATTCCACTTCTATAGCTGTCCTCGTGGAGGACATCTCTACGTTTAACGTTTCCAAAGCAGGTAGTACTACTACAACTACATTTGCTATTTTTTTACATCGTAGTATGGTGATGATGGGATAGGACAGGCCAATGACTGGGTATAAAGTGACTGTGACCTTAATTAAGGTGCATCTCCACCAATTGCAAAACGTGGAAATGGGAAACCGTAGCAAACCATATTAAGTGATGCTGACAATGGGATTTGAACCTACCATCTCCCGAATGCAAGCTACGTAACCAAAACGGCGTTGCCAACATGCTCGGTCGCAATTCTTACTTCGTGCTAGAATAGAGATACGAAGAAGTTACCGTGATAGCACTCAAAAATATTCTCTATCTCTATTGAAGCTTATTATAAGATTACATAAAATCGAAGATGAAAAAAAAAAGGTAAATTTGTCATACGCATAACTTCCCATTCAGCGGATCTGTCTGAAAACTGAACAAGAGTAGGCTATATACATCACATAATATAGAAAAGAAAGAGGATGACAGAGCAATGCGAGACCTTTGGTCAGTTATTTAAAGTCTTCTGATCCGGGAGATAGGGGGTTCGAATCCCACTGTCGGCAGCCCTGAAGATGGTTTTCCGTGGTTTCCCATTTTCACACCAGGCAAATGCTGGGGCTGTACCTTAATTAAGGCCACGGCCGCTTCCTTCCAACTCCTAGGCCATTCCTATCCCATCGTCGCCATAAGACCTATCTGTGTCGGTGCGACGTAAAGCCCCTAGCAAAAAAAAAATTAAAATAAAATAAAGTCTTCTGAATACTATAATAATTCAGCAAAATCTCTTAACCACCTAAAATGGGGAACATGTATATAAGATTTCTGAGAACTGAGTAAGCGGATCTGTTTCTGATGATGAATAAGGAAAAGGTTTGAGCAACGCCCACAAGAGATGTGCTTGTATGGACACTTGCAGGTGACTCGTCGAAATTTATTCATGCGCGAGACAAAAATAGATTTGACATTGGAATGGCAAAAGGTAGTGCAGTATTCTAGTCACGGAGGTGCAGATAGCAGCAGTCCCGTTTGCTCTGTCGGACAGCTGGTTTACGTTGACTGTGATCCCATCGCGGGCACATGGATGGCTTCCAAGCCCCCATCTCCTATCCGTGCTCCATACCTCGGAGCTTCAACGTGCCTGGGGTGCAGCTATATTAGAAGCCGTGAGACGAATAGCAAGTGTCTTAGAGCCATCAGCACCTGGTTTAACCAAGTCTTCAAAAATAGCTTATCGGCTATATACCATCAGCATATTCAAAACGGAACGACATGTTTGGGGTTCTGCCAACGTAGGTGGTCGTCTCCACGACACGTCCCTTATAGATGATGTAGAATGTAAAAAGAAATGGACATTATTTTCTGGTCTCCCGCAGTAGCTGTAGAATGAGAGAAATTGAATCAAGTTATATAAACACTGATGAGGTAAATTTTACATTATGCAAAACCCGAGCGAGTTGGTCGTGCGGTTAGGGGTACGCAGCTGTGTACTTGCACTCGGGAATAGTGGGTTCGAACCCCACTATCGGCAGCTCTGAAGATGGTTTTCCGCAGTTTCTTTTTTCCACAAAAGAAAAATGCTGGGGCTGTATCTTAAATGGCCAAGGCCGTTGTTTTCCCACTCCTAGCCGTTTCCTATCCCATCGCCCCACAAGACCCATTTCTGTCGGTGTGACGCAAAGAGAACTGTAAAAAATAAACATTATTAGAAAGAGATAATTTGACATATTTCTGTCACTCAATTTTGTGGTAGTGCTGTAGGTGGTGGTGATAGTGATTATAATTTTTAAGTACAAAGGGGCAACCATACTCACTGTTCGTTTTTGTTTTTGTTTTCGTACAGTTTGCTTTACGGCACACCGGCGCAGAAAGGTTTCATCGCGACTATGGGATAGGGAAGGGTAAGGAGAGGGAAGGAAGCTACCGTTTCCTTAATTAAGTTACAGCGCCCGAATTTTCCTGGGGTGAAAATACAGTAGGAAACCATGGAAAACCATATTCAGAGCTTTTGACATTGGGGTTTGAACCCACTATCTCCCGAATGCAAGTTGACAGCTATGTGACCCAAATCACGCATCCGCTCGCTCCGTAGCTCATTGTTTTAAGGAGAGATACAACTAGGCAGCCATCTCCTCTTAGCACTAATCAGTGGATTGGGATTGATAAAGAAGAGGCTCTGCTAGGCACCAACTCTCGTTAAACGGGGTAGAATATAAGGCAAATCATGGAAAACCATCTTCAGAGTTGCTAAAAGTGGAGTTCGAACCCACTGTCTCCCAAAAGTAAGCTCGCAGCCAACTCAGTCTATAGCAGTTCATACTTCGTGTCATACCTTTAGAAAAATTAGATAAGACAGGCGAGTGCCACGATATCCATTATCGTCGGGGCTGGGAGAGAACAAGAATTTACCAAAGTGGATTGGATAGGAAATATGAAAGCGAGGAGGTTCGTCAACGCATGGTCTTAAGTTGAAGGGGTTAATTCTTTTACTTGCCTTTTACGACAGGCAGCACCGCGACACATACACAGAAGAATCACCCAATTCTAACACCTGCGTAGGGCTGTGTGTTGGATAAGCCCACAGTATTTTGTGCATTTGTTCCAAATAAGAGTCAATGCAGCATCGAGAATAACTGCTGATAAAGATGGATGAAAACAATAAAAGGAAAATATTTGTAATGATTTCCACAATAAGGTTGTTGATGATGATGCTTGATGTTTAAAGGGGCCTAACATCTAGGTTATCGGCCCCTAATGGTACGACAAGAGATGAAATGTAATGAAAAATCAAAATTTCAAAATCCTCCATTGACCAGAATTCCACTGACGAAGAATGAATGGATGGAAATGAATTTAAAACAATCAGTGGATCCGACCCACAGTGCCTCACTTTCACAGAAACTGACGTAAAACAAGAGTATTCCTAACCAAGGGACTGCTTCTATAGCACAATACTGAATCGATGATGCTTGCAGTCTAAAGGGGTCCAAACACAAATCATCGGCCCCTCACATTGGTACTTATCGCTAGGAAAGTAGAACCATGGTATTTGTCATGTTGCGGTACTGATGGAAAGTAGCGTAGACTCGTGGAATTCCACACATTATGGTACTACTCACAGGTAATGAAATTCGCACATGTAATACAGACCTATGGTATTTCGCACCTTGTGGTGCCATTTACAGGCAACGCAAACCTGTGGTGTTCATCACAGAACTGTACCAACCACAGGGGCTCGTACTATCTATCCCGTGGTGTCCACAATAAGGAACGTGCATAATAATATACTGATGTAAATATGGTAACTTGTAAGACTCAGGTGACTAATATAAAATTTCAAAATTCAAAATAATGATATCGCAATACGTTAAAGATTAGTCCTTCAAACATGAGGTGAAAGACTCTGGATCGTGATAGTTGGAGGATAGTCAAAGTTTATAATGGACCGCAAAACTTCCACTGATACATGATTCAAACCATCTACACTTCTGGTGAAATAAATTATTGCACGTATGAAAGTGGCAAGAGCCCACTAGAACTCACTTTCCTATGTTTAGTTCATCGGTGTGTAAGATGGGATGAAGAGCTATGTTTCTGTGTTATTAACTACTTTCTCACATAATTCCATCTTTTGAATGTCAAGTGTACATAAGAGAATGATTTGTATTTCATTTTGAGCAATAAATGTAAATCATATTTCTCCAGTTTTGTGAATACATTATAATTTTAGCTTTACTTCTGATGTGCGGAGATGTTTTGTAGAATGTGAATCAAATTTCATTCTTGTTTATTCCATTGTAAGGAAAGGAACTCTTACCTGATTCGTATATAATTGCCGGGCAACAAGCCCGAATGTGCCGTAATCGGTAATCGCTTGTTCAACTTTTTGAAGGATAACCACTTGGTGCAAGCCAAGCGGAGCTGTGTGTAGTCCTGAGTTAAGGCTGGTATGCGGAACAGCGTCTTGCTTATTCTAAACTAGTCAAACGAGAGAGCCCGCAGTTACGATATAGGATTACGTAAAACACGATTTTAACATTCTTCTTGGCCCAAACAATCTGTAAACGAACAAACAATAGAGCCTTATGGCAGATAACCAGCGCAAACTAAAGTTAGTCCATTTCATTGGAATAAGAATTGTTTTTCGCCGGAAACTGAAAAAGTAATTAGTGGGACGTAAAATCCATTATTATTATTATTTATTATTATTATTATTATTATTATTATTATTATTATTATTATTATTATTATTCAACCATGCGCTTGTTAATTTCAAGGATAATGATTACGATTCTGGTAGTTGCTACTTAGCCACTAAGTACATAAGACCAACACTGTCCCTGCCAATTTGTTAGGTCTTCAGCCCGAAGGCTGGTTGGATCGTGAAACAGCGCCATCAAAGGTTATGTGTTTATAGAGAAACGAGTAGAACGGCTGGTGGCGTCACCATGGAGTGTATAAAGCTAAACGAGGAGAAAAGTACAGTAGCTTGCCACACCCTTCCTCACGCGTCAGAAAGTGCTGTTGCAGCACGCCCAGCCCTATGAGTTACAACTTCCATAACATACACACAGTAGTCATGCTCCGAATGTCATTACTCATGACTCATACCTGAGTAGCTCACACGCTGTCATAGCTCTGGGAGTTCGTTGGAAGCTAGAGTTTGCTCTGGCCTGCGTCTATAGACAGCTGCAAAGATACTGTATCCGTCAGGAAATAGCAACAGGCGGTGGCTTTCCTGTGTCCCATGTCTCTTTAGATACATGAAATTTATTAAAATTGTTATTATCCTAAAGCCCACATTGCTATAGCTATCTTAGTTAAACGGTGATTAGTTTGGTGAGGAAATTGTTACATCCTCTCGTTTGTACTGATATAAGGTAAGTCATGGTGAATAATTTTAAGAATAGGCAGTGTTCGGACGGAAGTCCATTTCTTAAATCCAAGTCGTGAGATAGTGGCGAAGGGTATTCCTTTATTAATGCATTTGGTAATTATTTTAGGGCATCTTATGTTATAGCTACTTCATCAGAGGAGCTTGTAAAAAAATTTGCTCAAAGCATCGTGTACGTAGTGTGTGTGAAGCCTGTATGACCATCTGTGTGAATGTTGTACCCACCCTGATTCACATGGTATAATTAACGTAAACTCTGTCGTAGACTTTAGACCGACACACAAGATTCTCGCCTATATAGAACATCTAAAAAATATTCCATGGGTACTGGAAGTGAAGAAGGATCTGGAAAAAGCCCATATGTACTCAACTGACACCGCGAACAGAAACCTCTACAGGAAAAATTTAATGGATGGAAAGTGCAACCAGGCAAAGTGGACAGAAGAACGAAAAAGGATCCACGGAGAAAGGATGAGAGCTGTTTGGCAACTCAGAAAACAGAATCGTTAGAGCTTTGTGTGATCCATTGGGTCCATACGCACATAATAATAATAATAATAATAATAATAATAATAATAATAATAATAATAATAATAATAATAATAATAATAATAATGATAATAATAATATGTGGGCTAAGGTACTAAGTTCATATCTTCTGAACTGGTGCCGTCTAGGCTGCGTGCCCACCAATTTTGTATAAATATCCATGCGAAGGTCTTACAGCGATAAACTCTTGACAGGTATTAAAAATGGGAGAACAGAGCGTGGGGTAGGACTGTTCATCAGAAATTCTATAGCAGACAACATACTTTCTGTTCGACACGTAAGTGAGTTAATGATGTGGGTAGATTTAGCAGTTGAAGGAATTAGGACGAGAATAATCTGAACCTATTCATCATGTGAGGGTGCAGATGAGGAGAAAGTTGACAAGTTTTGTAAGGCACTGAGTGACACTGCAGTCACGGTCAACAGCAAGGATAGGATAGTGATAATGGGCGATTGCAACGCGCTGGTTTGTGATAGTACATATATCACACCCCAGAATTATCTATATATATATAAAACTAGCAAGATACCCGTGCTTCGCTACGGTATTATACTGAAATTTATAATTGAATGCTTATTGTTTTAGATATATAATCCGCCGAAATTCGCGATCTGACTCGTTTTCGGCGAGAATCCACCAAAATTCCCGATCTGACTCGTTTTCTATTAGATTTCGGCATGTTTCCTCCCATTTTTCAATCTTCCTTTCCAGCAATCGATTTCGTACTTCCCGGGCTAGGCTAAGGTATTCCTCCCGGTCAGTTGGGTCCCTAAATCTTTGCCATATTTTCCTATAATCATTTTTAATATTGATAAAATCCTTCAGGAGAACCGGCGTGGTGTCATATTGGGTGCCTTGGCGGCACTAAACCCGCGGAAGGACTGCATTCTTAGTCATTACCAGTCCAGGAGCCGTTTCAAGCGCAGTCCGCACAACTGACGACGGTCCGGAATATTATTATTATTATTATTATTATTATTATTATTATTATTATTATGTGTTGCTGTAATGGCTGATGACAGGGAAAAGCGGAGTATCCGGAGAAAAACCTGTCCCGCCTCCGTTTTGTCCAGCACGAATGACACATGTAGTGACCGGGATTTGAACCACGGAACCCAGCTGTGAGAGGCCGGCGCGCTGCCGCCTGAGCAACGGAGGATCCTTATAAGTACATTAAGAACAGTAAAATCAATAGGTTTCACCTCCTTCTACACCCCACCACCGTTAAGTTTATTTACCGCCACCCACTCCCCTCCCAAAAAAAAAATTAAAAGAAGGCTTGTTTCTTTATGTTTAAAGGAGATTCCAAACACCAATGTTCACGTCTATTACCTTCAGTTTTGAGATATAAGTATCCCCATAAAAATAATTTAATTTTTCACTTCATTTCACACTACTCCCCCACCCCCCACCCCCACTAAGTGAATATTCCCGCAAAAAATACGTGTTTCTTTAATAGTAAAATATCTTCTAAATACCAATTATCACGACTCTAACTTCTTCAGTTTTTGATTTATGTGTCCTCATGAAAGGAATTCAACTCCTTTACACTCCCGCCCTCCAAGATGGTTTCCTCCCAAAAACGCGTTTTTCTTTGTTTTTAAAGGAGATCCAAATACGAATTTTCACGTCTGTAACAGCTTTTGTTTGTATTAGATGTATGTATTCTCATACAATTAAGTCAATTAAATTTTCAATTATTTCACACACACACACACACACACACACACACACACACACACACGCACACACACACTCATTGGATTTTCCGAGAATACGTGTTTCTTTACTTTTAAAGCAGATTGCAAATATCAAATTTCACGTCTGTAATTCCTTCATTTCTGAGATATCAGTAGCGTAATTAAAAGAATTCAACACCATTTTCAGTCACATTTACCCCCCCCCCCCCCTCCGCCACCCAAGTGGCATTTCCGAAAACTAAAAATACACATTTCTTTATGTTTAACAGAGATAAAAATACAATTTTTCTCTTCTGTAACATGCTAAGTTTTTTAAGATATACTGTAAAATTTCTCATTTTAAAATTTCTCCCCTTTTGAGTTCCCCTTAAGTGGAGTTTCCAAAAACAAATCACCTATGTTTCTTTACATTTACAGGAGATTCCAAACACCCACTTTTTACGTCTGTAACATTTTACGTTTCCAAGATATTCTGTAGATATAGTCTTTCAAAAAATTCACCCCAATTTGTCACCCCTGTTTAACCGCCAATAATTGGATTTTCCAAAAACTAAAAAAATACGTGTTTCTTTATTTATAAAGGAGATCCCATATACAAATTTTCAGTTCTGTAATATCTTTCGTTTCTGAGATATATGTATCCTCATTAAAGTCATTAAACCCACTTTTCACCCTTTTACACCCCACCTATTGCGATTTACAGCAAACAAAAAAATACGTGTTCCTTTATTTTTAGAGGAGATTCTAACTACCAATTTTTATATCTGTAAATTTTAAAGTTCTAAGATGTAGACACACTCATTTTAAAAAATTTACCCCCCACCTTTTCATCCACCAATATTTGGAATTTTCAAAAACGAAAAAATACGTATTTCTTTACTTTTAAAGTAGATCCCAAATACCAATTTTCAGGTCTGTAATATCTTCAGGTTCTGAAATACAAGTAGCCTCATTTAAGACATTCAACCCATTATTCACGCTTTTACACCCTTCCTATTGGGATTTTCCGAAAACAAAAGAATACGTGTTTCTTTATTTTTGAAAGAGATTCTAAATACCAATTTTTACATCTATAAACTTTAAAAGTTTTGAGATATAGATACACTCATTTTAAAAATTCACCCCCCTTTTCACCCCCCATTAATTGGATTTTCCAAAAACAAAAAATACGTGTTTCTTTATTTTAAAGGAGATCCCAAACATCAATTTTCAGATCTGTAATATATTCAGGTTCTGAAATATAAGTAGACTCATGAAAGGCGTTGGACAACTTTTTCAGACTTTTCCACCCTTCCTATTAGGATTTTCCGAAAACAAAATATACATGTTTCTTTATTTTTAAAGGAGATTCTACATACTAATTTTCACATCTATAACCTTTAAAAGTTTTGAGATATAGATACACTCATTTTAAAATATTACCCCCTTTTCACCCTCTCTTAATTGGATTTTCCAGAAACAAATAATACGTGTTTCTCTATTTTTAAAGGAGATCCCAAACACCAATTTTCAGGTCTGTAATATCTTCAGTTTCTGAGATATAAGTAGCCTCATTAAAGGCATTTAACCCTTTTTTCACCCCTTTTCACTCCTCCTATTGCGATTTTCCGAAAACAAAAAAATACGTGTTTCTTTATTTTTAATGAAGATTCTAAATATCAATTTTTACATCTGCAAACTTTAAAAGTTTGGAGATATAGATTCACTCATTTTAAAAATTCACCCCCCTTTTCACCCTCCCATTAATTGGATTTTCCAAAAACAAAAAATACGTGTTTCTTTATTTTTAAAAGAAATCAAAAGTACCAATTTTCAGGTCTGTAACATCTTCAGTTTCTGAGATATAAGTACCGGTATCCTGATTAAAGGCATTCAACCCACTTTTTCCCCGTTTTCACCCTTTTTCACCCCTCCTATTGGGATTTTCTGAAAACAAAAAAATACGTGTTTCCTTATTTTTAAAGGAGATTCTAAATACCAATTTTTACATCTGTAAACTTTTAAAGTTTTCAGATATAGATACACTCATTTTCAAATTTCACCCCCCTTTTCACCCCCTTAGCGAAGGAATATCCAAAAATTCTCTCTTAGCGAGCACCTACATCTTAATATGAATCTATCCCCAAAATTTCATTTCTTTATGTCCAGTAGTTTTGGCTCGGCGATGATGAATCAGTCAGTCAGTCAGTCAGTCAGTCAGTCAGTCAGTCAGTCAGGACAAGTTATTTTATATATATAGATTTTTATTCATGATTTTATTATTATTACCATCAAAGAAAGTTACAAGTTGACAGTATACAGTAATTGAAGAATATGAGAAGGTGAAGCGTTAATGTGGGGAAGATATGTAAGGCGATAGAAATGGGAACCGTTTACTGCGCTTCTATGGTAGTATGGGATTAGCAGTTACGAATACATTCTTCAAGCTCAAGGCTATACACCGCTACACATGGGACGGTAGAAGCACCAGATCCATTGTAGACTATTCATACCCGACTCTTTATTTAGGAATTGAATTCAGATTCAGGAAATTTGTTCGGAATGTGCAGGTGGTGGGGTCATGTGAGGTGAATGGAGGAAAATAGGCTATGTAGGAGAATAATGCAGGAGACCAAAAGGACGATGGTTACACTCGCTTTCTAGTAGTTTATAGACGAAAGGTATTGAACTAAATAAGGCCTGAGAGCTAGTTACAAATGTTTGTGGGGGCCCGTAATAAGATCACAGTGGCTAGCAGACTGAACGTTGAAAGGCATAACAGTGTAAACCGAAGATGTATGTGTGTATGGACGTATCTACGTGTGTTTGCAACATTGTTTGTGATTACAGTATGTTGTAGTTTTTGTGCTACACTAATCATAAGCATATTTACAGATATCTTCTACGAATTTCTTACGAATTTCTCTACAATTGCTTGAAATAATTGTGTGTCCCAACTCAGAAGCTTTTTTTATCTGTGTGACATTTCGAACATTTTGAATTAATTTTTGAGTGACTTAATTGTAATTATGTTGTTGTTTTTTGTTTTTTGTTTTTTGCTAGTTGCTTTACGTCGCACCGACACAGATAGGTCTTGTGGCGACGATGGGACAGCGAAGGGCTAGGAGTGGGAAGGAAGCGGCCGTGGCCTTAATTAAGGTACAGCCCCAGCATTTGCGTTGCATGAAAATGGGAAACCACGGAAAACCATTATCAGGGCTGCCGACAGTGGGGTTCGAACCTACTATCTCCCGAATACTGGATACTGGCCGCACTTAAGCGACTGCAGCTATCGAGCTCGGTGTGTAATTATGTTACGCTACATGTAAGCATATTTACAGATATTTTCTACGAATTTCTTACGAATTTCTATGCAATTGCTTGAAATTATTATGTTTCACTATTTGTAAGCTGTTTTTATTTCGCGCGTATTTTTTGACGTAGAATACGTATTTCGTTTCGTTCTTGTACTCCCCGCGTAGAATTTGGACCGTCACGCGGAAAAGTATGGTAAGCTCGGCTTCATAACTTCTCAAACCTAAAAGGGTGATGAATGAAAATATTCTTTGAAATTAGTTTCACTAATCAGTGACGTCATGGCGAGTGCAGGGAGTACCCGCTATTTCGTTTTGAAATGTTGTTATCGTAATTAAATAGCTCATGACTCCGAGATATTAGAGTGTTAAGAAAATGGCGTATGGCTTTTAGTGCCGGGAGTGTCCGAGAATATGTTCGGCGCGCCAGGTGCAGGTCTTTAGATTTGACTCCCGAAGGCGACCTGCGCGTCATGATTAGGAAGAAATGATGATGAAGACGACACATACACCCAGTCCCCGTGTCAGAGAAATTAACCAATGATGCTTACAATTCTGGACCCAGCGGGGATCGAACCCGAGACCCTGTGACCAAAGGCAAGCACGCGAACCATTTAGTCATGGAGCCGGACATGAAAATGTTGCAAGTGGTTTACATACGTTTGTCTTGTTTCCTTTCATTATCATTACATTTCTTGGGTTTTATAATTCCTTGTAATTTTTTTATATCTTTGTCAGCCATATTTTCTTAATGATTTGTACTTGTATGCTTATGTTTATTCGCTACTATACCACTGTAATAATAATATTATTATTAATAATAAAAACAACTTTGACGTTCATTGTAATGCTATCATTGAAAGCTGAATTTCTGTGGGTAAGGATTTTTCGGATAATAACGAGTGTGTCAACAGAGATTTTCAACATGCCAACAATAATTAAATGGTGTTCCAAGGTTTTTTACCTTCTTTCTAAAGTCTATTCACTCTGTTGGAACTGAACCCACGACCTAAGAGAGTGTCATGAGGCAGTCACACTACCATTTGTCCTCAGACCATTTACATCAATACTGAAACTGTGAGAATGTTAGGTCGTAGGCCTATAGATATCAAGATATACCGAAACGTTAATCCACTACTAGACCTGCCACCAAGGCTATTAAAACACCAACCGGATCATGGCGTACTGACCTCCTTGAGTATCATTACTTCAAAAGACAAGCCATAAAAACGGAATTAATTACTCCTTGAAGTCGAAGAAGAAGAACTAGATGTAGTGTGAAGATATAGCTTTATAGGACAAGGACAGTTAGTTAACCAATCCAAAAATAGGACTATGTTTTACTAAAGAGGAAAATCACCCAAATATTTTGTATGAATCGTCTATTATCTGAAACGAGCATTCATACCAGAGTCCAGAGAGATTATTTCGTATCTGAATCATTCCAGTAAATTTGATTTTTATATAGCAATCTCGGCTAACTGGCCCCGACGCGACGGTAGAGCTCCGGCATTCAGAGCTCAAGTTAGCGGGTTAGATCCAGGCTCAGTGTGTTCGTATTTGGAGGTTCTCAAATACGCCAGCCTCATGGCACTAGATTTACCGGTACGTAAACGAACACGTGCGGGTTAAGGTTCCGGCACCTTGGCATCCCCGAAAACTGTAAAAGTAGTTAGTTGGGGGTTCGTGTGTCTATTTCTAGCCGTTGTAAGGCAGACCCTCCGATGAGGGTGGGCGGCATCTGCCATGTGTAGGTAACTGCGTGTTAGTGTGGTGGAGGATAGTGTTATATGTGGTGTGTGAGTTGCAGGGATGTTGGGGACACCACAAACACCCATCACCCGAGCCATTGGAAATAACCAATGAAGATTAAACTCCTCGACCCGGACGGGAATCGAACCAGGGACACTCTGTACCGCAGGCCATTACGCTGACCATTCAGCCAACGAGTCGGACTAGTTGGGGGTATAACCGTACAAAGCAAATTATTGCTTGTTGTAGGACCGAGGGAGAAGGAGGGACAGGAAAAGTGTGTTATAAATATATAATTGAAACGGGAATATCGTACCGACATTCACCGCCCAAAGTATTTCTGAGACAACGCAAGCTAATACCCGTTTATACCGCTTTCTACGATAGTTTAATCCTGTTGTAAACAAATAGGCGGAACACCTTGCCTATGCACGTGGAGATGGACGTAGTGGATTGGATAAGCAACCGGCGCACTCACTCGACTGTATGCGAGCTCGAAGAAAAGTAGTACGTCGCATTAATTTTATTTTAGTTTATTACATTTAGAGACTTTGGAAGAGTACGTAATCAAATTTAAATATGGTTGTCATATATACCGGTATATATTGAACCCATGACCTTTGTGCCCTAAGAACATTATGCATAAATCGACAATCATTTAAAAGTTGGATTCTTGATAGCATGGATTTGACACGTGACGAGGGGGTGATTACCTTCGGTCCCACGCTCTGGGGTACGAGACGTCAACCACACGTGTCGACGGCGGAAGAATCTCAAGTCATTTTTATGAACTATTTCAAAGCGCATGTACATGGCGTGACCCAAGCCAAGTCGAAAAAATATAGTGCCTATCAAAGGAGGTCAATCATCTCACAAATCGAACCCGTATACATTTTAAATGTCCATGAACACTACCGCCAGAAATGTAGCAAGCATGTAGTCACTTTCAAAACTCTTGAAATTACAGTTTAGTTAAGTCAGAAAATTTATAGAAATTTTCTTGGCGGCAAAGATAGGTAAGAAAGGTAGGTATCCCTCAATATGGACCTAAAGGGTTCAGTAAATGGTTTTAATAAAATAGTGAATAAATAACGAGAAATGAAGGCACAAGGCGTGGTGTAATACAGGAACTCTTCTCGTAGTGAGGGAAAGTCCCAGGCTGTCCAGCGTGGAGATAAGGTGTTGCATCTTGCAGCAGCAGTCAGTGTCAGTATTCATAGTGAGAGAAATGGTGCAAGAGGTAGGACCATCGCGTGTAGTGAAGCACAAAGGAGGAAAACCGCTCAGAAGTCACCATAGGCAGTGCATTGTGAATGTGTTGAATAAACTAAGTGAGCAGAATCCAGGTTTAGTCCTTTATTCAGAAGTCCAGATCTTTGCCCTGTTATCGCATGCGATGCGCAGCACTGTACGTCCGAACACGAGACGTTGACTGGGTGGAAGTCGGTACTACACGCTCAGCGAATCGCAACTCTTTCTTTGGCGGAGGCGTGGACATACCATGTTTACATCAGGGTTAAACACTCGTGAAAAGACATATAGGTGATTTGAAACTACCGCTGTATGCACAGGCAACGGGTACGACGGCCAGTCATGCGGCTGCTCGCTTCTCTGAGCTTGCCAAGGACAAATGACGTCAGAATAGAACATTCTATACGTTCTATGTCACTATCTCTTGAATGAAGCATGATATCAAATTTCTGACTACACCATCATGTAGCCCAGATCGGTGTTTAATATGGTGATGTACCAAGTTTCAAGAAGATCGGCGGCAAGATAGCCGAGTAATTAGAAGTTAGAATTATATGAATTTTGAAGTCTGTAGTCCGACCTCCACGTATAAAATAGAGCCACGAGGTCGGTACTAAAGTCTCAAAACTATGTAAATAACTAGGTAATCATTGTAAAATTCTAACCCATGTATACCATAAAAATTTTGATATTGAAAATATCTTAACACAACGAATCATCTGTATCCAGACAAACTGTAAATGTCCCAGATTAAATCCATGTAAAATTTTTAAATAATATAAGAAAAAACTGTACCCATACATTCTATAAAATTTGTAAATATTATAAATATCCTAACACAAAGAAGCATCTGTATCCAGAATAACTGTAAATATCCAGGATTAAATCCATGTAAATATTGCAAATAACATAAGAAAAACTGTAAAACTGTATCCATATATTCTATAACAATTGTAAATATTTTAAATATTCTAATAATTCTGCAATAAAGTTATACAGTAAAAGGGGTGATATGGATATACTATCAAATATAAATTGTAAAAGTACAACAGCAACTCTATATTGCAACCTTTAAAAACAAATGCAAAAACACATAACCATGTAAACCGAAATTCAGATGTACAAACTTAAAATTCAATAAAGCACTTGGGCAAGAGGTCGAGACCCCCTCCCCACTCCTTCACCGAATCAAAGCCCTATTCCCCCTCTCACAAACTCTAACAATCCAACAAACCCGCCGAATCTCCTGACCAGAGAGAAGGCGTCATCTTCTAGTTGGCCCGCCCCTCTCCTTCGAGGAGGGGAATGAAAACCTTCCCTAGGTCCTAGGTCAGTAGTAAATCTGTATCTTCGTGTCGTCCCAGCCGTCTCGTGCGCGGACCAGCTGCGTGACGTTTTGATTCTACATCGTTACTCTGCCCGGCGAAACGCCGATATTCTACGCGTAAAGTACGAATAATAATAAATTTTGTAATTTCGATGTACGAATCTCGAACTTTGAATTTTCAGTGTCAGAGGAGGTGTTTAAAATATTGCAAGTCATTTATAGTGATTGACTAACTGTGACACGAACGTGATGCGATTTATCTCGTAAAAGTAACACTCATTCTACGAACAAGTATTCGCGAAGTGACTCGTGAGAACTTAATTCTCTTTCTGAAAGACTGTGCTTCGTATGAAAATTTAGTTGTTCTCTTAAAGACTGTGCATTCTAATTATTTTGTTTGAATAGCACTCCGAATGTGCGTTTACAAAACTGTGCTTTATTTTCTGAAAAACTGTGCCCTATCACGTACGAATTGATTGTGCCTCAGTGTTGGAACTTCGCCTCTTGCGTAGACTATGCCTTAACTTCATGACTGTGCTTTTGTTTATTTCCGTATGAACTGTGCTCTTTCAGACTGTTTTGATTTCGAATGACTATTAAACATGAAAGAAATGTGTTAATGTTAATGTTTGAAAGACGACCGCCTCTGTGGTGTAGTTGTTAGTGTGATTAGCACTGGTTCGATTCCCGGCTCTGCCACGAAATTTGGAAAGTGGCACGAGGGCTGGAACGGGGTCCACTCAGCCTCGGGAGGTCAACTGAGTAGAGGGGGGTTCGATTTCCTCCTCGGCCATCCTGGAAGTGGTTTTCCGTGGTTTCCTACTTCTCCTCTAGGCAAATGCCGGGATGGTACCTAAATTAAGGCACGGCCGCTTCCTTCCCTCTTCCTTGTCTATCTTTTCCAAACTTCCCACCCCCCCCCACAAGGCCCCTATTTAGCATAGCAGGTGAGGCCACTTGGGCGGGGTACCGGTCATTCTGCCCAGTTGTATCTCCCGACCCTATGGCTCACATTCCAGGACACTGCCCTTGAGGCGGTAGAGGTGGGATCCCTCGCTGAGCCCGAGGGAAAAACCGAACCTGGAGGGTAAGCAGATTAAGAAGAAGAAGAAGAAAAATCTCAGTGATAGGGAAGGCTACGAACTGTGTTTTTCACACTACGCCATTAATTTCAATTTCTCCGGCGAACGAATCACTTTTAATTATGTAATTTATCTTTCGTAGTAGATTGTAAAACTAATTTAATCTCTTCGATAAAAGCATCACTTGAAACATTTATGTGTGCTATTTACGAACAGTGGAACTCGTAACTCGTATGAACAATGTTACACAATTATCTCCAATGCAGTGCTGTGAGAAAGTGTCATTCAGGTTTTATTGACGTTCTGTTCGGTGTTACACGCTTCTGTACTCCCTTCTTGGGACTTAAGTGGAATTCAGTCATTAACTATACTGTACATTCCAGGCTGCACTTCACCTGTCATCAGACTCCGTGGTTCAAGCCTCTACCAGAACTTCCAGAACCATCGACCACCGAGGGATTACGCGGTTCCATGGTGCAGAGAGGTGTTCAATGGTGAGGGGAAGGAGCTCATCATCACGGGACATCCTCGACGCCGACACCGCGGGGACGGCGTCCTCATTTTCCAACCTGGACTCTGTAAATTCACCTGTTCATCTATGACAAAGTGACATGATTTGCTCCTTTCCTTTGGAATAAACAAAAATGTAAAACTATAAGAACTTATTGTACTACCCTCTCTCTTACGTTTCGTAATCATAAACCGTACACGCGCTGGCGAAAACCCATGCTCTCCACTGAATAAAGTACGGGCGTCGTCGATACGGTTACAATATATTTTCTTTTTTTCAGCCCGAGTCTTCATTTCATGCCACCATAGGTTTTGCTATTATAGCAAAAGGTAAAGACCTCAATCAAATCAGGAAAGAACTGGGTTAGTTTGTTGAGTTTTCCCTGGGTTATTCTTGAAAGATTTGTTTAAGAGTGTGGAGTAAATAGTGTGGGGTTTATATCATCGTTACTCTCCCTTTGACGAATGATGTCTAGCAGATTACCACAGCTAATCAGAGCGGGCACATTATTTCAGGAGTCACCGAGATAATGCCGGACGTTCGTGCTTGCTAGTCGGGAGACCGTCAGGTTGCAGTGTCTCTTCGTGCACTGCGTTGAGTCCGGCTACGCTTACAAACACTCAGAGTGTGGATGTATCCCGCTATGAATTAATTAATAATGCAGTCGAATTAAATATACCGCTGCTCTAGTTCAGTCCGGCTCCTTGGCTGAATGCTCAGCGTACTAGCCTTCGGTTCAGAGGGCCCCCGAGTTTGATTAACTGCCGACCTTTGATTCTGACCACAACACACCACACAAATACGGATATTGAGCATGTTGCTCCATATTGGTTTGGCGTCGGGAAGAGCATCCGAATGTAAAGTTCGGTCAAAGCCATATCAAGTGCTGACTCCAATTAATTCTGGGAAAAGCCAGGCAGAATAATAGCATAGTCACCGTAGTTTAGGCTGAAGCGAAAACAGCCTGCGAGTTATGTCACTCAAAGACGTGAGAGTCATATAACGTCTGTTGCCACTTGCACAACGCCTTATGGTTAATGTTTTGAAGGAGAGTGTGGAGAGAAAAATAATAAGAGGCGTGCTAAAATTTCAGTTCATTAACCAAATCACTGTTGATGTAAAGGCAAATTTCTATGTTGGAATGAAATTATTAATAGAAGAATGGGAGAAGAAAAAAAGACTCACTGCCCAACAAACTTTAGATTGAAAGAAAAAAAGAAGCAAAGTAAGGTTTCGAATTCTAGATCCTCGACGTAAACTACAATAATATAGAGCCTTGAATATTAAAGACATTCATGGGAAACGTGAGACCGTAAAATTAAATGGAGCAAACGTCTACTTGAATAACACAATAATTGGATCTTAACTTTGCATTTTAAACAAGGAAGTAAAATACTTTGGATTATATCGGACTTATTTTGGACTTGGCAGGTTCGATCCTGGCTCATCCCGGTGATATTTGAAGGTGCTCAAATACTTCAGTCTCCTATCGGTAGATTTACTGGCACGTAAAAGAACTCCTGCGAGACTAAATTCCGGCACCTCGGCGTCTCCGAAAACCGTAAAAATGGTTAGTGGGACATAACGCGAATAACATTATTATTATTACTTATTTTGGAACGTTGAACTATCATATTATGAATGAGAAATTAGAATTTAAAGCTCTGATTCACTCTTTCTTTCTTTCCTTTCTTTCTTTCTTTCTTTCTTTCTTATTCCGCTTACCTTGGAAGGTTGGTTTTCCCCTCGCACTCAGCGAGGGATCCCACCTCTACCGCATCAAGGGCAGTGTCCTGGAGTGTGGGACTTTGAATCGGCGGGATACAACTGGGAAGGAGGACCAGTACCTCGCCAAAGTGGCCTCACCTGCCATGCTTAATAGGAGTCTTGTGGAAGGATGGATACATCGGAAAGGATACACAAGGAAGAGGCCTTATGTTAGGTACCATTTCGGCATTTGCCTGGAGGAGAAGTGGGAGACCACGGAAAACCACTTCGAGGATGGCTGAGTTGGGAATCGAGCCCCCATCTACTCAGTTGACCTCCTGAGGCTAAGTGGACCCTGTTCCAGCCCTCGTAGTGGTAGAGCCAGCAATCGAAATTGGGCCTATGGGAGATGGCAGGTAATCAGACTAACCATTATACCACAGAGGCGTTCCTCATTCACACAAGTTTAGAAATTAAATTTGAAATATTAAATTGGGAACGTATAATATATATAACATCAAACCTTAAACTACCGAGCGAGTTGGTACGGGCCGTATATCTGTAAGCTTGCATTAGGGATACGGTGGGTTCGAACACGATAACGGCAGCCCTAAAGATAGTTTATGTAGATTTATAATTTCACAGCTCGGGCAAATGCTGCTGCTATATATTCATTAAGGACACGGCCACTTACTACCCCGCCATAACCCTTTCCTATCCTATCGTCACCTAAAACATATCTGCAATAATTTAGTGCGACGTTGAAACCTCAAGCAAAAAATAAAGCAGAACAACTTTTCACTGAAGCTGATCCTTAGCTCAGTGATCGTTCTTTTAATGGCTAAGAGTTAAATCTCACGTTACTCTCAACTTCAAGTTTCTTTTGGCGTGGATTTCAACTACGTAAGTTGAGAAAAAATGATTTGACGTACAAGAAATAAGCTGTCTAGACACACCCCGTAAGCTACGTACTTGCTGCAGAATACAAGAAAAGAAACAGTTTTGTAATTTGAATTAATTGGAGCTTTAAGAAAATCTCCATCTTCCTTGTCGGGAACCCTGGCTGAGTGGTAGGGTGCTAGCCTTTGGTTCGACGGATTCCAGGTTCGATTTCCTGTCGGGCTGCATTATATTAACTCTAACAGGTAATTTTTTCTCACATATTAACATACGGTCCACCTTACAAGTACTTCAACCAGGTTTATCCACATGAACTTAGAAAAACCTAATTAGCTTAATTTAGACTTATAGGCTACTGCAAAACTATTTAACTGGATTTGTGGAACCAGTGAAATTATACCTTAGACTTCAATTTTTGAGTTAATGACATAGAGTACTGTACAAATTTCACAAGGAGCCTCCGTGGCTCAGAGGGCAGCGCGTCGACCACAGTGGTTCAAATCCCATTCCCTCCATGTGTGATTTGTGCTGGACAAAGCGGAGGCAGGACAGATTTTTCACCGGGTACTCCGGTTTTCCCTGTCATCTTTCATTCCAGCAACACTCTCCATTCTCATTTCATAGCATCTATCACACATGAACAAATCACTTTGGGAGTGGCGACCCCATCGTACTAATAGCCTATAATCTGCATCATTCATTACATCCCTGACCCGGTCATTGACTGGAAAACAGGTTGTAGGTTTTCATTTTCACAAATTTCACAAGCACTATAAACTGCACTACCTTCTTAAGGACGTCGCAGCAAACTGGCGATATATTATGATATTAATTGTAACATCATTTCTACTATTTAAACTTATATTACATATTATTATGCATGAATAAATTTTCTCCCAGTGGCCCACAGGGGCTCACAACTTGCAGGACATTGGTGCTTCTGAAGCTGATTACAATTACTAGTAGAGTCACTTAATTATCCGGACATTATTGGTCTGCTCTTGTTCTCCTCCGGTCTCTGTAGAACTAAACCTGAGAGATGTAGGAGGTCTCATGTATTTTCATGGCTCTTTCGTTCATTTTTAACATACTTAATTGCTCGCGGGGTCCAACTATTCCTCTTCCTTCTCTGGTAATATTAAGGAGCCTATACATCGTTATTGGCTTCTAATACAGCAACCACCATCAAATCTCCAATAAAACTCCTGATACGTTGAAGCCTGCTTGACTCCTTTCGACCGTGGGTATGAGCTGGGATACTCTTGGTGACGCCATGTAATTTCTTTTTTGCTAGGGGCTTTACGTCGCTCCGGCACAGATAGGTCTTATGGCGACGATGGGATAGGAAAGGCCTAGGAGTTGGAAGGAAGCAGCCGTGGCCTTAATTAAGGTACAGCCCCAGCATTTGCCTGGTGTGAAAATGGGAAACCACGGAAAACCATTTTCAGGGCTGCCGATAGTGGGATTCGAACCTACTATCTCCCGGATGCAAGCTGACAGCCGCGCGCCTCTACGCGCACGGCCAACTCGCCCGGTATGTAATTTCTAGTACCCCTTGATTTACTTGGACTCGAATTTCGTCTTAGCAGCGGTGCTCTAATTTATGCTATAGTTTGACTCTCGCAGGAGGCGATTAAAACTAGTGACTCTGTAGAGGCTCCCAACTTAGAAACTCAGGTTGTGACCACGAGTTAAGTCTAGCAATGTTAACATTTATTCGGTCAATTTCCTTACATGACCTCTCTTAGTCAACACTTCTTCTATTCCGACACCGATAATTTCGTGTGGCTATTTCTAGCCGAGTGCAGCCCTTGTAAGGCAGACCCTCCGATGAGGGTGGGCGGCATCTGCCATGTGTAGGTAACTGCGTGTTATTGTGGTGGAGGATAGTGTTTTGTGTGGTGTGTGAGTTGCAGGAATGTTGGGGACAGCACAAACACCCAGCTCCCGGGCCACTGAAATTAACCAATGAAGGTTAAAATCCCCGACCCGGCCGGGAATCGAACCCGGGACCTTCTGAACCGAAGGCCAGTACGCTGACCATTCAGCCAACGAGTCGGACTCCGACACCGATTATATTAGGTTTAAGAAGTCTAGAGAGTATTTCATCTCCACGCCTTTCAAAGTCTGTTGGTTTACTTTGCAGATGCCTCAATATTTCTGGAGGGGTCAGACATCTTCCTTTCTATGTGCTGTTTAGTGTTAGGAGAGGATGGCTGCCTAGCTATATATCCTTCTAAACAAGAATAACAACCGTTATTACTAATACACTCAGTCCCCATCACAATACACAAAATGAAATTCCAAAGGAGCTAACCGTTTTTAAACACACTTTATTATCGTCCGGTTATATACTATGACTAATGTCCTAACAAGTATGAAATGAGACTAATCAGATCGGTCTGCTTTAGCTCTTACATATCTACAGTGTTTTAAAATGAATTTGCAAGTTAGGTTTCTGAGCATCGTGTTTGTGTCTTTGAGTTATTAAGCCGTTCGAAGTCTTCCCTAGGTAATGAAATTCTTGCTTGTGAAAATTTAAATATCTGTTTATCTCTTAATTTTTGGTAAGGTACCATATGCTAGTAACACAACTCGTTATGTTATCATATTTGTAAACAGATCAAAAGAAACAACAGTATGCCTATACAGATGTTTTATAGCTTGCTTGTAATAGTCTATAATCATCAAAGATCAGATTACACTTGGGACAGTCAGGACTATCATTATGTGTAATACTACGTATTTTCTAAGTTACGGAGAGTTGTTAGGCGTATCTTCCTATTGCCAAGTGCTTTGCTTCATTTGGACACACCGAAGATTTAGGTCCGTATGCTGATTATATCTGGCTATACAATAATAAATTATATCTCCACACCTAATATTTGAAGTAGTGTAGATTCACAAGGGGTGTGTCAAACATAGGCCAATCATGTCTGTTTAAAGGATCACTCACGAGGTGCGCGGACAGGCTTAACGTGAATGGGGTAAGCATACATGGGGAGGATCTCGAGTGGAATGAGTCCATTAGGAGGCAGAATTATAATCGATTAACGTGAAATGAATTAATTTCTGGTTATCTTTAGATGTAGGATACTATTAAGGGAGAACAGACACCTTTGACCTACCAAAAATCTACTTTTCAATATTTTTAATATTCTGAAGCAGAAGAAGATATCTGATAAACGTGATTCACCTATAAAGCACTTTGTAAAATGTGAAAGAAATCTGGTACGAAAACAAATGTTGACAACTTCGACAGGGAATTAATCTCGGGGCAAAACTAGGAATAAACAAAGTATGAAATATATGTACGATAAGGCGAAACTCATTATAAATGTACAGGGAACTATTTGAGCTTTTAGATTGGTTGTAAAATATGTTTATTTTCAATAAAATGATAATGGCGTGTGGCCTCCGAAGAGACCTGGTGCATGTCTTTCGAGTTGACGCCATATAGGATTTGGACCGATCCCATTGGAAATAGGATAGCGGGGAGAGAGAATTCGGTCGTGTCGAATGTTCTGCTTATCTCCCGGTCCAAATCCTCAATATATTATCGCATTCTTATCATTCAAAAGAAACTGACAATATTTCAACATCTAATTCTAAAAAATGTTACACACAATATTTCATTTGTAGAAGACATGATCAAACTAAACTTCACGATTCTTCTTCTTCTTCTTTATCTGTTTACCCTCCGGGGTCGGTTTTACCCTTGGACTCAGCGAGGGATCCTACCTCTACCGCCTCAAGGGCAGTGTCCTGCAGCTTCAGACTCTGGGTTGGGGGATACATTTTGGGAGGATGACCAGTACCTCGCCCAGGCGGCCTTACCTGCTATGCTGAACAAGGGGCTTGCTGGGGGATGAAAAGATTGGAATGGTTAGACATGGAAGAGGAAAGGAAGTGGCCGTGGCCTTAAGTTAGGTAACATCCCGGTATTTGCCTGGATGAGAAGTGGGAAAGCACGGAAAACCACTTACAGTATGGTTGAGGTGGGAATCGAACCCACCTCTACTCATTTGACCTCCCGAGGCTAAGTGGACCCCGCTCCAGGCCTCGTACCACTTTTCAAATTTCGTGGCAGAGCCGGGAACCGCAACTGGGCTTCCGGGGGTTTCAGTTAATCACACTAACCACTACACCACAGAGGCGGACAAACTTCACGATTCAATAAAACAAAATAAAGAAAAATGTGTCTGCCTCTGTGTTGTAGGGGATAGTGTGATTAGCTGCCACCCGTGGAGGCCCAGGTTCGATTCCCGGCTCTGCCACGAAATCTGATAAGTGGTACGAGGGCTGGAACGGGGTCCACTCAGCATCGGGAGGTCAAATGAGTACAGGTGAGTTCGATTCCCACCTCAGCAATCCTGGAAGTGGTTTTCCGTGGTTTCCCACTTCTCCTCCAGGCAAATGCCGGGATGATACCTAACTTAAGGCCACAGCTGCTTCCTTCCCTCTCCCTTGTCTATCCCTTCCAATCTTCCCGTCCCCCACAAGACCCCTGATCAGCATAGCAAGTGAGACCGCCTAGGCGAGGTACTGGTCATTCTCCCCAGTTGTATTCCCGAACCAACGTCCCACGCTCCAGGTTACTGCCCTTAAGGCGGTAGAGGTGGGATCCTCGCCGAGACCGAGGGAAAAACCAACCCTGGAGGGTAAACAGATTAAGAAGAAGAAGAAAAATGTGGTGAGTATGTCTACAGTGTATATGGGACATATGGTCTTAAGGCTCCCCTCAATCCCATTCTTTGTGATATAAATCCTATTGAACTTGTGTGGGCACAAATAAAGTCATGTAGCAAAATACAGACTGACTTAAAGTGAGTGAATTTGAACAATTATTGTTTCGCGAAGCAATAGCCAAGGTAACTCCCTTAAAGTGGGAAAATTCTCGTCGTCATGACTTTTAAGTGGAAGTATTCTGTTAGATGTGGCATAACGGTCAATATTTTCTAAGATTTGGTAATATCATTATGTTCTGACTCTGGTGGAAACGATGAATACACATGCCTAAATGTACCACCGTACTCTTTATCAGAAGAAGACGAAATAGGCAAAATTAGAATACTGTATGAAGAAATCCCTCGCCTTATAAACTAGAGCAAATCCTGTCAAATTACACAGCGTGATTCAGTCACCCTCTCCAATGTAGTTTTATGCAACCCACAATATTCAATCCGTCCTGAAAACATCTGCCCTACCGGTATGCTCAAACAACACAACCGGATATCTTGGTATTTTCCGCCTCAACATGATAAGACGCCGTAATGTTATACTCGTATTAAACACTGGAAGACATGCCTGTGCCTTCTAGAAAGTATGAACCTGACACGCCGGTGAAACACTAAATTGATATTGTGACCGCAGTCAACATAACTTGCTGAAAGATGCGCAGTGTGCCGTGCGCTACCGTAGTAAATGAAACGGCGTATGGCTTTTAGTGCCGGGAGTGTCCGAGGACAAGTTCGGCTCGCCAGATGCAGGTCTTTCGATTTGACTCCCGTAGGCGACCTGCGCGTCGTGATGAAGATGAAATGATGATGAAGACTACACATACACCCAGCCCCCGTGCCAGCGAAATTAACCAATTAAGGGTAAAATTCCCGACCCTGTCGGGAATCGAACCCGGGACCCCTGTGGCCAAAGGACATAACGCTAACCATTTAGCCATGGAGCCGGACGCTACCGTAGTGTAGTAGGTAAACGCATGGGGGAGGTTCGAGTCCAGGGTGAAGATTATAAATTTTGGAAATATTCTTTTAATACGTACCGCACGCAATGTACGTTCAGTACCCACTTTCATGCAATTTGTGTGGGAATGGATGTGTTTGTGGCCCTTAGAAGGGCCGATTAGTTAGCAGGCCGGACACATACAGACCGGAAATAATCGGAACATAACTGCCCTGACAATGATATATCGCACCAAATGCTCGATGTCATGACCGTTTTAGTTTATGAACATTCGGGCTTGGTGTCCAGTAAATCGTTTACCGCGTTGAATCATTCCAGGTGTAATTGCTCGGCAGGCGTCCGTGATGAGTTGCCGATGCTGATCGGGGTTTTCCGGCGTTTGGGTGTAAACGACGTTCTTCAGGTGTCCCCACAAGAATAAGTCTAACGGCGTTAAATCCGGTGATCTGGCGGGACAAGAAACAGAGCCTCATCGTCCTATCCATTTCACTGGCAATTCCTTGTTCAGATAGTTACGAACAGGCAAAGTTGAATGTGGTGGAGCTCCATCCTGTTGTAACCACATCGTCAAGCGATCGTTCAAGGGCACATCCTCCAGCAGCAGTGGGAGTTCCTGACACAGAAAGCGTAGGCGGCGTGGGCCCGTCCAATGGCTCTCAACGAAATAAGGTCCAGTCAAGCGATCCCCCAAGATTCCACACTGAACCTTCACACCCCATCGTATTTGATGGCCCACCTGTCGCACTCAGTGAGGAATGTCCGTACTCCAGTAGTGCACGTTGTGAAGATTGACTTTCGCATTTATGTGGAAGCGTGATTAGTCCGAGAACAAGATATGCGATACAAATGCTGCACCATTGTCCAGCCTGCTTAATAGCCTCCGACAGAACTCCATTCGAGCTTCGAAAGCCCGCCCATGGAGTTCTTGGTATAGCTCAAGATGGTATGGGTGAAATTTATATTCATGCAGTATTCGCCAGACGGGCGGCTGACTGGTGTTCACCTGTCGTGCAATCGCCCTTGTACTGATGTGTGGATTATTACGAGCTGCCTCCAGAATGTACAGCGCAGATTGTCGTAGCAGCCGGGTGTCGCCCGTCGGGATACCGTTCCTGGTATAGACGTATTTTCTCGCACGCGCTTTGTCCTGTTTCCCCGTAAATGATGATGATGCTTGTTGTTTAAAGGGGTCTATCTAAGGTCATCGCCCGGAAATGAGAAGGATATCAACGTATTGCTCTGTGGAAAAACTGCCTAATGATAGCAGAGATAACAGTACATTCAGGCCCTAACCAGTGGAGTATGCGCAGGGCACATGATGAATAGCAGCGTCATTCTACTGTTTGAATGTGGCAAACGTGGGCCTCTGTTTACGTTATTCGAATATCATACCGATGCAAAACTTTTGAACGATGCAAGATTCGAACCGCCGTTGGCACTTTCCGCCGATTGCTAGGCGAACGACTAACCACATCCGCTACGTTACACTGTTGGGAACGTTATGGGAGTACGAGGAGATCAGAGTACATAAGCCATTCGGTTCGGTGTTTAAGACATTAATTACTGCACTGTTACCTGGTTTTGTTCATTGATTCCCCTCTTCGTTACACGCGGTCACGAGGCACGACACATTAACATAGTTACATGGTAAAACGATGTTGCTCATGATTTCAAGGCGTCATGTTTTGCCAACGGATGATATAAAATTTCGCTAGGGTTCAGAAAAATGTGCTCACTGAACATTAGTACCGTACAGTACGCTTGCGGGTTAATGGCACCCCTACAACCATGTGCTCGATAGTTGGGCTGCAGCATACGATACTGGAAGGGGCTGCTGAATCACTCTGTATTGTACAGGCTTCACAGGTTTATATGGAAATAATTGAAGTAGACATGATGTAACGAAGGGAAAAAATCAAAACAGACTGAGGCAATGAGCTGTGACAACACAGAATAAAGCTCCTATTCATGCATCATTGTGTATGACGAATGAAAGTTCGTTAAAAGAGCAGTTTGAAGCTGTGAAAGAACGCAGAACTACGTCTGATCGTATTGCTGTAAATGAGACATCTTCACGCAGAAGAAGATATGATCGTTTTTCTGTAAATGAGACAACTGCTGACTTATTCTATAAAGGCAATGAACTGAGACAACATACAACAACATTCCTATATATACGTGCATTAATGAGCATTATTTCTACAGGAGACATTTATAAATGTTAATGGAGATTCCTTGAATGTGATTGTTACCGTGTTTGCGTGGAACAGATAGGTTAAAGATGTTGTGGGCATGAATGGGTCTCTCTAACAGTCAAAAGATTTATTTAAAACTAAAATACTAAGGCTGTATTTCTTTTGATTTCTTTTCAGATATTAAATTTTAACAAAACAACTCGCTCGGTGCACAACAAGATATCAGATACAAAACTAGCTTGCTAGCTTAGATACAAGGTAGAAAAACCTAAACATTAGCAAATAGTCTCTTAACAAGGAAAGCTCTCGACTTAACAATGTTACACGAGCGCTAGGGTTCCATTCACCTAATAGTTAAGGAGACAAACATTCCAATTTCTGTTAGCGGATATTTAAAATACACCATTTTCAAGAGCACCTTTTGCCCCAAATGTCACAAGTTACGACCTTCCACAGGCACCATTCCATGTTTACATACACATCTACTATGTTAATAGGAAGAGCGTCTTTTCTCTAGAAATTTACCTAGAAACGGAGTTCCAAACCTTTATAACCTTTAACTTTTACATTTGTGACCCGAGCATTTTTGCCCAATAATATTTAAACCTTCAGGCCTCTCTAGGCACAACCTACAATTTACAAGACCGTATTAGTTGTCTTTTTATATGGAAGAAATAATACAGGGGTATCGAGTACCCATTCTACCGGGCACTTTGCAGAAAACAGCAGGTTCAATTACTGGCCCAAAACTCAAAAATGTTTGGAGGCGGAAACATGCGCTCCTTGAAATCAAAGCTTAAAACCCTACTTGAACTTTTGGCCCAACAATACAGAGGCTAATCCCAAATTAGTGAGGTGGCTAGTTCGACAAGTTAAGTTACAAATGACAATAGTGAAAACAGTTACAAAATTGTAGTCACCTCAAGATTAAATTGAAGGGGAATTCGAGAGGGTAACGCACTCTCTATCCCCGGCGCTATAAACTAGTTGAACTTTTACATGAGAAGAAAGAAAACTTTACATTTTCGGAATTTTACAGTTAAATGATTAAAAATTGGAAACCTTCCCCTCGAGTTAGTTTGCAAGGACTACAACTATGTTATAGAAAACAGATGGCCATACCTTAAGCTGATGTGCTGCTTGCCGACGAGTGAGTGACCTCGCATCCTCACTAAACACATACATTCAGAAAGCTTGACTATCAATAAGACAAGTTAGCTCGAAAAAGCGTCAGCTTTTATACCCGAGAGGAAGTTTCGGGAGGGTCCTGGGCTAAACCCGGACACACCCCCTATTTTTATTGGTAGATAAAATAGGTACAAGATAAATATAATTGGCTGAAAAATAAATACATAAAATTTCTGACTTGCCAGACTCCAAAGCTGGCGGAATGAGTTAGAAGTGTTGCAAACTTTGAAATATCGAAAACAAAGTAAAATCAATTCAGTTTAGAAAACCTATAAACACCAAATTTCTATTTTAGTCGTTCCACTTTACACCAGAGTGCATGACATCAGTTTTTAATAGAGACATCTATGGAGAAAAGTCCAAACTTCTTGAAGTAGTTTCTGCAATCTTTGTGCATTAGGTAGCGTTCTTCAAAGCACTTCATTTAAATGTACGGGGTTAAGGTGTACCTCCCGGTACAGTAATGATATTTTATTTGATATTAATGAACAGGGCCATGGCATTGGCTACGACTAGGTTTTGTTGAGGATATTGCTTCTATTTCTCGACCTTGTAAATAGCGAAAGCAATTTTTGGTGCTATTCACAATCGTTCTGGTGATGAGAGCGTGAAGCCTGTAACCGTAAGTATCTCGCCCACGCTTTCTATGAGTTTAAAATTATTAGGCCTAAATAGGATCTCTTACAAATAGCGAAACCAATATTTTGTTTCTATTAAACAATTATTATCGTGATAAGAATGTGGAAATGTCGGTGCCTTAACCATTATATTATCTCTTCAGGTTGTCTCTGCCTGAATTTTAAAACATTTAAACAGAAATTATTGCAGAGACGGAACAATACTTCGGCATTATTACAATTCATAATGCTGATAAGACTATGGAAATACGGATCCAATAACCATAAGTATCTCAGCTTATTAACTCTAGTTAGAAATTTGCGTTGTAAACGGCGAAAGAATTTGACGCTATTCGCAATCATTGTGCTAAGAATATGGAACTATGGATCCAGAAACAATAAGTATCTCGTAGATTAGCGCTAGCTACTAGTTTAAAATGTTTAAACAGAATCTCTCTTTCGCCTTACGTACACTCACACATGTGCCTATTTCGAGCACCAGGCCTGTATTCTAGAACCCTTGTGCTGACGTTGTTATGGTTGCGAACGCTCATTTCTTCGTCCGATTCCTACAGCGGGAGAGTGTGGTGCCAATATCTCGAAAACGTTGCTTTTAGGACCTTAAAAACGTGGTGTTACTGAGTTTTCTTCTTCGCGTCGTAAGTACTGGTGTAAAATGTCCTTATAGGAAAAATTCAGTATTTCTCCTCATTAGCCTATGCTAATATGCCAAAGGATCCAAATTACGGTTTTCAAGAGAACATTATAGATTTTGGTATTCCGGATGGTACATAGCCTATACCATCTGGAATTATATTGTCTTTAAAATGGTGGAAGGTTTGTTTCTGAGATTGCCGATCACATATACACAAACTCAAAGCCTCTCTTTATATATTAAACCTGAAAATTATTTGATAATAAGCCACGACTAGATATTTCGGGGTGAGAAGATATCTGAATCATAGGGTACACTGAGTGTGTAGACCTAGAGCTGGATACAGAGAGAGAGGTCCTAGCTACAATTGAGTTCTAAATTCTTTAAAATGAATTTATTCGCATAAGGTTCACCTTACAATTGTGCAGGTTACAGTGAAGTTGTTTCCATAGATCATCCTTGATGGATAGTGACCCAACCAGGAAAACACTATCCCTCATGTGCAGCAACCAAACCATGAAACTACGATCCCTTATAGGCAACAACCAAACCATGGAGACACGATCCCTCGTGTGCAGCAACCAAACCATGAAACCACGATTCCTTGTAGACAGCAATGGGTCGTGGTTGATTCTTGAAGGTCCTGGTGCGGGATAACCACTCACTGATTATGTTACGCAAGTGTCCATATTTAACTGTCTTCCGAGTATCGGAATGGTTCACATAAACCATAACACATTGTGAATTGTAACCGTTGACTCGGTTCTAACTTAAAACCCAAACGTAAAAAAAGGAAGATAAGTTGAACTTGGGAAACTTGTGGTGACCTTCGACAAGAAAAAAAATGAAGTTTGATTTCTATCCCTTGCATACAGTTTTTCTGCCAAATTAATATTTGCACTGTTCATTGGAACTCATCACAACACAGTTTATTCCTGTTCAAGTCGAGAAATAGAACGTCTGATGGAATAACTGCACTTGTAGAATTATTTATAATTCTGAAGAAACTCAATGTTTGTAGCGACCTACTAGAAGCACAGTTCGTTTGGAAATTTTACTTGCATTACATGAATATCCATGAATGCACTTGTGTTGTGTTAATCACTATGACAAATCAGTATCATTTCTAACTACTGCATTATAATGTTATAATTATGAAAAGTCAGTTCGATGAAAAACAACATATCACTTTCACTACCGCATTTGATATGATTTCTAAGTGAATGATTAAACACTTGTTGTACGAAAAGTAAAGTCTATGAATATTCTGTTGCTCACATCGTAATGTTAAAGTCGAGTTCACTTAGAAAAATCACTATTATGGCTTCTAGCACACACGTAAATTTTAGTTATACAAATCTTAGAACCACATCATGCAATATTTGTAAGTTCCTCAATGAGGTTCAGCTTACTGAAAGTTTATAAGTATGTAACGCCGGAATTATTCTACGTTATACAACTCGCACGTGACTTAGGCACAATCTTGCCATGCAGCTTGATTACGTGTCATGCGGCGAACGAACATCGTCCTGTAGCCGATGTGTACTGCCGTGACAGGACCAAGAATTGTGGCCTTTTATATAGATTTAGCTTTCACGTAATTTTTTATAAAATCTTGCATATCTCCGTAATCCCTGGAACGATTTTGCAGAAATTAACATGAGGAGACGTTCGAAATGTGCACTATAGAATGCCGTTATTTCGGAATAAATGCCTCCAATGGTTTACAATATAGAAAATTGTCTTCGATGGATGTTTCCAGATCGTACGATGCAACCTGCCCTTGACACCACGCTGGCTGTGTGATGACGAAAGTATCGTCATGCGGGTTGACTACTTGCTCCTGCGAGCTTAACTACGAGCGCTGAAAATACACTCGCTAATATTTTATAAATTTTTATGGCGTATTTTATGTAAGAAATACTTGATGTACGGCCAATCCCGATACAATACTCATACAGCAAACAAGGGACTGACGCGGCTATTGGGCGACAATGCCTTCACATCGATATGTTTACAGACTGACTTTAGTGTACGGGAGTGAAAACTGGGTTGACTCGGACTGTATCATTCATAAGCTAGAAGTATAACGGAAGTCGTAAATTTTTATTTCATTTCTCCCAGACTTTTGAGTAGATTTGTAGCTTTTATCGCTCTTGAAGTTACCCTTGTAGAAATCTGAGGTCAATTAGGAAATATAATTTACCAAGGAATATTTTGGGTGTAGGAACCTCCACTAGGTTCAAAGAATTTTCACCACGTTAGGCGAACCAGAGATATGTTTTCTATCCCCCTCATATCAATAACACGTATATCGTTGCTATGCTCGGGTAACTAAAGTGCCTGGATGGGAGTAAGTTATTACACGAATTTTCCCAAAGAATTCCACAAATAACATATTTCTCGGGTCTGTATTTAAAATAAAAGGTGGTTAGTCCTGTGACACATCCATCTGATATTGACCGTAAAGAATTTCATAAAATCCCGCCCAGAGATTTAAACGTGATGTCGTTTCAGAAGACAGACAGACAGAAGTAATTTCATTCTAATATATTATTATTGTTTATTATTATTATTATTATTATTATTATTAGTAGTAGTAGTAGTAGTAGTAGTAGTAGTAGTAGTAGTAGTAAACACATTGAAAAAGATTTGTATTATGTGTACGAACACCAGCAGTCTCTGATGTTGAATGGCTACTTTGTGCCAATAGACTAGTTCCTTAAAGTGACTGTAAATGTAAACAAACATCTACGTAACCCAATTTCTCGGAAGCTAATCAGTGGCAAGGGAAAATCATATCATCTGAAGTCGTACTATCAACAAGGAAGCGCTATAGATTTGCTGTGAACACTGCGTGTAAGACAGATCAAGGTGGAAAGGCCGATTTCGAAGTTTGACCATGTCCTTATAACCACTTTCGCTCACGCAACGATAAACGTTGCCAGACGTGTCAAAGTGAATCAATGTGATCTGATAACGATAGGGAATTTGTACATTAATACAACACGTTCATAACTTAGCTAGCATATTCGATCATATCTGCAACTGTATTTTTTTTTTTTTTTTTTTTTTTTTTTTTGCTAGTTGCTTTACGTCGCACCGACACAGATAGGTCTTATGGCGACGATGAGACAGGGAAGGACTGGGAGTGGGAAGGAAGCGGCCGTGGCCTTAATTAAGGTACAGCCCCAGCATTTGCCTGGTGTGAAAATGGGAAACCACGGAAAACCATCTTCAGGGCTGCCGACAGTGGGGTTCGAACCTACTATCTCCCGAATACTGGATACTGGCCGCACTTAAGCGACTGCAGCTATCGAGCTCGGTATCTGCAACTGTAGCCAATGAAAAATTATCTACGATTTTTGATATGGACTATCTTGAAGCCGAATGCTATAACGATGCATATTTTTTTTTCTAAGCAGTCTCGGTACTTCATTTCAGTAGTCAGTGTCTAAGAAGTAGGTTACATGATGTCAGTAATACAGAGAGATTCAGTTCGTGTACCTTGACCTCATGAGATAGGTTAGAGACGAGCACGACAGCATTGCCGAATGGCCTGTTTCTAATTAATCCTTCGGAATAGGATCAACGAAGTAAGCGATGAGTATAGCCTAAAAAGAAACATTCAGAAAATATCCTTCATTGTAGTTAAGGAGCAGAAAATCACCACCAATGTTATCACTCTGTACGGAAACACGATTGCAAGGGTGTCACATTCCAAGTACCTGCGTTGCTGGCTGACACAAGAATTGGATTGGGATGCAGAAATAAAAACCAGAATTGGTTTTGAAATAGGTTTTTCCTGCAAATAAACGTCCCGGGTGCAACCATACTTAAGATATGAAACTCGCCCGTCCGTCGTAAGGTGTTTGCTGTTATAGGCATAGAACGTTGGACACTAAACGCCTTATCAGTGAATCGACTGCATACTATTGATATTTGGACACATCGTAGTATATTCAAGATCCCAGGGAGTATATCACTTCATCTACGAGGAGCTATTCCATCGTGACAGGAAGTCAATCTAAGTCCCAACCGTCGCAGAACACCGTAAGGCAAGCTATTTCGGTCACATTCTCCGTAATAACAAATAAATTCTGATACAACTGATAAAAGAAGGTAAGATATGAATGAAAGGTGGACATGTATGGAAAAGATTGTCCTGGGCATGGAATCTTGGAAATTCGTTTTACATCCGAGATATAGCAACACTTATGCGGGAAGTAAAAATTCGAGAAATATTTTCGGTGATAGTCACCGACTATTTGTGAAGACAAGGCGGGAGAAGAACAAGAATTCTTCCCATTCGTCTTGTTGACCAGAATAGTCAGTAGAGAAACGCAGCACGTCTCATACAAATTTTACTGCGAGTGAAAAAATCAAGTCTTGGTAAGCATTCGTATTACATGAGGTGACCATGCATATTTTCTGGTCATTTAGTCAGTTCAGTCCTGGAAGAGTAGAGCCTCCGTGGCTCAGACGGCAGCGCGTCGGCCTCTCACCGCTGGATACCGTGGTTCAAATCCCGGTCACTCCATGTGTGATTTGTGCTGGACAAAGCGGGGAGAGAAACAGGTTTTTCTCCGGGTACTCCGGTTTTCCCTGTCATCTTTCATTCCAGGAATACACTCCATTCTCATTTTCATAGCATCTAGCCTATCAGTCGTTAATCAGTCACTTTGGGAGTGGCGACCCGATTGTACTATTAGCCTATATATGATTCATTCATTACATCCCTGACACGGTCATTGACTGGAAAACAGGTTGTAGGTTTCCATTTTCCATTTCCAGTCCTGGAAGAGCATTGTTCAAGTATCACCGACGATTTGGAGAAGACATCATTTTCACCACTTACATGTCCTCCGTGAAGACATCCCTAATTTGAAATACAGATATGAATCAAATGGAGGGGCTTCCTTGCTCACCAAGTATGAACCGTACTGATTGCAGTATTCTTCCTGAGATCGATTAAGTCACGCTGGGTTTATATATATGACAGACCTAAAATCTGTACGTTCGGCACAGAATCCCTAAGAATGGAAGATCCTGGATTAATAATATCTCGAAATGCTGAATGCTTTTACAATTGGCCTAACGTCGCACCGACACAGATAGGTTTTATAGCGACGATGGGATAGGAAAAGGTTAGGAGTGGGAAGAAAGCGACCGTGAACTCAATTAAGGTACAGCCTACCATAATTTTCCTGATGTGGAAATGGAAAATCACGGGAAACCATCTTCAGGAGTGCCGACAGTGAGTATGATGACTGTATAGGTGTACAGACTTTACAAAATATATCTTCACAATATCTTCGCAAATATATGTTCACACCCTCAACGACCAAGGCTTTTCTTATGGGCAAAGTATACTAAAAGCCTTAAATCGGTATATGGGTAGTTAAGAACGACAGTGTTAATTAATGCAATAACATACAATACGTGTAATAACGTGGAAAATAATGTAAACAACGGAAGGCATAGAACTTATTTCTCCTTCTTCCTTCCTTAATCCATTTACCCTCCACGGTTGGTTGTTCCCTCGGACTCAGCGGGGGATCCTACCTCTACCACCTCAAGGGCGGTGTCCTGGAGCGTGAGGCTTTGAGACGGGGATACACCTGGGAAGGAGGACCAGTGCCGCGTATAGGCAGCCTCACCTGCTATGCTGAATACGTGCCTTGTAACGGGATGGGAAGATTGGAAGGGATAGACAAGGAGGAGGGAAGGCAGTTGCCGTAGCATTAACTTAGGTACCATCTCGGCATTTTCCCGGAAGAAAAACGGGAAACCACGGAAAACCATCTTCAGGGCTGCTGACAGTGGGATTCGAACCTACTATGGCCTTAATGAATTACGTGGTGTGAAAATGGGACATTGGGATTCAAACGCACTATCTCCCGTTTGCAAGCTGTTAGCTACGTGACACAAACAGCGCTGCCACTTGCTCGTTTTTTCAACATTGTTAAAAATGCAGATACGTAATGTACGTACGTGTCGGATAAAATGGTATGTAGAGTAATCGAAGATCGGTTAAGTGGGACTTCACTGTATATGCCCACAGCCTGATTCCAGTCATCCGATCGGGTAAGGAATGGAATGAATGAAGCCCAAGTCTACAGGCGAGGACAGGAATTGTGCTGGCTGCCAAAGCCTGTCGCACTCCTCCGGGGCAATAATTAATGACTGACGAATGAAATTACAGTAAGTTATATTAATAATAATGTTATTGGCTTTAGGTCCCAATAATAGAGCCCTGCGTGGATATACAAAATAACATCCGCATCCACTCCGCATTCGCACTTCCTTCATCCGCACCCACATCCGCATCCGCGAATGGTTATCCGCATCCGCAGACGGTTATCCGCGCATATTGTACATATTTAACTACAGTATATTACACCCATGTCCGCCTCTGTGGTGTAGTGGTTAGTGTGATTAGCAGCCACCCCCAGAGGTCCGGGTTCGATTCCCAGCTCTGCCACGAAATTTATGAAAAGTGGTACGAGGGCTGGAACGGGGTCCACTCAGCCTCGGGAGGTCAACTGAGTAGAGAAGGGTTCGATTCCCTCCTCAGCCATCCTGGAAGTGGTTTTCCGTGGTTTCTCACTTCTCCTCCAGGCAAATGCCGGGATGATACCTAACTTAAGGCCACGGCCGCTTCCTTCCCACTTCCTTGTCTATCCCTTCCAAACTTCCCATCCCCCCATAAGGCCCCTGTTCAGCATAGCAGGTGAGGCCGCCTGGGCGAGGTACTGGTTATCCTCCCCAGTTGTATCCACCGACCCAGAGTTTGAAGCTCCAGGACACTGCCTTTGAGGTGGTAGAGGTGGGATCCCTCGCTGAGTCCGAGGGAAAACAAATTACGAACGAACGAACGAACGAACGAATATTACACCCAGGGTATTGAAACGGATAGATCTGTTAACATAGTACAATAGGCGTGATACCTGGCACCAGAACCTCTACCAGTCACAGGTTTATGAGGAATTTTCTCTTGCGTCAGCTACCGACGTATTGACCTTATTCCTTCCTTCCATTAATTCCGGGCAGGAGCCAATTAGACCTAGGTCAAATTTACGGCTTTATGGTCTCAAGGCTGTTCTCCCATGCCAGTGACAAGGGTCGTCTAACCTCAAGCAAAAATAAGTGTATACCTAAATGAAAATCAATAAACGTCATTATTTAGAAATTATCAGCAAAATTATCCGTACTGCCATACAGTCTGCATCCGCTAAGACACTAACCTCGCGGATATCCGTGCAGGGCTCTACCAATAACTACTTTTATTGTTTTCGGAGACGCCGAGTTGCCGGAACTCAGTCCCGCAGGAGTTCTGTTAGTTACCGGTAAATCTATCCACGAAGCTGACGTATTTGAACACCTTCAACTACCACCGGACTGAATCAGGATCGAACCTGGCAAGTTGGGATCAGAGGACCAGCGCCTCAACCGTATGAGCCATTCAGACCGGCAACGAAGTGATACTCGAGAGTGTTGCTGGAATGAAAGATGACAGGGAAAAGTGGAATACCCACTCCACTGTACATAATTTTTTAAAATAATTTTGTTACTGTACATGAAGCCCACCGATTACTGGCCCCAATTTCTATCAAATTTTACTTTCTCTTTTGGTGCAGACGAATGGATGGATGTATTAGTGACATGGTCGCTAGTGCTGTAGTTATCCATCCACCGTGTGAAACAAGCAGTCAATCAGACACGATTATGGGGATGATAATTATGAGTAATGACTATACTAATACTTGGCTGCTGGCGCCTGGCCCACAATGGTTCGTCCCGCTCGCCTCGTCGTCCTTGCGGGGCAGCCAACAACTTTTACCGGCCTGCCACATAATTAATAAAGATACAAAAAAATTGAGTGCATACTTAATACCTGTTCCCTACAAAAAATAACTAGACATAATACACAAAGGTCATGGTAAAGCACATGAATCATGAATGTATGGCCTTGATTCAAGACAGCGTGTAGCAGTCGATGTGTTACACCGCATAAGCCGAAGATTTCCATTGCGGAACTGCCTACATTAAACTGGGAACTGGTTCGAACCCCACTGTCGGCAGCCCTGAAGATGGTTTTCCGTGATTTCCCATTTTCACACCAGGCAAATGTTGGGGCTGTACCTTAATTAAGGCCACGACCGCTTCCTTCCCTTTCCTGTCCTATCGTCGCCATAAGACCTATCTGTGTCGATGCGACGTAAAGCAACTAGCAAAAAAAAAAAAAAAAAAAAAAAAAAAAAAAAAAAAAAAAAAAAAAAAAGCAAACTGGGAACTCCTTCGTCGAACAGTGATCATTGCAAATTCTACGAGTTCATTACTTACCAATAGATAGGCAAGAGACTGCCTGCCTCCTTGGCTGAATGGAGAGCGCAGTGGCTCTCAGTTCAGAGGGACCCGGCTTCGATTCCCGGCCGCGTCAGGGATTTTAACTGCATCTAGTTAATTCATTTAGTTCGAGGTTGGCTGTTTGTATTCATTTCGATACACATCTTAATTTATATACAACTTATCACACGACAAACCACCACGGAAACACATATAGGGTTGGCATCTGGAAGGGCACCCATCTTTAAAACTGGACTTAATCCCCGTATAGCGTGGCCTCGAAGTGGTGGGGAGAAGGCCAGAAGTATAAGAATAAGAAGAGACATTGCAGAAACTCTCGTGAATGTAAGCGACAATATTTCTCTTTTCTTTCTTTTTTGACATTTTCCCTATTTTCTGGTGTCGACATTGATGTGGATTAAACCCTTTCTACAGCTGTATGGCCTTTACGACACCATTCCTACAAGGAGGGATATTGAGTGTTTCTGTGGTAGTTCATAGTGTGGCATATAGTGTATAAATGAAGGTGTGTATTAAGACGATCACGAACACCCAGCTTCCGAGCTGGAGGAATTAACCAAACGTGGTTAAAATCCCCGTTCCAGACCTTAATCGAACCTGGAGCCCTATCAACTGAAGGCCACTATACTGAACATTTAGTAAAGGAATAGAATAATGTAGGCGACAGCCTATGAAAATACATTTACAATTTTGAGTGTATACTACAAATTGTTGGCTCATACTTTGTTTTCATTTCGGATTAGATACACAAAAGTTGGAAATAGGTTCACTTCAACTTTTATCTTGATGTCTATCTTCCTGTTTGTTTGTTTGTTTGTTTGTTTGTTTGTTTGATTGATTGATTGATTGATTGATTGATTGATTGATTGATTGATTGATTGATTGATTGATTGATTGATTGATTGATTGATTGATTGATTGATTGATTGATTGATTGATTGATTGATTGATTGTTATGACATTACTGATAAATGGTTCAACAGAATTTCTCGAAAAATGATATTTACATCAAGCCTAGAGGTAAAAATAAAAAATAAAATCCACAGAGTGATTCAGTTTCAACCGGGTCAGGAATGGAATGAATGAAGCCCCATCTAACAGCGAAGGATAGGAATTGTGCCTGTCGCACTCCTCTGCGGCAATGATTAATGGACTGATAGATGAAATGAATTTTTTTTTTTTTTTTTTTTTTTTGGTAGTTGCTTTACGTCGCACCGACACAGATAGGTCTTTTGGCCACGATGGGACAGGAAGAGTCTAGGAGTGGGAAGGAAGCGGCCGTGGCCTTAACTAAGGTACAGCCCCAGCATTTGCCTGGTGTATGAAAAATACTGTGGGGTGTTTCTGGGATGAAAGATGACAGGGGGAAACGGAGATCCCGGAGATAAATCTGTCAAAAGGGCAAAAGCATTGATTGAAAATCCCTTAAAGAGCCTCCGTGGCTCAGAGTTTGCACGCTGGTCTCTCACCGCTGGGTTCCGTGGTTCAAATTCCGGTCACTCCATGTGAGATTTGTGATGGACAAACATTTCAAGCCCCTTATGAAAAATAACATTACGCTGACTGACATTTGCTGTTAATAATTGAGCGGTGCTTTGTCTCTTCTTGTAGCAAGCTTATTGTTAGATGGCATTCCTGAGTTACAAACACTAACTCGTCAACGAAATGTGCACAACAGCTGGCCATAACATAAGAATCAATTACTCCTCTCCGTCTTGCTTATTTAAGTATGAACACCGGTGATAAACTCATAGATGGTTAAATATAAAACTGTACTTCCAGGAATATATTTAAATGTGTGTATTTATGTTGATAAGCAAAGTGTAACTGCTGCAAATTATAATCGTGCTTCAAGAAACGGTCAGTGCGCATGTTCATAAAATTAGATAAACGAGATACTGGGATTTATATTTCATACACGACGTTGCAAAGCCATGTATACCATAAATATGTTTCTTAGTCTACACAAGTTGGTTGTAGTAGATGAGCATAGATATCATGATTAAAATTCCTTATAATCTTCGGGGAATAACAACAATTTTTATAAGTAATATTCTTGTTCAATAAATATTTAGTTACGTTATTAACATTTTCCAATGGGGTGAATAACATACTCGAACGGCTTTTTTCCTCGAAAAAGCGTGGCGAATTATCGAGTTAATCTTCTCTTAGTGTCTCTATGATTAGCCATGTGGATCGTTGCTTGGAAGTTTAATCCAGTAAGATTTACAATCTGCGTAATATATCGCATCGCAGGGTGACCCATTGTTCACGAGCCTTCCATACCTCCCACAATAACTTGCACCGGGCGAGTTGGCCGTGCGCGTAGGGGCGCGCGGCTGTGAGCTTGCATCCGGGAGATAGTAGGTTCGAATCCCACTATCGGCAGCCCTGAAGATGGTTTTCCGTGGTTTCCCATTTTCACACCAGGCAAATGCTGGGGCTGTACCTTAATTAAGGCCACGGCCACTTCCTTCCAATTCCTAGGCCTTTCCTATCCCATCGTCGCCATAAGACCTATCTATGTCGGTGCGACGTAAAGCCCCTAGCAAAAAAAAAAAAAAAACTTGCTTTTCTGAAGGGTTGCTTTGGCCACGTGCCCGAAGAATCTCAGTGTCTGTTGCAGGACAGCCGCGAGTTCCTCTAGTACGGAGTCATCATCAGTACGAAGTGTTGTCTATAGAATGTGTAACATCCTTCTGTAGCACCAAATGAATAAACTTTTCGCTGGTCGCTTTTGTTAACTGTCCATGTACCCAGATCGATAGCTGCAGTCGCTTAAGTGCGGTCAGTATCCAGTATTGGGGAGATAGTAGGTTCGAACCCCACAGTCGACAGCCCTCAAAATCGTTTTCCGTGGTTTCACATTTTCACACCAGGCAAATGCTGGGGCTGTACCTTAATTAAGGCCAAGGCTGCTTCCTTCCCACTCCTAGCCCTTCCCTGTCCCATCGTCGTCATAAGATCTATCTGTGACGGTGCGACGTAAAGCAACCAGCAAAAAAAAAAAAAAACCTGTTCATGTCTCACAAGAACATTGTCAAGATCCATGACTAAATAGTGTTCTACCCTTCGATCAAGAGGGTCCTAAGTTCAATTCCTGGCCGGGTCTGGGATTGTAGTTTTAATTGGTTAATTCAACTGGCTCGGGGGCTGGGTGTGCACATAATTAACTCAATAATAATAAATTTAAAGGCTGTATGTCGCTGCAAGTATTATTCTCCTTTTTCTACTGACCTATTAATTTCTTTTTAATGCTTTCAATTCGTGACCACTAGCAGGCTACATCTTCTACGATCTGTCGGCAGCTCTGAAGATGGTTTTCCGTGGTTTCACATTTTCACACCAGGCAAATACTGGGGCTGTACCTTAATTAAGGCCACGGCCGCTTCCTTCCCATTCCTAGGCCTTTCCCCTCCCATCGTCGTCAAAAGACCTATCTGTGTCGATGCGACGTAAAACAAATAGCGATCTTTTGACACGATCTTCCTCTTCCTCTTGTATTCAGAAAAAACTTCCCCTTGCTAAATTTTTGTTATATAGCTCTTTTTCCTTCACCAGTTTAAATTTCCTCTCCTAAATATTAGCCATCGGCTTTCTTTGTTCTTTACATCTTGAATTTTGTTTTTCTGCACTACCATGCTTCTATTTCCTCTAAATACTTTTTCTTCTATCAAGAGAAAGCAGCTTTGACGACCATACAGCCCCAAATGTCAACAACAACAAAATCACAAACTGCCCGTTTCTTTCCATGTTGAGAGAGTTATACTTTCTTTCTTAATTTGTTTACCCTCCAGGGTTGGTTTTTCCTCGGACTCAGAGAGGGATCCCACCTCTACCACCCCAAGGGCAGTGTCCTGGAGGGTGAGACATCGGGTCGGGGTTAAAACTGTGGGAGAGGACCACTGCCTCGCCCAGGTGGCCTCACATGCGGACGAGAGAGTTAATTCTAGTCAAATTCTCTCAGTGAAAGGTCGTTTTGCTACTGCATACAAAATATTGTCGCTGCGCCTAGAAAATCCGCCATGTGATGACATTCCAGCTTAAAACTCTGACCAGAAAGTTGCTGTCATCGAAGGTTCAGTTTTATATGAAATTTATCAACGAATTTTCGTTCTATGATACATGTGCTGCGGGCCAATATTTTCCCCATCATCATAGTCACATAACGGTATTTCGAGGCGCAAGGACAATATGTTGTCATCTGAAATTTAACTTCTTAGATGACAAAATTTTCGTCCCCTGTGATGTAGTGATTAGTGTGATTAACTGCCACCCCTGGAGGTCCGGATTCGATTCCCGGCTCTGCCACGAAATTTGGAAGGTGGTACGAGGGTTGGAACGGGGACCATTCAGCCTCGGGAGGTCAAATGAGTAGAGCGGGGTTCGATTTCCTCCTCAGCCATCTTCGAAGTTGTTTTCCGTGATTCCCACTGCTCGTCCAGGAAAATACATAACTTAAGACCACGGCCGATTCCTTCTCTCTTCCTTGTCAAACCCTTCCAATCTTCTTATTGTCCCACAAGGCCCCTGTTCAGCATAGCAAGTGAGATCGCCTGGGCGAGGTACCGGTCCTCTTCCTCTGTTGTAAACCCCGACCCAAAATCTCACGCTCTAGGACACTGCCCTTGAGGCGGTAGTGGTGGGATCCCTCGCTGAGTCCGAGGGAAAAACCAACCCTGGAGGGTAAACGGATTAAGAATTGAAGAAAATATATAAAACAAAAATATGATAGTAGATACTAGGCAGATTTCATATCGTGTTTTTGCTGCTTTACAGCATAGATAGAGTTTGAAACCTACTACTGTATTTACCCTCACTTCTCATCTCAATCTAAAACATTACTCGGTAGAAGGGGCGTGCTTGTGGTGGGATGGGTTGTGGCAGCTTGGCATACATACAAGACAAGAAGCAAATACGATGAATGACTCGACAAAACAAAGTCGTGTTTTAATCAGACCTTACCATTGGAATTCACAGTAGGAGGCTGCTCACGGTATGAAGAATGACAAGTTAACCTTTTTGATGCACTCCTAGGGGCGAATAGAAGCAAACACATCATGGCAAACACAATGCATGAAAATGATAAATAAGAGAATAAGTTTGACTTCTACACTTACTAGTGTTCAACAAGTAGTGTATGAATAAATTATGTAAAATGTTGCCTTATAATAGCATGGGAACATTGTACTATCTAGTTTGGATATATTATAAGGTATTATGGGAAACGTTAGTAGTTGCAAGAAGTCTTGGCTACTTGCAGCGATCCAAGAAAAATGTATAACTTCATACAACATCGTTTACTTAGAGCATGATTAGTCCAGTGGATTAGGTGCTGGCTTCCTACTGGAAGACTGAGGTTCGAAACCCGCCGATACTGGGTTGAGACTTTCATCTCTAAAATCACGTGGCGTTTGGAAGTCCATTGCTCTTAATGCTCCGGCCAAAGCCAAAATCAGACTGGGTGGCTCCAGCGACCCCAAACATAACTGGGATAAGCTGAAGAATAATTTTTATACAGCTTTGTTCATTCTTAGGTTGTTTTTATGCTCGTCGGTTAAATAATTTTAGTCTAAGGACAATAACTATTATTTCAAAACAATAAGCCCCTTAAAACGTTCAGTAATTACTTCATCTTCCAAGGAACAATAATTGAAACACTATTATTATTACCTGCTCAGAATATCGTCGTTGCCGGGACAAAACCTCCTATGTGATAATATTTTTGGAGATATACTGACCCGCAGCACATACATCATTAAGAGGGAGAATGCCCTGAAAACACTCACACAATATTGAGGCTTAGATGAGAGAACCTTACCAGCCAAAGTTCTAGGCTATTTCACATAGGAGGTTTTGTCCCGGCAGCGACGATATTTTATTTTAGTTTTTGGATAACTACAAATGCTTTTAAAACAACTGATAATATATTTTCTTCAAAAATGTATTGCACGGCATGAGTAAAGTAAGACATGTCCATATGGATACACTGGGCACTTAGATAAACAATTGATCATGCTCATCAAGGAATAATACCCTGGAATGATTAAAATTCAATATATCAGTCCTACCACGAGTTTATCACACACGTACCAGGAAGTCGTAGCTGGCAGAAGCAATCGATTTTGTCTGTAGTTTTGAATATTCCTTATTATTGCAAGTGAAGGAATATTGGAGCATATAATAGAATACCACTGATTGACAGATAGTGGTCAGCTTCTCGTCTGCATTGAAGACCTATCATACAATTATTATTTTTTTATTATTTTTTTTTTTTTTTGCTAGTTGCTTTACGTCGCACCGACACAGATACGTCTTATGGCGACGATTGGACAGGAAAGGACTAGGAGTGGGAAGGAAGCGGCCGTGGCCTTAATTAGGGTACCGCCCCAGCATTTGTCTGGTGTGAAAATGGGAAACCACGGAAAACCATTTTCAGAGCTGCCGACAGTGGGGTTCGAACCTACTATCTCCCGAATACTGGATACTGGCCGCACTTAAGCGACTGCAGCTATCGAGCTCGGTACAATTAGTTCAGTGGTGTACATGCACCTTCGGGAAACATTCCACACAGAGCTCAATATCACATTTACAACAGATGATTCATTATTATTATTCCTTTTAGACAGCATGCATGTGAACACCTCTTCTTTTTATCTTCTGATCATTGTCATCATCATTATCACCGCCATCGTCATCAACATCGTACCTGACGTCGATTGTTACTCACTTCTTGGATGTGGGAGCTAAGGCTGCAAATGGCCTTCGCGTGGCAAGACGGGATACTTGTACCGGTTCAAGTACGTAAGTACAATTTCTTGCCTGAAATCGACCAGTTGTAGTCTGGCTTCTCTTCTTTTACACTGGCAAACATTACCGAGCAACACATCGATTAGCCAAGAAAATAGCCTATCGGGCAGTATCAAATTATTCTTATATTTACCTGCCATACATGCCAGTATTCTCAAGCATTTGGTCCACGCCACCGATATACGATTAAATCAATGGCAAGCTGATTTGCCAAGGTTGTTCTCATATTCGGTGTTGCCACTGGGGGAAGAACAGTACAGTACAGCGGCAGTACGTTCTGATGTTCATGGCAATAAGAAATGTGAAGTTATTATGCGGCCTGTTATGTGTATAACTGAGTACACATCACGCATATGGCACTTCAACAATGAATACAGTATAATTGATGACGTCATACCTGCAGAACGTTTCAATTTTGCATATGGACACTTCTTCTTTTTCTGCCGCTTTCCCCACACCGGTGGCGTCCGGGTGCGAACTGTGTCGCACATGTGAATTTGATCCTGTTTTATGGCCGGATGCCCTTCCTGATGTCAACCCTATATGGAGGGATGTAATCACTATTGCGTGTTTCTGTGGAGGTTGGTAGTGTGGTGTATTGTCTTAATATGAAGAGGAGAGTGTTGGGACATACATAAACTCCCAGTCCCCGAGCCGGAAGAATTAATCAGAAGCCATTAAAATCCCCGACCCAGCCTGGAATCAAACCCGGGACCCTCTGAACCGAAGGGCAGTAAACTGACCATTCAGCCAACGAGTTTTAAAATGCAATCACTTCTTTCTCTGAATAATATTAATTGAGACATTAGTTATTACTTTCTTTTGCTTGCGTTTTAAGATGGCAGTGACTCAGTTAGGTATTTTCGCGACAATAGGAGTGAAAAGGGTTTGGACTAGGAAGGAGGTGTCCATAGCCCAGCATTTGCCTTGTCTGAAAATGAGATACCGAGGAAATTCGTCTTCAGGACTGCCAACAATGGAGTTCGAACCCAACATCTCCCGAATGAGAGATGAGCAACGTGACGAACAACGTTTCCAAATCACTTGGTATCATTCATTCATTCATTCATTCATCATTACGACCCTCTATTTTCTACATTTACACAAGCCACGCGTTCTCCTACCTCACTCTAGGCAAGTAGTTTCCCGCGTGCATTTTCATTCGCTCAAGTTTCCTACTAAATACCTATCTTTGTTGCATCTCTTCTTCTCCGTCCCACTTAAGATTTTGGTTTTCCTATTTTTGTTGCAGGATCAGTACCTCGTGGGCCAGCCTCTCCGCGTTCATGCTCCTGATATGTCCTTGGAAGTTAGACTTATTTTCCTGTTAGTCAAGGTCATCTCCGTACTTCCAGTAATCGGGAGACAGTAGGTTCGAACCCCACTGTCGGCAGCCCAGAAAATGGTTTTCCGTGGTTCCCCATCTTCACACCAGGCAAATGCTGGGGCTGTACCTTAATTAAGGCCACGGCCACTTCCTTCCTACTCCTAACCTTTCCCTGTCCCATCGTCGCCATAAGGCCTATCTGTGTCGGTGCGACGTAAAGCAACTAGCACACTAACACACATCTCCGTACTGACCATGTAGGCCTTTGCAGGACTGGAAGGTAAAGGATTCTAATATCCGTTACCTGGGCAGTAAGTAGCATAGAGCGGTTACCTCTATGCCGGGCCACCGTTCCTCGCATGAATTAACCTGGTACATATTTTTGGCATAGATTGATTGAACTACAGGAGTATGTGCAGTTCCAGAATTGGAATCTGGTGTCTCAAATGTTTTCGAGTGTGTGATAAAAAAATTGTGCCCAAGTCCTATAACCGAGAATGCCTTTACCGCCTTGGCTAGACAGCCCATTTACTTCTCAGTAACTGTTATTTTCTCCACTCTCTCATAGAGCTCCTCATTCGGTCTGAAGCAGGAGAGTCACTCCTTCAGTGATTTTCTTCTTCTTTATCTGTTTACCCTCCAGGGTAGGTTTTTCCCTCGGACTCAGCGAGGGATCCCACCTCTACCGCCTCAAGGGCAGTGTCCTGAAGCTTCAGACTCTGGGTCGGGGGATACAACCAGTACCTCGCCCAGGTGGCTTCACCTGCTATGCTGAACAGGAGCCTTGCGGGGGTGATGGGAAGATTGGAACGGATAGACAAGGAAGAGAGGGAAGGAAGCTGCCGTGGCCTTAAGTTAGGTACCATCCCGGCATTTGCCTGGAGGAGAAGTGGGAAAGCAAGGAATACCACTTCCAGGTTGGCTGAGGTGGGAATCGAGCCCACCTCTACTCAGTTGACCTCCTGAGGCTGAGTGGACGCCGTTCCAGCCCTCGTACCATTTTTCAAATTTCGTGGCAGAACCGGGAATCGAACCCGGGCCTCCGGGTGTGGCAGCTAATCACACTAACCACTACACGACAGAGGCGGGCAGTGATTTTCTTGGACCCAATGTTTTCGAATTATTATTATTATTATTCTTATTATTATTATTATTATTATTATTATTATTATTATTATTATTATTATTATTATTATTATACATGACTTTCCATTCGTCTATCAATGACTCGTGTTAAAATATTATCAGCATAGGTTATGGCGCTGTGGTCTTCATACTTTTCAATTTTAAATATAAAATCGAACCCCATTCTAATGAACATCCTAATAATTATGGTATCCTACGTACAAATGTAGCTTAGAAATATGTCGTTCTTAGAATACCTTAAATATGATCCAACTTCATATTCAGTCACAACTAATTTAATGAAGGAGTCTTACAGATTTCCCTTTCCTCTACGAACATCTTGTTTGGTTGCTTTTTCTTACACCCTTCTGGGAGCATGGGTGAGAGCTGTGAACTTGGTCCAGATTTACGGGCGTATACTCTTCGTAACTCAAACAGTATGTGGAGGAATATATTATTTATTGCGTGTTTCTATAGTGTTTGGAAATCTACTGTGGTGTATATATATATATATATATAAAGATAAACATGGAGAAAAGTCCAAATCCAAGTCCCCGAGCCATACGAATTAACCAAATGCGGCCAAAATTCCCGCCCCGACCGAAAATCGAACCCGAGACCGTTTGAACCGAATGTCACTGATAATTTAGCCAAGAAGTGGGACCGCTACGAACATTTTACTGTACAGGATGTAATTCCGAAATAATAATGGGCGTAAGTACGCACTGAAGTAAGCGTGTAATTTTTTGCAAAACCGGTTATCGTGAACAAGATATCTAAATTACTTCTGTTACACATGCAGTTTGATATCCTAAGTGTACTTAGTCACGAACTAATTGCTGTGTATCAAGAGCAACAACATAAATTCACCGTACAAAGTTATTTGCTTCGATAGCAGTAATGATGTCAAGTGTAAATGATACGTGCTATATAACATAACGGTACTGCGCTAATAGCTTAACCACGTCTTCCGCCAGCATATTACTCTAAGAAGCTCGATAATGATACACCAGGAGTATCTCTAAGTGTTTACTTATTATACATGGATATAAATGTGCAGGTGCTGTGTGGGATTTAGAAGCCTTTCTCTTTTACAAGGTGAGCGATTCCTTAATGATATCCTGTACGAGGAAGAAATCGCACCTCGGTATACTTTGATCACAATGGTAAGTAAGATACAGACTACGAAAAAGTACATGAATCTTTAGGAGGAGCAAGAAGCTTTGCACCTATAATACATATTTTAACATGTACTATATCGTGCATTATATGTACAATATATGTCATGAGGAAAGCCCTCGATGGCTGACTGGAGGCAATTCAATTGGTGGAAGAAAATGACACTACACTATTTGCCAGCGGTGAAGTTGAACTTGATGACTTACACACAAGTCGTGTATATGGACAGGAGATCAACCTAAGTTAATCCAAAGTTATGATAATCGATCGAGCAGCACAGGTCTAGCTCGCAGGTCTAAAGAAGGAACTGAGATTGATAAGGACTTAGTCTACCTTGGTTTAAAGATCACAGTTACAGGAAGCTCTGATGATGGTATAAGGAGACGGATCACACTAGGACGAGTTGCCATGAATAAGCTAGTCAGGATCTGGCAGAATAGGCCAATTATGAAGAGCACAAAGGTCCGCTTGGTAGAAGCACTTGTATCTTCCACCTTCAGCTATGCACGTGAGACGTGGACCCCCAAGGCTAGCGACAAAGCTTGCATTGCTGCCTTTGAGATGTGGTGTTGGCACAGAATGCTGCGTGCGACCTGGACAGAAAGAAAAAGAAATACGTCCATCGTTGCCTAGCTCAACATCTCCAGACACTTTTCTTCTCGCGCAAACCAGAGGATCCTTTAATTTTTGGCCACGTTGTTATAAGAGATGGTGAGAACCAGGAGAAAATTGTGATGCAAGGAAAAGTTGAGTGTAAACGGTCATCGGTCTTCCTTCCGTTAAGTGTTGCAGAAAGTATCAAAACATGCAACATGATGGGGCCACAAAGCTCAGGAATAAGTGAAACGACTGATGATGATGATGATGATGATGATGATGATGATGATGATGATGATGATGATGATGATATGGTGTTTAGACTAGGCACGTGGGGTTAGAGTAGCGTGTCTTTTACTCGGACCCGGGTTCGATTCCCGGCCAAGTTAGGAATTTTTACCTGAAACTAAGGGGTGGTTCGAGATCTACACAGAATACATGAGAATAACTAGGGAGGTATCTGACGGTTAGACATCTGCCCCGATCTAGAAAGCCAATAATAACGGCCGAGACAATTCGATGCTCAAACTACGCGTAATCTGCAAGCCTTCGGGCTGATCAGCATTCGCTTTTAGGCAAATTTTACCAGGACAGTAGCTCCATGAGATTTGGTTTATCGCGTATAGACCAGTCCCGTAGTGTTCGGGTAGCGTTCCCACCTCTTGTCCACAAGACTCGGCTTCGATTCGCGGCCAAACCAGTCAAGGGATTTTTATTCTCCATGAGACCAGCTGAGAAACTGTGTGGCACGATAGACAGAGGATCCGGTCAAGAAAACCAAGGAATTATCCAATGAAAGTCATCTCTTCAAATAATCTCCTAACAACACGGACGGATTCTATACGGACGTACGAATTATAAACAAACGTAAATTAGACTCGATGTGTAATTTAATAATGTATTCTCACTCAGCCGGCCTCGCGGTGTATGAGTAGCGTGTCTGCCTCTTACCCGGAGGCGCCGGGTTCGATTCCCGGCCAGGTCAGGGATTTCACTTGCATCTGAGGGCTGGTTCGAGGTCAACGTAGTCTAAGTGATTACAATTGAGGAGCTATGTGACGGTGAGATAGCGGCGCCGATCTAGAAAGCCAAGAGTAACGGCCGAGAGGATCAGTCGTACTGACCACACGACACTTCGTAATCTGTAGGCCTTCGGGCTGAGCAGCGGTCGCTTGGTAAGCCATGGCCCATCGAGGCTGTTGCGCCATGGGGTTTGGTTTGGGCGTGGATTCTCACTTTACTTTGCACACAGGCGTTGCTCTCATTGAAACATGAAACAAACCACGTAGCGAGACAAAGTCAGAACCGGTAGTTCCCGCAGGCCCCCTCCCTCTCGCTGCCCGCTTAGTCGCTCCCAAGCGACGCTCCGTTTCCAAGAAAATTGGATGCTCCAGAAGGAAGATTATTCGAAGGACCGGTAATCTCAAATAAGGAAAGAAATGTTCAAGTCCTTAGTTTTAAATTACAAGTTGTACAAGGAAGTTACCGAGCTCGATAGCTGCAGTCGCTTAAGTGTGGCCAGTATCGAGTATTCTGGAGGTAGTGGGTTCGACCCCACTGTCGGCAGCCTTGAAGGTGGTTTTCCGTGGTTTCTCATTTTCACACCAGGCAAATGCTGGAGACACGGCCGCTTCCTTCCCACTCCTAGCCTGTTCCAATCCCATAGTCGCCATAAGACCTATCTGTGCCGATGCGACGTAAAGCCACTTGCAAAAAATAAAAAATAAAAGGAAGTTAGCTAGGCCGCCTGTGCGGTGTAGTGGTTAGTGTGATTAGCTGCCACCCCCGGAGACTCGGGTTCAATTCCGGCTCTGCTACGAAATTTGAAAAGTAGTACGAGGACTGGAATGGGATCCACTCAGCCTCGGGAGGTCAACTGAGTACAATTGGGTTCCTCAGCCATCCTGGAAGTGGTTTTCCGTTTTTCTCCACTTCTCCTCCAGGCAAATGCCGGGATGCTACTTAACTTAAGCCCACGGCCGTTTCCTTCCCTCTTCCTTGTCTATCCCTTCCAATCTTTCTATCCCCCACCAACGCCCCTGTTCAGCATAGCAGGTGAGGCCACCTGGCCAAGGTACTGGTCATCCTCTCCAGTTGTATCCCCTGACCCAATGTCTCACGCTCAAGGACACTGCCCTTGATACAGTAGAGGTAGGATCCCTCGCTGAGTCCGACGGAAAATCCAACTAACCAACCAACCAACCAACCAACCAACCAACCAACCAACCAACCAACCAACCAACCAACCAACCAACCAACCAACCAACCAACCAACCAACCAACCAACCAACCAACCAACCAACCAACCAACCAACCAACCAACCAACCAACCAACCAACCAACCAACCAACCAACCAACCAACCAACCAACCAACCAACAACAATAATAATAATAATAATAATAATAATAATAATAATAATAATAATAATAATAATAATAATAATAATAATAATAATAATAAAGCTCAGAAATCATTAGCCTATTAAATACTGCGGAACACTTACCGAGAAACCAACCCACCTTCTCCCTTGCCGATAGCAACCCATCGTAAAATGCTTGTGGCAGCGTAAATTATTGGCGAAGTTTAAAATCAGATGAAGAAGGAATTTAATAACGTTAATAACGTTTCGAAACTTTCTTTTCTTCATTTTCTTCAGAGACCCACTAATTTTCAGCTGTGAATAGCCATTAGCCTAGTCGGAATTAAAATATAATTACGATCGCACAAAATCGATAAAAAAAAAAACGGCACTGGTTACTTACTCCAAGAAATGAACTTAAATTATTATTATTATTATTATTATTATTATTATTATTATTATTATTATTATTATTATTTATGGAAGAAATCTAACGGCATATTATTTATCACGAGTACAGCAATCATCTTTCCCCCACTCTCAAATTATTTTCGGCGAGTAAACCGAAAGACTTAATTGCTAGTAAGTTGTTTAGCCTACAGCAACGTATCTTTTTAATACGAGCTAATGAATTATTTAATATTTAGTTTATTTAACTTTTCAGTTCCATTTTTATTTAAAGAGTACATTACCGTTTCGTGCAATTGTCTCGTTTGACAGCCAATCTCTGAGGCAGTCTAGCCCCTTACTGCGATTACTCCTTCCCGCTGGTATTCTCAGCGGTTTGTACCTCCAGGCGAACGCCATATATACGACGACTTATTATGTTAATATTCCTGGACAGTAGTCAGTTCTGGTAGCTACGTAACCCGCAAGGTGTTCAATGACATATTTATTATATTTTTCCCCCAATGTGAGCCGGTGTGTGAAGTAGTGTAATAAATAAACAGCCATACACTAGGAATCATAACGAATTAGCGATAAAACGCTGAGGTACTTAGACTTACAGATTTACGATTGTCTACCTTCGGACCGCTTTAGGTATGGCAAGGTCGACATGATGGATGGCACGACTGTTAACTGTAGTTTTCGTGACCAGCTCACTATCTGTTGTTTCACAGGTGTCGTAATAACGCTGAGTTAACCTTGATCTAGGCAAATATACTTAATCAAGGATGAAAATACAGTCAAGCAGATCGCACATCGCATCTCACACTTAGCAGAAGCAGCTCACTCATCTCATGACACAAGGAACTGCTGACACATCATACAGCACACTGCAATCGGGATCTCGCAAGCCACTTTTGTTTGAGTTGAAAAGTGATGGTGGTCGAGGCCAGCTTGTAATGGGGCTTCTCAATTGTAATTGTTGCTGTTAAGTGGAACCGACAGTTAAAATCATCCCTATGTTGCTATATTATTGTCTAGTAGTGAAGTATGTCATTTTTCCTTCAGCTTTTAGAAACAAAAGTTACAATTAAAGGCGATAGCAATGGTGAAGATGAATGACCGTTTATTTTCGAAGCTTCCTATACTTCCGAGTGCATGTGATACGAAGAGGGCAGCATCCTGAGGAATTTAACCACCTCTTCAAAGATCTAAAAAGAGACGGAGATAAAATAATATCACCAGTATGTGAGGACTGCACCAGAAAATGTTTCCTGCATCCTTCCGAGTGAAGGTTAAGGCCACACAAATAATGTAACCTTCAGTTCACTCATCTTCAGTCACATCAGCTGCCAACTGAGTGAAATATCAGTGAACTGTTTAAACGCAAATACAATGTTGAAGCTTTAGAACAGGGCCTCTCAAACGCCCAAAATCTCACGCGTGCAGATCGAGGCGCAAGAGCTCCGTGCACTGTGCATCGCTGCCGCTCGGCTTGGCTCGGACCAACGCTTCCTCTCTGGGTTACTCGGCTAAGTTCGGCTTTACTCGGCTCAACTCAGCTCGGATTTGAGCGCTACGGAGCAAGTGGGGAAGAGGGAGACAGTAGGAGCGGGCGAGACAGGCGTGAGGAAAGAGAGAGTAAGCGCTATTGCTCCAAATCGAGGAGTGGGGGGTCTGCATTCTGGTCAACCAAGCGAAGTCGTCTTTTGCACCGTGCACAGTGCATGCACCACGCGCGTGCACCCTGAGAGGCCCTGCTTTAGAACAAAGCTCAGGCGTCGAGATGCACTGCGGGCGACGTAACCTTGATTTGACCAATGAGAGAGTTGCACACATAGAACAGCGCAATTCCGAACCTTGTTACATCTGTGAGGTGCAATAATGTGCTGCCTTATTCTGCGTTTCCCCATTTAAACTGTTAATGGCTGTGATACCGTGTGTTATATGTTTCTACCCTAGTCCGTCCTTGTGGTATCGAGGTTTAGCCCACCAACTGATTTAGTCTCGGGCGACGTCCTTGACCCTCCTCTTGCTTCCAAAACCGCTTTCACGTCCTGTTAGATTCCTCAAAGTATACCGAAAGTGCTTATATATGCCATTCTCTCGAAATGTCTAAACCATCAAAGCTGACCCATTGTGGGAGGAGGATGCAGGCGAAGAATACAACCACAGTTTCCCCTGCCTATCGTAAGAGGCAAGTCAAAGGGGCCACCAAAGAGTGATGGATTTGGAACCATGATTAATATCATTATGCGAGGAACACGATGGGTCGACTTTACTTGCAATTAGTTTCACTATGTGAGGAACACGATGGGTCTGTGGTTAGTATCATCGTGTGTTGATCACTATGGGTTTATTTTACCTATGAGGAACGCCATAGGTATCCGTTATGTGTAATTAGTACCAATATGTTGGAAACACGATGGGTCTACGTTACCTGTGAGTTGTAGCTTTATATGAGGAACATCATGCGTCTGCCTTACCTGCGAGTAGTACCATCATGTGAGGAACACCATGAGCCTGCGTTACCTCTGAATAGTACCATTATGTGAGAAACACCATGGGTCTACATTATCCGTGATTAGTGCCACTCTGTGAGGAACACCACTGCAGTACACTACCTGTGACTAGTACCGCTAGATGAGGAAAAACATGGGTCTATTTTAACAGTGATTAGTACCATTATGAAGGGCCGGTGACCTGGATTTTAGACTCCTTTAGATAACAAACTCATCGGTATAGGATTTTGTCTTGGAAGCAGTGCCTTATTCCGTTTACACCATCGTTTTAAGTTATTTTTTTGGCAAGGTGGGGCATTGCGGGTGGGATCAGCTGATTGTTTCAAGTTCATAATCATTTTTCATTGTCGTCTTTTTGAATTGTACTCAGTGGATGGATTTTGGAATTTGATAAACATACCATTGCGCATGATCACGTACAATTAGGGGCCGATGACCTAGATGTTACGTCCCCTAAAATAACAATCATCATTATCATCATCATTCAACATAGTTGGCCTTGCTGTACTCTTTCCACCATCAAGATTGAATTTTATGGTCTGATTTTTTACTTTGTCCCTTCTAGGTTTACCTAAAATATTTCAGTGTAACGGTTCAAATCCCGTTACAAGCATTAATCTCTATTATTATTATTTTATTAGTATTGCTATTGTACCAGGCCGTACACCTCCGCGCCGCTAATTCAAATTTTGCGCCAGTTGAAACTCCTCTACTGGAGGAAGCCTGAACTCTAACAACCATGTTAATTCTAAAGGTTATCAGAAGATGTCGCTATCTGTAAATTTCGAAGAGTTCTGAACTGTGTCTTTTTCGATTTATTTTTGTTTTCTCTGTAGTGAGAAGTGTGAATATTCTCTTCTAGATGGCACTACTGAAGAAATACAACGGTGTACCCTAGTGCGAAGTGAAAGAACTTTTTATGAAGAATTTTAGTATGCATAAGTTTGTTCTTTGTTAAATTTCTTTCAGTCATTGTTTAGGTTGGCTGTATAACCCTTCTCTTTCCGCCAGTTTTGAATTCGACCAATGAGTAATTTTTGTAATTAATTTTGCACCAATCCTAGATGTCTTCTTCAGTTTTGACTTGTAATGCTTTGACCGTCCAATAAAATGCTTGTGGGCGGGTGTTATCATTCATGAAAGGTCTCGAATGTTCCGCGAGGGTATATAAACTGCTGATTTTTGGGTCTCTGCGCCACTTCAGTAACATCTATCATAGTGTAAATTATGTAGCAGGGGGCGGGAAGCGCCTCTTTCGTCGGGCAGCAGTTCTTCAATAAGGTAATGGCCTTTTAATAACTTATTTTCTTGCTAGCTCAGCAGTTTAACTCTCGGGGCAGGTTCGATACCTTTTACCATGTAAATTTCCTCTAAAATGTAACAGACTCTTGGTATAAATTCTATCTCTTTAAACTACAAATTGGGATAGAGAGTGCCTAACCCTCTCGAGCTCCCTTTCATATTGTTTTTGAGGTGACTACGTTTTCTCAACCATTTTTCTTCGTTTCGTAATGTAATAAGTTTTCCTATCGTGTCACCTCCGTAGAATGGGATTAGCCCTTGCATAAGCGGCCTAGGGCCAAATTAGGTTTTAATAAAGTGTATTAGGAGTGCAAGGACGCCTCCTCTCAAGTTGGTATTTTGGAGGCCATGTAATTGACCTGTTTCTTTACTTAATAGGCCTCAGTAGGTTGGGTATTTTTACCCCTGTTTTAATGTACTTGGAGGACAGCTTGAAAGTAGAGTTTGGTGTGGCCTTTGATAGGCTTGAACTTTGAGAGCGAGTTGCTCTTTCTTAAAATTTGGTTTCTGTGTGCCTCGAGCAGGCTTTTCTGAGTAATAGGGAGCGAGTGCTCCTGGGCATGATTGGGGTTTTCGTCCCCTTTGTTAAACCTTATGTATAAGTAAAGTTGGGCTCATTGCTCAAGAATTATGTGTCTGGCTCTCGGAGCCCAAATCCTGTAACACTGTAATTGTACATTCTCGATTTGTTGCTTTGCTACTAAGTACCTGCCATTCTTGTTATTTCTTGATTTTGCAAAGAAAATATAACCTTGTTAAATTTTATCTTAACTTTAATTTCGTAAGTTGAGACCCGTTCACCCCAGCACCTTCTTTCATCTCTAACTACCACGGAAAACTCCGTAACAACTATCATCGTTATTTGTACTATTATTATTATTGTTATTATTATTATTGTATTATTATTATTACTATTGTTGTAAATATTATTATTGTTTGATTCAATTCTATAATCTGATTTCGCCATGTATTCATAAATTATCGCTTGCTTCATTGTAATTAATTTATTGTGCGTATATATATATACCGTATGTGTGTGTGTATTTTAGCATTAAAACCATGTAGAGTGAGAGTTGCTGCCTAAATAATATCAGATATGGATATATTTTGTGAAACCTTTTGACATTGCAACATATGGTGTAATACTGCTACGTAACTGTCGAGTCATCGCTCTGGCATTGTATGCTTTTAGCAATGAGATAATATTTAGGGAGTTCCAAATTTTCCTGAGGCTATTTCAACACAACATGTAGCATTTGTAGCTGGGTGGGAGTTACATCATATACTCTTTTAGAAATGACGTGCGTGTGACAAATTATGTCAATATAAAAGGCTGTATCCTATAGCGGCAGTTAGTTGGATAGTTCAGTCAGTTTGAAGCAGTTGGTTGGAAGGAGTTGAATGGAGAGATTTGCCATGAAATCAATTGGAGTCAATTGGAAGGAGACGGATGGCAAACAGTGATACGGATACGTAATCGTCAGTGACCAAATGGATTATATGTTCGGAGTGTGTTTCGTGTATCTGTTCGCTCGAGTTCTTGTGTCATTTCGGTGACAGCCAAATATTGAGATACCTACAGCTGATACCAATTCAAAGGAATACGTCGTAATAACGCTCAAGGTGTTGAAGGTACTGTTACGTGAACCAGTGAGAGATAAATTTCTTGTACAACTTTTAAAAGTCCGCTCAAGAGGATTTCAGATTTAATGCCTAGAGTTTCTTTCAGTTGTTTGTTCAGAGTATTATGTTATCGCAGCAGGTCTCACCCGTTAAAGTCAATATTTAAAGAATATATTTTGTTTAGTAACAATGACAACTAATTGTCTCATTTCAATAGTAGTTCAGATAACCTCACTTTTTAATGAGGAATTCAAACTTCAATGTCCTTCTCCCACATCCTGTATGTTATGCTATCAAAGTAAGCTTATTACCTCACACCCTAGAGATATTCAAGACTCTCATTCTACTATCATTACATTGATTTGTAGCTGGCGCCCATCAACAATTGTATGTGTAAGTAATCAGATAAATACTAAGTGTGAGTACATAGTCCGACGATTGAGTATTTAATTTCATGAATATTTCATTATAGTTTCATTTTAATTCAGTTTTACATTATTAAATCAGTGAGTTACAGTCACAAGAGGAATCTCATTTTTGATGCCCGGAGATTAATTCGGTGTTTAATGGTCAGGAATATCCTAATCAAAGCTTAACCTTCATCGGCTAACGTAAATTGTTTAACACTTCGGCTATCGTTGCGGCTGTTAGCTGCACTTGCATCTTTCTAACTGCCAGTGCTATTGTTTAACTTAAATGCATAATAGACAGCAGGTCTCTTAAATCAGTATTAGTAAGTACTGTATTAAGTAATAAACTGTATTATTTTTCGGAATGATTTCATTACAACATATTTTAGAAGGTTAAACATTATCACAATTCTTATTGTTCTAAGACATCAATATTCAGTTGGTTTTAATTCACGTCAATAAGCTGTCTTTTCTTTGTATGCACAATATCAATATGTTGATCATATAAATATAATAAAGGCGAAAAGAATTCATGAACATTCAAAATGTCTATTAGCCAAAGTGTACATGTCCGAACAAAACAAATATACCTCTCATATTACAAACAACCGAAACAAAACTTTTATTTTCAGTCACATACTTGTGGGGGATACTCACCCACTTTCACGCAGAATCCCAAGGAATGTAATGCTATTCTTCAGACGATGCTCAGCAAGCGGTTAGCTACAGAAGTAGTAGTTGCTGGTCAAGTTTCTAAGTAAGGATGCGTATATTTTATATTATGATACAAGTTTTATAATATGTACTTTATTGTATTAGACATTAAGAATTTTATAATGTTTGTGAAAACACCTATTTACAAAGCAATCCACAAAACAAAATAATAATAACACACACTGACATTGTGACCAAAAGCTGAGACACACTGGCTAACGTGCGGCAGACAGCCGCCGATCTGACACCTATATAAACTTAGAAGTCACACTCGGCACCTCCTTGTCCTGGAGACTTCTGGAAACCGTTCCGTCTAATGGGGAAGGGTGTAACTTAGGAATACTGGCTCCTTCCATTACACTGTGATGCGCCGAGTGCGGAACGGCGAGTTGGTTTCAAATTTTGCGGCCAACAGCCGCATACGTTAGCCGATGAAGGTTAAAATAAATCAGTATTTGTTCATCATCTAGGCTACAGAATGAAAAAGTGGACGAACCATGACCTCTTCGAGTACAACAGACTGTCATTCTGTAAACAAATAGCGTTGTGACGAAAACACAGCAAATGATGATCTACAGCAGTAAATAATGATTGATGTTGATTAAAATGATGTGATGATAATAATTAAGTTACCTGCTCCGAGGCTGCTTGTTGCGATCACATGTTATGCTGCTTAAGTAATAAATGTAGGAGTGAGCAAGTTTTTTTTAGATTTTTCTTTGAACTGGCTGTTACTATGGCAACACTGGTATCTCTATAATTAGGCCTAACACCTCCTGCCAAAGTGTTCTCCCGTCACCAACTTGATTAAGTATACTTTCAGTACCCATTCTTAGGTATTAGCTATATCCAGAATCCCATTCCTCAATACCAGAGGAAATTCCTCAATAATAATTATAATTTCGTGTGGCTATTTGTCCGTGGTGTAGGGGTAGCGTGCCTGCCTCTTACCCGGAGGCCCCGGGTTCGATTCCCGGCCAGGTCAGCGATTTTTACCTGGACCTGAGGGCTGGTTCGAGGTCCACTCAGCCTACGTGATTAGAATTGAGGAGCTATCTGACGGTGATATAGCGGCCCCGGTCTAGGAAGCCAAGAATAACGGCCGAGAGGATTCGTCGTGCTGACCACACGACACCTCGTAATATGCAGGCCTTCGGGATGAGCAGCAGTCGCTTGGTAGGCCAAGGCCCTTCAAGGGCTGTAGTGCCATGGGGTTTGGTTTGTGGCTATTTGTAGCCGGGTGCAGCCCTTGTAATGCAGACCCTCTGATGAGGGTGGGCAGCATCTGCCATGTATAGGTAACTGCGTGTTATTGTGGTGGAGGATAGTGTTATGTGTGGTGTGTGAGTTGCAGGAATATTGGGGACAGCATGAACACCCAGCCCTCGAGCCATTGGAATTAACCAATGAAGGCTAAAATCCCCGACCCGACCGCGAATCGAACCCAGGACCCTTTGAACCGAAGGCCAGTACGCTGACTATTAAGCCAACGAGCAATTCAGCAATGATAATGATATATTAATATAACGCCTGAAGTATAAAGGACCATAGCTCGAAGATAGAATGGTAGAATGTTTCATCGATAATGCTGTTAGCATGTACTTTATATCATAGGACAAGAAGTAAAATATATAATATTTATAGCATCTAGTGTATCAGAAAACCTTAACATCATTGGAGACAGGTGAAAAGAATAATTGGCCGAGAGAAGTGAAATAGAAAAGATATTCAGCTAACACTATAGTAGAAACCTGGGTCATTCTGTCCATGTTTCCTTCGTCATACCTTTCAGTGTTTTCGGAACGGCCAGTTATAGTTGCTAGCTCTGTACTGGGGAGACAGGTGGGTTTGAATACCTCGTTAGCCATCCTCAAAATGGTTTTCCGTGGTTTCCAGCTTTCAAATTCACTCAAATGTGGAGATGGTATATTTTTCAAGTTCACGGCCGCTTCCTTCGCATTCCTAGCCCGTACAATAATTGTAAGTACATCCACAGAAAACACCTCCACATTGCGGTACATTAAGTTAAGTCACCCGCGTGGGATGTACCGCGGAAAGCAGCTACAGATCTCGCGAGCTGAGCATATCCTCGGATACTAGTGGCACTAAAAAAGTCGTACGCTAAAAATATCATTATTATATAAGTGTATACTCCACAGACATTCCCAAACTGTGGTCGACGGACGCCCTGGGGGTGAGCACGACGTTAATCCAAGGGGTCCGCAATAATAATGTCAGTTTCATATTGTCATCCCTGGCTTTAACAATATGAAAGTGACTGGAGTATGAGTAGAATGTGCCTAGTATGTAATTACGCAACATGGTGTACACTGCCCTCCCGTGAGGAAGAACAACTAGCCGAAGCATCTTATGATCTCCTTTGAAGACCCTGTATCACAACTCCACGTCTCTTATCGACTTTTGGATCCATGGCATCGCCTATACTCTACAATTTCTACAAAGAAATAAAATACTGAGTTTAACGCCCTTTATGACAACATACGTGTGTAAGTAACCAATTTCTGCTCTCACACCAATTGAAACAAGTACAGAAATAGAGCCAATGCAGAGGCTGATCTTCGGTTCGAGTGACTAAGCTTGTAAAATGCTTGGCCTTTGGTAAACAGGACCATCCGTTCCATTGATCCAACAACCGCATCAAGTGGCTTTTCTCGAGTAAGTTACCAGGTCCGGACTGTTAGCCAAGTGTCACATTGTTTTATAATTTCTATGCATATAGGAAGTATCTGTACGTAAATTTAAACTAAAAGGGAAAGTAAACATTAATTCTAAATTATTCGATCGGTTGAGTTGGCCGTGCAGTCAAGGGCACGCGGCTGTGAGCTTGCACCCGGGAGATAGTGGGTTCGAATCCTACTGTCGGCTGCTCTGAAGATGGTTTTCCGTGGTTTCCCATTTCATTTTCACACCAGACAAATTCTGGGGCTGTACCTTAATTAAGGCCACGGCTGCTTCCTTCCAACTCCTTGGCCTTTCCTATCCTATCGTCGGCGTAAGACCTATCTGTGTCGGTGCGACGTAAAGCAACTAGCAAAAAAAAATTGAAAAAATATTCGAATAAAATCAAACATGGTAAGATTACAAAATACTATTTATTTTTTAGTGAATTCCGTATTTTGTTGTGAGGCCTTGGAGATGCGTGCGATACACTAAGGGGGCTTCAGACACTAACATTTTGCCGAAACCCTGCTGTAGAGTATTTCAGTCTCACCACTACCTGTGTTTGAGCAGATCTTGGTTGCCACCTCTCTCACTTTGCGTGCATTATGTCATATTTGGCCTAAAGACCATAAACTATTCGTGAGTCGAAAAAGAACTATGTGGTGTTATCTTGATCAGAATTAACACCCCGTTAGCGTGGAGTAGGCTGTAATTGGTCACCTTCTAAAGACACGAATTTGTCATTACAAAATAATGTAGTGGACAAAGTTAGAAAGGAGTGTGGTTGGTAGCCAGCGGCAGGACACGCACTGTCAAGGTGGTCATTGAAGCGAGGCCTTGATCTCTCGATTGGACATGCAACAAATACTTGTAGCACTTCTCAATCAGCTGTGCATTTTCCTCACCTCATGTGTGTCGAATTGCTAGAGTCATGCATTCCAGACTTACGTTATTTGACACATAGCCAATTGCACGAGAACTAATTTAATGATATTTGCATCTTACATTTCACAGGAATAACTTTCCGTTTCTTATGGTTATCTACGGTGATAATTGTAGATTTAATCAAAGAGAAGGTGCGTGATTGTTCAATCAATCTCTAGAAGCCTGTGTAGTTTGAAAATTAGACTTTTCTTCAGATTAAGATAACCGTTACTTAAAAGTAAATACTATCTGCACAAAATGTCGTCGTCACAATACGAGTTTAATAATTACGTTATTTCGTTTACGCCCCTTTACTATTTCTGGCAACAACGAAGCACCGGAATTTTGTCCTGCAGGAGTTCGTTTACGTGCCAGTAAATGTAGTGACACGAGGCTAGCACATATAGTTGAACTTTTGAGACGGTATTCGTGATTGTTGCTTCAAAGATAGGAAGTGAGATTAGCCCATTAAGACGTATATCCCGCGGGGGGAGGTGGATGGGAGATATGAGGTATACTGACCTCTTGAAGAATAAGGGCATTGATAAAGGAGGTAAAGGGTATGAAGAGAAGAAACGTAAATCCAATCCCAGGGATATGAGGAGGGAATAAGAATTGACCAAGGGAGGTTGGATAGGAAAGTTAAGGGCAGAGGATCCACGAGCGCACTCTGGCATTACTTTTACTTGAAATAAGAGGGTTCGAAGCCCATCAGCAATCCCTAAAGCTCGCAGTTGATAGGTATGTTTGAATGTCAGTAGCCAGACGCATCATAGAATGTTTCGTTCAGTTCTTGTGATGTTTCATGTGAGTATTGGTGAGATTCTCTCATAGACTTGTCATTTAATTAGGTTGCGTAAGAGAGAATTCGATACCTTGCAAGTATAAGACTTCAGATAGAGATTCCTAAGTGTGGTGTACAGGGACTCTAAGACTTGACTAAAATAAATACACGCATATACTAATTTTCATGCCGAGCTGAGTGGCTCAGACGGTTAAGGCGCTGGCCTTCTGACCCCAACTTGGCAGGTTCGATCCTGGCTCAGTCCGGTGGTATTTGAAGGTGCTCAAATACGTCAGCCTCGTGTCGGTAGATTTACTGGCACGTGAAAGAACTCCCGCGGGACTGAAATCTGGCACCTCGGCGTCTCCGAAAACCGTAAAAGATTAGTTGGTGGGACGTAAAACAAATAACATGAGTATTATGCCTAATTTTCATGTTTCGTTACTGTACCTTCAAGTCTATAAGATGGAGGGAAGCGAGTGATGTACACAAACTTGTGTGCGCTTCAAGGTCTCACATGCCGCGTATGTTAGAGCAGTTAAAGGTTTCGTTTTAATTGTAAGTGCGCTTCGTGGATCCACTCATTAAGGGAAGGAGTAGGCCTATGCCTTAATTAAGTGGAAGCAATAACAACTAGCGGAGACCCGTGATTGTTATACTCGTATCTAAGTATAATATATAATTTAATGTTACTGGCTTGAGGTCTCACTAACTACTTTAATGGTTTCTGGAGATGCCGAGGTGACGAAATTCAGTCCCGCAGGAGTTCTTTTTCGTGCCAGTAAATCTAGCGACACGAGGCTGAAGTATTTGAGCACCTTCACATACCACCGGACTGAGTTAGGATCGAACCTGCCAAGCTGGTGTCAGAAAGCCAGCGCCTCAACCGTCTGAGCCACTCAGCCCGACAATCTACGTATAAAAAGTCTTTTGTAAAGATATAATAATAAGAAATAATTAGCTTTACGTCCCAATAACTACTTTAACGGTTTTCGGAGACGCCGAGGTGCCGGAATTCAGTCCCGCAGGAGTTCCTTTACGTGCCAGTAAATCTACCGACACGAGGCTGACGTATTTGAGCACCTTCAAATACCACCGGACTGAGCCAGGATCGAACCTGCCAAGTTGGAGTTAGTAGGCCAGCGCCTCAACCGTGTGAGCCACTCAGCCCGGCCACAAAGATATAAAGGACATCGATATTGTGTTTAGACGCATGTAATTTGCTAACAAGAAGAACTGGCGTTCCTGGTAATTTGCATTAGACAAAACCGCGAGATTAAAAGCCCCAGTAGACGAATTAGAACGTTATTTCCTTCGTGTATGTAAACTGGCTCCTCTGTAGTGTAGTGGTTAGTGTGATTAGCTGCCATCCCCGGAGGCTCGGGTTCAAATACCGGCTCTGCCACGAAATTTGAAAAGTGGTACGGGAACGGGGTCCACTCAGCCTCGGAAGGTCAACTGAGTAGAGGTGGGTTCGATTCCCCATCCTCGAAGTGGTTTTCCGTGGTTCCCCACTTCTCCTCTAGGCAAATGCCGGGATGCTACCTAATTTCAGGCCACGGTCGCTTCCTTCCCTCTTCCTTGTCTATCTCTTCCAATCTTCCCATCACCTTCACAAGGACCCTGTTCAACATAGCAGGTGAGACCACCTAGGGCGAGGTACTGCTCATTCTCCCCAGTTTTATCCCCGACGCAATGTCTTACGCTCCAGGACACCGCCCTTGAGGCGGTAGAGGTGGGATCCCTCGCTGAGTCCGAGGGAAAAACCGACCCTGGAGGGTAAACAGATTATGAAGAAGGAAAAGTATCTAAACTGGTACGAAATGCATAGCCTGCTAAAGTAACCGCAGGTATAGGAGGTGAGTGAAAATGAAAACCTACAACCTGTTTTCCCGTCCTTGACCGGGTCAGGGATGTTATGAATGAATTATATATAGTCTATTAGTACGATGGGGTCGCCGCTCTCAAAGTGATTTATTAAGGACTGATAAATGCTATGAAATGATAATGAAGAGTGTTGCTGGAATGAAAGATGACAGGGAAAACCGGAGTACCCGGAGAAAAAACTGTCCCGACTCCGCTTTGTCCATCACAAATCTCACATGGAGTGACCGGAATTTGAACCACGGTATCCAGCGGTGAGAGGTCGACGCGCTGACGTCCGAGCCACGGAGGCTCTAGGAGGTGATTATTGTTTTAAAATCTAGTGCAACAGCACGCTTCGCTAACCTAATACCGTCCGTGTCGCAAGAGAACAGGAGTAGACCGATGGAGGTCGGATAGGAAAGTGAGGAGCCTGGCACAAGTAAGTGAATGAAATGAAACGCTCAGCTATGAGAGCTGAGCAGCGCTCGCAACTGAGAGCCCCTTTTAAGTCCCCATCTAAGGCAGGCAGGGGAAACGTCGATGTATTCCCTCCATCATTTGAAACATAACAACATTCCTGGATGATATTTTATTTGCCATTTCAGTTGACTAATGGCAAGTTCATTATTTCTTAAAAACTGTTTTAAAGAATCACAAGGAGGCATGAGCTATTTCTAACGGCTCCACGGTTCCATGGTACCATTTCTATGTCTTTCTCTCCAGGGTAAAGCAGTACCAAATAAGTCTCGAAATGTAATATATTGTGCTTCCGTTGCTCAGGTGGCAACGCGCTGACCTCTCACCGCTCGGTTCTGTGGTCCAAATCCCGGTCGATCCATGTGAGATTTGTGCTGGACAAAGTGGAGACGGGACAAGGTTTTCTTCGTATTCTCTGGTTTTTCCTGTCATCTTTCACTCCAGCGACACTCTCCAATATAATTTCATCTGCCAGTCATTAGTCATTGCCCCAGAGGAGTGCGACACGGTTCGGTAACCGACACAATTCCTATCCTCGCCCCTAGACGGTGGCTTCATTCATTCATTCATTCATTCATTCATTCATTCATTCATTCATTCATTCATTCAATTCCTGACCCGGTCGATTGACTGGAATCAGGCTGAGGATTTGCATATACAGTAATATAGTTTTTCCTCCTATAAATACATAAAAATTTTAAAGATAAAAGGAAAGGGTGTAAAAGCACTGGTTACTAGAAGTAAATTGTTTAGAATACTCATAAGAAACTGAAGAAGAGATTCATGAAATTAAAAAATTAACAGGGTCGACGGATGTAGAATGGGTCTCGGCCCTCAAGTGGCCCCGGCTTGTCTGTGGTCCGACAGCTCTGCACTCCGACCGGCCAACAGAACAGAGGAGGGGTGGGCACGGTTCTACTCAAGGTAGGCCTACGTAGAATACAAGGTAGGGGTCATGGGAGAGATGCGCAGTAGCAAAGCTGAGCTGTGATGTCACGCAGGACCCTGAAGCTGTCCTGGACGAGGTAGAGGACTAGAGGTAGTTCGAATAAGAATCGCTGTGCATGCAGAAGCTAGGATGTAATACTACGCGATAGTAGCATATCTGTGGTGTATTAGAAACCATGTGTGTTTATTTTATTTGATAAAACGTAAAAAACAGCAATGGTGTACACTTTTCAATATGGCCTGTTGCTCCATTGTAGTGTGCACAAATCATAGCAGACATGCAAAGGAACCAAACATACGCTTTCACATGTTCCCTAAAGCCACTGACCTAAATCAACAGTGGCAGCAAGAAGTAATCAAAACATTATTGAAGGCTATTTTTCTCAGCTTTCAGGGTTCTGAAGATTGTATCACCATCCTCTTCCGACAGCTGTGATGCAAATGGTGAAATCATCGCTTTGTAGCCTCAATTCTTCCGAGGTGATAAGAAATAATTCCAACTATTCTCCAGAAGATTATGAAATATTTCGTGCAAATATGTTATACTAGTGATGAAGTCGAACAATACTCGGATATAGTGTGCCATTCTAAGGCCAGCGTTGAGCCCACAACATCGTATTCTTTACCGGAGGATGAGCAAAAGTTCGTTAAAGCCTTTGGAGAACTAGTGGAACAGGTCGAGGTCAGTCGCGAAACCAAGGACCGTGATGAGCTGCTTGAAGACTTCACTGGCTATATATCTCGTTCGGTTTAGCCACAGTAAGCTAAAAAAAAAAAAACACGCACAAGTGACCGTTTTTTCTTCGACTTGCTTCACTGAAATCGTTACTGCTCGGCTTCCTTTGGTCATAGATGAATGTTTCTAAACATAAACCTTTTTCGGGAAATGCTGAATAGAATGGCAAAAGCCACATCAAAATCCATCCAGTGGTTCTTGACACTAGCCCTCACAGACAGACAGACAGACAGACAGACAGACAGACAGACAGACAGACAGACAGACAGACAGACAGACAGACAGACAGACAGACAGACGGATTTGAAGACTTTATTTTATACTAAGTTAAGATAGATAAAACATTGTTTAAAAATAAAAACAGATTACATTAAAATTAATTATTAATTTAGTGAATAGGACTTAGAGTTCTTTCTTTCAGTCTTCAAATTCTGCTTGCTGAAATTGTTTTGCAACTTTTGTTCAGACTTTTGAACTATGTTTTGCAAAAATATTGTTCTATAGATCATAGGAAACAATTGGATTAGGATGTTCTCTGATATTTTTGCTCTCAGGGGTAAATCTACACTAGTACAGTAAATGTTAAATTATACAAATAGCATTACGTTTGTAATTCAAAAGTTGTACATGAAAATCAACTATCGGTAAAAATTTGTGCAACAATATATACATCCTATACGGTAAAATAGGCTAGGTAAGACCTGTGATAAACATGGAGAAGAACAGTAAATCTTGAAGGGGATGGGGTCCCAAATTCCTTAATCTGGCCCTACTTTTAAGGAACTTCGTGTATATTTTACTGTTGTGTTAATGTAGATGGTGGGCTTATTGAAATTATGATATTGAAAAGAGGAATGTGGTGAATAGAGGAAGGGTCTTGAAATAATTAATTGCTGATATTTTTAAAACCTATCTGCTTGATTTATACATGTTCGAAACACAATTATAAATATTTTATGTAATGACAGCCAACTTTCACTAACATCATTGCAAATGGCCTAGCCGGTATAATAACGGAGGGCTCGCGAATTCCAGTAGCAGAAACCTGCATATTTACACACCCGTGGAAAGATCGTGACCATATTTATAAGAATGAGTTATGAATCTTCACTGAAAATAAAAAAAATACGTACAATAAGATCGAAACTGATTTCTTGGATTATTTCCTTCCCACGCGACCTATACTACTGTGCGAGTTATTTTTAAAAATCTGCCGCGGTATCGAGTCGGTTTCGCCTCGGCAACGCGGACTGCAATGCTTGTGAGGCTTTCGCAGAGTATGTTCCTATTATTTCTATTGCTGTGATTGGTTAGCAGATACCAGGAATATAATTTAACGATGGAAAAGTAGAGCTAAAACTTTCTGTATAAAGCGTGATGTCTACCTGTATCTCTCTAAGGGAAAATAATTCTTTTAAATTTATGCTACATATGTGTGCAACGTTGAGAAATGGCTTGCTAGAAACAGAGTAAATTGGATGACTGCAACTTTTTCAGTAAGAAATCTTTAGGAGTATAATTTGTTATCACTATTTGTCATTCCTTAAAGAATAGTCAAAAACCATTTAACCCTTAAATGAATTGTGTAGCACATCTGCAATGTAATTTGAAAAAACTGGTTTGGGCGCCTCTGGAGAAAATTTCGTGAACTAGTGCGTGCTACCCTCATGCTCCAGACTGTTAATAGAATATCTTTGGTAACGGTAGCTCAGTGATGGTGTGTTTTGTTGATTTGCAATGTTTTCTACTTATGATTGTATAACAACGCTGCACTACTTTCAAGTTTCGAATTTTGTGTCAACGAAAACCATCCTTTGAAGACTCAGTATTGAACAATTGTGAAGGTCCAATTGCAAATATAACCAATGTAAGTTTCATGAATGCAGTGGGTTCACTTTTGATTCTTGAACAAAATATGAAGTGTTTCTTTGTTTTAACAATGAACTGCTATACTGGTTCCCACCAGTAGCCTGGATTAATCACTCTAGTTTCTCCTAAAGTGAGGGTAACTGAAATCAAGAAAATAATCTGAATCAAGGGTTCATCTACAGTTTCACCAGTGAATGAGCACGAGTCATGTATCCCAATAATTTGCAGAAAGTAAGTGTAAAGGAAAGAGAAAGAACATTTCATTACGTGTACATAATAACAGGTTGATCGCAAAACGAGTGTTTATCTATGATGTATTTAACATTATATGTAGTATGGAAATACATTTTCTCGCTCTGTAAACTACCAACATGGAATTCTCCACTGTTGCTAACCTTCCAGGATAATCAAAAATAATTGTTGTAAATCAAAATAAAAGGTAATAAATTTAAGTATTATAATATGTTACTTGTATTATTTAATGTAAATAAAGGGAGAATTTTCTCCGTAAACACACAGTCAGCACAATCATGCAGGTACCTTTCGAGTACATGTACCTATGTTAGGAATAACATTTAAAGGTATTTGTTTCTCTTTTCCATACAATGTACGTACCCGTTCCAAAAAAACCATAACAAAAGTTCATTTTTAAAGATAGATTTCAACCAAAAAGGTTTCAAATAGGAAAGAGTTACGTTAAAAATAATACATACAATAATTTAAATTAACTCGTCCCTTTTTACAATCCATGTGAACAATAGTTACTTTCACTAGTCTTCTCTCAAGGCAGAGGCGCGTATCTCAAACCTATGCTGACCAGAGTAGAGGATACCCTACGGATGTAAACCCAAGGACAACTTGTTCATCAGTCTACGAATAAATCTCCCAAATCCTGATGAGCGGGTGTTCATGTGACCTCCAAGTGAAATGAATATTTAATTACTGGCTCGTGTTGTGCTGCCTGGGGCACAGTTAAGGTAATATATTTCAGCAGTAGTAGCACGAGATCAGCATACATTTACATACAGCCATTACGGTACAAAGTTATAACCTCTGCCTTCTAAACGAAAGGTCTCATTTCCTGAATGTTTGATTTCTATAAATTGAGTTACAAAAGAACTGAACACTACATTATTATGCTCATCCTCTGTATGTCTGTCTGTCTGTTAAGTCATCAGTTCGGAGGCTGGTTGAATCCTCAGATATCAGCACTTACAAGGAAACCACAAACCCTGACAACAGCACTATAATTAGGTGTACTCGGCCAGATAAGGAGTGAGGTAATTTGTTTTTGATTTCCTCACTGAGTCAAAACGTGTTTCAGCTCAACCGAACCTGTAAGTAACACCTCCCGTAGCAACCAAATTCACTAGTCATGCTCTGAATTTTATTAGTCAGCACTTCCCATGCCTCAGCAACGTCCTTACAGTCATTGTCATAAATGAATCTCAGACTTCAGTGGAAGCTACAATTCACTATGTCCTGTACCAAAACACAGATGCTACAACCCATCCATCAAGAAAAAGGCGACAAATGTGCTCACCATCTAGTAGTTACAATTATGGATCATACGTACTGTAAATCTCACTTGTGAGTGATTACAGGTTAGCATGAAACTGAATTAGGAAGATGTTGGAATGGTTTTCGTATCCATTTCGTTGGCTTGCATACTATATAATAACAACCCTATTAGTCTGGAGCATCACACAGTGATCAGTTGGACCACCAGAATTAGGTGGCCAAACCACCGTTCTATGAATTTCACTGGAATGGTTTACACTGGCGGTAAAAATTTATAGACAATTTCAGCAAATATGGCAAGGAATGAATGCATTAAGATCGGATTTTGAGTGATATGACATTCTAATTTTGGAACGTCCACTTATTGATTCCTACATCTTCTTTTAAACAAAAATATCGGTTTGAAATAGGGGCTGCCTGGCCGAGGCGGTAAAGATGTGCTCGGTTTACTGCACAGGCCGTGGGTTCGGTTCCCCGTCAGGAAGTCGAAAATTTTAAGAAACGAGATTGCCACTTCTGGAGGTGCAAATAGTCCTGAGGTTCACTCAGCCTACACCAAAAATGAATACGAGGTTAATTCCTGGGGGCAAACGCGGCTGGGCGTGAAGTTAACCATGAAATGCCTTTACCTTCCTATCCTTCCAGAGCCGCCTTCATGGCCTGTACGGAGATGATTTTGATTTTTATTGATCTCAAATAGCACATATAGCACATTCAGAAGAAATATTGAGTACAGAAAAAAATTGTCCAATCGTACATTGGTGGGATCCAAACCCATAACCACGATCGATACTGATTGCTCTTCACAATTAATTGAAAGTAAAGGACTTCAGGGGGGAGACCCAGGTTAACTGAGGGAAGAAAAACTAATATTTATTCGATTGTTAAATATGTTACAATTTTTGTTGACAATTGCTGCACATATCCCAGTGTTGGCATGCTTCCTGGCAACCACAAGCAACTTCAAAAATGTCAAAATTCTAATTATAACATTTTAAAATAAAATGTTCAAAATCTCCTGCCTTTTTAACAATATATCAGTGTTTCCCTTATAAATTCCAAGTTTATAAGAATTTTCGTACTTTTCCTTGTTTAAGGTGTGTATAAAACCTCCACCTACAAAATGAACCTCAATAATACATTGCGATTTAGATATTTTTGACGAGTTTGTATTCCGAGCACCTGAAAATATTTTTTGTAAATAATTATATTTTATAAAATAATGATATTATATAAAATGTAAAATAAATCCTATTGACATCAATGAGGTACAGATTGTGGTACAACACTGTGCGAGGAAACCCTGAAAAACTCATAATTATCCGTAAAAAAGTAAGAGAGTTATGAAGGAACGAGGTTGAAATGGCGATTAAGAAACTTAAACACAAGTCATCCGCGGGGCCAGATCAGATACAACCCTAGGTAATTAAAGATTCCATAGACCGTCTAAAGTGCGTCCATATCTTCATTTACAATTTAATTTTTAAAGCATTCGAATTTCAATTTTTATGGAAAGTATCGAGAGTGTGCTCAATATTTAAATAAGCACACCCCACGCTTTTAATAATTATCGACCAGTATCCATAGTCAGCAGTGACAAAGATATTTGAATTTGTACTATATTTTTGAATATCGAATTACGTAAGACATTTAATAATCAGAAAACAGAATAAATTTCTTTCAAAATGATATACAGTTACAAATGTGGTCAATTTCACGCAGTCAGTATTCACAGCACTAAACAGCGTTGACCATATGTATGTTATATTCACGGATTTTGAGAAAGCTTTCGGCAAAATTAATCATGATAAAGTTTTAAATAAATTAAACGAATTAGGACTCTCTCATTCTTATGTTCCTACCTGAGTGGAAGGAAACAATGTGTGTCTTATGGAAGATATAATTCTAACACATACCAGGTAAAATCAAGAGTAATTCAAGAGTCTAATTTGAGCCTGTTAAAATATCTCGCATTTATCAATGATCTTCCTTATCGAGTGAATTATTCTGATTGCCTGCTATATGCTGGTGACTTCAAAGTATTCAAAGCCATTTTAACCGTTGTTATGAATGAGATGACCTGATAACCGTGAGCTGACTTTCATCCCTTAGGTAATAGGAGTTTTGTCCGAACATTGCTCAGAATTTAAGAAGTATAGTATTTCTGCATTGGTCGCGTCCATGGTAACAAGGAGATGGACTTTTAATTTTCCGTCACGTCTGTCTGTCTGGTCATCACGAGAAAATGTCTGAAGAGAATTTAATTAAATCATCATCATCATCTGTTTACCCTCCAGGTTCGGCTTTTCCCTCGGACTCAACGAGGGATCCCACCTCTACCGCCTCAAGGGCAGTGTCCTGGAGCTTCAGACTCTTGGTCGGGGGATACAACTGGGGAGAATGACCAGTACCTCGCCCAGGTGGCCTCACCTGCTATGCTGAACAGGGGCCTTGTGGAGGGATGGGAAGATTGGAAGGGATAGACAAGGAAGAGGGAAGGAAGCGGCCGTGGCCTTAAGTTACGTACCATCCCGGCATTCGCCTGGAGGAGAAGTGGGAAACCACGGAAAACCACTTCGAGGATGGCTGAGGTGGGAATCGAACCAACCTCTACTCAGTTGAACTCCCGAGGTTGAGTGGACCCCGTTCCAGCCCTCGTACCACTTTTCAAATTTTCGTGGCAGAGCCGGGAATCGAACCCGGACCTCCGGGGGTGGCAGCTAATCACGCTAACCACTACACCACAGAGGCGGACGATTTTATTAAATTCGGTATGTAAAGTAACGGAATGATGCGCTATAATGTAGGCTATAATTACTTTTATTCACGCTGAGTGAAATGGTAGTTTAGGGCAAAGCCTAATATTTAAATCTCAAATATTTATGTTATTAGTGGTCCTAACGATAAATACTGCATAATTAAAGTTATATGGAATTAAATTTCCGATAATTCATGTATTATACATTTTTACCGTACCGGCGTCCGGCTCCATGGCTAAATGGTTAGCGTGCTGGCCTTTGATCACAGGGGCCCCGGGTTCGATTCCCGCCAGTGTCGGGAATTTTAACCACAATTGGTTAATTTCCCTGGCACGGGGGCTGGGTGTATGTGTTGTCTTCATCATCATTATTTTTATCCTCATCACGACGCGCAGGTCGCCTACAGGAGTCAAGTCAAAAGACCTGCACCTGGCAAGAGGAACCCCTCCTGGGAACTCCCGGCACTAAAAGCCATACGCCATTTCATTTTACCGTACCGGCTATCATAACAGAGATTTTCCTGTATTTCGATTTTTGTTGCCAAGTCCACATCAACGCCGAACCGCGAGAAAACGGGTGAACAGAATTTAAGGAAAATCGTTATATAAAATCAGGGAAGAAGATTCTACAGTCTGGGTTATGAATAATTTTTATTGACGATGGTTGAACTGGTAGTTTAGGGGAGGTGCGTAAATTTTATTTTGTAAATACATGTGTATGTCCGCCTCTGTGGTGTAGTGGTTAGCGTGATTAGCTGTCACCCCCGGAGGCCCGGGTTCGATTCCCGGCTCTGCCACGAAATTTGAAAAGTGGTACGAGGGCTGGAACGGGGTCCACTCAGCCTCGGGAGGTCAACTGAGTAGAGGTGGGTTCGATTCCCACCTCAGCCATCCTGGAAGTGGTTTTCCGTGGTTTCCCACTTCTCCCCCAAGCGAATGCTGGGATGGTACCTAACTTAAGGCCACGGCCGCTTCCTTCCCTCTTCCTCGCCTATCCCTTCCAATCTTCCCATCCCTCCACAAGGCCCCTGTTCAGCATAGCAGGTGAGGCCGCCTGGGCGAGGTACTGGTCATACTCCCCAGTTGTATTCCCCGACCAAGAGTCTGAAGCTCCAGGACACTGCCCTTGAGGCGGTAGAGGTGGGATCCCTCGCTAAGTCCGAGGGAAAAACCGAACCTGGAGGGTAAACAGATGATGATGATGATGAAATACATATGTTATTGGTCCTATTAGAAAGTATTACATACCATAACAAAAGTTGTAGACAATAGAAGTTACAATCATTTATGTCTTATGGTTTCGCCGTACCGAGTATGGAACTGAGACTTTTGTTGCTAGGTTCATATCAACGCCAAGAATTCGAGCATTGTTAACATGGAAATATTGTTTAATTGTGTTAACTGGCGATAGTTTCGTGTCATGGTTGTATTGAGGTGTGGATCCGCGTTGCAATCGGTCCGTATCGACAAGAAATAATGTGAACATGATTATTAAAGAATGAGAAAAAGCCGTAAAGGAACGATCGCTTGAAGAATAGAACAAGAGGGACTCATGAAAGAAGGAAGGACTCCCTTTACACCAGACGCACAAATATCCCAGAGTCACCGAGCAAGTTGGCCATGTGGTTAGAGGCGCGCGGCTGTGAGCTTGTATCCGGGAGATAGTGGGTTCGAATCACACTGTCGGCAGCCGTGAAGATGGTTCTACGTGGTTTCCGATTTTCACACCAGGAAAATGCTGGGGCTGTACCTTAATTAAGGCCACGGCCGCTTCCTTCCAACTCCTAGGCCTTTACTATCCCATCGTCGCCATAACACCTACCTGTGTTGGTGCTACCTAAAGCCACTAGCAAAGAAAATCCCAGAGTCGAAATAAAACTTAATATGAAGGCCTACAATATCGAAAGTTCATAAAACTGATATTGACCATTATTGTGATGTAATTTGTCTTTTTTGCTGCCACTCATCTCCGATAGATGGGATTACTGCTGTGACCGGAAGGTTGGTGGGGAGTTAGATAACTGCACATTCTATATGAGTGTCCCGTCAACGACAGGTACTGAACCTAGTAATTACTATAAAACACTGTATGTACAATATATTGTACCATTATATCTGACCGCAAGCATGGATATTTAACGCAGTAATAATTTTGCAGTAGGGCGCAGTTTGTGAGGGCGTGATGCTATACAGAGCGCGGGAATCGAGAAGGTGATTTCCCGAGGCAAGGCGGCGTCAGGTGTGACGAAGAAAGAATATGTGAGGAAGAGAGAAGGAGAGATGGGATTTTGTCGGAGGGAGAGACCTGCCATCTTAACAGAGATTTTAGCGGGAGCAGACAGGCCCACCACATTATGGAAATTGAGCCGTAAGTCCCGTAATTGAAGGTTTTTCAAAAAAATAAAAAGATGGAACTGGTTACTAGAATTTTACGAAGCGGGAGATACCTCTAAGGTTATTAACATAGGATTAGATCAATAAATATGTTCCAAGCAGAACCACCGTGGGAAACTCTGTAGTGGCCACATTCCAGACTCAAGTTGTTTCTCGGGACTTCCCCTGGCGTCCTTAGGTGTGCGGCCTCATATAAAAGCTGAGTGATATGGGGGAGATCATCCAGTTGACTATCATGTTGCTGCCGGCACGCGTCGCGCGTCTGCCTAGATTGCTCCAGAAACCCTTTGTTCAGAACAAAGACAGTGTGTAATTATTACAGTGCGATTAATTGTTACAGTGCGATAACTTTGATCCAGTGGATAGGAGACTTACGGAGACAGGTGTGGATCTGTAAGTGGCGCGATATTCAGATACATATCAATGAGATCGCGTGTGCTTAATGCTATCAGTAACCATAGAAAGCTGTACTTGCAGACTCGACTAAATAGCGGTAGGGGCGAAGCTCCCGAGGTGCCGAGGAAGTGTAGACAATAGACTGAGGAGGTCTATATTTATTCTCTGATAGAATGTTGAATCCAAATTAAGCGGGCGTAAAACAATAACTGAGTGGATAGTTCCTAGAGCAGAAAATAGCTTGTGGTACAGTACACAAACTAGCGAGTGTGCAGCTATATGTGAAGGGAGGACGAGGAGTGTGCATTGCAAAGTGTTAGCGCTGTGTGCTAGCTCAACATAAGTAAATGTCCAGAATGTGGTGTAGTGGGTAAAGTGAATCTCTCATTATAGTAAGAAGTCGAGATATTCTGAGGGGAGTGAGAGGCTAGAACTTCAGAACGTGGCTTCGAAGACGTCACCTTGAACGAGGCATCCCTCAAGAAGAAGGCGGCACTATGGACCAGCGGGGCATGAAGAATGGACTACAAGAATCGAACCTGGATGAGACACCTATCATGATGTGCTAAATCATGCTAGCCGTACCCGGAGGGAGAGACGAGGAGATTATTTAAGATAAGTGGACCAATGAATTATTAGATGCATGGTAGAGTTAAGGTATCACGCAGAGATAGTAGAATTAAACGTGCATATTAAGATTGTTTGATATCTACGGGTAAGAGTAGTAGATTTGTTTTCTTGTATCTTTATATAAAGCGGACAATGAGGTAATATTTGTTATCGCGGCAAGACGTAGTGTGCCTTGTGATACATATTGGTTTGCGCACTATAGACTGGATAATTTTCCTTTGGGGTCGATCGTGAAATACATGTTACTTATAGGATTTGGCAATATATATAATTCCCATTATATTCTAAGGGAAGGGCAGATATACCTGCGTTGTGTAAGGTATGCAGGCTGTTGACATGTATTTAGTTAAGGGGCTCTACTTGCGTATGTTAGACGGGCGTAAACTATAGCGGAGGTGCAGGTTTTAACGCTATTCGACTCTGTGCTACTCTGCCGAATGTGGGATTTGAACCTCTGACTCCCGAGGTTACTGTTGTCACGCCGCATATTGGCGGTGATGGTTTGATATGATTGAATTGTAGAACACTTCATGTGATTCGACTGCGACCCGAGTGGGTGGTTAATTGAAGTCAGGAGCGATGTGAGATGTGTTTTCCTCACTTATTTTATGCCATTGGATGGTATGTGTAGAAGCTTGAAAGTCCCTTTGTGAAAGAATGTAGGGTAAGACGTCTAGCGGGAGCTTGTTTACGTATTTTTTGTGTGTGGAAGGGGGCTCCAGACCTGACTTCAGGTCAACGTTCGCCTGCTCTGTATTGGGGTGAGCTCGGCCATTTTTAAAGTGCTCTGGAGGGCGGTCATTCTCCTTTGGCAGGGAGTATTTTGCCAAGCTATGCGTCATTTAGTTTTATCCATTTCACCTGTATTCCTTTCTCGTTTGATTCGTATTATTAGGGTTGTGTAGTCTACTAATGTGATCTTGGCACTATGCCAATGGTATGACTGCTCTGTTGGCACATGTTTCTGCCTAGTGGACGTGGGTTCATATCCGTGTACATATATAATGTTGAGGGCGCTAGAGTAGGTTATCTTAGTTTATTTTTATTTACCTATTGTGCTGCTAATTTTTTGTGTATGTAAATATCCCTGTATGGGAGGAAACTTTCATCATAGCGGTAATCTCTGCAGGTATCCTTAATTCTACCATTATATCATTTTATGTCACAGACATAGGGATGTAGTTTCCAAGAACACATCCAGTTTTCTTTCTTTGGTTCACAGATCGACAAATCTCAGCATAACGTCATCATCCAGACTGTATTTGCTTGTTGTCTTTTAATTTGTAGAGGTGAGCCATCGGCGCACGTATTTTGGCACTACAGGTGCAATCCTTGTAATTAACTTATGTTATGAATACAAACTTATGCTCAAAACTCTGATCATAGCGAAAGTGTTCCTCATTTGGTAGTTTAATGTAGTATTGAGCTCCCCATGATCCTCTCGTCATAAGAACCCAATATTATCGACCCTTTTCTGCCGATTGTAGCTGAGCTGGTGCCCGTATGCAAGAATAGAAGAGCAGGTAGGTATCATCCTGCAGTATTAATGTGCCCTATAGGGTACAATATGAAACTATATTGGAACAAAGATTTGTTAGCCCAAGTCCATTATAACAGGATATATTTGATTAGATTAATTATATTAGGTTAGTTTACATTAGATTTAAATTATGTTAGACTAGGTAATATTAAGTAATAATTCATTGTGTCCGCCCCCCCCCCGGAGGCACAGGTTCAAATCCCGGCTCTGCCACGAAATTTGAAAAGTGGTACGAAGGCTGGAACGGGGTCCACTCAGCCTCGGGAGGTCAACTGAGTAGGGATGGGTTCGATTCCCACCTCAGCCATCCTCGAAGTAATTTTCCGTGGTTTCCCACTTCTCCTCCAGGCAAATGCCCGGATGGTACGTAACTTAAGGCCACGGCCGCTTCCTTCCCTCTTCCTTGTCTATCCCTTCGAATCTTCCCATTCCCCCGCAAGGCCCCTGTTCATCAGAGCAGGTGAGATCGCCTGGGAAAGGTACTGGTCATCCTCCCCAGTTGTATACCCGACCAAGAGTCTGAAGCTCCAGGACACTGCCCTTGAGGCGGTAGAGGTGGGATCCTTCACTGAGTCCAAGGGAAAAACCGACCCTGGAGGGTAAACAGATTAAGAAAGAAGAAAGAAAGATAATAAATCATTGTAACTTTGTCTTTTTCTTCTCAAAGAATGCTGTTGTAGTTGGGATGAAAATCATGTAATTAGCAATAAATTAAATTAAATCTCCTTGTAGTGGACAGTAGCTGATCGAAGCGCGCCTGCTAGCTCCTCCCTCCCTGAGACCCTCCTCGTTTACTATCTTATGACTTCTACTTTGTGTAATATAATGCGAGCTCCTTATTCTATCTAGAGAGAATCTGAAATTCGAGCTGTATTTATTTTGACTACTTAGCGAATAATTACAAAATAAAAAAGCTAATGATAATAAAATATTACAAATGTAAAGCAAATCAGATACGTAGGCATTCATAACCTTACAGATAACGAAACATGCAGTAATGAAATATACTGTTTTATTTTTTTATTGTCAATCTTTGGGTCGCAATCTCCCAATATCTCATCTGTCGTCTTCATCAGAATAACACTGTTAAGTTCTATTCATTCTGCGCTCATTCGTCAAACATAGTCCGACTCGTTGGCTGAACGGTCAGCGTACTGGCCCGGCTGGGTCGGGGATTTCAACCTTAATTGGTTAATTCCAATGGCACGGGGGCTGGGTGTATGTGTTGTCTTCATCATCATTTCATCCTCATCACGACGCGCAGGTCGCCTACAGGTTTCAAATAGAAAGACCTGCACTGGCGAACCGAACCCGTCCTGGGATATCCCGGCACTAAAAGCCATCTTCAGTCGTGAGAAGTAATTGATTAGTGGAAGTTGTGTGTGTTGTGAAGAGTGAAAAATGAATGTCATTGTTAGTCGCAGTGAACTTCATAACAGCATTCGAAAGAATAACAATCTGTCTTGCGAGCGTTAAGAAAAGTTTGTGGCAACGTATAGCAAGTCCCAATTTAGCTTCAACGAGAATGTCTGCCTTATTTTGACAGGTGGAGAAAGTGGCACTCCGTAGAAAACGCATTTTTGGCGAAATATTCAGACTGGTTGAAGAAAGAAATTGTGATTTCAAATCGGAACACGATAGGCTCCACAAAATTAAGAGATCGAAGTCATCCTTCAAAAGAATTTGAAGAGCTAACGAATAGAAGCAAAATAAGAAAATTAAAGACGAAAGGGAGAGTGTTACTTAATCAGAGCTTACCTGTACAACCGCTATGAGTGTAAGGGCAAAAGGAGAATTAGACAACCCTTTAAAAGAAGTCACTTCTACTATACCAACGAGGTGAAAAACAATACGCGATTCATGGAGAAAGGGTGGCAAACAATCAACAAAAATCTCAGTGGAAGATGTTTATCGTTCATAATTAAAGAAGTTTCCCAAGCAATAGTATGTGACAATGAGAAATTTATCTAATAAGCACAACCACGAATTATACCCCAGCTATTATGCTATTTTGAATGCTAAAAAGGTGACTTACCTCTCAAAAGTAGCAAAGAAAATGAATGTGAAGTGAACGTACAAGACTTGTTGGACCACACTTGTTGCAGAATTTCATCAATATTACCAGAAGAGTGATAAGACCTACACATTAAATTGTAAATGCAGCTCTGTCCCGATATCAACAAACTGGGTCAGAAGCTAAAAAGAGTGACCAGATCCTATTTATATTCATCCGTCGTACCTTTGCGCCTCTTTGACAGTAAAATAGGAATTATCTCTTGAAAAATTCCAAGAACCTCATCTAAACGATTGTGCAGGTCTATTCGAATGCAGTGGGTTCATGAAACATCCAAAATTACCCGGACGTAAAAGTTTTATGTTAATTATAAAATTGAGAATTTCATTTGCTTACAAATAACGCCGAAGTTCCGTATTACTTAATACTATCAATGATGGATTCGAAAGAAAAAAAAAATAGTTCAAGACTCACTCAGAATCAGATTACGTCGCCTAGTTGATATTCCGAAGCCTGGATGTGGCACCACCAACGATGGTAACACTTCCCGAAGGTTTTTTGAAAATCCTCAGGTAGCTTCCGAAATGACAGGGGTAAACTGTGTGTTGAAATGAAATGTCGTATGGCTTTTAGTGCCGGGATATCCCAGAACGGGTTCGGCTCGCCAGGTGCAGGTCTTTCTATTTGACTCCTGTAGGCGACCTGCGCGTCATGATGAGGATGAAATGATGATGAAGACAACACATACACCCAGCCCCCGTGCCATTGGAATTAACCAATTAAGGTTAAAATCCCCAACCCGGCCGGGAATCGAACCCGGGACTTTCTGAACCGAACGCTAGTACGCTGACCGTTCAGCCAACGAGTCGGACAACTGTGTGTTAATAATTCGTTTTGGAATAATTTTAAAAGTAATTTCGCCTGTTCATGAAATTTATAATTCAACTCCTACTGCAGCGAAACAGCTAGTTTATATATATAGTTATATCCGTGGTATCACATGCCCCCAACACTCCAAAAATACTTATCCATGGAGCTTTGATTATAGAAGCAGGTATTTTGTCAATGGGACAACATTCAGAAGAATCATTAGAGCCAAGAAACAAAGACGTAAGAAAATGTGGGAAAGACCGTACCAGAAAATCCTAAAGGATTCCCAATAATTTTGACTTGTTCCGTAGACTATTGCTAAGCTCAGTTCCAGTAATTTCCAGCAGAGGAAGTCTGTCGAAGAAGAAAAGAAGGCAGTTTTCTCAAAAAGTGTGTAATTTATTGTCAGTATCCGAGGACGAAACGGAGGAGGAAGGGGAAGAAGCCGACACATCCGTATCAGAGGATGAATAAATATTTAACTGTAAGTAGCTTTATGGACTAAAACAACAAATTTATTTCAAATTAACATTTAATTTAAAGTTCTCCACACAAATCAAAACCAAACTAAACCTCATGGCGCAACAGCCCTGAAGGACCATGGCCTACCAAGCGATCGCTGCTCAGCTCGAATGTCTGCAGCTTACGAGGTGTCGTGTGGTCAGCACAACGAATCCTCACGGCCGTTGTACTTGGATTTATAGACCGAAGCCGCCATATCGCCGTCAGATAGCTCCTCAATTATAATCACGTAGGCTGAGTGGACCTCGAACCAGCTCTCAGATCCAGGTAAAATCCCTGACCTAGCCGGGAATCGAACCCGGTACCTCCAGGTAAGAGGCAGGCACACTATCCCTACACGGCGAGGCTGGCACTTTTACAGACACACCTATTTCAATTTGTTAATGTAAAACATGTTGTCTTTTTTTTTAATTCGGACCACTTTGCATTGTTTAGATCCGCACCTTTTATAAATACCATTAAAAGTTTAGTCTAACCATCGCCTCCCTCTACTTCTCTTAACCTCCAAGGCCAAGTCCATTATTTTCCTGTGTAACATATCCTCCTGCGTTCGCCCCACATGACCCCATCGCCGATGCTAACTGATACGTGAAGCTTCATTCAACTGAAGTTTATTGCTGACATAGCCTTTATCTCCTCATTTCGAGTATCCTCCTGCCATGCTTCCCAGTTGATTGTACCAGCAATCATTCTAGCTGCTTTCATGTCTGTTGCATCTAACTTATGAGTAAGACATCCTGAGTTCACCCATCTTTCACTCCCTTACAGCAAAGTCAGTCTGAAAATAAACCGATATTAAAAGAGGTTTGTCCGATAATCACTTGTTTGCAGCTAGAAAATTGGACAAATTTGGAAGCACATACCTGTAGGTTAAAAATAACTTCGGTACAAAGCGTTATATGAAACCTGAAGTAACAATGTTACAGATTTTGGCTTATGTTTTTATATACCCAAGATTAACGATTTTAATGTACAATTACTACTACTGTTCACATTACAAAACCTAATGCATTTTACACTGAAAATGAAATGGAAGTCGTAAATTGTATTCACTTTTCCCAGACTTTAGAGTTGCCCTGTTAGGAATGTGAGGTCCGCTTTAGGAAAGACAGTTTAGTAAGGAAAATTTTTGGTGTAAGATACCTCTCCACAAGCCGGCGGACTTTCATCACGCTCGTCGGACTATAGGCTATCAATATGTCGGCTATCACCGTCATATCAATAAAGTCATGCCATTGCTATGTTGAAGCAACATTCGTTATATATTATATAACGCATTTTTTCGAAAATAATATATTTCAATATCAATTTCTTGAAATGAAGTATAGTTAGTCACGTGACAGTTCGGTCTGAGAATGTTCGTGCAAATTTTCTTGAAATTCTGCCCAGTGCTTTAGGAGTGATGCCATTTCGGAAGACAGACAGACGTCCTTTCCCTCATACGTATACACAAACACACACACTAGAATAACATAATATCATCGTGAGTCATGTCCGACTCATTGGCTGAACGGTCAGCGTACTGGCCTTCGGTTGAGAGGGTCCCGGGTTCGATTCCTGGCCGGGTCGGGGAATTTAACCTTAATTTGTTAATTCCAATGGCACGGGGGCTGGGTGTATGTGTTGTCTTCATCAACATTTCGTCCTCATCACGACGCGCAGGTCGCCTACGGGCGTCCAATAGAAAGACCTGCACCTGGCGAGCCGAACCTGTCATGGGATATCACGGCACTAAAAGCCATACGACATTTCATTTCATCGTGAGTCATTATTATACTTCACTGATATCAAAAAACGAAACACACGTTTCCTCATTACACGTGAGTAATGGGAAGCAAATGTCTCGCAAATAATGAGTATGCCGAGCTGTATATGATGGATGACCCTGGAAGGAAAGGACAAAAATGAAAAAAAAGGAACAAGATTCGGTTCAGGAAGTACTTATCCGTTAGAGACAAGTTGGAGTTAATAAAACGAGGTTCGATAGAAAAGGTTTCACTTGATTGTGGCACAAGGGTGTTGAAGCAATGACCGACTCAAATGGGCCATATGACAACTGTATATATTATATCACGGGCTGTGAGTCTCGGGGAAAATCCACGTGAAGAAACCGAGTTCCTACGGCCATTTAGTCCTTAACCACAAAAAAGAGATACCTCAACCTTCACACTCTCGTTAAATGTTTCCTCAGTTTGTTATCCAGAAAAATCTGGAAAACATCCTTCAAAATGAACAAATACATAGCAAGCATGAAACTCTAGTATAATATAGAGAGGGAAATTCAATGGCACGTCCTCATGGTGGAATGAACTTCGCGCTTTTTAAGTTACAGCTAACCACAGGCTCATATTTCATTTCAAAGAAACCTTTCAAGGTATTTAATCCCCTCACATTAGCTCTAATACGCTTCTAGACTTAACTACTGACGTGGAATGGAAAATTATTACCGGACTTTCATATTGAAGTTGATTGGGACCTACTATTAAACCTTGAGGGAGCCTGTTACTTCACGCTGCTTTGTCACGGAATATTACGGGATAACTGGTCATGCACCTTGCTAGTCTCACATTGATATCGTTGTGCCAAATAGCTAAAGAGACCTTGAATTCACTGAAAACATGCATGAGATTTTGGCCCGTGAGAGTCAGTCCATGCGACAGTTTACTTTTGTCCGTACACGAGCAGCAGTTTTTAATGTGCTCAGCCTACTTTTACTTATCTATGCTTCTTTTTTTTCTTCTTGTTACAACTGGCTTTATGTCGCACCGACATATGTCTTATGGCGACAATGGGATAGGAGAGGACTAGGAGTGGGATAGGAGCGGCCGTGGCCTTAATTAAGGTACAGCCCCAGCATTTGTCTGGTGTGTAAATAGAAAAACACGGAAAACCATCTTCTGGGCTGCCGACATTGGGATTCGCACCCACTATCTCCCGGATGCAAGCTCACAGCTGCGTGGCCCTAACCGCACGGCCAACTCGCCCGGTATATCTGTTTATAAAAAAATCTACCCCACAAGGCCTTTTGAGAAGCCCTGAACAGCAATAAAATAGCAACCTGGCGATAGTTTATACGTGCATTTGTGAAAATCTCTCCATGGGGTAGATTATGTTTAACGTCCTTGCGATGCTACTGGTCTGAGAAAGAGAAGAATTTGAATGTTTCCTTTCGTAGGTATATAGTGCGACTATAAATTATTTCATTGTAAGGACTAAAGAGTAGAGTCTTTGAACATTCCGCATTATATTCAGGACAAGGAATCGAATATAAGGAGATGAAGATGATATACTGATTCGACTTACAAGTCTTGGTAATACATTCAACGGGTACTCTATTGAAAAGTCAGTAAATCAATGCTTCTTAAGTTCACTTCGTGCGCGCTAGCCTGGCCATATGATTGCGAGGGGCTGTTTCGAGGTCCATTCAGCCTACGCGCGGACAACTGAGGAGCTATGTGGTGGTGATATTTCGGACCCTGTCTAGAAATCTAAGAATAATGGCCTGAATGATTCTTCGCACTGGCCACTTGTATCTCGTAACCTGCAGGTCTTTGGACTGAACAGCCTGGTACTCGTACGAGATAACGGATTTCTTATTTAATATTTACGCTCCCGGTTTCGAAATGAAAGAAAACATATCGTTCTACAATGCTATTTTATTTTACGTAAATAAATATCACACGAGAACACGTTCACTTCCTTGTATAAATTATTTTATTTACACGGTAGGTCACAACACACAACTATACACAGTAGCAAAAGACACTACAACACTTAATGGCGGAGTATCCTAAAGTCGATTATGGCAAGTACAGATATCAACAACACTGACTCGCGCACTAAAACATGCACTCTCTTGAATTCACCCACTCCACCCAGTCTATCACTTGCCTTCGAGTACAACCTGACTCCGAGTCCAACAAAGACTGACTTTGAGTCCTGACTCATCTTACCCACTGACTGACAGCTCAATATATATACTATTCGTTCAACCATCTAGAATTATCGATTTCTGGAAGGGATCTTACAACACTCTAAATGGAACACACTCGAAACATCCATCGACCAGCTAGTCGAATGTGTACTCGAACTTTCGTTTACTGTTTACAAATACACACAGAAATTTATCCAACATTCCTAATGTCTCTACATGTATCTGGTTAATAAATCTTACAGTAAGCTTCGGGAACCCTTCATATATATCAGTTCATAGTACAATAAGTCTAACATACGAACATTATGGAATTTTCTACCGCTTTCAACATATAGATTTTGAGGTTAAACTTATACACAATACGTATTTGAGGTTATACAAATTTATACTACATATTTACAGGGAAATCATGTACTAGTCATGTTTAACATTTAATAAAGATAATTTGGCATTAAATAAACTATAATTAAAATATCTTAAACATGCTTGTACCGGGCGGTACACCTCTACGCCGCAATTTTAAATCTTCCACCAATAAAGTACTTCTCTACCGGAGAAACTCTGAACTTTAACAACTGAATTAATTCAACAGTTCCTCAGAAGATGCCACTGTGTGTATTCGATTTGTTTTTGTTCTTTTGGTGGATCAAGAAGTGTGGACATTCTCTCATAGATGTCACTGCCTAGAAAAAATCTAGGATCATGCACCCTGGTGCGAAGGAATGAACTTTCTCCAAGCAATTTTTTATTCAAAAGTTTTTGTCTTTATTAAATTTTGTTCTGTCATTTGTGGGTTGGCAATATTAAGCTTTCTTTCCGCCAGTTTTGAATTTAGCCAATCAGTAATTTCTGTAATTAATTTTCCTCCAATCATAGCTTTCTTCTTCGAATTTCCATGTGTAATTCTTACCTACCCAATAAAGTTGAGTGGGTGTGTCTTTATTATTCGTGAAAGGTCTCGAATCTTCCACGAGGGTTTAAAACTGCTGATTTTCTCGGCTCTTCGCCACTCGAACAACATCTAGCTCTGTGTGTGAATATGTAGCAGGGGGCGGGAAGCGCCCTTTCTTCTGGCAGCAGTTCTTCAACAAGGTAATGGCCGTTTAACATCTTTATTTCTTGCCAGCTCAGCAATTTATCTCTCGGGGCAGGTCCGAAAACTTCAATATGTAAACTATCCTTTGAAACATGTAAATCTTTCCGGTATTTTCATACAACTGTAAATCGGGGATAGAGAGTGCCTTACCCTCTCGAGCTCCCCTTCATATTGAATTTGAGGTGGCTACGTTTTTGTAACCGTTCTTCTATTCCTTCTTAATGTGTTAAATTTATTCTGTATTCGTGTCACCTCCATAGTATGGGAATAGCCCCTGCTTATCGTCCTAGCGCCACTTAGGTTTTAACAAGCTTCATGTAGGAGTGCAAAGTTACGCCTCCACTCATCTTGGTATTGTGGGGCCATTTAATTAATCTGTTCTTTTCCACGAAGGCCCAGTAGATTGGGTACGAGATATCCCTGTTTATATTTGTAAGTTGTGCCTTGATGGCAGTGAATTCTGAAGTCTAGGTAATGCCTTTAATAGGCTGGAAAAATTGAGAGCGGGTTAGCTCTTTTCTCTTGTGGTAAACGTGCCTCAGAGAGGCTTGAGATTTAAAGGTGGGAGCAAACGCTCCATTGTATTGAGGGAATTTCTGCCTTTTGGTAAGATGTCGATTGTGAGCTGAGTGCTCAGGATTTGTAAAAATTAGGGCTTGTGGCCCAGATTGTCAAAGTCTATCTAAATCTTGGCTTTCTTGATCTTGTACCTGATTTAACTTGTTATTTGTTGTTTGTTCAAAGTCTATATCAATATGTTAAGTTTGGCAGTTCTGAAAATATAACCTTTATTTAAATTTTAATTCGAACTTGTAGTTATACCCATTCCAGCCCGCACCTTCTTTCACCTCTGCTGATCCACCAAAACCTTGGAACAATACTAATTGAAGGTTTTACACCAATTACGATGTCGTACCTACGACAAAAATAATATTTAAATTTTTTTACTTCTACTGGACATTTGTAATCAAGGATATATAATTATATTTGGAATTAAAATACGTAATTTGCAATCATAATCGAAACTGAATACACGATGTCATCGATTTTTTTAATCAAAGCACTCCAGAACATACGTAGTAAAACATTTTTTTTGTTGCTTTTAGTTCTTTCATTCTGATACTTCATAAATATACATTTCTTATTTTCCAAGTTATTTCCTTTTACTTGGCAACATTGCTTCTTGCCTAGCCTCCTTTCTTGATCCAGAAATAATAACCTTCATCTCCATTTTCGCATGTTGAATTCTTCATCTCTTCAGCTAAATTTCTTGCCAACTTCTTTTCGTGCTTCCATGAACACACATATTCACAATATGACGGAAGTGTTGACACCACACTTGGAGCGAATGCAAAAAGTATTGAAGTAAACGAAGTGTCCAATGAAGCTGAACAATGGATTGGAATCTTGAAAATGTACTCCTATATCTCAAGTCTCTATTGGCAAAAGGAGTTCGTATTCTTCTTTATAGTCTCAATAGAGTTCTTTCACTGGCATTCATCAATTCCTATTATAGAGCGCAAAGCTCAGTTACTATATGCATATTCTGATAAAGTGATTATTAGGAATGATGTGAAATTTAAAACTGAACACAGTACTTTGGGTAAAACTCATACTTTGTTAATTGTAGCCAGACAGATATGGCCCAACGGCTAGATTTTGTAACTAAAGGACAAAGGAAGAAAGTAAACCCTGAAATCTGTGAGTAAATAATTCATGACAACTGTTCACCATGTGTGGTATAATCATAATTTCTCGACATAAGGTGTCAGGCTCTTCCAAATAACACCGTCATTTTCTTGGAATAACAGTGATTGTTTGTCCCGTGCTAACTGGACAGGTCCGTTATGCTAAGATAATTATGGGAATCGGGTAAAGATTATAGGGTTAACCATCAACTGAAACGTCAGAATTGCAATGTGTGGCAATAGTAGGAGTGAGAAGACAACTATAATGACTGATTCAAAATGCCAACGAAGATATGTCTTCCCCAGCAGCGTTGTGGCTGTAACAGTATGCGTCTCAAACCACAAGCTAGTACAAGATACAGGCTCGTTACTTCATATCCTGTGGGTTCACTCTGTTTTGTTTATGCAAGTGTTTCATAAATCGTGGTGAAAGGGAAGTCAATGATACTAAACATAGTGTGATATACATACAGTATTACAAACAAAGACTCATGCTAACGGGTTTAAATATCTCGAAGATTATAATTCAGCGTACTACCATGCATTCATAATGTTTCAAAATTACCAGAACCTTGTAATTCACGTACTGTATGTAATGCTGAAAGTAACTGGCCCTTACACGACTTTAACATTGACAATCGTTACGCACATGGAGCTACATTATTTAAAAAAACGTTGAACATCTACAGTAGACATGACAATCCACGTCAAAAATTGGGACTAACTTGGTGGGAATCAGAGATCGCTAATTCAATTCATCCATATACTGTAAGTAAAATTGAGAAATATTCCTGTCCGTTGATTTCCAAGAGCTCTGAGTTATTTTATGCCGACTGGATCAGTACCGAAACATTTGACTGTCTAGCTGTTCGTATTTGCTACCTCAGCTTGGGATAACGACTGAGCCTATTTACATGAAATTTCATATATTCCTGTTAGACAAATTAAAATATGTTACAATTTGATACGGCAGTTAAAACGGGAGGGGGAAGAAAATGAACATCAGATTGAAAGTTGGGGTTCGAACCTACTATCTCCCGAATACTGGATACTGGCCGCACTTAAGCGACTGCAGCTGTCGGCAGCCCTGAAAATGGTTTTCCGTGGTTTCCCATTTTCACACCAGGCAAATGCTGGGGCTGTACCTTAATTAAGGCCACGGCCGCTTCCTTCCCACTCCTAGCCCTTTCCTGTCCCATTGTCGCCGTAAGACCTATCTGTGTCGGTGCGACGTAAAACAACTAGCAAAAAAAAAAAAAGATTGAAAGTTGAAAAAATGCACCGTATTATCATGGTTTCCACATGACGAAAAGACTCCTACCGAGCAAGTGGCTGAGTGGTTTGGATCACGTCGCTATCAACTTGCATTCGGGAGGGAGTGGGTTCGAGCCTCGCTGTCGGTAGCTCTGATGATGGTTTTCCGTGCTTTCCCATTTTCACACTAGGCAAATCCGGGGCCGTACCGTAAGGCCACGGCCGCTATCTTCTCAGTTCTAGTTCTACCTTACCTCATCTTGGGCCGATGACCTTCGATGTTAGGCCCCTTAAAACAACAACCATCATCATCATCATCATCATCACCTTACACCATCGTCGCCATAAGACCTATCTGGGTCAATCAATCATTACTGACCTGCATTTAAGGCAGTCGATATCTGTTGTTTTCCTAGCCTTTTCTTAAATGATCGCAAAGAAATTGGAAAGTTATTGAACATCTCCCTTGGTAAGTTATTGCAATCCCTAACTCCCCTTCCTATAAACGAATATTTGCCCCAATTTTTCCTCTTAAATTCCAGCTTTATCTTCAGATTGTGATCTTTCCTACTTTTAAAGACATCACTCAAACGTATTCGTCTACTGATGCCAGTGCAACGTAAAGCAATAGTAAAAAATAAAAACCCATGGAGCTTTAGGACCTAAAATATCATGAATAGAGGTCCTACAACGATATATTCTGAGATACGGAGTGTGGTGCATGCTAGCACTGCGCTCGCACGGTGGCCGAGTGCGACCACATAACACTGACATGTGTACGTACGAGTGAGAAGTGATATTATCGATGTGGAAATTTTCACACGGAACTAGTATTTATCGCAGGGGCAGGATAGAAACAGTAGGAGGGAAGGATCCATACTGGTGAATAAATCATTTGTACGCTACAAAAAAGTTAAGGAGGAGAAGAATGAAATTCTACGTGTAAGGCTAATATCAAAATATAATTGGCAACTTGATGTGTTTGGTGTACAAACCTAGCAAAGGTGGTGCTGATGCTGAATCGGATTTTTTTTATTAGATAGTCAGCTATGTGGTGAACGACATAGAAAGAAACGTTATGAAGGGACTCATCTCAGTTTATAAAATGCTAACTGGGAGGGTAATGGGAATGACAGAAAGCACGATCAATAAATGGTGAATAAGTTAATCTGGGAAGGACAGTTGAGTCATAAAGTGATGGAACCAACTAGAAGGGAAAATATTCTGGACGTGGTGCTGATAAAAACAGATGAGTTATATAGATAAACTGAACTGATACATGGTATACGCGATCACAAAGCTGTGTTTATTGTAGTTAAAAATAAATGCGATAGAAAGGATGATTGTAAAAGTAGGACAATTAAGCCATACCATGTGTCTGATGAGAGAGGCGTGGTTGAGTAAAATAAGTAATTATGATCAGTGGAAAATGGTAAATAAAACTATGAACAGTCTATGGGATAGGCTTAAAGCAATTGTTGAGAGTGTGAAAACAAGTAGCGTGTATACCGCTAAGATGGTGAGGAATGGTAAGGCTCCTCTACCTTGTAACAGAGAAGTGAAGCGATTAATATCGAGGTGCACGTTGGAAAGAAATAGAGTAAGCAATGGTTGTGAAAGTAAGAAAAATTGAAGGAGGTTCCTAGGAAATTGAATTTAGCGACAAAGTGAGCTAAGAATAATATGACGGAAAACATAATTGACAGTCATATGAATTATAGGGAGATGGAAGGATATGTACTAGTACTTTAAGACAGAAAAACGTTGCAGAAAGGATATTCCAGGCCTCATTAATGGACACGGAGAGTGTGTATGTGAGGATTTACAGAAGGAAGAAGTACGCAGTCAGCAGAGATGAGGATAAGGATAATATCCTTATTGAAACGGTGACTAATACTCGCGGAATACTAGAATTTACCTATGATAATAAAAATATTCACAAAGAGATGCAAAGATTGAAAGCTAGAAAAGTAGCTGCAATTGATGAAATTTCTGGGGATATACTAACACGGCAATGCGTTGTGGTCTAGTGCCGTATCTGAAATTTTAATTTGATTACTGTTTGCATGAAGGAGCTGTACCAAAAGAATGAAGAGTTGCAATTGTAGCACAAAGAAAAGGATGTTCAACGTAAGCCTGATAATGATCGGTCAGCTTTACATGTGTTGCTTGTATGGTTGGGAAAACATCATTTCTGATTATAGGCCTATGCCACGTTTTCGAAATTACTAACTGGTTTGACAGAAGGCATAAGGAAAGGTTATTACAGTGAGGATCAACTGGTAGGATACCAGCAAGATATAGACTAATTTTAGATTCAGGGATGGACTGTATTCCAAGGCTGATGATAGGGTAGATCATGGGAGACTACAGATGAAAATTAGGGTTCTTGCACTAGAAAAATATTATTTGAATTATTTAAAATAGAAATCAGAAAATCAGAGTAGGTGAAGCATTATCTGATCCTGTAATGATTAAGAGGTGGGTTCCCCAAGACAGTGTTATTGGATATTTATTGTGATAGTACGTATATCACCCCCTCACACCGTATTTAGAAACGAGAGAGATTATTGTCATTATTACATTTATTATTATTATCATTATTTAACTCGTATATGTATTCCTAAAATTTTATACTGGAAGGTCTCCATATGTGATAGGAGTAATTTGTTTCGTACAAACGGATGGGAAAACATTGTTACTTTCAACTTGAAAAATTTGTATAAGTCATGTGTATATCCCAGAGTCTGATGAGGCGGCCTTCTTGATGTTGTAGTCGGAAAGTTCCGATGACTCATGCGAAATAACCCAGAGTCTGTTGATGTTATTGTCTTCAGATCCGGAAGTGGTTCGGGATGTGGTCTTGGAATGACTAGACGATCTACTCATGATTGGCTCGCCAGGATCAATCTAGACGTATCATGTAAGAGAAGGGTAAGCTGAGGTCTACACTGACTGACAGAGCAAATGCAACACCAAGGAGGAGTGGATCGAAAGGGATGAAAGTTGGGGAAAAAACAGAGTCGGCACGGACGAATAATTGATGTTTATTTCAAACCGATATGCAGGTTACACAATGCGCACGGTATCGACTCAGTAGGATGTAGGACCACCGCGAGCGGCGATGCACGCAGAAACACGTCGAGGTACAGAGTCAATAAGAGTGCGGATGGTGTCCTGAGGGATGGTTCTCCATTCTCTCTCAACCATTTGCCACAGTTGGTCGTCCGTACGAGGCTGGGGCAGAGTTTGCAAACTGCGTCCAATGAGATCCCACACGTGTTCGATTGGTGAGAGATCCGGAGAGTACGCTGGCCACGGAAGCATCTGTACACCTCGTAGAGCCTGTTGGGAGATGCGAGCAGTGTGTGGGCGGGCATTATCCTGCTGAAACAGAGCACTGGGCAGCCCCTGAAGGTATGGGAGTGCCACCGGCCGCAGCACATGCTGCACGTAGCGGTGGGCATTTAACGTGCCTTGAATACGCACTAGAGGTGACGTGGAATCATACGGAATAGCGCCCCAAACCATGATGCCGCGTTGTCTAGCGGTAGGGCGCTCCACAGTTACTGCCGGATTTGACCTTTCTCCACGCCGACGCCACACTCGTCTGCGCTGACTATCACTGACAGAACAGAAGCGTGACTCATCGGAGAACACGACGTTCCACCATTCCCTCATCCAAGTCGCTCTAGCCCGGCACCATGCCAGGCGTGCACGTCTATGCTGTGGAGTCAATGGTAGTCTTCTGAGCGGACGCCGGGAGTGCAGGCCTCCTTCAACCAATCGACGGGAAATTGTTCTGGTCGATATTGGAACAGCCAGGGTGTTTTGCACATGCTGAAGAATGGCGGTTGACGTGGCGTGCGGGGCTGCCACCGCTTGGCGGCGGATGCGCCGATCCTCGCGTGCGTACGTCACTCGGGCTGCGCCTGGACCCCTCGCACGTGCCACATGTCCCTGCGCCAACCATCTTCGCCACAGGCGCTGCACCGTGGACACATCCCTATGGGTATCGGCTGCGATTTGACGAAGCAACCAACCTGCCCTTCTCAGCCCGATCACCATACCCCTCGTAAAGTCGTCTGTCTGCTGGAAATGCCTCCGTTGACGGCGGCCTGGCATTCATAGCTATACACGTGTCCTGTGGCACACGACAACACGTTCTACAATGACTGTCGGCTGAGAAATCACGGTACGAAGTGGGCCATTCGCCAACGCCGTGTCCCATTTATCGTTCGCTACGTGCGCAGCACAGCGGCGCATTTCACATCATGAGCATACCTCAGTGACGTCAGTCTACCCTGCAATTGGCATAAAGTTCTGACCACTCCTTCTTGGTGTTGCATTTTCTCTGTCAGTCAGTGTATATAGGCATGTGACCAAACGGTGGAAGAAGGACTTACAACTTCAGGACTGTACTGGAATTGACTTCAAACAGCGGAGGAGAGGAGATGTAACTTTTGTGGAACGTGGTCGTATTATGTTTGTGAAGTATGGCAATAACCTACAACTGTGGGGTGCTTAGGCACTCAGTATTGTATCACTTGTGGCTGCTTGGTATTACATGTTGGTGAAAGCTGAGGGGTGCTACACCTCAGACTTTCCAGAATTTACGTTTTAGAACCACAAGCGTATGTTGCCGAAGTGATTGTATCTTTAAAACCAAGTGTTGGAGTCAGTGAACACAGTATTATAAAGGTACAATATCTGTGTGATATAATATGTGCCAATTATTAGAATCTGCAAGGCGTGTTGATACGCAGAGACAGTGAAGGGTACTTATCTACATATGTTTGCTTCGTTCAACGGACTACAAATGGTAGCTTGTTCTTGCTTTTGTTTCCCCACTGTTTTAGTAGCTGTTGTTGTTGTAAATGTGGAGTGTTCCAGCGGTATTTTGTGAATGTACTTATGTATATATATATCGATGAGGTCCTCATGAACGGATGTTATTTAGAATATAGTTAGTTATTTTCTAATCAGTGGAGTTATTGATGAACCTAGGTGCAGTTCCTACATATTTTGTCGTTTAAAGAAGGTTAGGTAAGGCCTGAAGCATGTGTACCAGTACGCAGCATTATGTACACGCCTGCGAGAGAAATATTTATCATGCTCTATCAAAATTCGAGGGATCCATTCTGGTGAACTCTGGCACCCATGCTACGGATATTTCGAATTTTTTTCAATTTTAATTATGTTAGTAAATTTTCAGTTGTTTGTTCAAATATTTTGAATTAGATTAATATTTACGCCCAAGCGTGGGGCGATTAAGTATTTTATTTTATTCACATTTGATTAATTGATTTATATTGCAATGTAAATATTTATTATGAATTACTATTATTATTATTATTATTATTATTATTATTATTATTATTATTATTATTATTATTACTATTATTGCTATTTGTAATTATATTACATTATGTCTTCTTATTTACACTGGCGAACAATGAAATCCCAGCACCAAGAAAGACGCCTATTCAGATTTTCGTGCTAGTTGGCGACGGATGGTGATAGTAGCGCCACTATTACCTTGCAAAGCGAGTTTGCTTTAAATACGCACTTTACACTTCGTGAGCGTTAATTATCATACGGTGTTGACGTTGTGGGGCAGGTGTGAATCAAACATGCCTTTAAGGAGACTAAGAAGGCAGTATCAGCAGCTTACAGAGTTTGAACGAGGCCATGTAATAGGGCTACGAGTAGATGAATGTTCTTTCCATGATAACGTAGGAAAACTTCACAGGTATGTATGCACAGTGCATTGGTGTTGGCAACAATGGCCACGGGAAAGCATTACCTGAAGAGGACCGGGGTGCGACCGCACACAGGACAGTACGGAGGGGGAAGACCTCTGTATTTGCCGCATATCTGTGGCGGATCGTACTGCATCTGCAACAGACATTAGAGTATCATTTGGCACCAGAGTGACATGGAGAACTGTAACAAATCAATTACTTGAGATACAGCTCCAAATCAGACGTCTTATAGCGTTCGTACTATTAACTCCGAATCACTGCCACCTGCGACCAGTAGTATCAAGCTAGAATTCATTGCAGGGTGGAGTGGAGATCTGTTGTATTCTCAGATGGGAGCCGTTTCTGTTGGGCTGCTACTGATCATCATAGGTTGGTAAGAAGGAGGCCAGGTGAGGACTTGGAACGGAGCTGTCTGCGGCGTCGATACGAGGGATTATAGTCTGGGGAGCACGTGTAGCACTGAGGTAAACATGGTAAGAGATTTCAGCTACTTACCGTATTCGAATTGTGACATAGTTGCAAGATGGATGACGCCAAGTAGTTGTCACTGCTGATGTTAAAGTGAGTCAGAGTGATGTCCCCAGAGTTTGGAAGAAATTCAGCGAGACAAAAACGTTTACTAATCGACAATGGATGGAACGCCCATGTAAAATAACTCTCAGGGGTAATCGGTAGTTTTTGCTTTCAGAACGTCGAAGAAATTCTGCTATTGCCACCATGTTCCACAGGGATGTTCGATAGGCCACTGAAGTAAATATATCATATCAGACAGTGCGATACCGAATGCATGACGGAGGGTTAATAATATAGAGGCGTTCGCCAAAAGCTCCTCTTGAACCACACCATAGTGCAGCTCTTGTGAGGTGGGCAACAACTCATAGCCTCTGGCATCAGAAGCAATGGAAGTGTACGCTCTTTTATGATGAATTCACCACAACCTTGCTCTCATACAGAGTCTCAAGGTGATCGAATGAGAAAAGGAACTAGCCTTTCATCCTGGAGTGCAATCAGCTGTAAGGGGATTGCGTCATGTTTTGGGGTGGAATCATTTTTGTTCGACGTATGCCACTAAATGTCTATCCAGGTTAACATGACCCGCCTGGTATAGAGAGCCAACTTCTTACAAGGGGTAGCTGCAGGATTCACTACCACTGGAGGCAAGGTATTTTGAATGAATGAAGTATTTATCGCAGCCAATGGCCATGAGATGATGATAAAATAATATAATAAAACAGTACAATATTCAGGTTTCAATTCAAATTGGGTAAGCGGTTCAGAACGCTCCTAACATTTCAGTGCATGGTAGCGTTTACACGTTTGTCCGCATATTAGATATACACACTTCTCATATGGTTGATAAAAAGTGCGCTGTTTTGCACAGTTTGTGCTAAAATCCGTACGCAGAATTCTATGTCATTTTCAACAGTGGATGATAAAGCTCGTGCCCATCTAGCCAAAGGCGTCAATCAGTTCCTTAAGATGTATGGTATGCAGCGAATAGTGTGGCCGGCATATTCTGTGGACATGAACTATGCTGAACATGCATGACATTAACTGAAGTAAGCGATTATCCACCGTCCTGGTCCTGCTAACATTCAGTAACTGACTGGAGCTGTTATCCAAGAGGGGGATATTCTGCCCCCAAAAAGTTTCATTCTTACCCACATTGTAAACCATTGTCTCACCACCGGGACGTTTCCAACTGCATGGAAGGATGCTCTAGTAACCCCAATATTAAAGCATACCGGTACCACAGCAAATGCGCCATCTGATTACCGGCCTATTTCGATTCTTCCCCCTCTCTCGAAAGTTCTTGAACGAGTTGTACACGAGAAGCTAGTAGAATTCTTAACCAGGCATTCTCTTCTTGACCCATTGCAATCTGGCTTCAGAAAGGGACACAGTACTACGACTGCACTCCTTCGGGTAACAGATGACATAAGACTAGCAATGGACAAACGGCAGGTGACGATACTGACACTCCTTGACTTTAGTAGTGCGTTCGACACGGTAAATATAGACATACTATTATCCAAGCTACGCTCTCTGCATATCGGCCCGATAGCCCTTAATTTTTTTAAGTCGTACCTTACAAATCGTCGCCAGTGCGTAGTGGTAAACAATCAAAGATCCCAATGGGCTGTAAAATCATCCGGTGTCCCTCAAGGGTCTGTTCTAGGGCCCTTACTGTTCGTCTTGCATATTAATGACATATCTTCCACACTTCAGTATTGCAACTACCACTTATATGCTGATGATATGCAGATATACAAACACACCACTACAAACAATTTACATGAAACAGTTCAGCACATTAATTCGGATATTGAAAGGCTTACCGCCTATGCTAAAAACAACCACTTACTCCTAAATCCTCGTAAAGCACAAAGTATTATCATAGGAAACTCTAAATTATTACATGTAATAAGCAATATCAATCCTCCTCCAATCATAATCAATGACATTGCTGTACCGTACCTTAAAAATGTAACTAATCTTGGAATCTCCATCAATGAGAATCTCACCTGGAATGAACACGTAACAAATGTATGTAGAAAGGTTCATGCAGCTCTATATCCCCTGAAACGCCACAAGAATTCTTTTCCTCAAAAACTTAAATTAAAATTAATCCAAGCACTACTACTCCCAATTTTAGACTACTGTGATACAGTACTAGTCAATCTAAATGCTGAACAAGCTTTGAGACTTCAGCGAGCACAAAACTCATGCATACGATATGCCTTCCAACTGCGACATGACACTCATGTTACACCATATTTCAAAACATTGGAATGGCTACGCATAAATGAACGAAGGAATTATCACCTAATGACACTTGTTTACCAAGTGCTCTCGACGAACACTCCTACTTACCTCTCTTCTAATTTTCGTTTCCTTTCCTCATTCCATGAAATTAGTACCCGTTCTGGTTCCTTACTTGAAATTCCACTAAGTCGAACCAATTCCTACAATCAATCCTTTTTAGTTACCGCATCGAGACTCTGGAATACACTCCCAATGGACATTCGGCACCTTACTTCCTCTCATAAATTCAAATCTGCCTGCAGAAAGTTTTTCCTGGTAACATAAAACTGAGTTGTGTGAGTCATTGTGTGTATGTTGTGTGAATGGGTTTTCTTCATTTACTATTATTATTATTATTAATATTAATATTGTTATTATTATTAATATTGTTATGATTATTATTATTAGTAATTATCACATTAATTGCTGTACTGATATGTAGGCCTAACTTACCGGTAGTCTTAGAATTATCTGTTTGTAGTATTATTTCTTTTTAGAATTTCTATGTCTTACTTTTATGTTTACATTTTTAAATTTTGTTTATAGTGGTTAAGTGTAAGAGAGGGCCGTGAGCCCTAACTTCGCCACAAATGTAAGTCAGGAATAAAATAATAAATAAAATAATTCTTTGATGTTGAGTATGCCACGTTGTGTTCAAGCATGCTTCACGTCCTGCAATGGCTGCACGCCACTGACCTGCCACACAATGGACATTGTATACAAAATCCCACATTACCAATTTTAATATTTTGTTGAGGTTTGGTTGCTGTCGCATAGCAGACTTCATTTTCGTCATCAGTCATCACGAGGGCCCGGTTGTTTATGCAGTAATAGGTTAGAATGCAAACTTACTGAAGCGAGTAATAAGTAGAGTCTACCCGCACGACGGTAATGATATGAGGTTTGCATAAACATTAGGGATTCCGCCCATCAGAACCCCCTGAATTTATGTTACTCCCACTACATTACGTTAGAGCGGGCTAGTCGACATTTCCTACTAAGTAATTTTGTTACTAAATAATATTGCTGGTAGGAAATGCCGACTGGCCCGCTCTAATGTAATGTAGTTGGAGCAACATAAATTCTAGGGGTTCTAATGGACCGAACCCCTAATGTTTATGCAAACCTCATAGAACTACCGTCGTGCGGGAAGACTCTACTTATTACTCGCTTCAGTAAGTTTGCATTGCATAAACATCCGGGCACTAGTCATCACTGACCTGCATTTAGGGCTGACACCCAGGTGGCAGATTCCGTATCATTTCTTTTATTCTTTACTTAAAAAATTTCAAGGAACTTGAAAATGTAACGAAACGTTTCTTTCATAAATTATTCCAGTCCCTAAATCCTCTTCCTATAAAGGCATATTTCCCCCAATTTGTCATATTGAATTCCAACATTCATTCATTTTGTGATCTTTCCTACCTTCCAAAGCTCCTTTTAAGATTATGTGTCTTCTAATGGCATTCCACGCCATCTCTCCACTGACAGCTCGGAACATACCGTTTAATCGAGCATCACATCTCCTCACTCCCAAGTCTTCCCAGCCTAAAGTTTGCAATATTTTCGTAACACTACTCTTTTGTCGGCTGCCTGGCAGGGGCGGTAAAGGCGTGTTACGTTCACCCAGAAGGACATGGATTCGATTTCACGCCAGGAAGTCGTAAAATTTAAGAAAACATATTTCCAATTCTGGAGGTGAACATAGTTCTGAGGTTGACTCAGCCTAAATCAAAAATGAGTACCAGATTAATTCCTGGGTGCAACGATGCCGACCCTATCAAGTGCCGATGTTACGGACAGTAGTACTTCGTCCAAGGGCCTTCATGGCCAGTACGGAGATGACTTTGCTTTGCTTTGTTTTTTATATTTTGTCGGAAATCGCTCAGAACAAATTGTGTTGCTTTCCTTTGAAACGTTTCCAGTTCATGTATCAAGTATTCCTGGTGTGGGTCCGACACAATGGAAATATTTCCTAATAATAATGTTATTTGCTTTATGTCCGACTCATTGGCTGAATGGTCAGCGTACTGGCCTTCGGTTCAGAGGGTCCCGGTTTCGATTCCCGGCTGGGTCGGAGATTTTAACCTAAAATTGGTTCATTCCAATGGCTCGGGGGCTGGGTGTGTGTGTGGCGTATTCAACATTAGAAATCATCCTAGGTAGGGCCCTCATCTTCATCTTCACAGACATGCAGGTCGCCTAATAGGCCGTCTACTAGAAAAAGACCTGCACCAGGCCTCTCCGGAGGCCATACGCCATTATTATTTGCTCTATGTCCCACTAACTGTTTTTCTGGTTTGGAGGGCGCCGAGAATCCCGTAGGAGTTCTTTTACGTGTCAGTAAATCTACGGACACGAGCAAGTTCAAATACCACTGGAGTGAGCCAGGATCGAACCTACCAAGTTGGGGTCAGAGGGCCAGTGCCTCAACCGTCTGAGCCACTCAGCCCGGCGAAACATTTTCTAATTGGGACCTTAACAGCTGTCACCTGTATATCGATCCGGCTCCATGTTTAAATGGCTTGCGTGCTTGCCTTTGGTCACAGGGGGCCCGGACTCGATTCCCGATAGGGACGGGGAAAATGTAACCATCATTGGTTAATTCCGCTGGTTCGGGGACCGTCTTCATCATTTTTTTAAATCTCATCATGGCGCGCAGGTCGCCTACGTGAGTCAATTCAAAAGAGCTGCACCTGACGAGTACTCAGGCACTCCCGGAACTAAAACACATCCTTACTACAACTCCTAAATATCCTCATAACTACCGTGTGTGAAGAGATTTGTAACTTTTATTTACGATCTCGTTAATGTGATTATCTTAACAGCTGAGTACTTACAGCGATTGCCATGAGGTACTATGACCCCATCAACACAGTACCAAGAGGACTTTTCATCTTGGCAAAACATAATACATGACTTTTCATCCCTTTTAACTTCTTCTTCTTCATCTGTTTACCCTCCAAGGTTGGTTTCTCCCTCGGACTCAACGAGGGATCCCATCTCTACCGCCTCAAGGGCAGCGTCCTGGAGCTACAGACTCTGGGTCGGGGGATACAACTATGGAGAATGACCAGTACCTCGCCCAGGCGGCCTCACCTGCTATGATCAACAGGGGCCTTGTGGGAGGGATAGGAAGATTGAAAGGGATAGACAAAGAAGAGGGAAGGAAACGGTTGTGGCCTTAAGTTAGGTACCATCCCGGTATTTGCCTGGAGGAGAAGTGGGAAACCACGGAAAACCACTTCGAGGATGGCTAAGGTGGGAATCGAACCAACCTCTACTCAGTTGAACTCCCGAGGCTAAGTGGACATAGTTCCAGCCCTCGTACCACTTTTCAAATTTTCGTGGCAGAGCCGGGAATCGAACTCGGGCTTCCGGGGCTGGCAGCTAATCACGCTAACCACTACACCACGGAGGCGGACCATTCCATTTATCATCATACCATTGTCTGCTGTCTATCTCACAATATTGTCGAGATATTCCTGTAATCGTTCATAGTCATGAAACTTCGTTATTATTCTTTTCCGCTTTCTTTCTTAGTCCCTTTACCATTCAGGGTTGATTTTTCTCAGCGAGGGATCCCACCTCCACCGCCCAAAGAGCAGTGTGCTGGAGCGTGAGAATTTATTCGGGGATACAACGGAAGAGGATGACCAGTACCTCCTCATTGGGGACATCACTGTGACTCACTTTAATACGAGTCCGACTCGTTGGCTGAATGGTCAGCGTACTGGCCTTTGGTTCAGAGGGTCCCGGGTTCGATTCCCGGCAGGGTCGGGATTTTAACCTTCATTGGTTAATTCCAATGGCTCGGGGACTGGGTGTTTGTGCTGTCCCCAACATCCCTGCAACTCACACACCACACATAACACTATCCTCCACCACAATAACACGCAGTTACCTACAAATGGCAGATGCCACCCACCCTCATGGGAGGGTCTGCCTTACAAGGGCTGCACCCGGCTATAAATAGCCACACGAAATTATAATTAAATTATTATATACTTCAATACGAGCAGTGTCATCCACTTGTCGCCATCTATCTTGCAACAATGTCACAACAATGCGGTCAGTAGCAGGAAACTCTCACCATGTCTATCTCAATCCTACACGTGCTGTCTTTACAGCACCGTCACGACGTTGCAAGTGATGTTGTTAAATTTAGTGAGACGTATCTAGTAAATATCGAACATAATCTTGGTTCAACGTCACTGTGTGTCATAATACATTAGCCAACAGTCTGTACTGTAAACATGTGTAGGGTAATTGACATATACTGCATGAAAGTAACATGCAAAACCTGGTTTGAGCACTGTACTTGATTGCTTCTAGCATAAACGTTTACAGACAACTAGGCTTTCTCTTCTTCACTGGAATTTTTAGTGAGACGATCAGTCTGGAGAAAAACGAACGAAAGTCTAATTACTTGAACAGAGAATATCACTGAATCTTATTGAGCGGTGTACCATTGTGGCATGTACCAATTCCAATTATGAGGGATATTTTTCCATTACGTTCAATACTATATCGCATGTTGCAGTTTACCGAGCACGTTGGTAACGTGGTTCTTGGCGTCATTGTTAACTTGCATCCGGGAGATTGCGGGTTCAAACCCCATTGCCAACAGCTCCGAAGATGATTTTCCGTGGCTTCATATTTTCACACCAGGCAAATGCCGTGACTCTACCTTTATTAAGGCCACGGTCGCTTTCTTCCCATTTCTATCCCTCTTCTGTCCCATCGCCGCCAAATGATCTCTCCGAAGGTGCGAGTTAAAGAGATTCAGACACTATATTGCTTCAGGTACAACCGCTAGTGTCATTTAAGTAAACTACCTCTTGTGTATTGTAATTAACAATGATAAACAAGTTGACACGTTCACGTAGTCTTATTTTTCATTTAAATATTCATTTGCAAATATTTTTGCAACTATCAGAATTTTATTTAATAATGGTGAATGATGTCAGAAATAAGAGATATATGAGTTAAAATATCGTTCGATTTGTAATTTAATTTCCCATTCTAACCCCTTGGCTAAGTAGTCAGCGTAGTCGCCTTCGGTTCAGAGGTCCCCGGTTCGATTCCCGGCCGGTTCGGAGATTTTCAACTTAAATGGTTAATTACCATGGCTAGAAGACTGGGTGCCTGCACTATTCCCAACATCTCTGCCACTTACACGTCCCACACAACCCCCCCCCCCAACCTCAGGAGGGATGCACCGGGCTAGTAATAGCCACAAAAAAAATATTGTTTATTATTATTATTATTATTATTATTATTATTATTATTATTATTATTATTATTATTATTATTATTACTATTATCATCATCATCATCTGTTTACCCTCCAGGTTCGGTTTTTCCCTCGGACTGAGCGAGGGATCCAACCTCTACCGCCTCAAGGGCAGTGTCCTGGAGCTTCAGACTCTTGGTCGGGGGATACAACTGGGGAGTATGACCAGTACCTCGCCCAGGCGGCCTCACCTGCTATGCTGAACAGGGGCCTTGTGGAGGGATGGGAAGATTGGAAGGGATAGGCAAGGAAGAGGGAAGGAAGCGGCCTGGCATTCGCCTGGAGGAGAAGTGGGAAACCACGGAAAACCACTTCCAGGATGGCTGAGGTGGGAATCGAACCCACCTCTACTCAGTTGACCTCCCGAGGCTGAGTGGACCCCGTTCCAGCCCTCGTACCACTTTTCAAATTTCGTGGCAGAGCCGGGAATCGAACCCGGACCTCCGGGGGTGGCAGCTAATCACGCTAACCACTACACCACAGAGGCGGCATATTATTACTATTATTATTATTATTATTATTATTATTATTATTATTATTATTATTATTATTATTGCCAACGGCCGTAACCGTGTTGAAACACCGAATCCCGTGAGATCTCCGAAGTTAAGCAACATTGGGCGTGGTCAGGAGTTGGATGGGTTGCCACGCGCTGTTGGGGGGGGGGGGTAAGGGAATGGAGGAGCGGAAAGGAACTGGCCACCCTACCGCATGTAAACTCCAGCTCTGGAACACCTCTGCGGAGGTTCGGACCTGCCTTCGGGCAGAATAACCCTTACCTATTATTATTATTATTATTATTATTATTATTATTATTATTATTATTATTATTATTATTATTATTATTATTATTATTATTATTATTATTATTATTATTATTATTATTATTATTATTATTTACAAGAGACCAGCACTGCAGCCTCAATTTTGCAACGCTCTCGAAGCCGTCTGTTTATTCGGTAATGTACTTTTCGTCGTATTCAATCCCTTATTCACTATAGTTTCCTCACTCATGCGTAATGTAATACTTACTTTTATTCACTTACTAGTCTTGTATTTAGACAATGTTTTGAAGTATGCAAAAATCCGTTAGGTTACGGTCAAAAAATCTTCGGTACTTCCTTTATTTATTTACAGTCACATTTTAATTTTTCTGGTGCATTGTGATAGATTTCGTTGAGGAAAATAAAACGACACTGCAATCGCCACTGTACGATATTTACGTACACGTCAAGTTACACTGTGTGATAGTGACTTTCGACTACCGAAAACCTTCGAGCATACAAATAGATAGGGAGGGCGCTTCCTATGTTTCCACTGGCCAAGCGTGGCACCAACATCTAGCTCTGAGCGATCAGCTATTGTGCGGCAAAACAAGATGGTCTTCTTTAAGAAGAGCATTACGGAGTGTTTTTATATCTCGACTTAAACGTGCTCCTTGTGATTAATTGATTTAAACTGTTACTAATAATAATGTTATTGGCTTAATGTCCCACTAACTTCTTTTACGGTTTTCGGAGACGTCAAGGTGCCAGTATTTAGTCCCGCAGGAGTTCTTTTACGTGCCAGTAAATCTACCGACACGAGGCTGACGTATTTGAGCACCGTCAGTATTCCAACGCCTCAACCGTCTGAGCCACTCAGCCCGGCGGTTTGAACTATTGAAGATGGTGATAAATACAATTCCTTAAAAATATTTCCTTTCCTCTTCGTATGAAAAGTGTTAAGTATTATTATATATGCGTGATATTTTGATATGTTTACGTATTAGTTAAGCGATAAGGTCGTGTGAATATGTCTTACATGATTAACCTATTTCAGTTACTTGTCTTCTAATTCCTTAAATTTTTTTTTTTAATTGTTCCCTGTAACACTTGTTTAAAATAGACATTTTAAAACCTTTTTACAATTCTGGAAGTAATAAACTCGACAAAATATACCAATAACCTGTATTTCTTCTCATGCCGATATTATGCTGGTTAAGCCTTTTAATTCAAGAAACGTGGCCGATAATAATGCGATCGGTCCCATGACACCTAGAATAATTATCGTTAAAGAAATTTTGAAAGTATGAATACATAATGCAACTGATAACCTCAAGGTTTTGCCCCTAAGAGCAACTATCACCACCACCATCACACTTATTCGCAGACCTTCACATTTAGTTTATAGATGTGCCATACGTTGTGCATGTTCATAATTATTGTTTTACGGGCCCTAACATCTAACTTATCAGCCACTATCATATATGAATAAACACACACCACAAGTTGTTCAAACCTTCTAAACGCTCAGGCTATATCAAATTATAACTGAGTTAATGAAGCCTAATGAGATGTACCATTCACAAAACTGTCATTAAAAATGTAACATAATTTACAATATGATGAAAGACATGAAGCCATGTCGACTACAACTCACCAAAAACCTGCAGCCACTCAATACATAAATGTATGCTGCAAAACAAGAAACGAATATTTACATGTAAGTAATACCATTCGTCTCCAGGATGGAGATCAGGAATGTTCTGAAAACCTGAGATTTGCATGTTTTGACAATATTGTCCTAAGTCACTGATGACTGAAAAATATATAGCCGTTCAATACATTTATTTCTGTCTCTTTTCTCCTCTTCCTTAGCACATTCATATCGCAGTCTAGAAATGACGTAACATTTCACAATTAGCTTCACCAATTCCATTTCATGGCTCTGAGAAAATTCTTGATCAAGTAAATTGTCCTTTATGCAATAGAACAAGGTTCCATTCACTGACTGCAACACCCTATAGAGAACCTCCTAATGAACTCTGCACCTTAGCACATTCATACTACTGAGTGCACTTACAGTCAACTTACACATCACTGTCACATTTTTGGACGATTAATCCATCATCACCTTGAACAAGGTATAGTCTGTATAATTCTCTCTAGAACTTCTCAGAGCACTCAAGCATACTGCACATTTGATAAGGCATTCCACCTTCCTCACCACAAATCCTGCGATATATGTCCCTCTTCCAGCTGTATTTTTACTAGTTTCTCTATGTATGTCCATTTTATTGCATCACTTTTATTGTCAAAAATTTTGCCCAAACTATAAAAAAAATCTTCAGCAATTTGAGCATGTGGAACACATCTAGAAAAATAAATACTGGCTCTTTTGTCACCTGGTGTTCAAATTACGTTTTTCATTGGCTTGGTGATTATAAAGCCCCAGAAACTTCACCTTTGACATGTTGCTGACTGCCCCATCAAACATTAAACTGACAACATGAATACCAGTGTCATGCAATATGGTCAGAACAGTTGTTACTAACTTGGTATTAACTTCTCCTGACAAACTATCAAAAAAAATAAGCAATGGGAAACTTCCAATAGTCATTGATGGCACTTGCAGAAATACAAGGACCTCCTTTGCTTCTTGGAGGGAATCATCGTCGACATCAGTCCCCATGTCCATATAACCACATGTGAGATTTCCATCCCATTCTCTCTTGTTCTTGTTGGACATTTCATCAATTATGAAACTACAAAGTACAGGTTTACCTAAGGCATTACCTTCTTCCATTTTAAGCTTTAGAGCCGCTAGTGCTTCTTTTGTAAAGCCAGGACAACCATCAACAAATTTCTGTTATTTCCGTTTGGTCAATGGTTGTTAATTTTACACTAAACAAATATCTAACCTTTTTTAACTCACCTGCTAACAATAAATATGAAATATTATTGTCTGATATTTTGCAGGGTGTTCAAAAACAAGGTCACAGAAAACAATTCTAGTATGTACATTTCTTAAGTTTGGTGCACTTTTCTTGAAACTTTCTTATTAAGGACATTTTAATTTTTTTCCTAGAAGTAAATAACATGTTAGTGTAATAATCAACATGTTGGTATAATTTCCTAAGAGTGCGTGGATTAGGCAAACATACATTGAACACATTTTTTTACAGTCGTAAGCCTTACTGGAATAAAAGTGCAATGTAAGGGCAAAGCACCACCACAACCCTTGAGAACCCTTCAGAATATTGTTGCTGTTTGTTCCCCAGCATTTTCTGAAACAGTTATCCAGCAGGACCGGAGAAGGAAGCCTGTGAACGTAAAAGAGGTCGCATTTTCCTGAAAGGACTGTGAGAAAAGTCGGGGAAAACCACTCGCAGGGTGGCCTCTCTCAGAGCCGGGATTCGAACTTTCTATCGCCGGACATCCGGCTCAGCCGCAAAGTCAAGGAGAACGACTTATGGCTATGCTGTGAGGTCTACAAGTATGTTAAGAAAATGTTCAAAGTAAGAAGCCCTGGAAGGGACTTCGGTTATTGATCGAAGTAGTACCAGGTGGCTCTCGAACGCCGTACTTTCTACCTATAAATGCCCCGCATGCAAAAATGATGAATGGGATGTCTACCAACTGATTTTCACAGGGGAACTACTGCCAGCGGGCAGGTTACGTCAGAATATGAAGAGATAAGAAACAGAGTGTCGTTCGCAGCATGTTACTCAGCGCTGCCGGTCGAATGCACCCCTTGCATTAGTATACATCGTTTTCGACCGCATAGTTCTAGGCTGGTGTATGGTACAGCCGCACTAAATTTGCTGTCTGCATATCGGCGATGACTAGTGTGATCAGCAGCGGTGAATACACAGACATTATTTTAAGCTGGACAACTTGGTCAGAGTGCAACATAAGCTCCAAACAGACGTACGCCTTCTACACACATATTTCTCCGAAGAGTACTCGTTTTTGTTCCATACAATCAACTCTTTTATCGAGTTGAATGTCTACACGTGTCTAAATTAATAAGTTATTAGATTTCATTTACTGCACCTTTGGCGTGTCTACAAACAGTAGCGGCTGTTAGGGGGTGGGGTGAGGAGGGACATTCGCTTCCACCCCCCACCTTTGTAGAGTAAATATGACATTTTATTCCACTTTAGCCAGCTGGAACTAGGAATTATTTTTAAAAAGCTATTTGTACAAGCCTTGTTGTCTTATATGCTAAATCTTTCCTTTATGTATAGCGCTATGGCAAGTAGCGGAGGACGGGTAGTAAGGGTACATATTGTTTTGCCGAGGTCATGGCCACTGAGTTATAATTCACCCGCTTGCCGCCCGCATTCGTCAGTCCGGCAGTTTGTCTGTTAGTTTCTTAGTGTGTATTCAAATATTAAATGATTTTAATTGCATAATCATGCCGTACATCTATGTAATTGTACCGGGCGATCTGGCCCTGGGGTTACGGGCGCGCAGCTGTGAGCTTGCACTCGGGAGATAGTGGTTTCGAATCCCATTGTCGACAGCACTGAAGATGGTTTTCCTTGGTATCCCATTTTCATACCAGGTAAATGCTGAGGCTATACCTTAATTAAGGCCACGGCCGCTTCCTTCCCATAAGTTCTATCTGTGTCGGTGCGACGTAAAGTCAATTATTAAAAAAAAGATATATTTTATTTTTAATTGTAATTTCAACGCGAGAGAAGACCAACTTTACTTTTACCGGACTAAATTATTTCGTTTGTATTATGTTATTTTATATGTAAATGTAATTAATCTGCCCCATGGATTAGGCCTATTCGTATAATAGTTTTTTTTAGATTTTGATTCAATGCTGTATAATAAAATTTTCACCAGGTCTCACAAACATACTACGGGGCATTTATTTAATAAATAACATAACACAAATAAATAATTTAGGAACGTTGATATTAGCTCTCGTTGAAATACGATTACAACTGAATACTTTTTTTACAATTGGCTTTACGTCGCACCGACATATATAGGATTTATGGAGACGATCAGACAGGAAAGGGCTACGCGTGGAAAGGAAGCGACCGTGGCCTTAAATAAGGTACACTTGTCTGGTGTGAAAATGGGAAACCACGGAAACCATCTTCAGAGCTGCTTACAGGGGCTCCCTGGCCGAGGTGGTAAAGGCGTGCTCGGTTCGTCCGGAAGGAAGCGGGTTCGAATCCCCGTCAGGAAGTCGTAAAATTTAAGAAACGAGACTTCCACTTCCGGAGGTGCATATGGCCCTGAGGTTCACTCAGCCTACACCAAAAATGAGTACCAGGTTAATTCCTGGGGGCAAAGGCGGCCAGGCGTAGAGCTAATCACTCTACACCATCACATGCCGAGGTTAACAATGGTGGAAGCCTTTACCTTTACCTCCAAGGGCCTTCATGGCCTGTACGGAGGTGACTTTGCTTTGCTTTGGAGGATCCTTACACTCTTGTAAGTATATTATTTTACTGTTAATGTTCTGGGGCTGATAATGAAACCTACAGTGCTGTTCTGGAGCTGGACTTGTAATTTCAAATGAACGACATTCACGCACACCCATGCCTGCGGCAGGACTGACGTCAACAATGAGTACAAAGCGTGATTACACCATGTCTAACTCTAGTACGGTACATAATTTATATTGATTGATTGATTGATTGATTGATTGATTGATTGATTGATTGATTGATTGATTGATTGATTGATTGATTGATTGATTGATTGATTGATTGATTGATTGATTGATTGATTGATTGATTGATTGATTGATTGATTGACATCTAGGTCAGTACATCCGAGGGAAGAAACACGTTAGCCTGAGATTTCGAAAGATGAGTCTGGCTGAACTAAAGAATAAAGTGTATGAAATGTGAAAAAGAAGATTCACAGGACACGTTCAATCCGTACGGCAAATTGCAAGGCAGAATGATATACTGTACCTGTCATTTATTACTAAAGACGAATCTCTTAACAAACATGGATGTATAGCACTGTACAATCTCGCTGCAGGGATAATAATAATAATAATAATAATAATAATAATAATAATAATAATAATAATAATAATAATAATAATAATAATAATAATAATAATATGTATCGGAGACAATAATTTTGAAAGGAAGGTGGACATCCAAAACAGTGAAAGAGAATATAAACGCAAAGTCACCAAAAAGACCAGAATCCACAGGTGAATAGTACGAACTCAGAAACAATCAGAAACTCAAAACATGTGCATTCTAAGTTCTGTTTATATTTAAAACTTGCTTTACGTCCCACCAGCACAGATAGGTCTTGGCGACGATGTGATACAATGTCAACCCCAGCATTTGCCTGGTGTGAAAATGGGAACCCACAGAATACCATCTCCAGGGCTGCCCACAGCGCGGTTCGAACCCACTCTCTCCATAACGCAAGTATTCACACTAACATTACAAAATGCAGAAAATAATTTTACAGAGACATGGAAAGATTAAATATTCATATGAAAACAGTAGTGAAATAAAAACCAGACGCAGTGAAATGGATCGGTGAAATGAAGAACGACTTTAAATAGGCAGGAATCTCACAAGTAGACATGATATTTAAATCCAACATCCACAAATGTCAAGTTGGCCATGAGGGCAACCGAAGGAAACGATCGGAACAACTTGGGCCAAAGAGATAATAGAATCCCACAGCAAAATGAAGAAATGTAGGCACAAACACCGAGTGAGTTGGGTGTGTGGTTTGGGTTACATAGCCCTGAGCTCAAATTCGGGAGATGCTGGGTTCGAATCCCACCATTGGCATTTTTGAGGATGGTTTTCCGTGGTTTCCCGTTTTCATACCAGGCAAATGTTGGGGCTGTACCATAATTAAATCCACGGCCGCTACCATTTCAATCCTGTCACTCTCCCGTCCTCCAGTAGCCGAAAAGCTCTGATGTATTAGTGCGACGTTAAACAACCAGCAAAAAAAAAAAAAGAAAAAAGTAGGCACAAACAAATCCCTCGAAGAACTCTGCGCAGTCCTGAATGGGAAAATGTTATGTATGAAACCAGAAACCATGGAGTTGGAATTTTGTCCCACAGGAGTTCTCTAAAACGGTTTAGAAGCCAACGATACGAAGTTATTCCATTTAAATACCCTTAAATACCTCAATGCCTTTGCTGGCAGGACCTAGTGTTTACAGTGCATTGTCTTCTGGTATAGGCTAGAACAATTTTGTTACTTTCATTGACCTGTCTCTTTCTTCTCCTTGGCTTTGACAATATGAAAGTGACTGAGGTATGAGTGATGCTAGTAATGCCATTTTTTATGCAGCCAGTCCCTGCTATGAATGCTGTGAAGAGGTTGCTCATAGGGTCAGTTACAGCATGCATTGCAGTGGGCTTGGCAGACAGATATGCAGTCGCAACTCCTGGCGTGGTGAAGAAAGCAACGGGAAACTAACTCGCTCCTCATTTCCCTAGTACGCCTCTTCAGTGATGCCTAGGCCAACTATGACAGCTGACGGCGGAGCTGTTGAGGATGCAACCAGCCTTAGGGCTGAGGACTGAACATAGATACATACGAATCCCTCCAATCATATGTGGGAACGAGCTCAGTAAGTACATAAGTAATGCCGAAACAAAACGTGACTTAGACATTCAATCTGTAATCTTCTGGCTATTTACATGGAGAAGGAGGCTTCCAGGCCATAGAATTACACGAATGAAAATCTACAAAAATACAGCCTATAGCATTGTGAGTGAAATGTGCCTATAACAAAGGAAGTGGTCGTTAATGGATTGAAAAATATCTATAGCTTGGGAACGTGAGATCTAAGTCGAAAATATTTATATTGTTGCACAAAAATCAGCTTAACCCTCTACTGCTTGAATTATTTCTCGTTTTCGTATGGTGAAGAAAATTTCAAGCTTTAATGTTCAACATAGTTATGTTCAGTGTTTTAGATGTACCAGCAATTCTTAACTGGGGCTATTAGTTTAACACTCGTATGTGATGTGGATTGCCATAATGGGATATATATACGATTTTTCACGACGTATTGCAAGGCAAGGCGTAGGTCGGTAATGTCTTTGAGGTTGAGCCAGAGGTACTTCTGAAGCCTGTAGTAATGTGATGGGGAGGACCCACGTAAAATAAACGGTGGTTGGTACGCGTGGATTTTGACGGGGTGGAAGGAGTACCTTTGGTTGTAAAGCTGTTTTGTCATATGTTAAGTAAAAAAAAAAAAAATACAACAAGGCATCACTGGTATATGTGTTTAATTGAATATACAGTTGAAATAAACGGCAACAGTATGCAGTAGAGGGTTAATGCGACGACGTTCTGTCATTTACGGACAGGAACTCACCTCTGATTTACTTAGCACATATCTATAATTATACATTTTATTATTATATACGATTTGTAATAGAAGTATCAGCCCGGATTTTTTTTTTCAGATGACGTTCGACTTTGACAATAGCCTATGAACGTTACCAGGATATGGGCGATGTTGGTAAGGATATTCCTTATTCAGCCAGTTTCAGTGATAGATGGTGTGACATATTCGCTCGTACGGTCGGTTGGTGTAGGGTTGGCAACCGAACAGTTAGCTCACTACGTTGCGGCACTGCCAGTTATGGTTGCTAACACTGTTGTCAGGAGACAGGAGGGTTCCAATTGCCCGTCAGCCTCCCTAGAAATTGTTTTCCGAGGTTTCCATTTCAGTTCCACGTACATGCCTCGATGGTACCTTTCTCAAGGCCATGACCGCTTTGTCCCCATTCCTAGCCCATACAATTACACCTTCACAACACACTCATGCATCGGTACATAAAACTAGCGAGCCGAATAAGTTTCGGACACTCCCAGCACTAAAAGCCATACGCCAAAACATAAAGAGCTTAGCACACTTCCACGAAATGGCACCATCCGATTCGATGAGGAAAACAACAGAAAACTATTCGTATATCATTCCTTATTACCCTAGTACGACTCTTCAGTGATATCTAGGCTCTCTATGATAACCGATATTGTAGCTGTAAGGCAATCCAACTATCTTTCGGGCTGAGAATCTACAATAGATGTTTGTACTAACGGTTGTAATAATAATAATAATAATAATAATAATAATAATAATAATAATAATAATAATCGCATGGCCACTGCTACCAAGTCGTCCGGTTCCTTGGTTGAAAGGTCAGCGTAGTGCTCTTCGCTTCGGAGAGCCCCGGGTTCGATTCCCGGCCGGGTCGGAGAATTAGCCTTAAATGGTTAATCCCTTGGCCCGGGGGCTGGGTGTTTCTACTGTCTCCAACATCCCTACAACTCACACACCAATACAACACCATTCTCCACTGAAATAACGCGCAGTATCCTATACACGAGAGTTGCCACCTGCCCTCGTCGGAGGGTCTGCCTCACAAGAGTTGCACCAGGCTAGAAAGTCACACGGAATAATAATATTTATTATTATTGCCGTGCGGCTAGGGGCACGCAGCTTTGAGCTTGCATGCGGGAGGTAGTGGGTTCGAACCTCACTCTCGGCAGCACTAAATATGGTTTTCCGTGGTTTTCCATTTCCAGCAGGCTGTATATTAAGGCCACTGCTGCTTCATTCCCACTCTTAGCCCTAACCTATCCCATCGTTGCCATAAAACCTATTCGTGTTGGTGCGACGTAAAGAAAATTCTAAAAAAGGCATTATTTTATTATTATTATTATTATTATTATTATTATTAATAATTAATAATAAGACCTCCGTCAAAGGCGTCTTTCTGTTTGATCTGTATCTCTTGAAGGTCTTCCTTGGGGTTTCTAAATCAAGACATCGTGATTATAGGTTTTGAATTAGATAGGTGAAAGTTCTGATTGGTCAAACTGTTTCCGTCCATTCATTTGAGGCGACCGTAAAATCGTGCCCGTCTTTTGCTGATCGTGTCTGTAATATTCGCTACTTTGTTATAGACTTCCTCACTGGATCTTTTCTGGTAAGTGCCATTCTTGTAGTTGGATTCCATGATTCCCCTAATTATTTTGAGCTCCGTCTTCTCCAGTTCTTCGAGAACTCCGTCATTGTATTTAGGGGTGGTGTTTCGGTTGCATGGACAACTACTGGCTTCAGAACCGTTTCATGGCGACGTACCCTTATCTTAGTATTTCGGGAAAGGTATTTTTGTTGTAGATCGTGCGTGACGTTTGGTAGGATATTTCAACTTTGCGTGTTCGTTCCTCAAGTGCCTCTTTGTCCAGTCTATTTTTCATGATGATTCCACCCAGGTACATAAGTTTTTCTACTCGCCTGATTACCCATATGTCGTCCGAAGTTTGGGTGGTGCATTTTGATGTTGAACATTACTTCTGTTTTTTCAAATGATATCTGCAGGCCAATTTATTTGGTGATTTCCTATAACCGTTCGATTTTAAACCTAACAGTTTCTACGCCGTTTGACATAATGGCGATGTGATGATTAACCTTGGATGTCTTTCCCATTCTCAGTGGGCTATAGTCGATTTCCATGACGGTAATCTCGTTCACCTAGTCCGGATGATCTTCTCAAGAATGCAGTTGAAAAGCATAGGAGAGAGCCCATCGCATTGTCTGACTAATGTTTTGACACCAAAGGAATCCGAGAGACATCTTTGGAACTTTTTTTAGGATTTTGCATACTTCAGGCCAGCTTTAACTAATTCCAACAGTTTCAGGTCAACCCCGAAAACACCAAGGATGTTGAGCAGCACCTCGCGGTCTATCGAGTCGTATGCTTTTTTTGAAGTCAACAAAAACTGTCACGTACTGCCTGGTCCTTAGAATACAATACCTAACGATCGTTTTGAAGTTATGCACCTCTTCGGCTCTACAGCCACGTTTCCTGAAACCCCCTTGATATGCACCCATTCGATGCTCGACTTGGTCTTCTCTATGATAGAAAGCGAGAGAATTCTGTAGTTTACCTGTAGCAAGCATAATCCTTTGTGGTTGTTGATATTTTTATGCTGCCTTCCTTGTGCAATGGATGTAGCGGGGCACTTTTCAAAACTTCCGGCAGGTTTTCCTTAATCCAGTTTTTCTTTTTTGCATTTGTTTTTGCCAGATTTCAACTGGTTCCTCAGGGGTGTAAGGGGTATATTTCCCACAATTCTGCAACTACTTAGTCTTTCGCAGGTGCTTTGTTGCATCTGAGACGGTCAATGTGACGCTTGATTTCGTCTTTGTCGGGTGGTCGGGAATCTGGGCACCTGAGTATGGGTTCCTTGGTCTCAATAGGTCTTTGAAGTTTACCGCAGTTTAGTAGATACTTGAAGTAGCCTGTTATAATGTTACAATTTTCTTCATATGAAGTCGCCAGTGTACCGTCCTTTCCTTGAAAGCATAGCGATGGCGGCTTATAGTCAGTGAGTTTCCTTTGGAATGATTTGTGGTACTCTATGGTTTCATTTCTCTTAAAGTTATGGTCTACCTTTTCAATAAATGATTCTTCGAACGTACATTTCTCAGTTCTGATCACTCTAGCTGTTTAGGCCCTTTTGGAGTTTGTAGGTTTCCCAGTCTGTCTCCGATTTCGTCGAGTAATAATGTTTCCATGCATCGAGTCTTTCCTTAAGGAGTGATTCACAGGTCTCATTCCACCAGGCAAATTTCTTGTTTCTTTTTATTTCTGCAGTTTCTTTGATGGCCTCAATCAGGCGTCTTTTGATGTTGTTGAAGTGACAGTCATTTGTGTAGCATTTTCCTGAAACTCCACGATCCGTTGTTGAAGTTTATCATTGTTAAAGAATATGATATTTGGGGGGAGTCTTTCTGGATTATGTCGGGATTGGTTTGAATTTGATTATAGACATTTAGTAGTCTGAGGCCACGTTTAAGCCAGTTTTTACTTTGACGTTCATAATCTCAAGGCTTTGTCTCCTGGAGGTCGCGACATGATCTATTTGGAACTCGCCAACTGATTGGACTGGAGATCTCTTTCTCGTCTGTTTTCTGGATATATAGCGAAAGGGGCTTGTTACGACTTGCAGGTTGTGATTTTCGCAAATGGAAACCTATCTCTTGCCGTTTTGGTATGTATTTTTTTATCGACCTAGTTGGGCGTTGAAGTCGCGCATAAGAAGTTTCATATTGTATCTGGAAATTTTAGCTAATTTTTCATCCTGTAAGTCCCAGAAATTATTCACTTCGTCTAGGTCAGACGTGTTTTTATTATTTTTGGGGATATGGGCGTTAACTAGGGTGTAGATCTTGTTGGCGCATTTGACTGTTAATATGGACAATTTGTCATTTACTGGTTCGAAGTTTGCAACCGTTTTAAGGAGTCTGGTTCTCGCAGCAAACGCGGCTCCACGCATTATAGATCTGTTGAGGAACGTTTTTTGAACTCTGCTCTTGAAGATACGATAACATTATTATTATTATTATTATTATTATTATTATTATTATTATTATTATTATTATTATTATTATTATTGTTATTATTATTATTACTAGCCATCGAGTCAGACTATCTGGCGTGGTGATATCTATCATCATCATCATCATCATCATCTGTTTACCCTCCAGGTTCGGTTTTTCCCTCGGACGTAGCGAGGGATCCCACCTCTACCGCCTCAAGGGCAGTGTCCTGGAGCTTCAGACTCTTGGTCGGGGGATACAACTGGGGAGTATGACCAGTACCTCGCCCAGGCGGCCTCACCTGCTGTGCTGAACAGGGGCCTTGTGGAGGGATGGGAAGATTGCAAGGGATAGGCAAGGAAGAGGGAAGGAAGCGGCCGTGGCCTTAAGTTAGGTACCATCCCGGCATTCGCCTGGAGGAGAAGTGGGAAACCACGGAAAACCACTTCCAGGATAGCAGAGGTGGGAATCGAACCCACCTCTACTCAGTTGACCTCCCGAGGCTGAGTGGACCCCGTTCCAGCCCTCGTACCACTTTTCAAATTTCGTGGCAGAGCCGGGAATCGAACCCGGGCATCCGGGGGTGGCAGCTAATCACGCTAACCACTACACCACAGAGGCGGACGGTGATATCTATGCGTCCTATAAATTTCCAAATTCTAAGTCATGTTGTCTAGTAAGGAAGCAGAAATATTTACTTTTTTTGCTATTTGCTTTACGTCGCACCGACACAGATATGTCTTACGGCGACGATGGGATAGGAAAGGCCTAGGAAATGGAAGGAAGCGGCCGTGGCCTTAATTAAGGTACAGCCCCGGCGAAGCAGAAATATACTGGATGGTCGTTATTGCTGAGTTAATTTAATTAATTTTGTCGGGTAACTCTGAGTGCACCGCAAGAGTGTTTTACTGTTCCAAAACAATCACGACGTGGGGAATCAAGAAATTTGAACACACTTTAAAAATCATGTACCTCAGCTGGGATCAAGGCTACGAACTTGTGGCCATTCATCGGACATCTATCACTGATCTACCAAGGCAGTTATATAACCATTCACTCCTTTACAGTAAGAAGGCACTCATCTCGGTTTGAATTAACACACATAATAATTACATATTGGTATGTTCGTCTTGTTATGGAAATGTAGGCCCTGTGACAAGTATACTTGGGGATAAAACATGACGGCCTCATATCCTGGAAGCGAGCTAGAAGCCAGCAGTCGATCACACGCTGCACCCCGCTGAGCTAATGAATTCTAAGTGATTCTTGTTTGGTGTGGAGAAGTTGCCAGACCACTTTCTATAACACACTCTTCAGTCCTTACTCTTTCTTCGTCTCGAGTGCAGTAGACAATTTGGCACATTAGACGCAGTAAATCCTATAAGCCGCTAATAGACATAGTAGTGGTGTGAGGCGAGGTCGTCTTGTTTTGTCCTCAAGTATGTCTCATTATACGAGACAAAAACTAAATATGTATTTATGACATCCTTCCTAATGATGTGGATGCAAAAAATATATATAATAATTTAGAATGGAAAGGAAGATATTTATTTCATCCTCCATTTACGCACGTTTGGGCCTTCTCTTCACATAAATTTAGTACGGAAGTTTGGGTTGTTAGGCATCACATTCTTGTGAAGCTAAGCATCTCTAAAGGCGGGATTCCACTGAGGCAACATTTGGGCGACATGGAGCATGCGACAGTGACGCATGCTGCAGTCAGCCTTCAATTGAGGAAACACGGCTCGGCATGTAGCGTGCGGCTGTGTGGCATGAGACATGTTGCAATCTGTCGAACACTCTCTGGTGCCGCATGCTTCAAAAATGTGCTTGTTGAACAGTGTTGCCCGGGATCCGACAGTGTGTGGATCGGTGCTACAATTTCCGTGCGACAAGATGGAGTGGGCTATTGAAAAAACTGTGAATTTAATTGAGGATTACCACAATGCTGCGGAATTGTGGAATGTAACTTTGAGTGACTATAAAAACAATAGTATTAAGATGGATACGTTGAAACGGCTCTCTGATAAATATAATTGCAGTGTCCAGGAACTGAAAAAGAAAATAAAAAATTTGCGTACAGCTTTTCACCGGGAGCACAAAAGAATTCAGAAAATGAAAACGAGTGGTGCTTCTCCACTGAGAGGAAAAATATGGTTCGGTTATAATCTACTTACCTTTCTTCTTGACATCGATGCTCCGAGGAAAACTACTTCAACGTCAGGTGTCATTGGGGAACGTGAGGTGAGTTGATTTTAAGCCACCGTTTTCCTTTAATAAATAGTTAACTGATTATGAACTTTTGTAAGTAAGATTGTGATTTATTTAAAGTCCTGTTTTCTGGTTGTTAGTAACGGAACAGTTTGCACTAGAAAAAAATAGAGATAACAATGAAAATATAATTTGACATCATACTAGTACTAATGATAATAATAATAATAATAATAATAATAATAATAATAATAATAATAATAATAATAATAATATAATATTCTACGTATCAGTAACGTATGACATTTTCAACCCTGTAGATTTTTCGTAAATACGTCGTTTAATAGCATAACAACAAATTTTTCTCTTTTGTACACTGTTAACACACAACAATAATCTACTTGTCATTTAGAAATCCATTCGCCGCTACACTAATTGCGCAAAGTCTTCCAACACTGTTTCACTACAATCTTTTTCTTCCTCAATGTGTCTGCTTCTAGTGTCACAGTTCATTTTAATGATAAAAGTTTGTTAGAAATATGAACGGTAAGGGGGTAAAGTAATCGAAATATGGTTAGGATATTGTACTTTAAACTAATATATTTTGACAATGATTAAATTACAATGTACAAGAAGCTTCAAAACTTGCCGTACCTCTAAGCATACCGATCCTGCCATGGAACGCAGCCTTCATCTGACATAAAGTATTCCATAAACTCATCCCTAATGGCTTTCGCTTCTTGAGAATTCCGACGTGGTTTGTTTCCCAGAGGCTCCATACCTGTATCAGCTTGGATCACTCCGCGCCATGATCCAGGAATGATATTACCATCTTGGGTGTCGGTGTCAAATGTCCCCGGAGGCGAATAAAGAGATCTTGAAGTAGGACGTTTTCTGAGAAAGTTGTGTAGATAAATACATGTGGTAGTTACAGTCACTGCATTTTCTACACTTATCTCCATAGGCTTTCTAAATACTCGGAAAACACTGGCCAGCAATCCGAAGCAGTTTTCTACTATTCTGCGAGCACGTGAATGTCGGTAATTGTAGATTCTATGTGGCGAGCCTTTGTCGTGACAACCAGAGTATGGTTTCATAATGTGCTCTTGTAAGGGAAATGCATCATCCGCTACAAGAACATAAGGCGATGATATTTCTCTTCCTGGAAGAGGTTCTGGAGCTGGGAGAGAAAATTTGTTTTGTGATAAATCCTTGTAAAATCCAGTTTCCCGGAATACTCCACCGTCCGAAATCCTTCCTTGACATCCAATATTAGCGTACAGGAAGCAATATGTTGCGTCAGCGACTGCCATCAACACGATGCTGAAAGTTCCCTTGTAATTAAAAAATTGACTGCCACTTCTTTTAGGACACTTCACCAATACATGTTTACCGTCACACGCGCCAATGCAGTGAGGATAATTCCATGAAGTCTCAAAATCGTGTGATACTCTTCCCCACTCTTCTTGTTTGTTTGGAACCTGAGGACAATAATTTTGTTATTAGTAAAGTATGTTGAGTACTCAGCCTGAAAGCTGGTTGAATCCTCAACAGCTCTACCTTAAGCTGCCATAGATGGCATAGGTATCGCTGAAGAGGTTTACAAGGGAAATGAGGAGTGAGGTAGTTTCCTGTTGCTTTCCTCACCGAGCCAGCCGTTGCTATTACACATCAGTTAGCCGAGCCCACTAACATGTAGCACCAACCGACTCTATGTGCAACATTTTCACACCATTCATATCAGGGACTGGTTGCTTAAAGAATGATGTTACTAATGTCGCTCATACCTCAGTCACTTTCTTATTAGTATTATTTAATTACATAGGCTTAATTTATTCATATTACTTCTTTACCTGCAAGCTACAATGATTTGTTACTCTTTATTTAAGGAGGAGACTTTGGAAACTGAAGATTTACTCCGCGCTGCAACTCCAGACTCTGCAGAAATCTCAGTGGATGATCCATCAAATCCGATTTTAGAAAACATGGACAATAATCAGCGTCCTGCTGAGGAAATTGGACTTGGAGACAAGAATCGTGGAAAGTGTAAGAAAAGGAAATGCAATCTGCAAGAGGAAAGAGTCGAAGAAGCTTATAGTATTTTGAAGTCTTCCATTACGAGGGATGAGTTCGCAGTATATGGAGAATATGTGGCAAATGAGCTGAGAAAAGTAACTCCAAGAGCACAAGTTCTAGCGAAGCACAGGATTAATAACATTTTATTCGAAGCCTCAATTGGAAACTACGACTTTCAGTCTCCAAGCTGCACTAGAAATTTTATCGATACCCTACCCTCAAATAATAGTAGTTACGGGTCACCCTCAACTACATCAAATTCTACACTTCAGTCTCCTCTGGCGCCTGTACGTTCACCTGAGGAGCATGCTTGTGTCTCGTTCCCATCCATCGATGGGAACGAGATTTCACAACCACAGTGCGACGACAACACTGCTGACAGCCAAGCAGATTTCGTGGAATTACTTTCTCCACAACTTGAAAGTTAAATAATGGTGTTTGAACATATAGAACAAAATGACTCAGTTACTCCAGAATATTATGGGTTATTATAAATGTGACCATTGTAAAACCCAGTTTATAATCTAATGCCCATTCGGGCGAACCTTTCTTCTTAATAAATGTATATGTTTTAGATGACCAGATCCTGCTTATTTTGCTTTGGGTTCTGTTATCATTCATTTTACTCTTTAACTGGTGATGTGAGCTGTTGTTAATGTGACCTTGCCTTTCTCAACACATTTCACACCTTCAGTCAGGAATATTCGGTTGCGGAATGATAAGTTTTTTTTCTATTTGCTTTAAGTCGCACCGACACAGATTGGTCTTACGGCGACGATGGGATAGGAAAGGCTTAGGAAGTGGGAGGAAGCGGCCGTGGCCTTAATTACAGTACAGCCCCGGCATTTGCCTGGTGTGAAAATGGGAAACCACGGAAAACCATCTTCAGGGCTGCTGACAGTGGGACTCGAACCCACTATCTCCCAATTACTGGATACTGGCCGCACTTAAGCGACTGCAGCTATCGAGCTCGGTATGATAGGTTTTAAAGTGTATTGCACGTTCTCATTTATAGGATTATTTCTGTTTGCGCTAGTTATTTTCTTGTTCTTTGGATTATAGGGAATAAGTGAAAAGTGATTTTTGGTGTTTGCGGTGTATGTGTACAATTTAAGTGACGACAACGGGTAACGTGAAATTTATGAGAATGTCTGCACTCTGTGAGTAAATCATATATTACCATAATATCATATTTGCATTAGTATATCCTACGTATATTATATTGTGAAAGATCATTAAATCCTGAATCAGATAAAATAATTATAGTACTTGTATAAAATGTCAAATGTTTCTTATTGAACTCTGTTTGTCTGGAGACTCGAAGATCTCACATCACCAATTATGTTCCGAATTCCGTACGTATCCACTTAAAGGTTTCAAACAGGAAAACAATTCCAAGTTTTGGGATTTTCCAAGTTACATGTGATCGATGTGTTATCGTAAACTGGGGTAACATTGTGACACGCTAGAATCCTCCAGAATCCGATATGTCGGCTTAGAATTTTGCCAAAGAAGGGTTGTAACTTGAAGAATTATGTCACACTGCAAGTTACTAGTGGACTATGAAGTAAACAGTTTTGTTTATGACTTCTTATACTTTTCACGAATTTTCTCCATTCTGGCACAAAGTTAACCCAGTTGACGATACATTTTATTACGATATTAAAACTGGAAAAATAAATATTATAATAATTTAACATTTTGATTCTTACAGGTAATTATCTTAAATGTACTTACCTTTACGAAGTCTTTCAAGGCACTTATTAAAGCCGTGCACACCTCCGGAATGATTCGTGAGATGCTAGGTTCAGAAACTCGAAACAAGTACATCAGGGAAGTATAGCTGTCACCAGTAGCCAAAAATCGAAGGGTAAGCAACAGTCTAACTTTCGGCGGTATCGCCTCTCGAAAATTGGTATCGGACTTTGCAATGATCGGTCCAACCTTCTCTAACAAAAATTCAAAATCTTCCTGGCTCATCCGTGTGAAATTTTTGAAATGCGCTTTGTCGTCAGCCAACAGCTTCTGAAATAATTCATGCTGTACTTGATTTGATCGAACGAATAATTCTCGCCTCCACCACCGGGGCCGTTTTCTCCTACGACCGTGCTGAATAACAATGTACGCTGCTGCCGCAATAGTCTGCAAAGACATCCTTCTCAGTCAACGTCGGGTGAGAAACTGTTGCCTTGGTTGAATAACGTTTGTAGCTGGCAACACGTCTCCACAAGTGACGCATGCTACACTAGGCAACATATGTGGCATGCCACATTTTTCTGCCGCACTGATAACAAGCCGCATGCTACAAATAGCAACATTTGTTGCCTGTCGCATGCTCCATGTCGCCCAAATGTTGCCTCAGTGGAATCCCGCCTTAATAATCTGCTCTCCAGTATTTCGTGTCGAGGTTATGATTCACTGAATGGCACTTTACGTGTTGCTACTTCTACCGTTAATGGGCAGGTCATTTCTTTGGGACTTCGAATATGTGAAGCTGGCATTTCAACCGCACAAGAAGGCTGGAGCGGCCCCAGGATATGGAAGGACCTTGAGCCCACGTAGCTGTTAGCCGAGTCAATTCGATATGGATCATTTGTTTCGTTTAAGTGGGTGTTAATCACCAAACCTGAAATATGTGGAACCTAACTGTACACTTCAAGCACGACTTGCCCATCAGACATCAAGTGATCCTCTTATCCCACCTCGTGAAAGGTGCCTCGGGTGGTAAATTGATAATAGCTGTTATACATGAGCAGTCTACTTTCAAATGTGATATCTCTCAGTAAACTGAGCCGAGGATCAAGATCGCTGGCTCATTATCTCAAGGAACTACTCACTACAATCCTCCGCCAACATAAGTTTTACTAGCGATCATATCGGGCGTGGTCAACATCAGTAACGTTGAAATGCGAATTTATCTGTCAGAGACCTGGTAAACTGACTTACAAAAAAAAAGATATATGTCTAATGTGTATAAACCTATTTATTTTCTTTTAGAATTCGATTGCCCGATATCCGGGATGCTGTAATAACAGGCTGACTTGATGAAATATCGATATCCTCAGAATATAAGCAACTATAGTTATGTGAAGGTATTTTTAGATTATGTTGTGGGAAACGACAAGGACTCTGAAAATCTTGATGATTTAGAAAAGATTTTACATCGCTATTCGTAGTAATGTACTAGATTCTGATTAAATGTAATCAACTAGCCAATTTTATAAATGCGTTTTAATGAGTAGAAGTGAATTAAATATCTTTATCCATTAATTTATGTTAATACAATATATAATACTTTTGAGGATAACATATCTTTGAGATATCGATCGCGATCTGCATGAAATAGTCCAAAATATGTAAGTAACTCTACGTCCAGTCTAGATAATCTAGGGGCAGAAAGTCATTTTATTTATACTGTACTTAGGTAAGTAATAATAATAATAATAATAATAATAATAATAATAATAATAATAATAATAATAATATTAATAATAATAATAATAATAATAATAATAAACACATTCCTTGTAGACTGTTATGTCATTCAGCGTTCAGTCTACAAGTCTATGTGATTTTACTAAACTCCACCACAATCTTCTACTTGTAACTAGGTCTGTAGCCTTGTCGTTCATACGTACAGATTCATCAATCGAGTTCATTCATAACTTAGGATTTATCTCCTAATTCTGAGTAACCTCCATTAATTGCTCCCACCTATTTGTACCCACAATCATTCTCGCTTCTTTCAAGTAGGCCTATGTTACTTTTAACTTATAAGATATCCTGAATCTATCCTGTTTTCACTCCCGTAAAGCAAAGTTGATCTGAAAACAAACCGGTGAAAAGATGGTTTCGTGCGTGAGCTGACTTCCTTCATACAGAATACTGTTGATCACATCTGCGAGCTCACTGCATTAGCTTTGCTGCACCTTGATTCAGTCTCACTTACTATACTACCATCCTAGGAGAATACACACCGTACATACTTGAACAGATCTACATATTCCAGCTTTATTTTCCCAACCTGACATTCAGACATTCAGTTCTCTTGGGTTTCTTGCCTACAAACATCAATTTAGTCTTGGAAAGGCTAATTTTCACATTCTACTCATTGACTGTATTTTCAAGTTCCAAGGTATTAGACTGCAGGCTTTCAATCGTCGGCATAGGCCAAACTGCTTGCTACATTTCCACGTTACTGAATCCCTCCCTGCCACTTTATACCTTTCAGTAGATGATTCATGTAAACTATGAACAAAAAAGCTGACATATTACAGCTCTGTGTAACTCCTGTAAGTACCTTGAACCAAGAACTCATTCTACCATCAATTCTCACTGCAGACCAATTTTCAACATTAATACGTTTGATTGCTTTAAATAATCTACGTTAAGGCCGTAGTCTCCCAAACCGGCTAACATTTTTTCCTTCGGTACTCGTTCATATACCTTCTTTAGACATATGAATCATAAACATAACTCTCCATTCCTCTCGTAACATTTTTAATTACCTGGGGCATACTGAAAATCTGATCCTGACCACATTGGAGTTTATTCAATTTACTCTCAACCTATGATCGAACCCTCCCTTCCAAAATTCCAGAGAACACCTTGCCTGGTACACTGATCAGTAAAATATCTCATTAGTTATTGCAATCCTTCCTGTTCTCTTGCTTTTACTGCTTTTGTCTAATCACATGGTAACTTATTTATGCTAATCTTATTAATGAAGCCATTTTATCTCTACCTTTGCACTATATGCCACCATTTCAGGTCTAATTTAATATATTCCTGCTGTTTTGAGATAATGGACGTTATGTACAATCCTTTCCACCTCATCGTGCGTTATTTCACCAACCTCATTGTCCTTCCCCCCATGAGTTGGGTTGTTCGCAACTTCACCAGAAAGATTTATTTCTACGTTGGGAATATTTTCTAAATATTCCTTCTACCTGTCCAGTGATTCCCTGGAATCTATTATCAGTTCATCTGATTTACCAAAACACTCTCTTATTTTCTGTCTAGAAAGGTTTCCCGTGCCGCTTGACTTAGCCTTTCCAGGTTATCATCGAAATCTTCCCACGACTTCTTCTTGTATTTTGCATTTATTTGTTTCGTCCTGCTTTTCATCTACGTACAATTCCCTGTTTGCATCAGTCCTTGTTTGGAGCCATTTCTTGCTTTTATGTTTGCAAGCTGCCCTCGCTTCATCATTCCACCTATATATTCGCTTTTCCCTTCCTTACATGGAGTTGTTCCCATTCATTCCATTGCTGTTACTACCACAGCATCCCTGTATGTCACCGATTCTCTTTCTATATCCTGAAACTTCCTACTATTCATTGTTCGAAACTTTTCACTAGTCATATCCATGTACTTCTGTGTAATTCCGTCGTCTTGGAGATTCTCTATGTCGGCATACAAATTTCACTTTCTCTATCGTAGGCTTATAGATACGTAGTTTTCTATAGACCATATAGGGGTCTGTATCATCAAAACTCCCCGGAATACCCGCACATTCCTAATAGATTTCTTGAATTCAAAGTCGGTTGTGGTATAGTCTATTATGGATCTGGTGCCTGTACCCTCCCATGTGTAGCGGTCAGTAGTCTAATGCTTGAAGAATTTATGCATAATTACTAATGCTATACTAGCACAGAAGTTCAGTTAACAGTTCGCATTCCTATTAGCTTCCTTATCTTCTCCACATTTACCCCATCACCTTTTCGTATCATTCAGTTCTATTTCAATCTCCCGCATTAAAATTGTAGAACTATCCTCCGTGGTTTCCCATTTTTACGCCAGTGAAATGCTGGGGCTGTACCATAATTAAGGCCACGTCCGTTTCCTTCCCACTCCTAGTCCTTTCTTATCTCGTATTCGCGAGATGACCTATCTGTGTCGGTGCGACGAAAAACCAATCGAAGTATTCCTGATGAACAGCCCTAACCCACACTCTGCCTTTCCGTTTCTAACACATGTTAAGTATACTTTATAATTGCCTTACCCCAATATTATTAAATTCTAACACATCTGGATGCATCCTCTTTGAAGACTTAGTCAGTTCTACTTTCTGCGTTTCCTCTAAATTTAATGTAGGGTTTTCGCTTTTTCGTTAGAACGTAAAATGTAGGTTTTCTAGGTATTCTACGGAAATTCATATAACAATAATATGAATAGCATGTGGGCTTCGGAGAGTCTTGGTGCAGGTCTTTAGAGTTGACGTCGTTTGGGTGACCTGCATGTCTGTGTGTATCGGGCCCTAATTACAATGAGTTCTAATGCTGAAGACGGCACAAACACCGCACCTCCGAGCCGTAGGAATAAACTGATGGAAGTTAAAATCCTCGACCAGGCCAGAAATTGACGCCGGAACCCCTAGTATCAAATGCTAACCGTTTTGCCGTACAGGTGGCCATTTACGTACGTAATATAAATGTATGAAAACTCTAATTTCAAATATGATTCACATTATGCTCAGCCTGGAAATTTATTGGATGCTCAATAGTTCTACCATCAGCTGTCATGAGCAGCCTAGGTGTCACTGAGGAGGTGTAGTAGGGAAATAAGGAGTGATGTAGTTTTCCGTCGATTTCCACGCTTTCAGATGTTGCTATTGCACTCATTAGCTTATCAGTCCCACTGAAATGCACGCAACCACTGACCCTATGAGTGACATTTTCACATCACTCATAACGGGGACAGGCACCATAAGGAACGGTGTTACTGGTATTGCACACATCTCAGTCACATCCACATTGTCGTAGTACAGCAGTCACCTTTCTTCTTCTCCCTCCAAATACATTCCCGTAGTGCCAGAATGAAGACCCTCTTGCATATTCCCTACTCCCTATTCATGCAGTGGAGAGGAATTAAATTTAGGCTAATTTTTTAAGTAAATATTTATTTCCAGGTCTCAAATTCAAGTGTGTGCAAGAAGACATGTGACATGGTGGTACATTAACAACCACTGTAATCGTCACGATTTTGAACGTAAACATGCAGACGTGCAAACATGGTGTCCTCCAACTGCCGTATGTCATTTTATGGGATGCAGCTCCACGCCTGTTGAGCTTGGTCAGTCAAATCAGTAACGGTTAATGCTGGCATTGGATTACGCTCGATTTGTCGTCCCATACATGTTCAATGGGCGAAAGGGCTGGTGATCTCGCAGGCAAAGGTAACTGGTTTATACTTTGTAGATCACGTTGTTGACAGCAGCGATATGAGGACGAGCGCTATCCTGTTGGAAAACCTCCCCTTGAATACAGCACAACCGGTACAAATCCGTTGTCAATGTTGTTCGAATAACAACGAGAGTGCTCCTGCTGTTATAAGAAATCCCTCACCACATCATAATTTCAGGTGTAGGTTCAGTGTGTCGACGACGAAGGCAACTTTGTTCAAAGCGCTCACCTGGGATCCTTCTTACCAACCTACGGGCATCACTGGCACCAAGACATAAACAGCTCTCATCTGAGAATACATCAAATCTCTACTCCACCCCGCAATAAGCTCTAGCTTGACACCACTGAACTCGCAGGTGGCAGTGATTCGGAGTTAGTGGCAAGAACGCTTCAGAACGTCTGGCTCGGAGCTGTTTCCCAAGTAATTATTTATTACAGTTTGCTGTGCCACCTGAAGCTCTAATGGCTACTACAGGTGCAGTACGAACCACCGATACGGCGGTATTCCGTCTCCGTAGCGGCCCGTGTGTGCCCGGATCCCGCTCTTCTTGAGACAGTGCCCTTCCTTGGCTATTGTTGCCAACACCGACGCACTGTAGATACACCCCTGCCAAGTCGTTCTGCAATATCAGGGAAAGAACATCCACCTTTTCGCAGACCTGTTACACGACCGCCTCGTCCAAACTCAGTAAGCTGCTGACTTCTTAGTCTCTTTGAAGTTATATTTGACTCACACCTACCTCACAACGCCAACAGCGAACGATGACTAACACTCACGAAGTGTACAGGTCATAGTGGCGCTACTAGCACCACTCTTCATCGACTAGCATGTACATTTGTATAGGCGTCGTCTTTCAGATGTGCAAACACGCTTCCCGAATTTCGTTCATCTAGCACAGCTCCTTCTTGGTGTTGGGATTTAACATTTCGCCAGTGTATTCATACGTAATCCACTGGAATATAATACCTCAGCACGGGAACTTAGATATGTTATCCTTCCTTCTGTCATAATACTTCTTACGTAACATAGCTGCTTCGTATATTTTTCCGCCGGCATGAGTGGCTCAGACGGTTGAGGCGCTGGTCTTCTTATCCCAACTTGTAGGTTCGATCATGGCTCAGAACGATGGTACTTGAAGGTGCTCAATACGTCAGCCTCGTGTCGGTAGATTTAGTCGCTCGTTAAAGAACTCCTGCGAGTTACAATTCCGGCACCACGGCATCTCCGAAAACCGAAAAAGGAGTTAGTGGAACTTAAGGCCAATAACATTATTATTATTATTATTATTATTATTATTATTATTATTATTATTATTATTATTAGCATTTTACGTAAATATATCAAACATAGGGCTTTAGCCGTATTTCGCTTGTACCGTTTATTTTGTTTATATTTGTGTCCTTAATAATTTGTATGTTTCTCACTTTAGATTAATTATTGCGTCCGACTCGTTGGCTGAACGGTAAGCGTACTGGCCTTCGGTTCAGAAGGTCCCGTATTCGATTCTCGGCCGGGTCGGGGATTTGAACCTTAATTGGTTAATTCCAATGGCACGGGGGCTGGGTGTATGTGTTGTCTTCATCATCATTTCATCCTCATCACGACACGCAGGTCGCCTACGGGTGTCAAATAGAAAGACCTGCACCTGGCGATCCGAACCCGTCCTGGGATATCCCGGCACTAAAAGCCATACGACATTTCATTTCATTAATTATTGCCATGTTTTACGTAGGAGATTTATTACGCATCTTTATAATTCGGGGCTATCCTGTTTCTGGTGGTGAAGAAATTAATATATTCCAATGGTTGAAGTACGGATCGATATGTGCCCTAGGAATATATTCATATTCGGTGTTTATTACCACGGATCATTGGACTGCTTAGAAAAGAGCTCACATAATGTCTACGAATCGTAAGCCGCAGAAATTAATAATAATAATAATAATAATAATAATAATAATAATAATCAGTGATGAGACCTTCAGTTCAGAGGGCTGAGTGGCTCAAACGGTAGAGGTGCTCTCCTTCTGACCACAATATGGCGGGTTCGATCCGAGCTCAGTTCCGTGGTATTTGAAGGTTCTCAAATACGTCAGCTTTGTGTCGGTAGATTTATGACAGGTTAAAGAACTCCTGTGGGACTAAATTCCGGCACCTCGGCGTTCTCCGAAAAGCGTAAAAGTAGTTAGTGGGACTGCATAGTATTATTTGGGCTATTGTTTGGAGGGAGGAGCATATGAGCCTCCCACATTCCAATAATATGGCCTCGATTCACTTGTTTATTTATTTCGTATGACATGAGGATACATTGTTACAATTTGGTTATTAACTATATTTATACATTTGAGCTCATCAATATCTGCATTGCTGCTAAAGCTGAATGTCCAGTTTTGTTAGCCAACTCACAGCTTCATCACTGGCCTCGTGGATATCCTTTATTGTCCCACTGAATCTTCGGAGTGGGCACTCTGTGACGATATGTTGAACGGTCTGAGGCACATCAGAGCAGTCGCAATAAGGATCGCTGGTAATCTTCCACTTGTGTTTCCAGAAGTTGCATCTGCCATGTTGAGTTCTGATCCGATTAAGTGATGACCAGATTTTTCTGGGTAAGTTGAAACCAGGAGGTTGCATAACTGGATCCGAAATTAGACCTAATCTGTCAGGGTTTGAAGCTGCCCACCCATAGCGCCAGGCAGTGTTAGTATGAAATTCATCTTGGACTAGCCTCTTTCCTAGTAACCAAGAAGGTTTCCTAGATTTCAGCCTGAGATCTTCACGTAGGCAGTCTTGATGTATTGGTAGAAGAGGATTGTCACAGCATTTAACCCATTCTTTCTTCAGTGCCATTTGTCTTCGGAGATGAGGAGGTGGAATATTTGAAAGAACTGGTAACCACTCCAAAGGTGTGGATTGGATGGTTCCTGATATAGCCCTCATTGTATCGTTTAACTGAGTGTCTATCTTCTTTGTATGGGCACTGTTGAGCCATACTGGGCAGCAGTATTCGGCTACTGGGTATACTAACGCAAGTGCTGTAGTTCGGAGGGTGGATGCAGATGGGCCCCAGCTTGTTCCTGTGAGTTTGTGCAGGATGTTATTGCGGGTTTTGATCTTGGCAGATGTTTTGCGTACATGTTCGCTGTAAGTCAAAGATCGATCCAAGGTAACGCCTAGATATTTTGGATGAGGATTGAACTTCAGTATATGACCTCTGAATTGAACCTGAGGGGCATAATTAGCTTGTCTGTTGCTCAAATGAAAGCAGCTGACCTCTGTTTTTGTTATGTTTGGTTTCAGTCGCCAGGTTTTAAAATAATTATCAATTCTGCAGAGATCTTTAGTGAGTGTGGTTTCTGCTCCAGCAAAATCACTAGACTGGGCTGCCAAACAGATGTCGTCAGCGTATATAAACTTCCTAGCATTTGTTGAAGGTAGATCTGCTGTATATACGTTGAAGAGTAATGGGGCCAATACCGATCCCTGTGGTAATCCGTCACTCAGTTTGTAAGTTTTACTTATGTTGCCATGTAGGTGTACTTCAAACATTCTATTAGCCAACATATTATTCAGCAGGGTGGCAAGCGTCTTACAAGGGATTAACTTCAGGAATTTGAGGATCATTCCTTTTCGCCAGACTGTGTCATATGCTGATGACAGATCTACGAACACTGCTACGGTCTTCTTTCGATCTTGAAATCCCCTCTCAATATGGGTGGTTAGGGCTAACACCTGGTCGGTACAGCTGCGGCTTGGTCTGAAGCCAGCTTGTTCAAGTGGTATGTGCTCTAGGATTTTGGCTGAGATTCTGTTGTATATTACTCTCTCCAGTAGTTTGTAGCAGACACTTAAAAGGGCTATGGGTCTGTAATCTTCTGCATTGTCTCCACTTTTCCCTGGTTTAAGGATTGCTACTATTTTTGTTCTTTTGAGTATTGATGGTAGTTGTCCAACATGTAAGATATTGCTGTAAAATTTGGCAAGCCATTCGGTTGTTCGGGGGCCACAATGTATAAGGAATTCTGGGTATATTCCATCCAATCCGGCTGCTTTTCCTGACTTTATTTCTTTTAGCGCAGTTGAGATCTCAGCAGCTGTGAAATCAGAGGAAAACTGAGAGACTGCTTTGGCCTGGGTTATCCTCGATTTTAGCTCTTGTTGAATTCTTTTTGACTCTTTCTTATTTGTGCCGACTGGTTTTCTTGTCAGGTTAACTAATCTGTTTGCCACCTCGTTTGGTTTTATCTTAGAGCTCTTGGGACCGAATTTGGGAGTGCTGTTGCCAAGTTTCCTTAGAAGTGACCATGCTTTTCGACTGGAATGTTGAAAACTCATATTTTCCATGAGATTGAACCATTTTTCTTTTCTAGATGAATCTAGAGACTGGATCAGTTCATCTGCAATTTCAGGGTCACTGCTGAGCATATATTCCTCGTATAGCTCTTTGCATTTTGGGTTCCATCCAGGAATATAATCCTTCCTGTATCCTCTTGGGATATGCTTTTTCGCGATGGCGGATGTTAGTTTGACAAAGCGCTCGTAATTTCCTGTTGTAGGAGGAATCCACTGTACATTATGTTCCAGTTCGCTGGTGAATTTAGACCAGTTGGCTTTGGAAAAATTCCAGCGGGGAAGTGGGACTGATCTGATGGCAGGTATTTCCAGGCCGACTTTGACAAGCACTGGTCTGTGTTGGCTTCGGGGAAAGTTGTTCAGAATTTTTCTAGTACAGTGTAGAGGTCTTCCAAGAGAGTCTTTTGATACAAAACACAGATCAGGGTTATAGTCCTTATTCCATCTGGTAGAGTGGAAGGAGCCCTTTTCTTTGGCATCAAACAATAGAAAAAGATCTTCGGCATCAGCCCATTCAGACACATCTTGTCCCTCTTTGTTGGTATAGTTATAACCCCATTTAGTGTTCTGACTGTTAAAATCTCCAAGGATTACGGCTGGGTGCTGTATATTCACATAGGAGAAAACTTGCAGTTTTACAGTATAAAGAAACCTAAGCCGTCAAAGGATCAGTATAGCAATACACACACTGTACATTTAACTCTACCCCTTCACTACCTTTCCCACCTTCTCGGTAATGGAGTGGCTTTTAACACACCCCTTCATTCCCTCCCCATCCTTCTGGGTACTGGAAAGGGACATTGTTGATTGTTTATGTGGGGAACACCATTTCTGTGCGTGCGTGTACTCCAGTTAGCCCTTGGTCGAAAGTTGCTCCTGAATATCACCTCAGCTAATTCCAGGGCCGCACACTTTTGACTTGCATTGTTTGCGTCCAGGGTTGTCCAAGCACATTTTGAATGTTATAAGTTTGGCCACCAAAAAGCAAAACAAGTTAATGATATGTTCACTGAAGGAAAATTTGCCGGCCCCACGGTTTAGGGGTAGCGTGCTTGCCTCTTACTTGGAGGCCCTGGGTTCGACTTTTATCTGGATCTGAGGGCTGGTTTGAGGTCCACTTAGCCTACGTGATTACAATTGAGGAGCCCTCTGACGGTGAGATAGCGGTCCCGGTCCTGAAAGCCAAGAATGACGGCCGAGAGGATTCGTCGTGCTGACCACATGACACACCATAACATATAGGCCTAAGGAGCGAGAGGGTGTCGCTTAATAAGCCATGGTCCTTCGGGCATGTTGCGCCATGAGGTTTGGTTTGGAAGGAAAATTTAGAAAATAACTTTTCTGACTGGTCTTTTCACCCGTTGCGCTGCGCAATATGATTCTACTCTCGCTCAGGGTGCGGGAGTCAAATGATTCGTCTGTTACCTGCCACAAGTGTTCAAGTGATTTTAAGGTTGGCAACGTGTTTGCCGATTGTTTGTTGTTGTCTATTCTAGAGAGTACAGCTGAGAGCTTCAACGGCCATTGCCATTAGTTTTGCCGATTTTATGTCTAACTAATGTAATATGAGTGTATCGAAGTATGAGATGCCTCTTTGCATTGATCCTTGTACAGTGTAGCTCAGGTTTAAATCTATTTCCGTGTATTAGGACGAGACGGAGTCTGACAATTCATTTTGGTATCCACTAGCTAACCCAAGGCGCTACGGGTATCCACTAGCTAACCCACAGAGAGATGGCCCCAAGATCTCGGACTCTCCTAATGGTTTGGAAGAACATTCAGCAAAACACCCAACTACCCATCCATCAAGATATTACGCACACTGAACATCAACGACTGAAATCAAGGAAACCACCCTGGCGTACAGCAATGGATCTTGAACGAAGCTTTTTTCATGTTAACAGTTCATGAAAAGCCCAGTGGGATCAGTCTTCAGTAGTGAACATACATCTAGTTGAGAATCCTTCCAAACGAGTACAAGGGTTTTTATCTTCCAAGACGACAGTGGAGAATCATCAATCGAATGAGAACTGGACAAGGTACATGTGGTTATCTGTTGTGCAAATGGGGTTGGTCTAGCTCTGCAGATTGTGATTGTGATGTCTCTTCTCAGTCAATCCACCACGTTGTTGCTCACTGCCCAATTCGAGCTTTCAAAGGAACGCTGATGGACATTCACCGCACATCGGATGAAGCAGTTGATTGGGTCAAAATGCTAGACCTAGAGTTATAGTATTGTACGGACTTGTGACTATGCACATTTATCCTAAACTATAAGCATGTGTGTACATAGATTCATCATACGATAAATAAATAAATAAATTTATTTTGGTCATCCCTAGATTTGGACGTTACAAATATATCAAATATGAGCCAACAGCGGTTATGGTTTGAACAGACCTGCTAGCTAAGTGGGGTTCCATCGGTCTCAACACGAAGAATTACACTATCGAATCCCGACGCTGATAATATTTCGCGGTTAGATGTCATGCAGCTGTGAGCTTGCATTCGGGAAACGTTAAGTTTGAATTTCATTATCGGTATAGCCTTGGAGATGGTTTTCCGTGGTTTCCCATTTTCACACCGAGCAAATACTTGTGCTATTCCTTAATAAGGCCACGGCCCCAATACCTTCCCACTCCTAGCCCTTTACTAACACTCCGTTGCCAAAAACCTTCAATGCGACCTTAAACAAGTAGAAAGAACGTCCGAAGTTCCTGGCGTAATATGACCTGTCAAATGAGAGAAAAAAATGGAACATTCACTCGAAAAATGTTATAATTCTCGGTTCTTTACTCTGTAAATTAAATCAAGACAGGTGTTAATCATTAAATCTACTGTCATAATTATGTAATTTTGCTAAACGGTTGTCGAGTCTTCCCGCTTATAATTATTTCCTGTTGTACTTCGGCGCGCAGCTTTTTGCTGCAGTTCTTGATAATCTAGTGCTCTTCCTGTAATCAAACACACACATACAGGCATATTTGAATTGTAAATGAAAGTAACTCTCGGAGCCACTCTACCCGTCTAGGACGGTTACACTCTACGCTCTGGGATAACCTTTTCTATACTCAAAGTCGCTTTCATAGAAGAGGAAAGAAGGAACGTGCAGTTAACATTTGGTGACAATTAATGTCGACGTGCAGACCATCACACAGCCTTATGCTATTCAGGTTCGTTTCTACATTTTTCTGCACGCGTACTTGTTATTACTATTGCCGGGCTGATTGGCTCAGATGGTTAAGGCACTAGCTTTCTGAGCCCAAGTTGGCAGGTTCGATGCTGGCTCAGTTCGGTGATATTTGAAGGTGCTAAAATATGTCAGTCCCGTGTCGCAAAATTTACCAGCACGTAAAAGAACTCCCACGGGACAAAATTCCGGCACCTCGGCCTTCTCCGAATATCGTAAAAGTTGTTAGTGAGACGTAAAGCCAATGATATAATTGTTATTACTATGTTTATTCTTTAGCGTGTCCCGTGTATTATTACATCTTCTCCACTTATCCACTCAAGTTCTAAGTCCATTGCAATCCCCAAACAATAATTAAGTCTTACCAGTGTCTTATGCGATATCTTCACAAAAGGACGCATGAGGTTTATATACAAATATATAAAATGAGAGATTGTGAATTTACGTTAATGTAACGGGTAATCTGAGAAACTACTGAAACGACTTATTTTTTTCACTTCTTTAAAATATAATTATGGGTAACACAGGCTATTTATTATTCCGGCATATGGAAGGGTTATCGTGAGAACCGTGATTTGGGCCCTTTGGCACATTAACATAGGCTAAGGTGAAATATAGAATTTGTCGTACAAGGATCAGACAAAGCTCATTTTAAGCCTAACGACGCGTAGAAAAAAACTCGATAAGTCCGCTATGGGACATCGAAAACCATCGTTTCAGGCCCCGAAACGAACAATTTTCAAGATATTGCCATCGCATTCCCCCGCTCCCGGAACCGAATGAATAAATAAATAAATAAATAAATAAATAAATAAATAAATAAATAAATGAATGAATGAATGAATGAATGAATGAATGACCGGCAGTAACCATGACAACGTCAGCTCAAGTGTTCTAGAATACAGGCCTGGTGTTCGAAGTAGGCACGTGCGTGAGCGTAGGTAAGACCAAGGAGAGATGCTGTTGAAACACTTTAAACTCTTACCTAGCGTTAATCTGCAACATGTTTGTTATTTCTGAATCCATATTTCCATATTCTTAACAGTATAATGATTTTGAATATCGCCCAAGTGTTGTTTTGCTATTTACAAGAGACTCTGTTTAATATTTTAAAACTCATAAAACCAAACCAAACCAAACCCCATGGCACTACAGCCCTTGAAGGGCCTTGGCCTACCAAGCGACCGCTGCTCAGTCCGAAGGCCTGCAGGTTACGAGGTGCCGTGTGGTCAACACGACAAATCCTCTCGGTCGTTATTCTTGGCTTTCTAGACCAGGGCCGCAATCTCACCGTCAGATAGCTCCTCAATTCTAATCACGCAGGTTGAGTGGACCTCGAACCAGCCCTCAGGCCCAGGTAAAAATCCCTGACCTGGCCGGGAATCGAACCCGGGGCCTCCAGGTAAGAGGCAGGCACGCTACCCCTACACCACGGGGGCCGGCTTTAAAACTCATATCCAGAGATAATCTACCGAGATACTCTTGTGGTTCCTGGATTGACATATCCATACTCTTATCATGATAATTATTGAGCTGCCTAAACAATAGAGCGCACTAAGTGTGCCTGAAATTTAATTTTACAGAAAAAGATTTAATTGAATGCTCTTCGTGTCTCTAATAGATTTGAAAAACAGTATTTTTCTGTGTTTTTTGCGCATCCTGGGTCACTTTGTCTTGGTTTCTTTCACGAAAAGACTACTTGACGTAGCGTTCTCAAGTTTGGCAAGCTTACAAGTGGAACATTTGGTTAAAATATAGACTAGTTACTATTATAGTGTGTCTTGAGCGGAAACTGTTTATTGACATCTTAAATAAAAATTAACTTCTTGAAATAAGTTAATTAAGAATGTTAAAGTAAGTGCATGAACGAAACCTTGTTTAAAACGAACAGGAAAACCAGTAGACAGTATTTTATATTAATACAAGGCTTAATTGATTAATTATACTGCAGTTAATTAATTTCCTGATTTACTCCGACGAAGAAAGTGATTGCGTGGAAGCCGCTTCATTAAGCGTAATAATTACCGAAGACAATATTAATATTATAACGACAAGTTAGCAATGCGTTTGATTTATAATAAACATAATAATTTTCTTAACACATCACGTCTGCAAAGAAAGATTGTACAATCAATAACTTGTTTCTTAACGTCCTTAAAATAAATAAAACTCCCATGCCTTAGTGAAGTTCCATTATTGGTGGAATCCTACTGCGTTATATTGGCACACGATATAAAGTTCAACTCATGTGATACTTGATATTCAAAACGAATATCACGTACAAATACATGTAAAAGAAATAATTACTCATGCGACGCAGATTAGCAGTAATAGCCAGTCACTATCAGCTGAGGTGTCGCATAGGAGACCGATCTATATCGAAATAAGTTATGCAACCATATGTCCAGTAGGTGTACGTGCAGTGATTACATAGAAATCACATCTTCAACAAAGAAACTCTATGCAATATTCGTTGACTTCACTAAAGCTTTTAATATTTTAAACCGACAGTTACTAATACAGGTTCTTGCTGAGTGGCTAGAAGAGGAAATAATTGTGAGAATTTATATTTCTGATCTTGAAAATGGAAGTCATTATCTTCTACACAGGCATGCTGTTAAGGAAACCAGTACAACACGAGTAAGGCCTGTATTCATGCTTCTGCCCATGAGAAGCCCTTCACTGAATGATTGCCTTGAAAAACGGCCAAATTTAACGGAGCAAATTCCTTTGCGGCCACTATGAATGAATGAATGAATGAACATTTATTGAACATTCGAGGCATTTAGCCCAGATACATGTTCACAATTAAATTACATAAAACACAGAACCCTTAAACCCAGTGAAACTGAACAATTATAGACATAACTAAAATACACCAATTAAATTACTAAGTGGCCTCTTACACAGGCGGATGACCAGTCCACATGTAATGGCCAACCCTACAACCCTCTAATCTTACAACTGACTTGGTGGCCCCCCACACAGACGGAATACCGGACACTATGCAAGGTGCCACCCCTAACTAATCTACTAAGCTGCCTCTAACATGGACGGATGACCAGCTCACATGCTAAGGCACCCCCTACATCTAAATTAAGCCTATAACTAACTACTTACTACATTAAATCTATACTAATTCTATCCTAAATCTGTCTGGCCGTGACACCCCCCGTGGTGAGGAACTTAAACCACCCTTCCCTGGGATGTCACGACTAGACATGTCTCATGAGGCTCGGAAACCGAAACCTCACCGACCCCTTAAGTTGTCAACGTTATTCCTCACCACTCCTTCATGTAACAGCCCACAAGTGTGCGGATTTGCGGCCACTATTGGTGCAGGTCTCCAGGATTTAGTAAGGTAAAACCTTCCAGTGGAATGTCAATCTATTTTCTGGAGCGACTCGTCAACAACGTTAGCCAGGGTTCCCTTTGTTTGGAATCGCATTTCGGATATTAGGAAACTGACTAATGTCGAAGAGTGGCGTTTTCTAGCTGGCACCTTAAAACCAGCAGACTTACCTTCAAGAGGGTGCTTTAGTAGGTGGCCATTGACCCTGGATGTAAACTATAATGAAGATATAATTTCTTTGGAAAAATAATAAGTAAGCCATTGCTTCAATGTTGAATAACATCTGTTATAGTCAGAGAGACTGGTATTATAGGTACTTCTCACAGTTTGAGAAACTAATCAGAGTAAATGCTTCGAAGTGTAGGTATATTTACAACTGTAGACCTTCCCAGTCAGAACATTTCGTCATGAAACGAAGTCCTCAATCGGTGGGGTGAAATAAGGGAAGATGAAATTAGTGTCTGGAGGTATGTTCAACGGGAGTGTTTCTCAGGTGTTATGGATGAGAGTGTCTGTGCTTTACAACGTTTTGAGGCTTTTAATAGCATTTTGCGCCTAAAGACTAGAATATCATATCGCCCTGACTGAATTGATTTTTCGTTATCCTGAGTTGTCACTAAATGTTAGAGATGACGCCACTTGAGGAACTGTTACAAGTACAGGTGGAAGCACACCCTGCTTCAGAAGAGGAAAAGGTTATCTCAACAGTGATACGGAGTGGAAGAAAAGTTGTGTTACCAAAGATATATTTGTCCTAACGATTTAAAGATTTTTTTGCTTCATTATGATGTATGCATTTCGTTTTTGAATTTTGTAGAATGTGCTTGTTGTAAGTTAACTTCACATGTTTCAGTTGACTTAGGTGAGAGGATGTGATGTTGAAATTGTATATGGGAGTCTCTTTGGAGTTGGACTGAGAAATTATGACCACCGCAAACAGTACCTACGCATTGTATTATTAGGTTAAGAGGTTTTGACGAAAAGCCGTTGGTCTTTGGTGTTGCAATCTTTGGAAATAAAGAAGGTTGTATTTTTATAGTAATGTGATTGTATCTGCTCATATCCATTTTCTAGACGTATGGCAATTTGGAGACCGCGGCAAGAACAACGCCAGTCGTAACAGAAACAAAGTACTTTCTCCTAATATCATACATGACAGATGTGGTAAGATATCGTCGCTGCTGGGACAAAACTTCCTATGTGGAATATTTTAACTTAGAACTTTGGCTGGTAAGGGTCTGTCACCTAAGGTGCAATATTGTGTGAATATTGTCAAGGCATTCTCGCTCTTCATAATGTATGTGCTGCGGGTCAGTATATCTCCAAAAATATTATCACATAGGAGGTTTTGTCCCGGAAACGACGATATAAGTCTTGAAACTATCTAAGTTGGTAATCTTGACCATTAGAATTTTAGCGGAAATTTAATCCTTCATATTTAAAATTCATTTCAGCCAGAAGGAGAACGTTTAGGAAATGGAAAGTCGATTCTCGCTTTGATAAAATATTCGTCGTAACTTCTTACTGTTACCTTCACTGACGAAAAGAAACATCTTCACTACAATTTGTTTCGAAGAGTGTACTAAAGTATATGTGTGTAAAATTAGTGTCTGGAGGTATGTTCAACGGGAGTATTTCTCACGTGTTAAGGATGAGCGTATCTGTGCTTTACAACGTTTTGAGGCTTTCAATTGCATTTTGCGCCTAAAGACTAGAATATCATACCGCTCTGACTGAATTGATTTTCGTTATCCTGAGTTGTCACTCAATGTTAGATCTGAATATTTCACATTTTAAATTTTCCATACAAATGGTGAAAGATCTACTGTTCAAAACAATTTGGTTGATTTTGAAAGTAGCTGAGACTGTGGATTTTCTCAGCGTTCTTTTAGAAGTATGTCTAATTTTCGCACATTGAGAAAGGAATTTACCTGAAATCTCATTTCCAATCACCAAAGTTACTTTTCGCAGATAAATTCCTCAGTCTGATGACTGTCGTAGACAGCATGAATATTACTGAAGAGAAGTAAAGAAATGGAGAGCAAGATAGTTTCTTGTTTCGTTTCAGGCTGAGTTAAAAGGTGATATTACATATCAGTCTGCCACACTCACAGAAACGTATACATCAACCAGAGAAACGCTTTAATAATATTCATAACAAGGATTGACTGCGTAAGGAATAGCGTTACTAACATCGCTCAGACCGTGGTTATTTTAATATTGCCAAAGCCAAGGAGAAGACGGAGAAATAATTATAAATGAAACTAACGAACTTGGTATAGCGCATATGACAAAACAGAGTTCTCTGTAAACATTATATTTCAACAGATATGGGCCTAGAATTCCTCATTCCATAGAATTAAAAATTCAGGGCTTGAGTCTTCACCTCAAAATCATCTTTACGTACACTTTTGTTACATACTATACACTATAGTGCAATATTTTTTTTGCAATTTGCTTTACGTCGCACCGACACAGATAGGTCTTATTGCCACGATGGGACAGGAAAGGGCTAGGAGTGGGAAGGAAGTGGCCGTGGCCTTAATTAAGGTACAGCCCCAGCATTTGCCTGGTGTGAAAATGGGAAACCACGAAAAACCATCTTCAGGGCTGCCGACAGTGGGGTTCGAACCCACTATCTACCGAATACTGGATACTGGCTGCACTTAAGCGACTGCAGTTATCGAGCTCGGTACACCATAGTGTGAAACGCCCAGTGTTAATGTTCTCACAGTAGAGCATCCCCGTTTTATAAAAACAGCATTGTGATTGTTTCTCACATGAAGCCGCTGTCGCCTTCCAAGTACTCTTAATTGGATTTCTAAATGGTTTACATGCGCAGTGGGCCTTCCGTCAGTCTGCCCTTCTAAGAATGCAGGAGTTAAAAAGTGGAGAAAAGTTGCCCAAAGTAATGAGATAAAGAATTGGAATCATTAAAATGCGTCGCACTTTTCTCAATATTTAATTTCGTAACCATTAAAAGTCACTCAGTCTTACAAAACAGCCATTTAATTGGTCCTTACCTATCTGTGTGTGCTGTAGCGGCCCCTAATTTAGTACGTGAGTTGTATCATAAGCTTGTCCTCTCCAAGAACACTACGATGTTGCAACGCGAGGGAAGTGGCCAACTTGTAGCCTTTGAAAATTGATTTATACCACATGTCATGGCAAAACTTGTGCTGTGTCTCCCCACCGCACGGACGAAATCCAGACCCATTCCATTATTTATGACATGAAGTGGACGAATGTAAATTGCTCATTCCTTCTTTATCACTTATACTCTCTACTAACATAAAATTAATTTGGTACAGTACCAATATTATACACTAGCTTGAGTGTACCGATGGTTGATCGTTAGTTTCTTGGAATAGGAATACTATCTACTGGAGATAGTGCCAATAGATATAGAACACACCTTAACTAACAACAAAAGCCTGTCAGTACAATGTTATTGTTCACAACCGTTTTCTCTTCTCCATGAATTTATGCGAAGTTACGTTACACCATTCAAACATTTAACGTAGCATGTTAAATTGTTATTTTGTCCGGCTCCATGGCTAAATGGTTAGCGTGCTGGCCTTTGGTCCAGAGGGTCCCGGGTTCGATTTCCGGCCGGGTCGGAGATTTTAACCTTAAATCGTTAATTCCCTTGGCTCGGGGACTGGGTGTTTGTGCTGTCCCCAACATCCCTGCAACTCATACACCACACATAACACTATCCTCCACCACAATAACACGCAGTTACCTACTCATGGCGGATGCCACCCACCCTCATCGGAGTGTATGCCTTACAAGGGCTGCACCCGGCTAGCAATAGCCACACGAAATTAACAATTAACTGATATTTTATTTCCGGATGCATGTGTCAGTAATATGAAGTAGGCTTACGATAAAGCTGAACAAATTAGGGGCAAAATGAAGACGATTTCCGACTGTGTACGACGGTACAGTTCGTTGTCCACTACTCCTATGAGGAACTGTCGCTGTTTCTTAGGTACATACTGTAGCTAACCTGAGCACCGCCATGCGAGCACTGTGACTGAAGAACCATGGAACCTGTTGATATTTTCTGCAGTATCTGCTCTACCGATCTTTCTGTAAACCTACCCTGAATTGATCCTGAACAGCTATGCACCGAAAGTCTCATGGGATTTTGACTCAGAAACAAATTTCCGTAAATGTCTTCATTATTACTGTATCTGACGTACTGTAAATATCTTACGGCGTAAATGATCGATAATTATATTTTATACAACTGGTGTTACATATAATTACATATAATTTGTCAATTATACAGTTCGGTTGAAGTATGTCTTATTTTCCAGTTTTAGGAACACAGACAGACAGACAGACAGACAGATCTACACCAAGGGTAAAAGAACTTTTAGATGACCAATTCTACGTATGAAAATATTAATTATCACGAAATATTGCTGAAATAATATATGTGCAGACACGCGACCCTAGCGACTTTATTTGTGTAGATTAACAATGTGAAATTTACAGGAAATAATACGATGGTTGGGGCATATGAGTCATGACAAATATATTTTTCCTCGCATTTGCACGGTGCCACCATACAATGGCCATATGTCCTGGAATGTACGACACTCGCAGTACATGGACACAGCACGAGATGGCGGTGTGTTGGACATATACCACGCACAGGCCGATGGGAATGCAGTAGTAAGTTAGGCACCGTGCAGAATGGATGAGACGAAGGAAAAGCAGCGTACGTACATCAAACTGTCCGTTCACTGGAGTCGCAGTGCCAAAGAATGCCATAGAGGGCTTGTGAAAGCTGTTTTGGGAATAATGCCCTTCCGTACCGAACTATTGCGAGATGGGCAGCAGCATTTCACCACGGATGTGTAACGTGCGGAAGACCTGTCGTGGACGTGGACGGAAGATGAACACTACTTGAGTTAGAAGCACCCTTCTCCATGACAACGCCAGTCCGTATTCAGGAGAGGCTGTACGGAAGACGGAGGTGGGAAGCTCTGGAACATCCGCACTCACCGCACCTCTCTCCATACGATTTTGACCTCACCGCCAAAGTGAAAGAACCATTGCGTGGTAGATGGTTTGGGACACGAGAGGACATTGCAAACGCTGTGAAACATTACATTGAAAAATTCACACATGGTGAGGCGACGTCTCCCGCAAGGGTTACTGTAATCTCTAAGATTAACATTATGTAGCACAAGGATTTCTTGGTTGACAGTTTCCTTGCTTCATACCCTACACCTGGTAAACCTACTCGGTTTATTCATACATTCCACAGCAACTCATCTCTATTTACATGGTAGATCCCGCATTCGTACCAAAGAAGTAGTCGCCTTGACTTATGCCCCGACCCTCGTAAATATCATTATAGTTAAATTATTATTACAAATGGCTGCGGTAAGCCATGCACTATTTAACATTATCCTGGCATTGTGTCTTGTTATTATTTTCCTGCCGCTTTCCTCACACCTGTGGGGTCGCGGATGCGAACTGTGTCGCACATATGAATTTGGCCCTGTTTTACGGCCGGGTGCCCTTCCTGACGCCAACCCTATATGGAGGGATATAATCACTATTGCGTGTTTCTGTGGTGCTTCTTCCTGGCACTGTGTATTACAAACAAAATTCCTCAATTATTTAAAAATATCTTCATAATTTTAATCGAATCTGATTGGTTCTTTGAATCAGATAAAACATATTTGCGTTTTTCCATAATAATAATAATAATAATAATAATAATAATAATAATAATAATAATATGCATCTTCATTATAGATTGTACCGACTTTCAGTGGTTTAGTCTGCAAGTCTCTGTAAATTAATCAAATGCCTCCGCAATCCCCTATTTGAAAATAACTGTGCGGTAATACTGAGTCAAACCGATGTCACCTTGGATTCCCACTGTTTCCTTACCCTGTTTTGCTGAGTATATTATTCTCACATTAGATAAAATATCCTCCTCTATTCTCCTCACTGTACCTCACCACCGAAGTCAGTTCATACGAAGAACTTCATCCATCGAGTTCATTCCTAACTTAGTACTACTATTACTACTAACACTACTACTACTATTAATAATAATAATCATAATCATAATCATCATCATAATTTATATTGTGCATCTGAAGCACGGCGAGTGTTAGTATTCTAGCTGCGGACCTCCTACCCGGTCTACTTCACGCATCAGAGCGAGTCTGATTAAAATAAAACATTGGCTTCAATAAACATTAAATGGTATTCCAGCCAGTACAGCAGATTTCAGTGCAAACTCGGCGGCCAAACTTCAAAGACCTCCGTAGCAGAGCTTTTAAGCTAGCCATGCCCCCAATTGTCACGTTTGTATTGACCATAAAAGTATTATTTTTGAAAAGACACCATTCGACACCCGGTGCAGCTGCAGGTGAAATCTATGACAATGAAGCAAACGTGGGAACATCCCCGTGGATGGTTGACAAAGGAGCAGGAATTAAACAGAGAAATAAGATCAAAACTATCATACCAAAAGTATAAAATTAGAATAAAATATGGAAAATGGAATGAAATGGCGTATGGCTTTTAGTGCCGGGAGTGCCCAAGGACAAGTTCGGCTCGCCAGATGCAGATCTTTTGATCTGACGCCCGTTGGCGACGCACGCATCGTGATGGGGATGAAATGATGATGAAGACGACACATACACCCAGCGCCAGCGCCAGCGGAATTAACCAGTTATGGTTAAAATTCCCAACCCTGCTGGGAATCGAACCCAGGACCCCTGTGGCCAAAGGCCAGTGCGCTAACCATTTAGCCATGGAGTCGGACGTAAAATATGGATATATTATTTTAGGCTATTTAGTATTATTATGTGTGAAAAGGAACGTTATTTATGGATTTCAATAATTATAGTACGAAAAGAAGCAAAGTATAGCGTCGGTCCCGTTCAACAGCTAATCAGACGTACAGGCGCGGGGAAAAGGAAAATGTTTGGCGTGAACCAATAGGGATTGGGGGGGGGGGAGGTGCAGAGGTGTGGCAGGAGTCAGCAGTGTACCGGCTTAGCATTGGCAGGCAGGTACTCATCGCTGTTCGCGCGGAACTTGAAATGTCGCAACTTGTAGGCCCTTAGTTAAGGCCTTAATAAATGTCGGCACCAAACATTAATGGTGACATCTTTTTACGTGTACCTCAATGTGTTTTCCAAGTTTCATCGCCATCGGAGACTTAACCATTGCCGATGCTCCCTCGTAAATGTTCATTATCATCACGCGAGTTGTCGGTAGTAATGATTAATGAATCCTTTGTTTGTGTCATAGGAGCGCAGTCAAGATCATCTTATAATAATGTTTCTCCATTCACGCACAATAATAGTAATAATAATAATCATCATAATCTTAATAACACAAATTTAGAAGATAATATGCGGCATAGGCCTGCATTTAAATCTAAATAAAGTGCCGTAAATGTTTAAAATTGACATTGTTGTAGATTTGAATATCGTTTGCTTTGAAATTAAATGATAAATTTGATTCTGAGGGCTAAACCAAGTGAGATGCGTTATAGAAAATAATAATAAAAATAATAACATTTATTGAAAATTTAGCCTAGGAGATTAAACTAAGCGAAGTAGATAAGCAACTGTAGCTAAGTGACGGTTATAACAATATTGGATTGCCGGTAACAGTCATGATAATACTGCGATTAAATATTTCATAAATATAATAATAATGATAATCAGGTGCTTAAAATAATACGGAACAGTGCAAGTAGATGATGATTCATAATCGCACCAGAAGGACCGTATAACAGTAGAATCTGTAATAAGAATTTAATGGGATTATTTTAGGGGGAAATCCGAGAACACCAATTGAGATTTCGTTAATTTTATGAAATGAAGGAGTCATTTAATTTAGTTATAGGTGCGGTGTTGAGTGGAAAGGTTTGGTGAATGTGGAAGAGGTCCAGGTAAGATGATTTACAGAGCATTCTAATTAAGTCTTCTCGATAGGAATAATGAGTTAAATGAGAGAAGAAAGATAAAGTTCTATACCAGCAGATAAGCTGATGGAAATAATGAGTTAAATGTGATAATAAAGATGAAGTGCGATGCCATCAGAAGATGCTGATGGAAATAATATCAGTAAGAAAATAAAGTAAGCGCTCACCGACAAGTATAAGGACCATATGATTAAATACAAAACCGATGCAACGCAACATCGCGGGTTATTGTGATCACATACCTAGCCGGACTATAGATATTAGCAATCACGGTAACATTGCTGAGTTACTCCAAATACCCAATTGAGTTTACAAGGATATTTTGAGAAGGGATGTTTTTAATAATCATGACTATGCCTTTGGTTTTATGTTACCATGTGAAATTATGTTTGACATCGCAGGTTTATCTACTTTCATGTCGTAAACAAATCTGTTTCATTTGAGTGTAAAAACGCAATATCTTATTTCATTTATGCAACCTCAGCGAACAGCCATGAAACAACATTCCTAGTCATGGCAGGAGCTAACATCAGTGGTAAGAACTCCATGGACACTGAAATTAACAAGCGTCGTAGAATCAGATATTTAAACAATTCGGTACTAGGGTGTTTATGTACAGCCAAGTGCGTGAAAAATCTGCACGTAAATAAAATAGTGTAGCGTTAGAAATAGGGTTTTCTTTCATTTCAAGTGGGTTTTGTTTGTATTTTGAGTAGTTATTATAGAAGATGGTTGACTGTGACTCTCAATGTAATATATTTTGTTTCTCTTTTAGTGGGAGAGTTGCCCACAGTATCTCATTTAATGTTAGGAAAGAAGACAGTTCGCGTAAAGTGGGTAAACAACTTCTTAGATTCATTGATGATACTCAAGCAACAACCACGCCAGTAAAAGTGTTGCCTAAGAGGAAACTTTTAATTAAATTTACAGTGTAAGGTAAATCAATAGGACCAATGAATGTCACTTATCAATGTCGATCATAGCCGTTCCGTCGACCGATGGATAAAATTTAAATATGAGACGAAGTGAAAACTCCGCTCACTGGATTTACACAGTGATGACATTATTTAAATAGTGATATGATGTTAAAGAAAACTAATTTTCAATCGGTATGGTAAATTGTTGTGGGGGTCCGACTCGTTGGCTGAATAGTCAGCGTACTGGCCTTCGGTTTAGAGGGTCCCTGGTTCGATTCCCGGCCGGGTCGGGGATTTTAACCTTAATTGGTAAATTCCAATGGCTCGGGGGCTGGGTGTGTGTAGCGTATTCAACATTATAAATCATCCTAGGTAAGGCCCTCATCTTCACAGACATGCAGGTCGCCTAATAGGCCGTCTACTAGAAAAAGACCTGCACCAGGCCTCTCCGGAGGCCATACGCCATTATTTTACTATTGTCGTGGGTATCCATGTTGTCAGATGGTGCAGTAAGCCATACAAAAGTTATTGCAATGATGTTTAATGTAACAAATAGCATAATGGGAGCAATGACTCCATCACCTTGAATGTGCTGTTACCTAAATTAGTATGAATAATAATTGAAATAAAATAAATTAATAAAAATAATTGATCGAAATATCCGTAGTATGGGCGCCAGAGTTCACCAGAATGGATCCCTCAATTTGGAGTAGAGTATGATAATTCTCTCTCCCAGGGCATGCACATAAAGCTGCATACTGGTACATCTCCTTCAGGCCTTACCTAACCTTCTGAAAACGACTGAAATATCTAGGAACTGCACCTAGGTTCATCAATAACTCCACTAATTCTAAAATAAGTAACTATATCTTACTATATACAAAAATGGATGTATGTGTGTAAATGAAACATCTTCTAAACCACTGAAGCAATTTCAACCAAACTTGGTACACTTATGACTTACTATCTGGAGACAAGCACTGTGGGGATAAGCCATCCGTAGCACCCTAAGGGGTGGGGAGTCAGGAGGCTAGGTATAAAAAATAATCGAAAATAGTGTCGAATCCACAGTTTTCGGGATCGCTGCGCTGAAACGAATAGTGACACTCCCGAATTTTTAACAGTCATAGTTCAGCTCCCTTTACGGTGGGGGGCGAGGGGGGATTGGGATATAAAAATAACCGAATATAGTTTCAAATCCATAGTTTTTGGGCTTGCTGAAATCAATGGTAACACTCGAATTTTTAAAACTCAAAGTTTAGCCCTCTTTAGGGTGGGGGAAGGGGGAGTGACATATAAAAAGAATAGAAAATAGTGTCGAATCCGTAGTTTTCCGGGTCGCTGAGATGAATAGTAGCATACCGGATTTTTAAGTCCAAGTTCAGACCCCTTTGGCATAAGTGGTGAGAAAGGGTGAAAAAAAATTGTCCAAAATGACCGAGATAATGGATATTTATGTATGTTCCAGTATGAATTACAAGTATGACTTACTACCTGGAAAACATACTGTGGGAGTAAGACGCCCCTAAAACCACTGTGGAAGGGAGTAAAATATAATCCATATTAATAAATAGAAGTCAGTTTGGAGCGATCGATATATATACTATACTGTATACATATGGGTATTTGTAAAATTCAAACAAACGAAAACAGACGTGAATTAATGACAGACTTCCAGGCATCTTAGAAACTTAAAACTTGGTACCAGACAAGCTGATGACGTCAGGAGCAATAGAAAAATCGAGAATTCTCAATATTTTCTGAGGGGGACACGCGAGTTTCAAATTTGCATAAGAACGCAGTCGGATATATTTGTTCAAAACGATAACCTATAGGTTTCATGGGCTTTAAAGTTTCCTGAAAGTCTTCACTTTTAACCCCCTCCCCCATGTCAAGATGGCGGCACAATCTGCCAGACGAGCTAGAAAATTGAAATGTTGTAAAAGTGTAGCTTTTAGCCTGTAACCGACGGAAAATTTACGAGATGTTTGAAATTTTTATTTTTGCCCCCGAAAAATATCGAAATATGGAGGCAATTTTAATGACGGCGCAATACCTTCCTTTCGAGGTATTTGGTGGCTAAACGGTAAGTCGTATCACACAACGGATGGCACATTCTCAGTTCAATTTGGAGTAATCTACAACTTTGGTCCTATGATTTTTTTCGTATCTCTATCCCTTGTACCTTAAATTTGGCCCTATTTCTAGATTTACCTAAATTTTGCACTTTGTACACGTATAATTGATGGTTTGAATCACTTATAGGAAAGATAGAATCATCAAATTCTGCATGAATATTGGCCCACCCAGTAGCCATATGTGAGCCAAATTCTATGTTTGAAGCTGTCACATAAGCATCTGAAAAGTAACTCATTGTGTGAAAACCTTACAAAAATGTCACCTTATTCAACGTTTCTAAAACAATCTTACCTTCAAATAGATATGATACGAGGAAATATCATAGGACGAGCCATTTAGATCGCTAAATAAGGCCAGAGGCGTCTTATCGTACAATACGTTTTCCGATATGATGCACCGTTTAGCAGTAGTTATTCTGTAAATGAAGGTGAACATGCATATACTTTCTGACGTCGATCTACATTTATTCACTGAAGTAGATTTTTAGCGATCTAGAAAGAGTGTGTCTGCCATTGTAATTATACAAATCGATAGTGACTGTCAGCAGAAAGGCGTATGTTACTGTAATCATTACCCCCCACATCGTCTTTGACTGACAGTACGAATAGGGTCCTACTCCAACTCCTGTGTACCATTGTAATGAATAATTCCCTTCTCGATTTGACTAGCAGAAGGCAAGGGAGCGTGCAATTTTTTTTCAAAACTTCTTTACCGATTCTATTTGTCAGTGGGCAAAGATGCCCCCTTGCAACGCTGCCCCCCATTATAAACAAATTTACCCATCTTAAATGTAACTGACGTTACGCATAGTGAATCGCAATTGACAAGTGGACCTGTTGTTATCATCACAACTCCGTAACTTGCACTTTACACTGGAAACAATGTCTGTAGACCTTCGGATAACGCCAAGAGACATGCAATTAAACAATCTTATTCACTTCGTGTATAGTAATTTACTTCGATAACCGTATACAGTGTAGAATACCGTAGCAAAGCAAAGGCATATTTAATAATTCTGAATAATATCCGTACATGAAAACCTCATCAACACACCAAAATATACATAAAATACACTCACAAAATACTGCTGGAAGACTCCATATTTACTACAACCACAAAAATATTGGGAAACCAAACGCGATTACCAAGCTACCGTATGCAGTCTCTCCGTTGAACATTAATTGCAAAGCACAAATATGTCGATAAATACCCTTCATTGTCTCTGTGTATCCGCACACCTTGCATATTCCCATAACTGGCACTTGTTATATCATACAGATATTGTACCTTTATAATTCTGTTTTCACTCATTCTAACACTTAGTTTAAAGACACATTCAGGTCGTTCCAGAACATAAATTATGGAATGTCTGAGATATCGTACCCCATAGCTTTCACCAACACATAAGACACCAAGCCGCCACAAGTGATATAATATCGAGTGCTTAAGCACTCCACAGTATGTACAGTAGGTCAGTACCACGCGTCATATTCCACAAAACTTCTCGTCAACCACGATGCACAAGTTACATCTCCTCTGCAGTTTCCCCAAAGATTTTAAGAGAAGCATGTTTCACAAAAGTTACATCTGCTCTACGTACACCAAAGTTTCTAAAATCAACTCCTCCGCTGTTTTCAGTCAAGTCTTCTCCGTTGTTTTCTCATATGCCTATATTGACCTCAGTTTCTCCCTACTCTCACATGGTACCGTCTAGACTGATCCTTTTCATCCACTCACGAATGGAAGATCCTCTTGCCACCCCCGTGTGTTTGGGGGCGGTAGAATAACACCCACAGTATCCCCTGCCTGTCGTAAGAGGCGACTAAAAGGGACCCCAGGAGCTCTGAAATTTGGAGCCTGGGTTGGCGACAACAGGGCCCTTAACTGAGTTCTGGCATTGCTTCCACTTACTTGTGCCAGGCTCCTCACTTTCATCTACCCTATCCGACCTTTCATGGTCAACCCTTGTTCTTTTCCGACTCAGACGCTATTAGGTTTCCGAGGGCTAGGGAGTCTTTCATTTTCATTCCCTTCGTGGCCCTTGTCTTTCTTTGGCCGATTCCTTCATTTTTCGAAGTTTCGAATACCTTCTTTTTTTTTCTCTCTGATTAGTGTTATATAGAGGATGGTTGCCTAGTTGTACTTCCTTAAAAATAATCACCACCACCACCATCCTCTTGCCATACCAAGACCACGCCCCAAACGTCTTACGGGTCCCAAGAGTCCCAAGACAATAGCAACCTCCTGCTTTCAACTTACCCAGAAAAATCTGGTCATCACTTAATCGGATCAGAACTCAACATGGCAGATGCAACTTCTGGAAGCACAAGTGGAAGATTACCAGCGACCCTTATTGCGACTGTTCTGACGTGCCTCAGACCGTTCAACATATCGTCACAGAGTGCCCACTCCGAAGATTCAGTGGGTCAATAAAGGATATCCACGAGGCCAGTGATGAATCTGTGAATTGGCTAACAAAACTGGACATTCAGCTTTAGCAGCAATGCAGATATTGACGAGCTCAAATGTATAAATATTGTTTGTTTATTACGTACTTGTTCTGTGTATATAGATGAAACTGTTTTTCGTGTAATTGTACATATTTGTAAATAACCAAATTGTAACAATGTAACCTCATGCCATACGAAATATATATATATATAGCAACAAGGCAAAGTCATCGGACTATTGGCTGTTCCACATGACTGACAGAAAGTTTCCGAGTTTTAAATAGCATTGTTTTCCCATCCGCTTGTACAAAACAAATTACTCGTACCATATATGGAAACCTTGCAGCTTAAAATGATAAGAATAAATATACAAATTAAATAATAACAATAACTATACGGTACTGGGAATTTTTCCTTATATCGTGCTACTACGTTTGTGGTGTGTTTTACAATCTTAATACTATACATTTGATATTTTTCATCCATTTTTTGAACTCCGTGTGGCTTTCAAACATGGCATGATGGATTTAATCAAAGTGATATAATATTTACAGTAGCACTTTGACTATTGAGCATTTAATGGGAAGTGCATTAGAGGAGATATGAATAAAAGCAGTTTTTAGCCCAGGTGATAAGAAGGGGAAACTGGAAATGCAGGAATGTGTTTCATTAATGTAGTTGGAAAGAGAGAGGTTTCATTTATCATATATTACCTTCGTCCATTAATGACATTCACTTTATGTATCGTACATAAAGAAGCTAAGATTCTACATCAGAGTTATGAATGCCAGCCTCTGTAAATGCAGTATAAACTCCCACTATCCTGTGCTTATCGCTCCACTTATAATAATTGGCATTAAAACAAGCTTTTGCTTTTTGGTCTTAACATGCTTATTGATTTCCTGTACTTTTAAAAAGTTCTCACGATACTTCTCTCAGGGAAGGGGTTTAAAATCGCATGGGCCGGGCGAGTTGGCTGTGTGGTTAGGGGCGTGCAGCTGTGAGTTCGCATCCGGGAGATAGTGGGTTCGAACCCCACTGTCGGCAGCCCTGAAGATGGTTTTCCGTGGTTTCCCATTTTACACCAGGCAAATGCTGGGGCTGTACCTTAATTAAGGCCACGGCTGCTTCCTTCCCATTCCTCGACCTTTCCTGTCCTAGCGTCCCCACAAGACCTGTGTCGGTGCGACGTAAAGCAAGTAGCGTAAAAACAAGAATCGCATGAATTCCACAGATACCTACAGTATACGGTACTGGGAATTCCACTTTGCCTCGTGTTACTAGGTATGTAGCTTACAGATTGGCTTACATTGAATGGTCACGTGTATTAGTACTGTAGGAGATTACAACTTACTAAACTGAGCTAGTTGACCCTAAGACGCAAGTCGTCCTGCTATATTACATTCGAGAAGCCCACCATCGGCAGTTTTGACGGTATAGTAGTTTTTCGCAGTTTTGCAATAATTTCACAGTACGCTGTAACTTATTTTGTATTTGGGACTGCTATCTCTCAAGTTCTGGCCCTCTTGATTCCTACTGTCACAGAAAATAAACAGATTAAACAGGCAATAAATACTAAATACGTTCATCATGGACGGCTAAGTATTTAAGAGTTCAGAATACCCCTCTCACTTTTCCTCTGTCCAATCGCTATAGACATTCATACAAGCTTTTGGCTTTTTGACATGAATCCGTCATAAAACCGACTCACAGGTACAGTTTTACTCTGATTCTGATAACCCTTAAGGCTAATTACAAATGGAAGTAAAAAAAATCATGATATTCTTCAGCTGAGAAAACCAAGTACTAGTAAGTGTATTTATGCAACCCACAGTTTGTAATAAAACGTAAAACCATCTGCCCTGTCGTCCATTAATAAAGTTCTTGTGTAAGTACATGGCTTGAAAATGAGTGTTCGTTGCTGACAAACCAACAATAAAAATATAATAATGAATGAACCCATATAAACGTGCAATCAATTGAACAAAGGAAAGCAGGAAAAGAAAACAAGACACAGACACCAACTGTCCACTCTTTACTTCTTCCTTGTTTTTTTTCACAGCTCGCTAGATTCACTCTCCCACAGTGGGCCATCCTGCTGGTCATCCATCCGTCTCGGATGACACATAACCAACAGTCGATGTCTGCATTACTCCGCACAGCTTGTGGTTTGCTTGAGACCCTCATGTTCACCTTCACGCACTATAAGTGTCCTGGGGTTTCACTTCAGTAACACGATAAGGTCCAAGAATCTTCTTCTTTTCTTTGAGTCCTGGTCCTGCCTGGGTACGCTTTATGGCGATGAGGTCTCCCAGCTGATACTGTCTAGCAGAGCAGCAATGTCGGTTGAAATACTTCTTGTTTTCTTGCTGAAATTTAAGAATTTGCTATTTTTACTCAGAGTTTTCTCTCTTCAAATTCTTCTACTAGTTCTTCGTGGACGAAGTCAGCGATTCTTAGCTCATTCTTGTGTCTCAGTCTGACTCCTGTTGATATTTCAAACGGCGACCTTCCAAAACCATTTTGGTACGTGGTGTTGATGGCCAGTTGCACAACCTCGATATGCTTGTACCATTTTGTTAGATCCGATATTGCAAGTTTTGCAAGAACTGAAGCAATCACCGAATTCATTATCTCTACCTGACCATTTGCTCGTGGCAATCCAGTATTAATGCCCAGGTGTTAGATTTTTCAGTTTCGCAGTAAATTTCAAGATCATGAGATGTTAAGGTCAGATATTTTTTGTACAGGGTTTCTGAATATTGCTTTCTGTGCTTCTAATTTGGCTATGACCTCTTTTGACATAGTAGACTTCGTTGGATACAGCCAAACAAACTTTGTAAACTCATCAACTACTGATATCCTTCATGACGCTATTCCAAGGGTCCCATAAGATCAACATGAAATGTATGCAATGGCACACTTACCTTGGACAAAGGGCGCATGAATTCTCCCTTCTTTTCTTGTAATACGGTTAATTAAGAGACAATTTACACAATTCGATACGACACTTTCGATTTTCCTCTTTATGTTAGGAATGTAATATTCCTGTTTGACGAGTTATTCCGTTCTCTTGACAGAGAAACAACCTCTCTGATGGATACTTTTGATTATTTCATGTTGTATGGCTTTAGGTACAACTACTGTAAAACTTCTGACCTTAACAGAATTTTGAGAAGTTTGTCCGTGGTTTCCCATTTTCACATCAGGCAGATGGTGGGGATGTACCTCAATTAAGGCCACGGCCGCTTCTTTCCCATTCTTAGGCCTTTCCCATCCCATCGTCGCCATATCTGTGTCGGTGTGACACAAAAAAGAAGAAAAAGAAGTTTGTCCTCATAAATCATAAAGTCTTTGTGAGAGTGTTCCTGGCATAATTCCTTGCTGGCGGAGAAACCTTTATCTTCTCATTGTCCTTTCCTCACTCGGGAAACCAAAGAGTCAGGAACTGAACACAACACAAGATAAAAACTCTTCGACATGACGCATTCTCGTTCCATTTCTGTGTTCGATGGTATACAGTACTCTTCCAACATCTGGGTCCATCTTGCAACCTTGGGTATAAGATCTTTTTCATGCATTTTCTTCTGGAAAGAGACACCGAGGTGCCGAATTTGTTCCCTACGGGAGTTCTATTATATACCATAATAAATTGGCCGACATGATACTCGAACCCACCAACTTTGGCTCACAAAGCCAACGTTCTGCCGTCTGAGCTATTCATCCCAGCAATCTATATTAACCAGGTTTGTGAAGTCTGAACACAGTAGTAGTAGATGATAAAATTATTGCTGATTATACAAATTCTTTCCAAGCCTTTGTTCTCAATAGATGTGTCCTAATTTTTCTTCATTTTAAAATCTCCCCTTTCTTGAGGTTTGAACTGCCAAACAGCACAGTAAGGAATGAGAGGATGTGGAGATAAAATACGCGAGCCTTCGAGCTAGTTCACGTGTTTTATGTTTCTTCAGAATTAAATAAGAGGTTATATAACTTAAAATGCTATGTCCAAGTGGAAAATCCTATTTTTGGATAGAAAGGATTTATAAGGATAATCTTATTAAACCTTTAATTCCACTCAAAATTGCCTTTAAGCAATTTAACCAGGCACTATGTGTAAAGTCCGCCTCTGTGGTGTAGTGGTTAGCATGATTAGCTGCCACCCCCGGAGGTCCGGGTTCGATTCTCGGCTCTGCCACGAAATTTGAAAAGTGGTACGAGGGCTGGAACGGGGTCCACTCAGCCTCGGGAGGTCAACTGAGTAGAGGTGGGTTCGATTCCATTCTCAGCCATCCTGGAAGTGGTTTTCCGTGGTTTCCCACTTCTCCTCCAGGCAAATGCCGGGTTGGTACCTAACTTAAGGCCACGGCCGCTTCCTTCCCTCTTCCTTGCCTATCCCTTCCAGACTTCCCATCCCTCCACCAGGCCCCTGTTCAACATAGCAGGCGAGGTACTGGTCATTCTCCCCAGTTGTATCCCCGACCAAGAGTCTGAAGCTCCAGGACACTGCACTTGAGGCGGTACAGGTGGTATCCCTCGCTGAGTCCGAGGGAAAAACCGAACCTGGAGGGTAAACAGATGATGATGATGATGATGATGACTATGAGTAAATTCAGCATTCAATCTGCTGTAATTCTAGTACATTTTCCCTTGATTACAACTTGTACTTGGATCTTAGATTTATTTCTGATATATTCCTACAACGTGTGCTAAACTCGGATCTTCTGCTAACGTCAACAAAATGCTAGACTTACTTCTTTTCCACTGCATGGTTTCTCTGCTAGCTACTACAGCGACTTCGCAATCAAATTTCCTTGATCGTTGGTATTGCTGAATTATGTTACTGTTCTGGGTTATTCTGGGATACTCCACTTACTTGTCCTATCATTCTTTAATCGCCTCTTGCCGCTAATAAATGATATTGCCTCATTTCAAAGGAAACATATATTACCATCGTAGGTTATTATAATTAACACATGAACCTTGCGTACGCAACATATTCTACTTGTATCGTAATTGCGAACAAGCCATACAACTACTATAACAACTAATTTTGAACCTTTGAGTCACAACGTAATTGTCAAGTTTACTTCATTACATCATTTTTCCATCTATTTTAGGCGGACTGAATTATTCTATTCGCCTACATGCAGACATTTCCAACATTTTATACAACTGATGCAAAGTGCATAAAGTTATTTGATATTGGAAGAATTTGTCCTCAGAGCAGTACCTGCCCTGGATTTCCTTCTCATCACACGTCTTCCATTTTCGTCTAGTGTTTTGAAGGAGATTTTCTAACCAGATAGAATGGTTGTCAGTGGTATTTGCAATTGGAACTGGTGGTCTATTCCAAGTACTTGTTGTTGGAGTCATCAGTCCATAGACTGTTTTGATGCAGCTCTCCATGCCACCCTATCCTGTGCTAACCTTTTCATTTCTACGTAACTATTGCATCCTACATCTGCTCTAATCTGCTTGTCATATTCATATCTTGGTCTACCCCTACCGTTCTTACCCCCTACACTTCCTTCAAAAACCAACTAAACAAGTCCTGGGTGTCTTAAGATGTGTCCTATCATTCTATCTCTTCTTCTCGTCAAATTTAGCCAAATCGATCTCCTCTCACCAATTCTATTCAGTATCTCTTCATTCGTGATTCGATCTATCCATCTCACCTTCAGCATTCGTCTGTAACACCACATTTCAAAAGCTTCTATTCTCTTTCTTTCTGAGCCAGTTATCGTCCATGTTTCACTTCCATACAATGCCACGCTCCACACAAAAGTCTTCAAAAATCTAATTCCGATATCAATGTTTGAAGTGAGCAAATTTCTTTTCTTAAGAAAGCTCTTCCTTGCTTGTACTAGTCTGCATATTATGTCCTCCTTACTTCTGCCATTGTTAGTTATTTTACTACCCAAGTAACAATATTCATCTACTTCCTTTAAGACTTCATTTCCTAATCTAATATTTCCTGCATCACCTGCCTTCGTTCGACTGCACTCCATTATTTTTGTTTTGGACTTATTTATTTTCATCTTGTACTCCTTACCCAAGACTTCATCCATACCATTCAGCAACTTCTCGAGATCTTCTGCAGTCTCAGATAAAATAACAATATCATCGGCAAATCTCAAGGCTTTGATTTCCTCTCCTTGGACTGTGATTCCCTTTCCAAATTTACAAACTGCAGCCTTGCCTCACTCCTTTCTGGATTGCTGCTTCTTTTTCAAAGCCCTCGATTCTTATCACTGCAGACTGATTTTTATACAGATTGTAGATAATTCTTCGTTCTAGGTATCTGATCCCAATCACCTTTAGAATCTTAAATGGCTTGGTCCAATCAACATTATCGAATGCCTTTTCTAGATCTACAAATGCCATGTACGTGGGCTTGTCCTTCTTGATTCGATCCTCTAAGATCAGACGTAAAGTCAGGATAGCTTCACGTGTTCCTACATTTCTTCTGAAGCCAAACTGATCTTCTCCCAACTCAGCTTCAACTTGTTTTTCCATTCTTCTGTAAATAATACGTGTTAAAATTTTGCAGGCATGAGATACTAAACTAATGGTGCGGTAGTTTTCACACCTGTCAGCACCGGCTTTCTTGGGAATAGGTATACCAACATTCTGCTGAAAATCGGATGGGACTTCTCCTGTCTCATACATCTTGCAGACTAAATGAAATAACCTTGCCATGCTGGTTTCTCCTAAGGCAGTCAGTAATTCAGAGGGAATGTCATCAATTCCAGGTGCCTTGTTCCTATTAAGGTCACTCACAGCTCTGTCAAACTCTGACCTCAAAATTGGGTCTCCCTTTTCATCAGCATCAACAGCCTCTTCATGTTCCAGAACCAAATTATCTACATCTTTACCTTTATACAACTGTTGGATATGCTCCTGCCATCTTTCTGCTTTGTCTTCTTTCCCTATGAGTGGTTTTCCATCTGAGCTCTTAATATTCATACACCTAGATTTCCTTTCTCCAAAGGTTTCCTTGATTTTCCTGTATGCAGCATCTACCTTTCCCAGGACCATACAGCCTTCGACATCCTTGCATTTCTCCTTCAGCCATTCTTCCTTAGCTGCCTTGCACTTTCTATCCACTTCATTCTTTAATCGCCTGTATTCTTTTCTGCCCTCTTCATTTCTAGCATTCTTGTATTTTCGTCGTTCATCAATCAGGTCTAGTATCTCCTGAGTTATCCACTGATTCTTAGTTGATCTTTTCTTCCTTCCTAACATTTCTTCAGCAGCCCTACTGACTTCATTTTTCATGACTCTCCACTCTTCCTCTATAGTGTTTCCTTCAGCCTTTTCATTTAGTCCTTGTGCAACATGTTCCTTGAAACAATCCCTCACATTCTTTTCTTTCAACTTGTCTAGATCCCATCTTTTTGCATTCTTTCCTTTCTTCAATTTCTTCAACTTCAGATGGCATTTCATGACCAACAAGTTGTGGTCAGAGTCCACGTCTGCTCCTGGGAAAGTTTTGCAATCCAACACCTGGTTTCTGAATCTCTGTCTAATCATAATGAAGTCTATTTGATACCTTCCAGTGTCTCCAGGTCTCGTCCACGTATACAGCCGTCGTTTGTGGTGTTTGAACCAAGTATTGGCAAGGACTAAATTATGATCAGTGCAGAATTCAACCAGACGACTTCCTCTTTCGTTCCTGCGTCCCAATCCAAATTCTCCTACTGTACTACCTTCTCTTCCTTGGCCTACCACTGCATTCCAGTCTCCCATCACAATTAGATTCTCGTCACCTTTTACATATTGTATTAAATCTTCTATCTCCTCATACATTCTTTCGATTTCTTCATCATCCGCTGAACTAGTAGGCATATAGACCTGCACTATTGTGGTGGGCATTGGTTTGGTGCCTATCTTGACGACAATAATTCTTTCACTATGCTGGTCGTAGTAGCTTACCCGCTGCCCTATTTTCTTATTCATTATTAAACCAACTCCTGCATTTCCTCTGTTTGATTTTGTGTTGATAATTCGGTAGTCGCCTGACCAAAAATCTTGTTCTTCCTGCCAACGTACTTCACTTATGCCAACTACATCTAACTTTAGCCTATCCATCTCCCTTTTCAGATTCTCTAACCTACCACAACGATTCAAACTTCTAACATTCCACGCTCCGACTCGCAGAATGTCAGTATCCATCTTCCTGATGATCGCCCCCTCTCGTGTAGTCCCCACCCGGCGATCCGAATGGTGGACTAGTTTACCTCCGGAATATTTTACCCGGGAGGAAGCCATCATCAGTACATCATTCATACAGAGAGAGCTGCATGTCCTCGGGAGTTAGTTACGGCTGTAGTTTCCCGTTGCTTTCAGCCGTGTAGCAGTATCAACACAGCTAAGCCATGTTGAGTATTATTACAAGGCCGTATCAGTCAATCATCCAGACTGCCGCTCTTGCAACTACCGAAAGGCTGCTACCGCCCTTTCGATGAACCATTCGTTAGTCTGGTCTCTCAACAGATACCCATCCGATATGGTTGCACCTGCGGCTCGGCTATCTGCATCATTGGGACACGCAAGCCTCCCCACCGCGGCAAGGTCACATGGTTCGCAGAGGAAGTCCAAGTACTTAGTTGCCATAAATCGAATGAACATGTGGGAAACAACACAGTGAGTAAAGATTTGAGGTCATTATGGTCAGTGGTAATCGGCAGGAAAGAATAATGTATAATTATCATGCATTCCTATAACAATAATTCTAACATCTTCCAAAATTCCTTCCCAATAAATATTTCCCAACTTATTTGAATATGTTCTTAAGTTCGCGTTTTCGTTTCATTTACTCCTACTTCTTCCATTATTTCCTGTTACCTGTATATTTTATTTCTTAGATACACCCTAAACTAGTTGACTGCTTTCATATTACCAGCATTCCTTCCTCCTTCCTTTATTTTTCAGTTCTTTATTTTCATCATTACATTCCTTTTTGCTTACATTCCTCATACATTACTCCACTTCTTCACATTCATTCATTTCTACTAATTTTCGTTCATCCACTCATTCAGTTTATCTGATGTTTGTTGCTTAAAGGTCAGTGGTCCATTCAATTTGTCATTCCTGAATTTACATATAAGCTTGTTCAACGTCATCTTGTCTGTTGCTTTAACAAGCAATGTTTGCAATGTAATTTGAAATGGAGTACTTTTGATTTGACATGCTAATGTCTTCATCAGATAATGTACCGGTAACCTATTTGTGTGAATATTCAAGACTTTCACCTCCCCGGTAACCAGATATTCTCCAGCTATTTAAGAGGAAACGCGAGGAACTCTTTTTTTTCTTTGAACTTCTAGAGCCGCTTTTAACAGGTTAATTAATAATTCAGCAGCCAGACCTCACAACTTGTTATGTACATTCTAAATCATAAAATCCATTTAGTGTCATCTTCTAACTAAACACATTTCCAGCTATGTTATCGCAATGTAAGGAACGGTAATCTAATAGAAATTTCACTCACTTCCGGACTCCAACATATATGTTTGTTATCTTTAATCCTTATCTACAATTCTTTAATCGTGTCCCTGTAAGGTGTTTGGCTTAGTTTCTTTATCTATTTCAATCCTGATACGTTTTACGTTTTTTCAGTGTGTTACTACCAAAAACATTGTGGATTCTAGTTATTTGGATTACTGGTTGCGAACATAAGTTTTAAACTCAACTATTGAAAAGTCAAATGTTGAATATGAATAGTACGTCTCGGACACTTAGGGAAAGAGCGGAAAAGAAAAATTATTTACTTTTTAAAAAAAGATCATGAAGAAAGGTTTTTGGTCCGTATTGGAGAATGGAACATGGAAGAGAAGTAATAATGAAGAATTATGTCTCTTGATACAGCAGCTAACTCTCCTGCAGAAACAGAGGAACAGAAGAGTTCAGTGGAGAAGCCATCTAGCTTGTATGCCCGAAGATAGATTAGTGAAAAAGGCACTCGAGGGGAGGCCGAGCATCAGAGCTACGACTACGCTGGATGAATGACCTGACGAAGGACCAGACAGTCCTTGGTCCCTACAACACTTGGAAGAACTAAGCACAGAATACATCATTCACGAATTCAGCGCTATCATCAGCAAACATTGGGTCTGTAATGAAGGCATCTCCAAACTGCATGCCTGGCCTCTCATGGAAAGATTTCCTCACAGTCGTACCAACGAACGTTTTAGATACTAAAGGCGAGATCACACAGGCTTGTCGGGCACCAGATTGGACAGAAACGTCATCCGGGAGCTCCCTGTGGATGCAAACCCAGCTGCTGGAGTTGCTGTATGTTGCTTGGATAAGACGTAATATTTACTCGAGTACGTTTTCACTTCATAGCTCCATAAAGCCGGCCAATGTACTTCACAAGGTTTAAACCCAAGAAACGTGTAATGCAGTATGTAAAGTACATTACACCTGTTCCTGAATATTATCTGGATAATTTTGATTGTCGATTTTGGCTTGGGATTTAAGACCGGATACAGTTCTTGATGCCACATGATTCTTCATAATGAATGGCCAGGATTCAAACGTAGGCATTCCGAGTGTAAAGCTGACAGATACGTTCGTGTGCTAATTACAACCTTTAAATCTCCGCAATTAGAATCGGACGAGGTCTCTGTGAATCTAAAGCACTCTCCCTGAATTTCTGAAATTAATAGTGTCTCCTGATGATACTAATCCTCAACTCATGATTCATCTGGATTAAAACATATCTGTATTCACTTAGGAGAGACTTACGCAATGTGTCACAGGTAGGTTCAGTTCAACATTACGTTCCAGATGTGACACACGGCATATTTTCTGTGAGGTGTTATACAATAACCCTTACAACTTCTTTACACATATCGCTTCAGATTATTACAAAATATTTTAAATAACATTAAGGTGTCAAGAAATACAATACCGGCCCATTTGGCTGTGCGGTTAGAGGTGCACGGCTGTGAGCCTGGATCTGGGAGATAGTGGGTTCGAATCCCACTGTCGACAGTCCTGAACATGGTTTTCGGTGGTTTCCCATGTTCACACCAGACAAATGCTGGGGCTGTACATTAATTAAGGTCACGGTCACTTCCTTCCACCTCCTAGGCCTTTCCTATCCCATAGTCGCCATAAGACCTATCTGCGTCGGTGCAACGTAAAGCCACTAGCAAAGAAAAAAAAAAAGAAATAAGCCCTACAACATTTCAACTCGATTGAAAAATTACCAATACTAGAGTTAGTGATAGAGAAAAGTAACAATCACCTTCCATAAGACTAAGGAGGTGGGCTTTCCTGCATGAAAACGTTCGGTGTTAAGAAATTTCATTATACCTAACATCTGTTCGGAATATATCTTGTTTAACTGTATATACTGTATCAATAGATCATTATCTGGGAGACTGCAGTTAGAGTCCCGGATCTGACTGGAGCTAAAGTTATCAAGTATATAATTTGCAAAATACTAGATGTATATGGTTGTGTATTCAGTGCAATCTGTTTCCTCCACAAAGATAACCGCATTTAACTCTTCTTCTTCTTCTTCTTCTTCTCGTTCTTTATCTGTTTACCCGCCAGGGTCGGTTTTTCCCACGGACTCAGCGAGGGATGCCACCTCTACCGCCTCAAGGACAGTGTCCTGGAGCTTCAGACTCTGAGTCGGGGATACAACTGGGGAGGATGACCAGTACCTCGCGCAGGCGGTCTCACCTGATATGCTGAACAGGGGTCTTGCGGGGTGATGGGAAGATTGGAAGTGATATACAAGGAAGAGGGAAGGAAGCGGCCGTGGCCTTAAGTTAGGTACCATCCCGGCATTTGCTTGGAGGAGAAATGGGAAACCACGAAAAACCACTTCCAGGATGGTTGAGGTGGGAATCGAACCCACCTCTACTCAGTTGACCTCCCGAGGCTGATGGGACCACGTTCCAGCCCTCGTACCACTTTTTAAATTTCGTGGCAGAGCCGAGAATCGAACCCAGGCCTCCGGGGGTGGCAGTTATTCACACTAACCACTACACCACAGAGGCGGACGCTTTTAACTCATTTACCAGTAATAACATGGTGAGGTGGTGTTGGTGATTACTTTTTAAGGCGAAGTGCAACTAAGTAACCAACATGTATTAACAATAATCAGAGGGAAAATAGATCAGAGAATGAAGAATGAAGGCAACTGCATAAAAAAGGGAAGAGCTACGAAAGGCATGAAAATTAAAGACTCTAAATCGAGCAAGTGGCCGTGATGGGGCGCGTAGCTGTGAGCTTACACTCGGGAGACAGTGGGTTCGAACCCACTGTCGGCAATTCTGAAGATGGTTTTCCGTGGTTTCCCATTTTCACACCAAGCTAATACCGAAATAAGACCACGGCTGCTCCCGTTCCACCCCTTGCCCTTTCGTATCCCATCGTCGCCATAAAACATACCTGTGTCAGTGCGATGTAAAGGACATAAACAAAAGACAGACTCCATGGCCTCGTAAACTTAATGCCATCGCGGTAGAAAGAAAACGAGAAATAACCAAGGGAGGTCGGATCAGAAATATGAAAGTGATGAGCCTGACACAACTAACTGGAAACAATGCCAGACTCAGCTAGAGGAACCATGGTCACCGACCCATGTTCCCATATTGAGAGCCTTTGGTGTCCCTTTTAGTCGCCTCTTACGAAAGGCAGGGGATACCGTGAATGTTGTTCCATGACCTCCTAGGGTAACCTTTGTGAGGGTCTGTATATGGAGTGATTAGTGGTGGTGGTGTCCGACTCGTTGGCTGAATGATCAGCGTACTGGTCTTTGGTTCAGAGGGTCCCGGGTTCGATTCCCGGCCGGGTCGGGGATTTTAACCTTAATTGGTTAATTCCAATGGCTCGGGGGCTGGGTGTTTGTGCTGTCCCAACGTCCCTGCAACTCACACACCACACATAACACTATCCTCCACCACAATAACACGCAGTTACCTACACATGGCAGATGCCGCCCACCCTCATCGGAAGGTCTGCCTTGCAAGGGCTGCACTCGGCTAGACATAGCCACACGAAATTAAATTAAATTAGTGGTGGTGGTGATTATTGTTTTAAGATGAAGTACAATGTATGGAGTGATTTAGAATGAATAGTAAACAAGACTCTGATTTACATTTACTTACTGTATCACACAGCATATACTTCTGGTGAAACTTGGTGTTCACAGTGCTACTTCTTCTTCTGGTATGGGTGAGAAGAAATTCGTTCCCAGATTTATCCTGTACTTTGGCAATATGAAAGTGACCGAGATAGGAGTGATGATGCTAATACCACTCTTTATAGATAGACCCTGTGGTGAATGGGATAAAAATGTTGTTCATAAGGTGGGTTGGTGTGTGCATTTCAGTGGTCAGGGCAGCCTGATATGTAATATCATCCTCTGGTGTAATGAGGAAAACAACAGTAAACTACCTCACTCATTTCTGTAGTAAACATCTTCGGTGACATCTGGACTATTTATGTCACATGACAGTGAAGTATTTGAGGATCTAACAAGTAGTGGGGCTGAAGACTCAACATATACAGTACCCTCCTATGAAATCGCCTTAAAAGATATCACTGGCACTAACTGTGTACCTGTTTACATGGACTTTAATATCAAACCGAAATATTTAGATAAAATAGGAAACCTGCGAAAAATAAAGTCTATGAACTCTCCACTGTAATCGGCTGTTAACATTTTCAACTCATTACACAACGAAAACAAGGTTAATGGAGAAATGATACTATTGTTATCAGCATGGTGTCTTGCTGGTAAGTAATAGACATTACTGAACTTTCTTAATTGAATCAATAAAATAAATCAATTACAACAGTAACTCCTCTGTGGTGTAGTGGTTAGCGTGATTAGCTGCCACCCCCGGAGGTCCGGGTTCGATTCCCGGCTCTGCCACGGAATTTGAAAAGTGGTACGAGGGCTGGAACGGGGTCCACTCAGCCTCGGGAGGTCACCTGAGTAGAGGTGGGTTCGATTCCCACCTCAGCCATCCTGGAAGTGGTTTTCCGTGGTTTCCCACTTCTCCTCCAGGCAAATGCCGGGATGGTACCTCACTTAAGGCCACGGCCGCTTCCTTCCCTCTTCCTTGTCTGTCCCTTCCAATCTTCCCATCCCTCCACAAGGCCCCTGTTCAGCATAGCAGGTGAGGCCGCCTGGGCGAGGTACTGGTCATTCCCCCCAGTTGTATCCCCGACCCAAAGTCTGAAACTCCAGGACACTGCCCTTGAGGCGGTAGAGGTGGGATCCCTCGCGGAGTCCGAGAGAAAAGCCAACCCTGGAGGGTAAACAGATTAAGATAGATAGACAACAGTAACTGCCACTAAATTTACGATATGAGTCTTAATTTTGAGTGTGTTAATAAGCTCTTCACGAGGTTAAGGCGAAACTTTCTCAAACAATTATACTTCAGAATGAATTTAAAACCGAGGCTATTGCAATTCATTTTCTACTCTTCATTTACTTGAATATGAAAGCAACTTCGACAAAGAATCTACAAAGACTGTTACTTGTACTAAAATTTTAGCATTGCGATGTTAACAATATATACCTTTAATTAAGATACAGGGACATGGACAAAAAAAGGACAAGTCCAACAACAGGTTTTGTAACGAATTTGCTCTCTTTGCATTCAGGTCAAATACCTGGTTTTCTCTCATTAGTGAAAGATTTAGAACGTTAATCAGAATAGGAGCAATGTTTAAACAAGATGGATGTGAAAATTTCAGCTGTGGGCGTGCATTAAAACCACAACACCTTCAAAGTTCTCTCACCATTCAATGTTAAAGAAACTTTCCGGGAAGATTTATCTTTCTTGGAATCTCTTAGTTCATAATTATTTGTTTAATGGCTATCAAAATAGTAATAATTATCATTATGAAACATAATCTTCAGTTATATCATAGGACAATATCATTCTTGAAGGTACCAGTGTAATATCTCTAAATCTTTCACCACCGGGCAGTTGGCCGTGCGCGTAGAGGCGCGCGGCTGTAAGGTTGCATCCGGGAGATAGTAGGTTCGAATCCCACTATCGGCAGCCCTGAAAATGGTTTTCCGTGGTTTCCCATTTTCACACCAGGCAAATGCTGGGGCTGTACCTTAATTAAGGCCACGGCCGCTTCTTTCCAACTCCTAGGCCTTTACTATCCCATCGTCGCCATAAGACCTATCTGTATCGGTGCGACGTAAAGCCCCTGGCAAAAAAAAATCTTTCACCAAGTATCATGCAACTAATGTCAGGAAATTTGGTTGTTTCCAAGCTGGACAGGCATGATTCTCAACCAACAATTGAAGAGTGTCTGTTCAAAAGGTGCTACTGTACTTCCACTTCACAAGAATTTTTAGTATTTCCACCGCATACATTGCAGTAGTTAAATACTATCGAATGTCATGAGCAATCCAGACCAGAAAGATGTAATTGTTTTAAGTTAGTGCCATACCTGATCATGGGTACGTTCCATGTGTCTTTTATTATAGGTTTCTTGCGCTTTTCAACAACTTCCTTAGGGTGGAAATAGCGCCTTTTGAACAGGCACTTATGTTAGGACACCAACGAACTTGAGCATTATTCTTATCTTTCCTCCTATTGTGATCGTTATTTTACCCGATGCCCTCATATTCGAGGTCATACATACGAATATGGAAACCGAATGTCACTTGTTTCTGGACAACGTTCCCACGATTAATGCATGAGAGGAATTTTGAAATTATGGTCATTTTCCTGTATTCTGAATTCCAGGTAAAACTGATGGTTCCTTGGCTATAATTTATATCGACATTCACGTAATGCTGGAGGTCCTTGGCTTTAATTTCTATCAACTCTCACGCTACTCTCTTGGTCATATTTTCTATCAATACTTACGTAAAAGCTTGGCTGTAATTTCTGTCAATCCTCGCGTAAAACTGGATGTGCGTCCTTTATAGAATACTGTCGCTCACCTTTAACGCTGGTGCGAAGCGTTTGTGTATTGACATACACTAGGTGATCAAAAGTATCCGGACACCTGGCTGAACATGACGTACAACTTCATGGCGCCCTCCATCGGTAATGCTGGAATTCAGTATGGTGTAGGCCCACCCTTAGCCTTGATGACAGCTTCCACTCTCGCAGACATACGTTCAATCAGGTGCTGGAAGGTTGCTTGGGGAATGGCAGCCCATTCTTCACGGAGTGCTGCACTGAGGTGAGGTAGAGATGTCGGTCGGTGATGCTTGGCACGAAGTCGGCGTTCCAAACCATCCCAAAGGTGTTCTATAGGATTCAGGTCGGGACTCTGTAAGGGCCAGTCCATGACAGGGATGTTATTGTCGTGTAACCACTCCGCCACAGGCCGTGCATTATGAACAGGTGCTCGATCGTGCTGAAAGATGCAATCCCCATCCCTGAAGTGCTCTTCAACAGTGGGAAGCAAGAAGGTGCTTAAAACATCAATGTAGGCCTGTGCTGTGATAGTGTCACGCAAAACAACAAGGGGTGCAAGCCCGCTCCATGAACAGCACCACCACACCACAACACCACCGCCTCCGAATTCTACTGTTGGCACTACACATTCTGACAGATGACGTTCACCGGGCATTCGCCATACCGACACCCTGCCATCGGATCACCGCATTGTGTACCGTGATTCGTCACTCCACAAAACGTTTTTCCACTGTTCAGTCTTCCAATGTTTATGCTCCTTACACCAAGCGAGGCATCGTTTGGTATTGACCTACGTGATGTGTGGCTTATGGGCAGCCGCTCGACCATGAAATCCAAGTTTTCTCACCTCCCGCCGAACTGTCATAGTACTTGAAGTGTATCCTGATGCAGTTTGGAATTCCTGTGTTATGGTCTGGATAGATGCCTGCCTATTACACTTGACGAACCTCTTCAAGTGTCGGCGGTCTCTGTCAGTCAACAGACGAGGTCGACCTGTACGCTTTCGTGCTGTACGTGTCCCTTCAAGTTTCCACTTCACTATCACATCAAAAACAGTGGACCTAGGGATGTTCAGGAGTGTGTAAATCTCGTGTACGGACTTCTGACACAAGTGACACCCAATTACCTGACCACGTTCGAAGTCCGTGAGTTCCGCGGAGCGCCCCATTCTGCTCTCTCACGATGTCTAATGACAACTGAGGTCGCTGATATGGAGTACCTAGCAGTAGGTGGCAGCACAATGCACCTAAGATGAAAAACGTATGATTTTGTGTGTATAACAGCAACGGTATCCCACAACTGGACTACAAAGTCTTAGATAATATCCACGATCTTTGACTTCCGCTTGAAGCAATTTACTTTAATTGAGTACTGCCATTTTAATAGTAGAGACTATCTTAACTTTCGACACTTTCACCCAAATTCATTCCAGTTAAGGATTTTAAAAATTGACGGTCATATCTCATATGGAGTTGCTAGTTAGGACGTGCGATACTCTATAATCTGAAGCACAAAATGACCTCAAATGTGAGGCATTCTTACGTTAGGTTGTCAAAAGGTCAGTCTTTAAATATCATTTCCGTTTTTTTTTATAGAACGTATTACAAATGCATGTTGAAATCTCGATGTCGATATAGCCTACATCAGCATTCAAGCAGCCATACCACATTCCAGGTTTGGTTTGCACTAAATTTTGCGTCTTGAGGATCATTTCCTTTCATGGTCGCCCCTAATCTTCGATAATGGTGAAAAGGTTGGATAAATATGCACTATCGATGCATGTTGACATTTAAGTTGTACACTAAAACTCTAAATATTTCGGACCTGTGAATTTTGTACGGGGAAATGTTGGAATTAAAATATAATATGAAAAATAATATTTACATACTTTCCTACGATTTTCTAACTATTGATCTTTTACTATTTGTTTAATGGTTCTTCATGTTTAGTTTTTATGCTTGTTAAAATAAAGAACCATACCTTACCTTTGAGGAAGTAAATACGTACATCTGCCACAGCACGACGGGTTTGTACCACCCTTCCGATTCGCAGTCTCGACTGGTATTCTTGTCGTGGTGGCAGAGTCACGTTTTGCACTAGGCCAGTTAACACGTAAATTCGACTTAGTGTGAACAAATCTGATCAGAGCTTTCAGGCCGTTCAAACTGCCATGGATCAGAAGTATGTTTGGTGCCAATTGGTCGAGCCAGTTTATTCTTTCACTCACTGTTTTCTTATCTGGTTACCTCATCTCTCGAATGGATGTCCAAGCACCGACTGACACATCACAAGCAATCTTTCAGTAGTGTATTGAGCAATACTTTTTAAAGTGTTAGCGTTAATAACGTTATTGGATTTAAGTCCAACTAACAACATCCTTACGGTTCTTGATGACAAACGCAGAGGAGAGTGACGAAATGACTCTGAGTTGCATTGAAGTCTACAAAGTAAGAGAAGTTTTGTGGAACGACATTCATTTATTACTTTAAGCATAGGTATTCATGAGGCATTTTTTTCACACGAACTTGAGTATGAAATGAATATTAACGATTTTGATGTGGAGTCTATGTTAAGACAGTTACGAACGATATCATAGGATTATCTATTCGCAATGGATTATTCTTCTTCTTTTCTTCTACTAATACTATTACTACTACTGGCCGTCCAAATGGTCGTGTGACGCCTATTTTCACATCTAACTTTTCATGGACGATGAATTAAATCAGAAGTCAAAAGAACTTCATTCTCATTATGTAGAATTGCATGAAAATGTGTTGTGTCTGCAGACATGAGTAGTATAATTGGATGGTTCTGCCGCACCTCCGCCGCCGCACGCCTCCTCCTCCGCTGCCCGCCTCTTCCGCCGCCTCCTCCGCCGCCGCCGCCGCCCGCGGGAAATTTGAATTTTTGGCGGGAAATTTGAATTTTGGCGCGAGATTTGAATTTGTAAACAAAGCCACGTCGTGCTTTTTGACAGCTGTCATCGACAACAACGCAACGCTAACCTCACTGCTGCCATCTTGACGGGCCTAAACCTCACTAGTGCCAACTTAACCTAACTAGCGTGAGGTAAACAAAGCCACGTGTTTTTTGACAGCCACGTGCTTTTTGACAGACAACAACGCATCGCTAACCTCAGTACTGCCATCTTGACGGGCCTAAACCTTAGTGGTACCAACTTAACCTAACTAGCATGAGGTAAACAAAGCCACGTGCTTTTTGACAGCCACGTGCTTTTTTTGACAGCTGTCATCCGCCATCTTTAAACCACAAAGCACTGTGCTGCCCTCTATATCGCAGTAGCTGCAAAATTCATCACCTGTCATCGGCAGTGCTGCCATCTTCACGGGCCTAAACCTTAGTGCTACCAACTTAACCTCACTAGCTCGAGATAAACAAATCCACGTGCTTTTTGACAGCCACGTGCTTTTTTTGACAGCTGTCATCCGCCATCTTCAATCTATAGAGCACAGTGCCGCCCTCTTTAGCTACTTACCTTTGAAATGAGGTGGCGGATAATTTGAAAAACGCTTTTCGACAAGCAGCCATCTTTAATCCAGAGAGAACAGTGCTGCCCTCTATATGGTGGCGGCAAATTGAAAAATTCCACGTGCTCTTGTTTGAAAACAAACTCACGTGCTTTTTTGACAGCTGTCATCTGCCATCTTTACTCTATAGAGCACAGTGCTGCCCTCTTTGTTGTGGCGGTAAATTCCACGTGCTCTTGTTTGGAAGCAAAGCCATGTGCTTTTTTGACAGCTGTCATCCGCCATCTTTAATCAACAGAGCACTGTGCTACTATCATGCGGGCAAATTTCATCACCTGTCATCCGCCATCTTTAATCCACAGAACACCGTACTGCCCTCTTTATAGCTACTACCTTAAGCACGTAGTAGCGGGCAATTTGAAAAGTTCTGTTAGCTATCATCCGCCATCTTTAATCAAGAGAGCACCGTGCTGCCATCTTTAGCTAGATACCTTTGAAATGTGGTGGCGGCAAATTGAAAAATTCCACGTGCTCTTGTTTGGAAACAAACTCACGTGCTTTTTCGACAGCTACCATCCGCCATCTTTAATCAACAGAGCATAGTGCTGCCCTCTTTAGTTTGAAATGTGGTGGCGGCAAATTCCACGTGCTCTTGTTTGGAAACATAGCCACGTGCTTTTTTGACAGCTGTCATCCGCCATCTTTAATCCAGAGAGCACCGTGCTGCCCTCTTTATCGTAGTAGATGTAAATTCGTCACCTGTCATCCGCAGTGCTGCCATCTTTAGCTAGATACCTTTGAAATGTGGTGGTGGATAATTTAAAAAGAAAAATTCTACAGCAGCCCTCTCTCGACGCTAATTGCATAAGATGGCGGCTATACATGACTCCTTAAGGGTGCTTAGGCAAGATGGCTGCTATACACAGGTTCTTATGAGACGCCCTTGGGATGCTTGCGCAAGATGGCAGTTATACATGGCTCCTTATGAGATGCCCTAGGGATGCTTGCGCAAGATAGCGGCTGCTCTTATGGGACGGCTTAAGGGTCCTTGCACAAGATGGCTTGAGACGCCCTAAGGATGCTTGCGCAAGATGGCGGACACAAGATGGTGGCTATACACAACTCCTTATTAGACGCTTTAAGGGTGCTTGCGCAAGATGGTTGCTACTCTTATGAAGAATGCTAGCTTAGAGGCTAACGTGTCGTGATAGTTCGATTAATTAAATTTAGGACTTAAATGCAAAATGTTAAATATATCGAAAACGGTGCACCGTAGAGCAAAACGGATAAAATTTTTCCACCTGATACCTAGGTTCGCAGTATAAGGAACAAGAAAACTATAGTCTAATGATGGGATCAACGGTTCGGTTCCTACTTAGGCCCTTTGGCATTTGCTCTGTTTTAGCTTGTATTGAAGCGAGTCTTCGTAACATGATCAGATCTAGCTATAGTAGAGAGTATAACGTACCGTGCTGGCTCGATTCATTAAATTTGGAGGCTTAAATGCAAAATGTTAAATATCTCGAAAACGGTGCATCGTAGAGCAAAACGGACAAAATTTTTCCGCTTAATACGTAGGTTCGTAGTATCAGGAACAAGAAAAAAAACATAGTCTAATGATGAGATCAACGGTTCGATTCCTACTTAAGCCCTTTGGCATTGGCAGCTATCTATTTCTACAAGATGGTGGCTGCTCTTATGAGACACAAGATGGCTTGAGACGTTCTAGGGATGCTTACGCAATATGGCGGACACAAAATGGTGACTATACATAGCTCCTTATGAGACAGCCTAGGGGTGCTCGCACAAGATGGCAGCTACTCTTATGAAGAAAGCTAGCTTAGAGGCTACTGCGCAAGATAACAGCTGCTATTATGCATGCGGTGGAGGGCAATTTGAAATTCTATGTGCTTAATCAACAGAGCACCCTGCTGCCCTCTTTAGCTGAAATGTGGTGGTGGATAATTTGAAAAATTCTTTTGACAGCTGTCATCTTTAAAAACAATGGCGACTATACATAGGCTGTTAAGGCCTTATCATTCTCCTCCTCCTCCTCCTCCTCCTCCGCCTCTTATGTCAAGGCATAGCTTTATATCGAACAAGTTTAAACCTGCATCGCGAAGGCAAGCGTGTGCAGCGATAACATTATTATGCATGTTTAGACTTTCGAAACATAAGAAGAGTAGAATCAAACGCTGTACTCGATACGATATGTGATCAGAACATTGATTGATGCGTTCAGAAAACAAAATAAGACTAGAATCGAACACTGTACTCAATACATCATGTGTTTAGAATATGTCAGGGGATACCCTTGTTCTAAGAAGATCAGATTGAAACATAAGAAGACTAGAATAGAACACTGTAATCGATGTTGTTAACTTCAACATGTGATCAGAACATTGATTGATGTGTTCAGAACACAAAATAAGTGATCATGACTAGAATCGAACACTGTACTCGATACAACATGTGATCAGAACATTGATCGATGTGTTCAGAACACAAAATAAGTGATCAAGGCTAGAATCGAACACTGTACTCAATACAACATGTGTTTAGAACATGTTAGGGGGTACCCTTGTTCTAAGAAGATCAGAATGAAACATAACAAGACTAGAATCGAACACTGTAATCGATGTTGTTAACCTCAACATATGATCAGAACATTGTTTGATGTGTTCAGAGCAAAAGTACAATTTTGATGATTTGCTTAGTGCAAAATCAAAAACTATCGAAACACACTGTGCACATATCGCGTAGCTAACTCGCTCAGTAAGCAATATTGCAGAACTACAACTTCAATGATTTGTATAGTGTAAAAATCAAAAAACACACTGTACCCATACTGCGCAGCTAACTCGCTCGGTAAACGATATAGCCAAAGTATAACTTCAAATTATTTACCTTCCATCATTCGTCTTGTGTGAAAATCAGTCGAACAAGTTATCGCATAAACATGGCTGAAAAAAAATCGTGATAGGGTATGGAACCCAGGGGTTACATCTTATCAGAAGGGCAAAAAGGATGAAAGGACTCTTCCTCCTCCTTACCGCACATTCCTTGTAGGGCTAATTGGCTGAAGGGCTAATGGGCAAAAGGGCTAATGGGCTAAAGGGCTAATGGGCTAAAGGGCTAAAGGGCTAAAGGGCTAAAGGAGCAACAACCTCATCGATCGCTATCAGCAAGAACGCTTGTACTTTGTTAAGTGTAGAAAATTAATCTTTATTGGTAAATGGTTTTATGTTCAGAACAAGGAATGGAACCTAGGGGTTACATCTTACCTAATAAAATCCCTGAGGTGCGATGAGTTACGTTTTTCGAACTAGTGTTTGGAACACTGAACTTTTCAAGATGGCAAGAGTGAGGTTAGCAATGTTCTGTTGTTGGATTTTAAATTCTACGCTACAACATGCATAAGGTGGCAGCCTTGAGGTTTACCGCCGTAAAGATGGCAAGAGTGAGGTTAGCAATGTTCTGTTGTTGGATTTTAAATTCCCCGCTATAACATGTAAAAGGTGGCAGCCTTGAGGTTTACCGCCGTAAAGATGGCAGCAGTGAGGTTAGCGACGCTCTATTGTCCTTCAAAGTGAGGTTAGGGTTCGTCAAGAAGACAGCTGTCAAAAAAGCACGTGGCTATGTTTACCAAACAAGAGCACGCGGCTGTGACGTCACGGTCACGTAATCAATCCTTAGCTCGACGTCGTTAAGAGCAGTATTAGGATTAGCTATTCTTAAAAGTCTTGGGAACAGAGCAGCAGTATGAATTGCCATGTTTCAAAGCGTGTACACATCACCTATCGATTTTACATGCATCGACCATCGTACTAAACTTCATCCGCTAGATCGTGCTGCTATCTTAGCATAACCTATACCCATAAAATTAAAGTACAATGAATAGCCATGTTTCAAAGCGTGTACACATCACCTATCGAATTTGCATGCATCGACTCTCGTACTAAACTTCTTCCGCTAGATTGTGCTGCTATCTTAGCATGATCTTAAAGTACAAAGAATAGCCATGTTTCAAAGCGTGTACACATTACCTATCGACTTTGCATGTAACAAATATCGTACTAAACTTCTTCCGCTAGGTTGTGCTGCTATCTTAGCATAACTCATACACATGAACTTAAAGTACAAAGAATAGCCATGTTTCAAAGCATGTGCGCATTACTTATTGATTTTGCATTCATCGAATCTCGTACTGAACTTCTTCCGCTAGATTGTGCTGGTATCTTAGCATAACTTATACCCATGAACTTAAAGTACAAAGAATAACCATGTTTCAAAGCGTGTACACATTAACTATCGAATTTGCATGTATCGACTCTCGTACTAAACTTCTGCAGGTAGATTGTGCTGCTATCTTAGCATAACCTATACCCATGAACTTAAAGTGCAATGAATAGTCATGTTTCAAAGCGTGTACGCATCAACTATCGATTTTGCATGTATCGACTCTCGTGCAAAACTTCTTCAGGTAGATTGTGCTGCTATCTTAGCATAACTAAGATGCATGAACTTAAAGTACAAAGAATAGCTTTGTTTCAAAGTGTGTACACATTACTTATTGATTTTGCATGCATCAAATATCGTATTAAATTTCTTCCGCTAGATTGTGCTGCTATCTTAGCATAACCTATACCCATGAATTTAAAGTACAATGAATAGTCATGTTTCAAAGCGTGTACACATCAACTATCGATTTTGCATGTATCGACTCTCGTACAAAACTTCATCAGGTAGATTGTGCTGCTATCTTAGCATAACTAAGATGCATGAACTTAAAGTACAAAGAATAGCTATGTCTCAAAGCGTGTACACATCACCTATCGATTTTGCATTCATCGACTCTCGTACTAAACTTCTTACGCTAGACTGTGCTGCTATCTTTGCCTAATCTACACACATGAACTTAAAGTACGAAGAATAACCATGTTTTAAAGCGTGTACACGTCACCTATCGATTTTGCAAGCATTGACTCTCGTACTAAACTTCTTCCGCTAGATTATGCTGCTATCTTAGCATAACCTATACGCATGACCTTAAGGTACAAAGAATAGCCTTGTTTCAAAGCGTTTACACATTACCTAATGATTTTGCATGAAACGACTATCATACTAAACTTTTTCCACTAGATTGTGCTAAAATCGTGTAAGTGTGCTGCTATCTTAGCTTAACCTATCGATTTTACATGCATCGACTATCGTACTAGACTTCTTCCGCTAGAGCATGTAGCAATCGCTTTTGTGTATCCCTAACCCATGTGCATGAACTTAAAGCATAAAGAAGAGCTATGTTCTAAAGCGTGTACACATCACCTATCGATAATGTATATATCGAATATCGTACTAAACTTCTCCTGCCAGAGCGTACGACTATCGCTTGTGTGTGCACGAACTTAAAGCATAAAGAATAGCAATGTATAAAAATCTTGTAAACAAAGCAGTAGCATTACGTATAGTCAAGATAAAATGCGCGCACACATCATGTATCTATGATGCACACAGTACTAAACTTATTCCATTAGAATGTACAAAGTTCGCATGTGTTTGTGCTGCTATCTTAGCATAGCCTATGTGCATGAACTTAAAGCATAAAGAATAGTTATGTGTAAAAAATCTTGTGAACATAGCAGAGTGTTAACTACGTAGGTGTAGACATTGAACTTTACATGCTGAGGCAACATACTACGTGACCGTGACGTCACAGCCGCGTGCTCTTGTTTGGTAAACATAGCCACGTGCTTTTTTGACAGCTGTCTTCTTGACGAACCCTAACCTCACTTTGAAGGACAATAGAGCGTCGCTAACCTCACTGCTGCCATCTTTACGGCGGTAAACCTCAAGGCTGCCACCTTTTACATGTTATAGCGGGGAATTTAAAATCCAACAACAGAACATTGCTAACCTCACTCTTGCCATCTTTACGGCGGTAAACCTCAAGGCTGCCACCTTATGCATGTTGTAGCGTAGAATTTAAAATCCAACAACAGAACATTGCTAACCTCACTCTTGCCATCTTGAAAAGTTCAGTGTTCCAAACACTAGTTCGAAAAACGTAACTCATCGCACCTCAGGGATTTTATTAGGTAAGACGTAACCCCTAGGTTCCATTCCTTGTTCTGAACATAAAACCATTTACCAATAAAGATTAATTTTCTACACTTAACAAAGTACAAGCGTTCTTGCTGATAGCGATCGATGAGGTTGTTGCTCCTTTAGCCCTTTAGCCCTTTAGCCCTTTAGCCCATTAGCCCTTTAGCCCATTAGCCCTTTTGCCCATTAGCCCTTCAGCCAATTAGCCCTACAAGGAATGTGCGGTAAGGAGGAGGAAGAGTCCTTTCATCCTTTTTGCCCTTCTGATAAGATGTAACCCCTGGGTTCCATACCCTATCACGATTTTTTTCAGCCATGTTTATGCGATAACTTGTTCGACTGATTTTCACACAAGACGAATGATGGAAGGTAAATAATTTGAAGTTATACTTTGGCTATATCGTTTACCGAGCGAGTTAGCTGCGCAGTATGGGTACAGTGTGTTTTTTGATTTTTACACTATGCAAATCATTGAAGTTGTAGTTCTGCAATATTGCTTACTGAGCGAGTTAGCTACGCGATATGTGCACAGTGTGTTTCGATAGTTTTTGATTTTGCACTAAGCAATTCATCAAAATTGTACTTTTGCTCTGAACACATCAAACAATGTTCTGATCATATGTTGAGGTTAACAACATCGATTACAGTGTTCGATTCTAGTCTTGTTATGTTTCATTCTGATCTTCTTAGAACAAGGGTACCCCCTAACATGTTCTAAACACATGTTGTATTGAGTACAGTGTTCGATTCTAGCCTTGATCACTTATTTTGTGTTCTGAACACATCGATCAATGTTCTGATCACATGTTGTATCGAGTACAGTGCTCGATTCTAGTCATGATCACTTATTTTGTGTTCTGAACACATCAATCAATGTTCTGATCACATGTTGAAGTTAACAACATCGATTACAGTGTTCTATTCTAGTCTTGTTATGTTTCAATCTGATCTTCTTAGAACAAGGGTATCCCCTGACATATTCTAAACACATGATGTATTGAGTACAGTGTTCGATTCTAGTCTTATTTTGTTTTCTGAACGCATCAATCAATGTTCTGATCACATATCGTATCGAGTACAGCGTTTGATTCTACTCTTCTTATGTTTCGAAAGTCTAAACATGCATAATAATGTTATCGCTGCACACGCTTGCCTTCGCGATGCAGGTTTAAACTTGTTCGATATAAAGCTATGCCTTGACATAAGAGGCGGAGGAGGAGGAGGAGGAGGAGGAGAATGATAAGGCCTTAACAGCCTATGTATAGTCGCCATTGTTTTTAAAGATGACAGCTGTCAAAAGAATTTTTCAAATTATCCACCACCACATTTCAGCTAAAGAGGGCAGCAGGGTGCTCTGTTGATTAAGCACATAGAATTTCAAATTGCCCTCCACCGCATGCATAATAGCAGCTGTTATCTTGCGCAGTAGCCTCTAAGCTAGCTTTCTTCATAAGAGTAGCTGCCATCTTGTGCGAGCACCCCTAGGCTGTCTCATAAGGAGCTATGTATAGTCACCATTTTGTGTCCGCCATATTGCGTAAGCATCCCTAGAACGTCTCAAGCCATCTTGTGTCTCATAAGAGCAGCCACCATCTTGTAGAAATAGATAGCTGCCAATGCCAAAGGGCTTAAGTAGGAATCGAACCGTTGATCTCATCATTAGACTATGTTTTTTTTCTTGTTCCTGATACTACGAACCTACGTATTAAGCGGAAAAATTTTGTCCGTTTTGCTCTACGATGCACCGTTTTCGAGATATTTAACATTTTGCATTTAAGCCTCCAAATTTAATGAATCGAGCCAGCACGGTACGTTATACTCTCTACTATAGCTAGATCTGATCATGTTACGAAGACTCGCTTCAATACAAGCTAAAACAGAGCAAATGCCAAAGGGCCTAAGTAGGAACCGAACCGTTGATCCCATCATTAGACTATAGTTTTCTTGTTCCTTATACTGCGAACCTAGGTATCAGGTGGAAAAATTTTATCCGGTTTGCTCTACGGTGCACCGTTTTCGATATATTTAACATTTTGCATTTAAGCCCTAAATTTAATTAATCGAACTATCACGACACGTTAGCCTCTAAGCTAGCATTCTTCATAAGAGTAGCAACCATCTTGCGCAAGCACCCTTAAAGCGTCTAATAAGGAGTTGTGTATAGCCACCATCTTGTGTCCGCCATCTTGCGCAAGCATCCTTAGGGCGTCTCAAGCCATCTTGTGCAAGGACCCCTAAGCCGTCCCATAAGAGCAGCCGCTATCTTGCGCAAGCATCCCTAGGGCATCTCATAAGGAGCCATGTATAACTGCCATCTTGCGCAAGCATCCCAAGGGCGTCTCATAAGAACCTGTGTATAGCAGCCATCTTGCCTAAGCACCCTTAAGGAGTCATGTATAGCCGCCATCTTATGCAATTAGCGTCGAGAGAGGGCTGCTGTAGAATTTTTCTTTTTAAATTATCCACCACCACATTTCAAAGGTATCTAGCTAAAGATGGCAGCACTGCGGATGACAGGTGACGAATTTACATCTACTACGATAAAGAGGGCAGCACGGTGCTCTCTGGATTAAAGATGGCGGATGACAGCTGTCAAAAAAGCACGTGGCTATGTTTCCAAACAAGAGCACGTGGAATTTGCCGCCACCACATTTCAAACTAAAGAGGGCAGCACTATGCTCTGTTGATTAAAGATGGCGGATGGTAGCTGTCGAAAAAGCACGTGAGTTTGTTTCCAAACAAGAGCACGTGGAATTTTTCAATTTGCCGCCACCACATTTCAAATGTATCTAGCTAAAGATGGCAGCACGGTGCTCTCTTGATTAAGGATGGCGGATGATAGCTAACAGAACTTTTCAAATTGCCCGCTACTACGTGCTTACGGTAGTAGCTATAAAGAGGGCAGTACGGTGTTCTGTGGATTAAAGATGGCGGATGACAGGTGATGAAATTTGCCCGCATGATAGTAGCACAGTGCTCTGTTGATTAAAGATGGCGGATGACAGCTGTCAAAAAAGCCCATGGCTTTGCTTCCAAACAAGAGCACGTGGAATTTACCGCCACAACAAAGAGGGCAGCACTGTGCTCTATAGATTAAAGATGGCAGATGACAGCTGTCAAAAAAGCACGTGAGTTTGTTTTCAAACAAGAGCACGTGGAATTTTTCAATTTGCCGCCACCATATAGAGGGCAGCACTGTTCTCTCTGGATTAAAGATGGCTGCTTGTCGAAAAGCATTTTTCAAATTATCCGCCACCACATTTCAAAGGTAAGTAGCTAAAGAGGGCAGCACTGTGCTCTATAGATTGAAGATGGCGGATGACAGCTTTCAAAAAAAGCACGTGGCTGTCAAAAAGCACGTGGATTTGTTTATCTCGAGCTAGTGAGGTTAAGTTGGTAGCACTAAGGTTTAGGCCCGTCAAGATGGCAGCACTGCCGATGACAGGTGATGAATTTTGCAGCTACTGCGATATAGAGGGCAGCACAGTGCTTTGTGGTTTAAAGATGGCGGATGACAGCTGTCAAAAAAGCACGTGGCTGTCAAAAAGCACGTGGCTTTGTTTACCTCATGCTAGTTAGGTTAAGTTGGTACCACTAAGGTTTAGGCCCGTCAAGATGGCAGTACTGAGATTAGCGATGCGTTGTTGTCTGTCAAAAAGCACGTGGCTTTGTTTACAAATCTGTCAAAAAGCACGTGGCTGTCAAAAAACACGTGGCTTTGTTTACCTCGCGCTAGTGAGGTTAAGTTGGCACTACTGAGGTTTAGGCCCGTCAAGATGGCAGTACTGAGGTTAGCGATGCGTTGTTGTCTGTCAAAAAGCACGTGGCTGTCAAAAAACACGTGGCTTTGTTTACCTCACGCTAGTTAGGTTAAGTTGGCACTAGTGAGGTTTAGGCCCGTCAAGATGGCAGCAGTGAGGTTAGCGTTGCGTTGTTGTCGATGACAGCTGTCAAAAAGCACGTGGCTTTGTTTACAAATTCAAATCTCGCGCCAAAATTCAAATTTCCCGCCAAAATTCAAATTTCCCGCGGGCGGCGGCGGCGGCGGAGGCGGCGGCGGAGGAGGCGGCGGAGGAGGCGGCGGAGGAGGCGGCGGAGGAGGCGGGCGGCGGAGGGGGAGGCGTGCGGCGGCGGAGGTGCGGCAGAACCATCCAATTATACTACTGACATGGTTGAGGAAGTTCATATGGTGTCATGGTTCCTTGAATGTAGAAAAATATCGGTACCGAAGTTTCAGTATGTGTTAAAGTTAGTAATACGACTGCAAGACGTCAAACTTTTCACAGCTTCGTAGCGTACTGTCTGGACATTGAAGATAATTTAGTTTCACTTTTAAATCATAGCCCTTTCTAAAACACAGATAGAATGTGGAAACTTGTTACTTCTTTTGAAAAATCACACCTCTCAAAATTTTTAGTGTGTGCAAAGTGAAAACGTCCAAAATATAGAAAGTACCAATTATTACCATTTGAAACGAATTACAGTTTTCAAAAATATGCAGATGGAAGTCTTGGAATGAGAAGATTATTTCGATCCTTTGAAATTAAATATTGGTAGTCTTACTTTCCGTAAGTGTCAAAATTAGCACAATATCCTGCAGGAACGGACATTTCTGCTAGCAGTTTTACTGTAATCCTACTTGAATCGCTTCACTCTCTTTCTGGACCTAAAACAACGGCTTAAATCAAGTTTCTTCAAAAACAGAGAAGTCAAATTTGAAGTCCATAACCCTTGTTCACTTGTCTGCAGCTATTCGGATCGTGCATCGCCAACAATAGTTAGTAAGGACTGGCGTTACGCTACCACTCATTAAAATTCAAGAGATTCATTCTTAATGCCTCATATTTGCATTAAATTTGAACTACAGCATCAAATATAACGTTTAGTTACGTTGCGAAATTAAAACATTGCCTCTTGTAGAGTTTCATTATTTTCTTTCAACAGAAAATCGTCGCTGCCGGAACAAAACCTCCCATGTGAAATATTTTACCTTAGAACTTCGGCCGGTAAGGTTCTGTCATCTAAGGTGCAATATTGTGTGCATAGAGTCAAGGCACTCTCACTCTTCATAATGTATGTGCTGCGGGTCAGTATATCTCCAAAAAATTTATCACATAGGAGGTTTTGCCCCGGCAATGACGAAATGTCATTAAGCATACTCCAACTAGATCCTATTCAGTAGACAAACAATTCAAAAACACGCGCGCGCTGGCGCGCGCGTGTGTGTGTGTGCGTGTGTGTAATTGAGAGTAATATGCTCTAGCTATACCGTATGTCACTCGTGAACCTTGTATAAATAGTTCCCCTGAAGTGCAATTGAATATTTTTTGCCGCCAAGGTCGCCATGATCATACATTTGTTATCTAATATGAGCAGCTTACTTCTTCGTCATAGCTTTCATGGCTCAGGCGGCTGAGTTCCATGGTTCAAATTCTGGTCACTCCATTGGAGATTTGTGCTGGACAAAGTGGAGGTGGGGCAGGTTTATCTCCGGGTACACCAATTTTTCCTGTCATCTTTCATTCCTGCAATACTCTCCAATAACGCTTCATTTAACCTGTCATTGCCGCAGAGGAGTGCGACAGGTTTCGGCAGCCGGCACATTTCCGATCATCGCCGCTAAATGGGGGCTTCATTCATTCCATTCCACACCCGGTCGAATGACTGGAAACAGGCTGTGGATTTTCATTTGTTTCGCTTCTTCATCATATTCTTCTCCTCCTTCTTTTTCTTATTCATCCCCTTCTATTCCGGCACTGCCTCCCCACAGACGGCCGGGGACTAACTTGGAATACTTATGCCCATCTTGTGTTTCACATATCGTGAATGTCGAACAACTGACTGAGGATGCAAGCACCGGATAATCTTCTTTACCCACTGTTCTATCTTCTACAATCAGTTGTATTAGGTTACATTAGTCATTCAGAAGATATGGCCGAAGTAGGATGATTTCCTGCGTCGTTGTGTGAAGGTTAAAATTTCACATGATTTCCCGGCACGACTGAGTACCTCATCGTTCGTGACGTGGTCTACACATCGTGTCTTGAACATTCTGTGATACATTAACACTTCAAGGTTCATTGATGAAACATCCATTGTCGGTTCTTGGAACCCTTCAAGCAGCACAGATAAGACATGCCACGTCCCGAACCACCAACTATTTTCGAATCGGAGGTTGCAATTGCACACAAGTTCTTACAATTTCAGATAAAAAGCTCATAGAAGTGCGAAAATCTAGCTGATACTGTGTCTTTATCTCCAACCACAAGAACAACACTTCACGTTGGTGCGTGTCCCTTGCCAGTGTCCTTTCCTCATGAAAAATACGCATTTGAAACAAACTCGGAATTATTCCAAGTTATTATAGCTCCAGATTAAGAATATCTTCAGAGAATGAAAATATTAGTAAAACTCAAATAAAGTTTCATCAACTCAGTACCGGGCGAGTTGGCCGTGCGCGTAGAGGCGCGCGGCTGTGAGCTTGCATCCGGGAGATAGTAGGTTCGAATCCCACTATCGGCAGCCCTGAAGATGGTTTTCGTGGTTTCCCATTTTCACACCAGGCAAATGCTGGGGCTGTACCTTAATTAAGGCCACGGCCGTTTCCTTCCAACTCCTAGGCCTTTCCTATCCCATCGTCGCCATAAGACCAACTGCTTCGGTGCGACGTAAAGCCCCTAGCATCAACTCAGTCATGGTAATATCAAGTGCAGTTATGAGGGACAGAACTGCTGGATAAAGTTGGGGAACAAGTTTTACAGATATCCGGGTTATTTATTCCGGGAATCCAAATCTTCAAATGCCCTGGAATGCTGAAAATACCCGTGTAGTATAACGGCATACTTCTTTCCCAGATTCATAAATAATACGGATTGAAGTAGCATGGCCTGGAAAATGCAGGCCATGAATTGTATTCGTGTCATGTCACCGTTGCGCCGGTCACAGAGCCGAGTGTACTCCAAATCTCGTTTTAGTGAATAAATAATGGATCATTCTGTGAGGTCTTCCTTCTCACTACCAATACTAGATTGCAATATATTGCTGTCAACGATTATTTGCTTGGTAAACTGGATTCTGTTGCACCCTGCACTCATATAAGTAGGATATCCTTGAGAAAAGAAATTGAAGTCAACTGGTAATGCTGCAGTGTCTAATTACCCTGTGCCGCAATGGAGGCGGAAATTATAATCTACTTTTTAAGAATAAAATATAGGCAGGTTTAGTGTCTCGGGAGGGATCGATCATTTAAAAGGAAAATAATGCATAAACTGCCGATTTCCTATTCAAATGAATATTTTATTGCAATCACATGTGTTTGAGTTCAGCCATTCACATTCCAATGACATCTAGTTCAATTTCGGGCAATACCAGTGCCGTTTATGAGTGTTAAAATGAGACACTAAGCATACTAATCAGGTCCTGTGATACAAAATTATGACTTCCTGTCATCCATGAAGCCCTTCTCTGTTAGAATGAAAACTGAACAAAAAGCATGTTATTATTATTATTATTATTATTATTATTATTATTATTATTATTATTATTATTATACGTCATTCTGTGGATTTGTCGTTTAATGACGGCGTCTGGATGCCAAAATTGTGGGTTCAAACCCGAGAGAGGCAGTCCGAATTTTAAAGGCAGTAAGAAAGTCCATTCGCCACCCTAAGTAGCACGATTTCGGCATGTGAAAGAAGTCTGGCGACAGATTTGGTGTTCACGCAGCAAGTATATTAAAACTCTGTCACAGGTCACGCTACAGAGGTCTGTTTATCTGTCACCAAATAGAGTAAAGTGGAAATCATCATGCAGGCAACATAAATGGCGTCAAATCAAAATGCCTGCACACTGTAGTTGAAGTCATTCAATTATTATTATTATTATTATTATTATTATTATTATTATTATTATTATTATTATTATTATTATTATTATTATTATTATTATTATTATTATTATTATTATTATTATTATTATTATTATTATTATTATTATTATTTGCAAGTTTCTTTATGTCGCGCTGGCACAGATAGGTCTTATGGCGACGATGGGACAGGAAAAAGCTAGGAGTGGGAAGGAAGCGGCCGTAGCATTAATTAAGGTACAGCCCCAGCATTTAACTGGTGTGAAAATGGGAAACACCAGGCGAGTTGGCAGTGCGGTTAGAGCCGCGCAGCTGTGAGCTTGCATCCGGGAGATAGTGGGTTCGAACCCCACTGTCTACAGCGTTGAAGATGGTTTTCCGTGGTTTCCCATTTTCACACCAGGCAAATCCTAGGGCTGTACATTAATTATGGTAGGCCACTTCCATCCACCTCTTAGACCTTTCCTATCCCATCGTCACCGTAAGACCTATCTATGTCGGTGCGACGTAAAACCAGCTGTAAAAATGCGAAACTACGGAAAACCATCTTCAGGGCTGCCGACAGTAGGGTTCGAACTCACTTTCTTTAGAATACTGGATACTGGTCGTATTTAAGCGACTGCAGTTATCGATCGAGCTCGGCATTATTATTATTATTATTATTATTATTATTATTATTATTATTATTATTATTATTATTATTATTATTATAAGCAATAACTGATCAGAAATTGTTGTCATACGCAATACGCTCGCCGGTGCTTTGTTATTATGTAACTGAATTTCATATTGGCCATTACTTACGATTCTGTCACAATACATTATTAATATTATAAACAACAATTGGTGAAACATTTCTTGTAATATTCCATTAGTAAATGAAAGTTTTTTTGTATTATGTACTTCAAGTTCACGTTGGCGATTATTGAAGATTATTCTGTCAGAATATATTATTATTATTATTATTATTATTATTATTATTATTATTATTATTATTATTTATTTATTTATTTCTTGCGAACCGGCCAAACTTAGGAATACGCCAATACCACTTCACTTCCTTCTTATCATCCCTTCTTCCTTCCTCTTTCTCCACAGTGCCTTCATTCTTTCGGAATGTTGCGCTCTTCTCTGTTCAGTCCATCTTATCCCTCTGCGCTCTTTCTTTTCTTCAACAAGAACTTTCATGTTGGAAAGTCTTTTCCTGAATTGGTCTCTATCACGACATTCTTCATCTGCAATTCCTAACCTCTTGAATTCTTCCTTCATCTGCTTGGCATATCCCCCCTGGCTCTTCAAGTAGTACATTTTATTAAAAATTTGTTTATTCAACCTTGCTGGATCCATTCTGACCATGTGTCCATAGAATCGCAGCCGTCTTTTCCTTATTGTTGTTTCCAGGTCTTCTGTTCTTTTGTATATCTCCTTATTTGATTGTAGTCTGTAGTTTCCCTCTACCACCCTTGGGCCGTACTTGGGCCGTAAATCCTCCTTAATATTCTCCTTTCAATCTTTAGTAGTTTTTCCAGGTTCGTTAGTGTTGCTGTTTCCATTATTATTATTATTATTATTATTATTATTATTATTATTATTATTATTATTATTATTATTATTATTATGATTATTATTATTATTATTCACAAAAGCCTCTTTTCGCGACAGAGATACAGGTAAAAATCCATGATCTGGCCGGAATCGATACTGGGACCTCCCTAGACTGCGGAGGCGGCTATTATGACGCACAATGAATGGTAAAGTATTTGTTGTAAAATCATACTCTAAGCACTCGCCTTTTTTCTGTTTTACGTAATTGAAGTTTAAAAAATAAATTTAATAATATTTGTTCGTGGCGTCTTTTCACCATATGATAGGAACCTGCGTGTACGTGGAATTGCGCAAGTGTAGTGTGTTGAATGTGAGGAAAGGAACGTTAATTAACGTTACAATTTAAAAAACCCGGCCGGGAATCGAACCCGGGGCCGCCGGGTGACAGGCGGACGCGTTGCGCCCCTGCACCGCGGGGCCGGACTCATTGAAGTTAACATTGGCGATTATGTAAACGTATACTGTCAGACTATTATTACCACTACTATTATCGTCATCATCATCATCATCGTCGCCAATATAGACATACAACATTAACACTAACGATTATAATATCCCGACACAATATTTAATGTTTGCTGGCTAATAATCATCATAATCGTCATGTATTCATCGTATCACAAGTTACCAAGGAAGGAACGACAATAGTTGTTAGATGGCGTTAGTGCATCTGTGGAGTCGAGACTGGAGTCGAGAGTGTCGGTTCCAGAGGTAGCAGTCTCGACTCTTCGCGACTCCGTTCGCAGTCCATCCCTACTGTTACACTGTGGTGCGCGAGTTGTGCACTCAGCCGATGTGATAGCGTACAGTGAGAGTAACCGTGGAACTATAAGTGACAGTCGTGGAAGAGTGTGAGTGTGATTATTTTGTGATAGAGTGAACAACTACAGTGTGTCTGAGCAGTGAGAGCAGAGAGAGCGCGAACTGGTTTAATTGTGTGGAGTGTAAATGGTGGTCCTGGTGTATCTGTGCAGTGTGTAAGCAATTAGTAGTTGTGGTCCTGGTATGTCTGTGTAGTGTGTAAGCATTTAGTAGTTAATTAATATATCCTAGATTAAACGCTACCAGCTGTGTGTTTATTTCCTATCCGCCTTCACGTTACAGTATAATGGACGGCCGATGTTCAAAACGGTAGGCCTATTCATGACTTGTTATCTACGGAACGTCCGGTTCCTTAAACCGAATGGTCAGCGTAACCACCTACGGTTCAGAGGGCCTGAGTTTGATTCCTGGTCGGCTAGGATATTTGAACCGTAAATGTTTAATTCCCGTGGCTCGGCGACTGGGTGTTTGTGCCGTCCGCAACATCTCTGCAACTCTCATACCACAGACAACACTTTTCTAAACAGCAACACTACCACTAATAACAACAATAATAATAACGCTCAGTTTCCCATACACGGCAGATGCCGCCCACCCTCATCGGAGGGTCTGCTTTACAAAGTCTGCACCAGGCTAGCAATAACCGCACGAAAATTATAACTATCCACGAAACATTCACGGAGGGTGATGTGATGGGTAGAATTCTAATCGGCTTTAGGAATCATTGAACCGAGCAATCTGGCCGTGCGTTTATGGGCACACAGCTGTGAGCTTACATTCGGGAGATAGTGGTTCGAACCCCACTGTCAGCAGCCCTGAAGAAGGTTTTGCGTGGTTTCTCATTTTCAACGCAAGCAAATGCTGGGGCTGTACCTTACAGTAATTATGGCCACGAACGCTTCCTTCCCACTCCTTTCTCTTTCCTATACCATCGTCGCCATAAGACCTATCTGTTTCGGTGCGACGTAATACAAGTTGTAAGAAAAAAGGGATCATTCCATCTTCAGTGAGATCTTCAGCATCTACCTTACATAGGTACTCTAAATGTATATCGATTTCATCTGTGTGTGTGCAAATCTGTCTCTTCCCATTAAAGATGGGTAACTCAACTTATTTGTAACAATTTTCAAGTATTACAGGACTTCAAATAAGTTGAAACACTTACAATTGACGGTACCGCCGTGGAACGTTCGGCTAAGTTTTCCGAATTGCAGCTCACAGTCCAAAATTTGAATTATTGTGTTGTTGAGATCAGGATAAGTCCAATTGTTTCTCTCTCTCTTGTACATTCCGTTTTAAGTATATCATCTGGCAGCATGGACTTATTTACAACGTAACTTTCTTGTTCTTGCTTGGCATCTTTATTAGTTTCTGTAAGACAGTGCAGAGGTATTGTTTGTGTCACTGGGTCTTCAAACAGCACCACCAGAGGTTATGCGGTCATAGGGAGAGCTCAAAAACCGATGGCGGTGTCAAAATGAGGCATACTGGGCAAGCAAATAAGTGAAGTAGTTTGCCAGTAACTGCTGTTGAAGTAGTACGAGCAACAAGAGTAGCACCTTTCTTACCCAGTCGTGCTCAGAATATAATTATTCGGCACCACCTGTACTTCAGCAGCTTCCATATTGTCACAGCCTTGGATGGAACTGGGACTTCGGTGGAAGTCACACTTTGCTCTGGCATGTGCCTAAAGACAGATACAAAAGCACTGCATATATCAAGAATGGCTACAGGTACAGCTTATGTATAGTGAATTAGAGGGAATGTGATTGCGAGTAAAGATTCTTGTTAGTGGCGAAGAGGACATGAGAAGGATGATTAAACAGAAATGTTGTAATATTTAGGAAACATTAGAACAAGACTACCAGTCTTCTGTCCTTCATGTTTCATGGCCAATCTACCGCCGTCACAATTTGTTTTCTTTCAACGGGAAGAGGATTTAATTTTCCCATTTTATGAAGGTATTCTTTTCTAGATCAAGTCATTATCGTATTCTAGACATCGGAATATTAATCTCCCGTCTCGCCGAGGATACGATCAACGGATTTTCTATGAAGAATTTGAATCTTGGTATGTTGTAGAGGAATGCGCTGTCCATCGTGGCAACTATTGATAAGAAAGATGGGTTCCAGTTCAATCTAAGCCATCCAGTGGAAAGTTCAATGGTTCTCACCTTCTTAGCCAGACGAATGCCGGGAGTCTGCCCAAAATAACTGGCCACTGTGACTGTGTTGTGTTCCTAGTCAACATTTATACAAATATCAATACCAGTAGAAACATCAATATCCCATATTTTGTATACTGGGCTTTACACACGACCTCCTATGCGTACGGAGCTCTTGACCAAAATGCAATACACAGACGCACAATTTATCAGTAGGGCTCTATTAATAATGCTATTGTTTTTGCGTCCCACAAACTACTTTGTGCCGGTTTTCGGAGATGCCGAGGTGTAGGAATTTTTCCCGCACGAGTTCGTTTACGTGCCAGTAAATCTACTGAAACGAGGCTGAATTTGAACACCTTAAATATTATAATCGTACTGGGCCAGAATCGAACATGCAGCGTTATATTAAGTATATGGAGTTATTGACTAAGACACCCTTAACCTCGAACCTAAAGAATATCAAAAGTGTGTTTTGTAAACTATGAGCTTCATCTTTCAGAAAATTGAACTGGCTAACGAGAACTACTTCAGTGGATTTGTTCCAAACAAGAAAGTGCACATTCTCGAGCATGAACCCGAGCCCTCTCCAGTCGAAAGGTGGGGTTTTATTTCCCTAGAAGCGTAAATCTCCAGAAATTCACATTCGTTAGTCAGTAAATGAACATTAATCATTCAGTCAATTAACCCACCAAACAAACATATATATAAACTAAGAACCGATCAATATATTTTGTACATGAAAAAATAAATTATTTCACTTTGGAGGTTGTAATACAATGATCATTACGAAATATCGAAACGTAGTTCAATTTCATAGTATTCTAGCAAGTAATTATTTAACCTAAAGTTGTGGGAAATGTTATTCAACAATCGTTCCCATTTTAATTGCTCCTTGCAGGCCATAAATAACCAAGAGAGCTCATTTGCTAATGCAATTACCCGCACCTTTATTGTCTTTCTAATTCCTGAGCTGGTTTAGTGACTGCTCAGAGCTACAGTGAAAGATTAAGATCTGTCTCTTACATTTCTTTTTTTAGAGCAGCTGAAGCAGTGGATAACAGGATTCACATTTTTCTCCTTTCATTTATGTGCTTTCTTTACCATTGCATTAGGTCAATAACCCCAATCCCAATGGAGGTAAAGTGTTACCTGTTTTCTAAAACTGACAACTAAAATCATTCCATCTTAATTAATTTTTTCTTTAAAGAGATATACTTTCTGGAATTTAATTTAAAATATTCAGCTCTAAATATTTTCGTTAATATCGTCTAACGATGCAGTTAATTTAGAAATAATGACCATGCCCTTCTCAGAATTAAGTGAAGGAAACGGTTATGAGGTGGTGGTAGAACCCCTCAGACTAAATTTATTATGCGTTCGTTGGGTGCAAGAGCTGAACAAAGGATTTATGACGTGAATATGAAAGCGAGGAGATGATACAGAATAATACCAAAAACTATTCCGACGATCTATAAAAAATGTCGTCGATGTCTCAGCAAATTATGAAGTTTTGGTGCATTATTAGTCACGAAACAGTCTGAAAACCCGTTATGAGAAAATAAGAGTTCATGAGACAAGGAAACGCTCAGTAAAATTATTATTCAGTAATACAACAGATTAATAATAACAAACACCTTCTGCATTCGCAGCACATTCAACTAACCAAATGCGTATTTATCTCCCTATTGTGTTATGCCAATTTTATTCATTTCTCCATTACGTATTCCAACACACAGTTCCTGCAAAAGAAGTAATTAATGACGTTTTTCAACAGGTATTGATAAACGTTAGATGAGAATGAAATACATTTAATCATGTGAGAGTAATACAAAGTGAGATACCGTAAATGCACTATGTATAGCTTACAGTACAGTACCAACGACCCTCTCGGTAGATATTATTTATTTATTTATTTATTAGTGCCTTTTTTCAGTGGCGAAGTTAGGGCTCGAGGCCCTCTCTTCCACTTACCCACATACTAATCAAAATCAAAAATAAAATTATGAGATATTTAAAATAGTTAAAACCAAACAAAAATTAATAGAATTGAGAACAAATTTAAATACATTACTAAGTTAATAATAAAACTAATTAATAGTAAGAACTCTTAATAATGACTAATCCTCAGGCGCGCACACATTCATACTTCAGCCATTCAGTTAGCTGTCCTCAGCAGGTAGTCTCGGCAGATAACCTTAAACCTTTGTAAAGAGCTAGTTTCTCTGACCTGAGCTGGCAGGGAATTCCATAATCTGGCGCCGGTCACTACAAACGATCTATTAATTTTATTTGTGCGGTGCACTGGAATAGAAAGAGTGGATCTGGAACGTGTATAATTGTTTCAAGGTAATATGTATGTATGTATGTATGTATGTATGTATGTATGTATGTATGTATGTATGTATGTATGTATGTTTGTAGTGTGTATGTATGTATATATGTATGTATGTATGTATGTATGTATGTTTGTATGTATGTATGTATGTATGTATGTATGTATGTATGTATGTATGTATGTATGTATGTGTCTATGTAATTTATTGCAACATTTGCGTGCATACTTACGGCAAGATGACGCAAGAAAAGAGTAACCAAATCCCGAAGTCGCGGAGTAAAAATCGTAATTTGCCCTTACAGCAAATGGCTGCAACTTCGAAGAAAACAGCAGAATTTAATGTATTGTTATTAATAATATATTTCTAAATACAAAAATATACTGGTTACCTTATGTTATTCACGAGTTGAAATCAAAAACATGTCACGATTATATAGCATAGTAATATCAGACGTATCGTACATAAAATTGAACGAAAGACGAAGATAACAATCCGCTGATAAAATTAAGGACCGTTTCGTATAAATAATATAATAGTTACGTAAATTAAACTAAATGGAATTTCAGGTAAGTGTGATCAAATAACTGAAGAATATTACTGGAGAGTCCAGGACATGCTTTAATTGCAAAATTTTGATTTCCAGGTTGAGTGAAAATATTTGAAATTTATGTTAAAACAACAAAGATGACGATTCCAATGGATGACTAATACATAAAACTGGACGAGACGTCACGATGGAAGGAAGTTAAATGAATATTACCCTGGCGAGAGATGGGATCAAATAATAGATAAGTGTTTCAAGTCGTATTTTTCTTAATGCTTCCTTTTAAAATTTTTGCTAGTGTGTTGACATGTAATTCTTCCAGGCAATAATTTACATCCTGAAGATTGGTAATGCAGTTCTTAGTATGATATTAAAGTATTAGCCTATTCGCGAATACATCACGGCATAAGAGTTAGATTTTGTGGGTATCATGACGTGTTAAATGGGAGACAATTATATAAAATATTTCGATATAAATATGATATCGTATAGGCTTTTGGGCTTGTGCCACCAGATAGCCCCCAGGACGTGGCACAACGCTAGCGTTCGAAGCGGAAGTTGACCGAACCATCACAATCAGACTAAGCGGTTCACATAACGTGTTTGCGTAACATGTGTATGTATGTTGGGTAATCAGCCCGAAGGCTGGTTTGATCCCCTGCAGCTCCGCCAACAGCTGTCATAAATAGCCTAGGCGTCACTGAAGAGGCGTACTAGGGAAATGAAGACATATGACATGTGTAAGTAGACATAAGCCTGGAATTAAACACCTGGCGACGAGGAACGTAAGAATTTGGAAAACACCGAGACGAAATAACAGTAGTGAAGGGGCAAGGAAGAGAACTACCTACGTGAATTCTTAACGGCTGGCAACCAGGTATTACGGTTTGAAAAGTTCTCGGAATCACCGCTAGATGCCAGTGCTAGAGCAACGAGGTTCCCGGACAATAATCACACATTCTTTGTGAGTGAACACGTGGCGCGTCAGTGCTCTAGCTGTAGGAGTGTGGTAGTGACGACTCTTTGTTGTTGTTCCCGCGTAGTGATTTGTGACAATGGAAAAAAACTGAGATTCGAGCAGTGATTAAATACTTTGTAAAGAAAGGTACGAAAGCAAAGGAAATTCATGCCGACTTTCAGAACGCACTGGGGGACTCTGCTCCTTCATTTTCAACTGTTGCCAAGTGGACCAGCGAGTTTAAATTTGGTCGGGAGAGCTTTGATGATGATCCGCATAGTGGACGGCCAAAAGGTTTTACGACCCCAGAATTTATCGCAAAAGTGCATAAAATGGTCATGGAGGATCGTCCACTGAAAGTGCGGGTGATTGCTGAAGCTGTAGGGATGTCTTCTGAATGGATATATTATATTTTAACCGAAGAATTGGGTATGAAAAAATTATCCGCAAGATGGGTGCCGTGGCTCTTGACATTGGACAATAAACGCACCAGATTGGAAATGTCCGAACAAAGTCTGGCCCGTTTTCAGTGCAACCAACAAGATTTTTTGCGGCGGTTCGTGACTACAGATGAAACTTGGGTCCACTACTATACCCCAGAGATAAAACAACAGTCAAAGCAGTGGAAACATGCTGATTCACCACCACCACCACCACCAAAGAAAGCAAAGGCAGTGCGTTCGGCCGGAAAGGTCATGGCCTCAGTTTTCTGGGATGCAATAGGCATTCTGCTGATAGATTATCTTCCTACTGACCAAACAATTACGGGGAAATACTATGCAAACCTCCTAGACCAACTACAGGAAAAGATACGCGAAACAAGGCCTGGTTTGGCAAGGAAAAAGATCATCTTTCATCAGGACAACGCTCCGCCGCACACAAGTGTTATTGCCATGGCAAAACTTCATGAACTGAGGTACGAATTGTTGCCACATCCACCTTATTCATCTTATTTGGCACCATCAGACTTTCATCTATTCCCCAAGCTGAAAAGTTTCCTCGGTGGACGGAGATTTTCTACAAGGGAAGAACTGACAGCCGAACTGGAAAGGTATTTTGCAGGCCTGGAGGAATCTCATTTTCGAGATGGGATCAAGGCATTGGAACATCGCTGGACCAAATGCATTAGTCTACAGAGAGACTATGTTGAAAAATAAAAGCAGTTCCACCGAGGTAAGATACTTAATTCTAGTACATTCCGAGAACTTTTCAAACCACCTATGTACTTAATTGATAGCCGGTGTCCCTGTTGAAATTATTAGGATTTCTACGTATTTCCACAGCTTCCCGTATAATCCTGGACCTGCAGTGTCTAGCGTGGGTAAGAGCTCGAGCATCTTGGAACATGACATCATGACCCGACGATTGATGTAGTCCTACAATGTTAAACTCCATTGCCACTCCATTCCCCAGCCAATTTGTCGTCCCTGAAAAGGGAAGTACAGTGGAGCCCCGATATCTCGAATCACCTTGCGAGCTAAATTTTATTTCGAGTTATCGAAATTTCGAGATACAGAGAATACCGTTTTTGATTATGATTAATTGAATCATATATATCTACGGGCTTATACTGAATGCATTATTTTAACAGTATTCAAAATATACAAACAAACTCTATTTTATGGCATCACATTAATTATAACTCTTATTATAGTAAACTTTTTAGAAGACAGGATACAGTACAAAGAGTAGTGAAAAAAGAAAATCACTTCTTTTAAAACCTTTAATAATAATGTTATTTGCTTTACGTCCCACTAACTACTATTTTAAGGTCTTCGGAGACGCCGAGGTGCCGGAATTTAGTCCCGCGGGAGTTCTTTTACGTGCCAGTAAATCTACCGACACGAGGCTGGCGTACTTGAGCACCTTCAAACACCACCGGACTGAGCCAGGATCGAACCTGCCAAGTTGGGGTCAGAAGGCCAGCGCCTCAACCGTCTGAGCCACTCAGCCCGGCGGTTAAAAACCTTTAGAAAAATATTTTAGTCTCTTTTGTTTATTACTGTTAACCTTTACTCCCTTCAGGGGCTGCCTGGCCGAGGCGGTAAAGGCGTGCTCGGTTCGCTGGGAAGGACGTGGGTTCGAATCCCCGTCAGGAAGTCGTAGAATTTAAGAAACGAGATTTCCACTTCTCGAGGTGCACATGGCCCTGAGGTTCACTCAGCCTGCACCAGGGTAATTCCTGGAGACAAAGGCGACCGGGCGTAGAGCTAACCATTCTGCCCCATCAAGTGCCGAGATTACGGATAGTGGAAGCCTTTACCTTTCACCCTTCCAAGGGCCTTCATGGCCTGTGCGGAGATGACTTTGCTTTTTTTTACTCCCTTCACGTTGAAACTTCTCGTCAATACCAAACAGCTGAGATTCGTAAAAGGAGCTTGTCATGCGCGATTTCGGGGAATGGTTTCGTACATGACCGGTTACTAATTCACTTTCCACGGCAAGAATGCAAAGAAACCCAGATAGTGTCTCATTCCTCAGATGACTTCATTCGTAATGGAGGAAGAATTTCTCTACTTAAGAGTCGAAAAGAAGATGTTTAGGTAAATAATTAACAGAAAACGAATTGAACGATGACTAACAAGGGAGCTATGACTGTTGTATACGTACTTTATTTATGAACTATCAAGGCTAATTCTACGTAAATTTGCGTAGAATGATTATTACCTTTTCATCCTACCCGCATAAATTAATTATATTTGCCTTTGCTCATCTACTGTTACTAGATTACTGTTCAGAACTCCAACTGTAGAAGTACTATTCACTGGTTTGCGAATGTGTGATACAAATACTTTTTCTACACGGCATGTAGGCCTATATCATATAATAGTATTTAGCGAGTTTCTCGCTGAATTTATAGACGAAATTATATTAATATTAATAAATATTAATAACCTAAAGGGACTCCATGGACTGACATAAAGGCAGGTTATTGGAAGTAATAAAACATATAAAGCATACCGGATTTCAAACTATCAAAAATCCCATTTGAAATATCATAAAACAAGGTTAATTGCTACAAGATGATGCTTGTTGTTTAAAGGGGCCTAACATCTATGTCATCGGCTCTAATTGCTACATATTCCAACAGAAAGTGCCACTGAGTTTGAAATTTACGACTTTCTTTTGGCATTTATTGTGTGTGGTAACTATACATCAGGTAGAAAGTCGATGTGTGCCAAGCTTCCCTGTAGCCTTCCTGCGAATGTATTACTCTATCCAGGCTATCCACAGAGAAAATAAGAAAACCTATAAACGATACATACCTCTCACAAGACAGCATGAACATGGAGACTTGTTCGTCTGTTTTCATTACCCGCATGGTCACTATATTCACTCCGTGTCTCGGAAATTTCAATTGAAAGTACTTCAACTCGGGTATATAACGCATCCACATGTTCATAATACTGTATTCTGGTTTTGTATTCCGAATATGTAAGGTGGAATTTATTTCATACAACAAACTACACATAATTGTGTTCAAATGGAAGTTTGATAAAGAACTTGCGTACCGATCCTCGAGTATAACTCATTATGAGAAATCATCCCTCCCACTGCTTGCCATCTCTTGTTGTCTACCTTACGTCAGCATGAATGACCTCTTTTATCTACTGACATTCTGCGAGTCGGAGCGTGGAATGTTAGAAGTTTGAATCGTTGTGGTAGGTTAGAGAATCTGAAAAGGGAGATGGATAGGCTAAAGTTAGATGTAGTTGGTATAAGTGAAGTACGTTGGCAGGAAGAACAGGATTTTTGGTTAGGCGACTACCGAATTATCAACACGAAATCAAACAGGGGTAATGCAGGAGTTGGCTTAATAATGAATAAGAAAATAGGGCAGCGGATAAGCTACTACGACCAGCATAGTGAAAGAATTATTGTCGCCAAGATAGACACCAAACCAATGCCCACCACAATAGTGCAGGTCTATATGCCTACTAGTTCAGCGGATGATGAAGAAATTGAAAGAATATATGAGGAGATAGAAGATTTAATACAATATGTCAAAGGTGACGAGAATCTAATTGTGATGGGAGACTGGAACGCAGTGGTAGGCCAAGGAAGAGAAGGTAGCACAGTAGGAGAATTTGGATTGGGACAAAGGAACGAAAGAGGAAGTCGGCTGGTTGAATTCTGCACTGACCATAATTTAGTCCTCGCCAATACTTGGTTCAAACACCACAAGCGACGGCTGTATACGTGGACGAGACCTGGAGACACTGGAAGGTATCAAATAGACTTCATTATGATTAGGCAGAGATTCAGAAACCAGGTGTTAGATTGCAAAACTTTCCCAGGAGCAGACGTGGACTCTGACCACAACTTGTTGGTCATGAAATGCCATCTGAAGTTGAAGAAATTGAAGAAAGGAAAGAATGCAAAAAGATGGGATCTAGACAAGTTGAAAGAAAAGAGTGTGATGGATTGTTTCAAGGAACATGTTGCACAAGGACTAAATGAAAAGGCTGAAGGAAACACAGTAGAGGAAGAGTGGAGAGCCATGAAAAATGAAGTCAGTAGGGCTGCTGAAGAAATGTTAGGAAGGAAGAAAAGATCAACTAAGAATCAGTGGATAACTCAGGAGATACTAGACCTGATTGATGAACGACGAAAATACAAGAATGCTAGAAATGAAGAGGGCAGAAAAGAATACAGGCGATTAAAGAATGAAGTGGATAGAAAGTGCAAGGTAGCTAAGGAAGAATGGCAGAAGGAGAAGTGCAAGGATGTCGAAGGCTGTATGGTCCTGGGAAAGGTAGATGCTGCATACAGGAAAATCAAGGAAACCTTTGGAGAAAGGAAATCTAGGTGCATGAATATTAAGAGCTCAAATGGAAAGCCACTTCTAGGGAAAGAAGACAAAGCAGAAAGATGGCAGGAGCATATCCAACAGTTGTATCAAGGTAACAATGTAGATAATTTTGTTCTGGAACATGAAGAGGCTGTTGATGCTGATGAAATGGGAGACCCAATTTTGAGGTCAGAGTTTGACAGAGCTGTGAGTGACCTAAATAGGAACAAGGCACCTGGAATTGATGATATTCCCTCTGAATTACTGACTGCCTTAGGAGAAACCAGCATGGTAAGGTTATTTCATTTAGTGTGCAAGATGTATGAGACAGGAGAAGTCCCTTCCGATTTTCGGCAGAATGTTGTTACACCTATTCCCAAGAAAGCCGGTGCTGACAGGTGTGAAAACTACCGCACTATTAGTTTAGTATCTCATGCCTGCAAAATTTTAACACGTATTATTTACAGAAGAATGGAAAAACAAGTTGAAGCTGAGTTGGGGGAAGATCAATTTGGCTTCAGAAGAAATGTAGGAACACGTGAAGCAATTCTGACTTTACGTCTGATCTTAGAGGATCGAATCAAGGAGGACAAGCCCACGTACATGGCATTCGTAGATCTAGAAAAGGCATTCGATAATGTTGATTGGACCAGGCTATTTATGATTCTGAAGATGATAGGGATCAGATACCGAGAACGAAGAATTATCTACAACCTGTATAAAAATCAGTCTGCAGTGATAAGAATCGAGGGCTTTGAAAAAGAAGCAGCAATCCAGAAAGGAGTGAGGCAAGGCTGCAGTTTGTCCCCTCTCCTTTTCAATGTTTACATAGAACAGGCAGTAAAGGAAATCAAAGATAAATTTGGAAAGGGAATCACAGTCCAAGGAGAGGAAATCAAAACCTTGAGATTTGCCGATGATATTGTTATTTTATCTGAGACTGCAGAAGATCTCGAGAAGTTGCTGAATGGTATGGATGAAGTCTTAGGTAAGGAGTACAAGATGAAAATAAATAAGTCCAAAACAAAAGTAATGGAGTGCAGTCGAACGAAGGCAGGTGATGTAGGAAATATTAGATTAGGAAACGAAGTCTTAAAGGAAGTAGATGAATATTGTTACTTGGGTAGTAAAATAACCAACGATGGCAGAAGTAAGGAGGACATAAAATGCAGACTAGCACATGCAAGGAAGAGCTTTCTTAAGAAAAGAAATTTGCTCACTTCAAACATTGATATCGGAATTAGAAAGATGTTTTTGAAGACTTTTGAGTGGAGCGTGGCATTGTATGGAAGTGAAACGTGGACGATAACTAGCTCAGAAAGAAATAGAATAGAAGCTTTTGAAATGTGGTGTTACAGAAGAATGCTGAAGGTGAGATGGATAGATCGAATCACGAATGAAGAGATACTGAATCGTATTGGTGAGAGGAGATCGATTTGGCTAAATTTGACGAGAAGAAGAGATAGAATGATAGGACACATCTTAAGACACCCAGGACTTGTTCAGTTGGTTTTTGAAGGAAGTGTAGGTGGTAAGAACGGTAGGGGTAGACTAAGGTATGAATATGACAAACAGATTAGTGCAGATGTAGGATGCAAAGGTTAGCACAGGATAGGGTGGCATGGAGAGCTGCATCAAACCAGTCTATGGACTGATGACTCAAACAACAACAACATGGAATAAAAGGAAAAAATCAAAACAAGCAAAATTGTCTGCATAATACTAATTTTTTTCTTATAATTGGTTTGTATCTTGGATTAGATGAGCAAAATTCGAAAATACTTTCTGTGCTATTCCTCTCCCCATATGTTTGTTTCAGCATCACTTGAGAAGTGCTTAGTGGAATTTCTCAAATTCCAGTATTTAAATCCGGGATGTTCGGGTTGTGGACTAGTATGTTATTGCATTATTATTATGGAATGGTGTAGCAATATTAAGGGAAGGGCAAAAGAGGAAATATCAAATATGTCGGTTAATATCAGCTGTAACGAAAATCTGTACATAATAAAAGTTGTACAGACTATAATGTACCATCATTTATGTTGGAATACTAACAGGTAAGATATTTGTCATTATTATATTTTTCATAAATATTTCCGGATATATTACTTCTACCTAACACGTGTAGATCGCAGAAAAGTATGCAATAATCATCCCATTTCCAATATCTCGTATTGACTAGTTTTTTGCCGTATGGGTCAAAGTTATGGAGATGTTCACGAATTTAGGCTTTTGTTGCCAAATTTATCAACGGCGAGCATCGCTGACGTAGAAGTATTGTGTAGTCACCATTGTGACGCACTAACTGATGATGGTTGTTGTTGTTGCCATGACAGCCTTCATAAGATACCATGTGATCATTAGCCCCTATTAGTCACGAAGATAATGAATATGACTCGAAATGACAAAAAAAAAGTGAAGAAACGATCACCCGACAAAGGAGGGAAAAAGGGATCATAAAAAGGAGGAGATTGGGTTAAATCCTAGGCCTCAAATCACTAAATATCGCTGTACCGGAAGAAAAAATGTGACTACATACAATGCCTTAAGCTCCTAAAACGTATCAACTATTAACATTACATAAACTGACTATTTGCAGCCGGTTGATGTACGCTGCGTTTCTTCTGCTGTCACTTATCTCCGACAGAAAGCATTACTGCTACAATTACAGCAAACTAAGCAGTAGACGAGAGCACACGACAGCTAGTTTTTAATTTCATCGCCATTCAGCATAATAATATTTGGCCCTGTTGGAGCAAAAGATGCAAACTTACTAATATTTTTGTTGGTTTTAAATTCTCTTTTATCACGGAAATATTTTCTCATATTTGCTCATCATATGCTTTACCACTCTTATTATCCTTCAAACCGTTCGAGATTGTAATAATTCAAACGATACTGTCGGCAGAACCGAAGATGTTTTTCCGTGGTTTCCCAATTTCACACCAGGCAAATGCCGGGGATGAATCAATTAAGACCACGGTTGATTCCTTCCAACTCCTAGCCTTTACCTAAACCACTGTCCATATAATCTATCTGTGTCGGTGTGACGTAAACCAAATTGTAACAAAAAAGATTGTAATAAAACATTTCGCTATTCTCTAGCTTACATTAACTATTTGGTGCATCATGACTTATTGTAAGTTAATTTCCTAGTTTCAATTTGTCATATATTTGTTGAAAACTAGAAGTCAACACTCGCCTTTCTCAAATTCACGGAAGCTCTCCAAGCGTTCTAAGATTATTTCCTTCAATCATTACTAAAGGTTTATTATGCCCCTCGGTAACATTGATCTAAGTGATAGGTTTAAAAAAGTATGAGTACCTGGCAGATGATTAAGGCATACGGCAATTGACTTGAAAGCACTTATTTCGAATACACTTAGTAAACAATTAGAACGTATAAGGAAATATAATTTCAAAACCCACTACATGTTTAAGAGTTTGAGTTTGTATCAAGTATTGTAAAATGATACTAAAATAACATAGCCTTCCCTATTTGTATGTTTACAAATCACAAGCCGTTAATCTCCATATAAAATAATGTCCAAGACAGAGCAGTTATAATCTGAATTCAGGAGTTCAGAGATTATGAATCATCATCATATTCACCAAATTGTGCCAGGTTGAGTGGCTCAAACGGATGAGGCGCTGGCCTTCTGTCCCCAACTTGGCAGGTTCGATTATGGCTCAGTCCGATGATATTTGAAGGTGCTCAGATACGTCAGCCTCGTGTTGGTAGATTTACTGGCACCTAGAAGAACTCCTGCGGGATTCAATTCCGGTACGTCGGTATCTCCGTAAACCGTAAAAATATAGTTAGTGGGCCAATAACATTATTATTATTATTATCATCAAATTGTGAGCGACGACAAGAAGACCTGGACAATTTTGTGAGACGGACAGCAGACAATGGTGTGATGATAAACCGGGATGATGATTCTCAAATGCTGGAAGCGATCCAGTATGAAGCAGCTACAATAACTTTAACATTGAGTGTAATGCAGCCGTCATTCTGTGTATAACCCCATCTTTCGAGTGTGCCTTGTTTCTAGGCATTCCAGGTCTTATCCTATTCAAGGTCTTCCAGATAGGTCGAGATTGCGAAGTATGTGCTGGAGTTCCTTCTGTTGGCCGATTCCAGTCGGATAGTGTGGACAGTTGCGGCCAGTATTGATTCCGAAGAACACTTGGTGTGGCTGGTGCTGGCCTTGTGTTATTAATGAAACTCCTCCGTGTTCTGAGGCGCTGATTTATTACTTCATGATCATAGACAGGGTGACGATTGCCTACTTCTTTCTTGAGTTTCTCAGTTTCAGCTGTTATTTGCTGTCGGATTGAAGGTGGAGCTATGCCGCAAGGGTGTTGTAGCTTTTCGACGTTTGTTGGTTTCACACAGCCAGGAATTGCACGGCACGTGTCGTTCAAACCAATATCCACTTTCTTGGAATGGACAGAGTTGACCCACACAGGACAAGCATACCCAACTCTAGAGAAAAACCAGGGTCGTATTTCGTACAGTTGCTGGATTTGCTGAGCTTGACCTCGTTAACATGCGTAGTAGATTCTTCCTGGCTCTGATCTTCACACTGGCTGTGCTCTAAAAGGAAGAGCTGATACCCGATAGCGCTGAACTTCAAGGTATTTGATAACAGCCTTGTCTTAGAATTTGGCTTGAGGCAGTTCTGGAGCTTGAATTATACTTCCCAAAATAATCTGACCTGAGTTCCAACAAAAAGAGCGTCAGCAAAAGGGCAATGCCTGGTACTCAGTACAACAGGTTGGTCATTAGTGAAGAGAATTGGTTAAAGGACACTACCCTGTGGGAGAGCATTTTTCTGGTTCTTCCAGCAAATTTCTTCACATTCAAGTGTCACCTTGAATCCTCTGTTCAGTAACAAGCGTTGGATGATTCTTGTACGTTTGAAGTCTTCTCTCATTTTAAGTAGCTTGTGTATGAGAAGTCGGTGGTTGATCTATCGCAAGCAGCATTCAGGTCGGAAAAAAGCAGTGTCAGTTATAAGGTCTTTCTGAAATCCATCCTCAATGTACCGAGTAATGTTCAGCCCTCGGTCTGTGCACGATCGTCCTTATATGAAGCCCGCTTGTTGATTAATCAGCTTATTGTCTGAAAGTGAAGTCATTCTGTTGAGTATAAGTGACTCAGGAGAGAGTACAAACTGGATGAGAGGTCAGGTTTCACCATGAGAAAAGTCATTTCGGTTTTAATTACTGTGTTGATGGGATGATACTACTTCATGGGGATCATTGTAAGTACCTAGGTGTTAAAATAAGGAATGAACTTGCTTAGGGTAATTACATTAATGAGGATGTAAAAATGATTACAGGTATCTTCGCATGTTTGTGAGGGGTATTTAGGGTTTGTAGTAAGGAGTAAATGAGAGGGCGTGTAAGTCTCTGGTAAGACTTCCATTAGAGTATGGTTCCAGTATATGGGACCCTACCAGGAGTATATGATACGAGAACTGGGAAATATCCTAAAGAAAACAGTACGATTTGTCCTTAGCAATTTCCGACAAAAAAGGTAGTGTTACGAAAATGTTGCAAACTTCGGGTAGGGAAGACTTGGGAGTAAAAAGACGAGATATGTTTGACAAAGTATTATGCTCTGAGCATTCAGCGGAGGTATGGCGTGAAATGATATCAGTAGACGAATAAACTTAAGTGGAGCTTTTAGAGGTAGGAAAGATATGAAGTAAAAGTTGGAATCCAAGACGAAAAATTGGGGTAAATATTAATTTATAGAGTAAGAGATTGGAATAATTTATTAAGGGAGATGTTCTATAAACTTCCAGGTTCTTTGAAAACATTTAAGAAAAGGCTAGGTAAAGAATTGGTAGGGAATATGCCACCGGGGTGACAGCCCTAAATGCAGATCATTGATTGATTGATTGATTGATTGATTGATTGATTGATTGATTGATTGATTGATTGATTGATTGATTGATTGATTGATTGATTGATTGATTGATTGATTGATTGATTGATTGATTGATTGATTGATTGATTGATTGATTGATTGATTGATTGATTGATTGATTGATTGCAATGAGATAGAGGTGCCTTGAAGACTTGACACAGCTTCCTTACGTTGTATCGTCCAGGTAAAACTTTCCAGCGGAGATCCGGCTCCACATGTAGCTAGCTTACTGCGATGCTCACTTTTCAGGTACACCGTAATGAAAACCTGCTTTTGCATAAGTATATTGTTAAAAAAAGGTATAAGATACTGTTCGTGATGGACAGGGTAATCGGTAAGAGGAATACTTTACATTAATTTTTAAATGATAGAAGAGAAAAAAATAAAATAAATCAACACCTAACGGTATCAAACTACTCATCACGAGTGTTTTCTAACGGCGATGTTAAATATCTTATATATCTTATGTATGTTATGTAGCCTTATAAGGACACATTTTTAGAACGTTCTTTTTTATTTTCCCTTGAAAGCTCCCGGTGTATCTCCCACCTAACATGTTGAGTAAGGATATCACGGTTTGACAATCACTGCCAAGATTATTGTAAATATCCGAGAATCAGGATAGGCTATTGGAAACAGTATCCCTAGAGTGGTTAACATACATGTAGTGTAAGTATATCACGAGTTCCACTAGCACCTTGACAGTTTACATTAATATTTCTCTCCTCAAGGTGCCATTCTACTCTTGAAAGGAAGCAAAGTGATTTTAAGGTAAATCACAGGATGACCTTTCGTAAACTTCCAGGTCGAACTCCTATAATGAGGTATATCCCGAGGCAAGTAGCTTGTTTTGATAAGTTTAATGCTTGAGTGATTACCAGGAAAGAGTGAAAGATATCGTGGGTTCCATTCCTTCCAGAACCAAGCCGTGCACATTACCTCCTTTAAGTTGTTCTTATCGATGGAAGTAGGTGAAACATGTGAATGCTTGAAATTGGGATTTTCATGCATGCATTTAAGGCGTGTGTGCTTTTTTTTAGAACCTTAACATCGGCTTTCTTTAAAGGATGGAAGCAAATAACACTCATTTCTTGCAACATGAACTGTAAGTTCAAAGTACAACTCCTATCTGAGCCAGGGTTTTATAACCATGTAAACGTGGAGTTTATGACTTAGATAGGAAAAGTTATAACTCTAACAAATCACGGTGTTAAATTACTTGCCATAGGTGCTTTCAAACGGGAATGTTGAATGCCTCATATGTTTATGAAAATTAAAATCGACAGCCTGTTTTCAGTCATTCGGCTGGGTCAGCGATCGAATGAATGAAGCCAATCTAGCGGCTAGGATAGGAATTGTGCCTGAACTCCTCTGGGGCAATGATTAATGACTGACAGATGAAAGGAAATGATTGTGGAGAGGTTTTCTGGAATGAAAGATGACCGGGAAAACTGGAGTACCCTCTCCCGCCTCCGCTTTGTCCAACACAATGCTTACATGGAGTGACCGGGATCGGAATCACGAAACCCAGTGGTGAGAGGCCGGCGGCTGCCGCCTGAGCCACGGAGGCTGATACATAATTATTATACCATGTATTAAATCTAACACCTTCTAAGCCCAGACGGTGAAGACACACTTGGTTCACCTGGATGGACACAGGTTATATTCCCCTCAGAGTGTGGAGAAATTTAGATACCTGATAGGCTTATCCTCTTCTGAAGTGGCACTTGATCCAAGGATTCATTCCGTCTATAACAGAAAATCAGAGTACTTACTAGTAAAAAGTGTGATAGACAAAATGCCACAGCGACCAGTCAGTCAGTCAATCAATCAACCAAGCAATCAGCACTGATCTGCATTAGGGGCAGTCATCTAAATTTACCTAGTCTTTTCTTAAATAATTTCAGAGAATTTGTAAATTCATCGAACACTCCCCCTTTGGAAATTATTCCAATCCCTAATTCCTCTTCCTATAATTGTATTTTTGCCCCAATTTGTCCTCTTGAATTCCAACGTCATTTTTATTTTGTGTCCTTTCCCACTTTTAAAAACACCACTCAGTCTGAATTCGTATACTAATATTATTCCACACCAAGTCTTCACTGACAGCTCGGAACATACCGCTTAGTCGAGCAGCTAGTCTATTTTATCCCAAGTCTTGGCGTAACGGTGCAAGCTACCGACCTGAAAATTACGGCATTTTGATCGTCTCCCCATGATCTATAACTTGTGTCAATTTGGTGCATCAGTTGCCTCCCACTCTGTATATATTAGACTGTGCTGTGATAATGTAATATGATCTCACGAATAGATGCAACCACTTACTTTTCACCAACGAGCTTGATACAGAAGTTGCCAAGATTCCACCGCAACCTGAAATGTACGAGGCATTTGTCAAATGCGTCCAGACAGCCTCTAGAAGGTCCATTCCAAGAGGTTGTAGAGCAAGTTACATACCAGGAATGACTGATGACAGCAAACAGCTGATGAACCATTACAAAGATCTTTTTGAGGCTGACCCATTTGCTGATGAAACTATCCAGGTTTGTGAGGAATTGCTGCAAACTATCTCAGCAAATGGCAAAGTTAAGTGGACCTCACTGGTAGAGAATCTGGACATGAAGTTGAACAGTAGGCGAGCCTGGAATCTCCTGAAAAACCTCAGCGGTGACCCAACAAAACCTAGAAAGTTCACCACAATTACAGCAGACCAGATTGCAACCGAATTACTCATGAACGGGAAGATTAAACGTCGGAGTACACGGGAGCAACTGGAACGAACCCCAGGAAGTAAGAACCACAAACTCTACCCCATTGTTGGAATAGCTCCCCGCACTATCAGAAGGGCTGTTGCTGCTGATGCAGAGAGGACGAAGCAGACTAATGTTTCTCGCCACCCACTGCATGATCACCAGGCTGTAGTCTGTCGACAGAAGATCCAAACCACCTGCTCGTCTGTCCTCTACTAGAACATCCCTGCACTACACAGGACCTGATCGAGGCGAACAACAAGGCCATCAGAGTTGCTACATTTTGGAAATGCTGACCGGACACGGAATGATCATGACTTACTTTTATTACCTTGAACGTTTTCAAATGTTATATTTCATAGCTTTTTGTGCCGGAAGTGTCCAAGGACGTTATCAAAAAAGGCTTTCACGGCCACAGATCTTATAATCACAGAAATAGAACCAGCTGATGAGTCCAAATGGAACGTCTGGACGAAACTCTGCATAATGCACACGGCCTAACCAACCAAAAGCTGGTTCTATTCCTGTGATTATAATGTCCAAGGACATGTTCGGCTAGCCATTTCTTCAGATACTTTTCTCGGTGCACATCCCTTGAGGGTGAGCTATATATACCGCTGTGTGAAAGTGTTGTCTGTAGGTGCATGTGTAATTGTACGGGTTAGGAATGGAAAGGAAGTGGGCTTGACGTTGAGGAACGTAGCAGCGTGGCTGGAGATGTAAACGGGAAACTGCTAAAAACAATTTTCGAGAGTTGCCGACAGGGGATTCGCATCCACCCATCTCCCTAAGTAGTCGTAAGTGGTTGTGCCCCAACGAACTGAGCTAACCTGTTAAGTGCCTTCTACCAGACATAGAAACGCAGCTCTATATATGGGCATGGTGTAGAATGAGTCGTAAACACATCACCAAATTTCGTGTTGTAAACACTGACAGTTTCGCCCAGGAGTGATACGTAAAGTAGAGACGAGTGGTTAAAGTAGCATTGCATTTAGTGCTGATACTAACTTTTCAGTAAAGTTCTTCAAAAGCAATGCAGGAAGATTCTGCTCTGTCATTCCTGTTTCACGAAAATTCAGGGACTGATCCAAGAACTGCACTTATAGATCAGCTGAATGTAAAACAATTAATCTTCGTTACATTATAACTAAATTTGTGTTATTCTAGTATTTAGTAAGAAATACCTGATTGTACATCCCCCCCCCCTCCCACATTGTTAGGGTTTGATATTAAAATTCATACCTTGTGTTTTCTCTGGGGAAGAAATATATCGATTTATAACATTCCAAATCATTACATTACACTGATTTATTGTTTCGACAACGGGTTCTTGAGTTAGTTTCAGATATTATCTTTCTGTGTGATGAAATGTATGCGTGATTTATTTAAACGTTTGTCATAGAAATGCCCTCATTACTTATTATTTACAAACCTTTCACGCATCCTTGGGATTGTTCTGCATAAAGACTCTTATAAGCTGTGTTTCCCGACGACTAAATCAGTATACATAATTAAATGTTGTGCACGGTTTTCGGTTATAGTAGTTTGCTATTTGAACATAACAAAAAAAAATCATTTCGTACCCGGTAAGCAGTGCTATATACAACGGCCCAAAAACACTTAAAACAAACACGGTCCAAACACACAAATACTAGAACAAGAAAAAAATGCTACTTACCTTTGATGCAGTAAGCTACATAAATAAAATGTGGAAAAAAACCAAACCAAACCCCATGGCACTACAGCCCTTGAAGGGCCTTGGCCTACCAAGCGACCGCTGCTCAGCCCGAAAGCCTGCAGATTACGAGGTGTCGTGTGGTCAACACGAAGAATCCTCTCGGCCGTTATTCTTGGCTTTCTAGACCGGGGCCGCTATCTCACCGTCAGATAGCTCCTCAATTCTAATCACGTAGGCTGAGTAGACCTCGAACCAGCCCTCAGGTCCAGGTAAAAATCCCTGACCTGGCCGGGAATCGAACCCGGGGCCTCCGGGTAAGAGGCAGGCACGCTACCCCTACACCACGGGGACCGGCTTAAAATGTGGAAGGGACCCATAAATTAATTAGAGATAAAAGGCCAGGGTCAAAAACAAACAATTACACGTGACAATTATTATTCATGGTCAGTACACCAAATGATAAGACAAAACCTTATTAAGGTGGAAACAAAATATGTAATAAATAAATGAATTTAACTTATAATAAAATAAAAGTGGAAAAAGTTTGAAAATCTCAAAGTTTTTACCAAATTTTAAAGAAAATAATAATTAATGAATAACAGAAAACAATCCTCAAATAAATCTAACATACTGGCCAGTAACTATAGTTTCATTTTGATATTTAAATTCAAGTTAATTGGATCCAATACACAAATCTTCTTAATGAATGTTGAAATTTGTACCAATCTAATTGTCCTTCACATTAGAATGTTTAAACAATAGTCGTGGTAACACGGTCACATTAATTCTGCAACTCAAAATGCAACCGGAATGGAAATTAGTATCACACCAATTAAATCTTCAAATTAAATTATTACATATAAAATAATAGTAAAATATTCCCCGACACAACCAATAAGTTTTTAAGGAAATATATGAGTGTTTCACCAAAACTACAGAATAATATCACAAAAGAAAGGCAATGATGCTTCCCAGGCCAAGCTACTATTAACAACAGGCAAGGCCTGCATAACGAAAGCGTACACCAAAGGAGAATTTACGCAAGTAATAATGGAAAGGAAGAGAAAAACACGGATATGGATCATGTGGGCGTTTAAGTAAACAAAATTTAATTAGGAGAATCAAATTTCAACTCTCTACTAACCCCGCTGCTATTGACAATAAAAAAGTAATAATTACATTAGATTGTATGATTTAAATTTCATTGCACTAAACTTTAAATTTAACAGAGGACACAGTCGTGGTTATTGAATTTAATGTAAGGCGGCCTTGGAAGCGGCATGATGCACATATGAGGTAGAACTTAAACACCCAACACCACAACAAGAAGAAAAATAAGAACGATTCCATTACGAGAAAACACCAAACACAGGCCAAACCCAAAATAAAATAATGTTACAAATAGAGATCACTTTACAAGCATAGGAAAATATTGATAGAATAAAATGCACCATAAGAAGAAAATAACCCCCAAAAATCTGGAGTAAATACCAAACACAAGTAAGAATCCCAAATAAATAAAAAACTTATAGGATAACCGTTACACTCATAGGCCCATATACCGCGATTCCAAATTACCTCAGTTACCCCATTAATAATACTATTACTTTCACATAACATGGTTTCAGAATTTTTTCAACCTAAATTACGAATTAATGCATGCTCAATGCTTCGGTCGGTGAAGAATATACAAAAAAATCAAGTGCAGAAAATCGTTGCTGGAAAATCTTTTTAGATAAGTACATGTTAACAATTAGCTGATGTACCCGTGCTTCGCAACGGGATTCTCAGAAAGACTGACTTTGTGGTTTTCCTAACTGAAGTCAACATAGGTCATTACAAAAACGTCATTAAGGAAGAAGCGACTAAAAGCAATGTTATCATATAAAATACTCGATCAAATGAAAAACCGCACATTTTTTTCACTTTGAACGAACAGTACTACCGTGCCGATCTAACAGTCCAAAGTTCCAGAGCTGGAATGACCAGGCCGCAAACAGCCATAAACACTCCTCTGCCTTTATTCCGTTAAATATGCACTCTGATCATTCCAATCAGTGCCTCAGAGTAGGGATTGAATAGCTCACATGCTTTGATGAACCAGTGTGTTACGTACCAGTAGTATCAGAAAATTTATGAACCAGAGGAATAGCATGTTAAAGAAGGAATTTATCTAAAGCTCAGCTAGTTCCCGCCAATATTCAGGCAGGCTGTTACACTCGGTACGACCGGGCGTGTTGGCCGTGTGGTTAGGCGCGGGCAGCTGTGAGCTTGCACCTAGGAATTAGTGGATTCGAACCCCACTGTCGGCACCCCTGAAGATGGTATTCCGTAGTTTCCCATTTTACACCAGGCAAATGCTTCGGCTGTACGTTGATTAGGGCGAAGATCGCTTCCTTCACACTCCTAGCCCTTTTCTATCCCATTGTCGCCATAAGACCTATCTTTGTCGGTGCAACGTAAGGTAATATTTTAAAATAGTCGGTACGCAGCAGTAATCCTATCTATCGGAGATGAGTGGCAACAAAAGACACAAAGCACATCACAAAAAATAATGGTCAATGTAATGTTATTGTTGATCAATTTTATGAACTCTCTATATTGTAGGCCTTCACATTTAGTTTTCTTTCGACTTTGTGATATTAGGGCGTCTTATAAAATTATGTATAGCGTAGACCAGGGCCTCTCAAGGTGCATGCGCCTGTGCATGCACTGTGCACGGTGCAAAAGACGACTTCGCTTAGTTGACCAGAGTGCAGACCCCCACTCCTCGATTTGGAGCAATAGCGCTGTCTCTCTCTTTCTCCACGCCTGTCTCGCTCGCACCCCCTCTCTCCCTCTTCCTCACTTGCTCCCTAGCGCTCCAAATCCGAGCTGAGTTGAGTCGAGTTGAGCCGAGCTTAGCTGAGTAGCCCAGAGACGAAGCGTTGGTCCGAGCCGAGCCGAGCAGGACCGATGCACTGTGCACAGGAACTCTGCGTCGCTGTTTGCACGCGTGAGGTTTTGGGCGTTTGGGAGGCTCTGGCGTAGACTGTAGTTCCTTATTCTCCGACTTTACATACCGATTTTCATTAAATTCTGGTCACCCATCTTCTTGTGACTCGGCGCTGATATGGACTTGGTAAGAAAAATCCAAATCTCTGTGATAACAGCCGGCACGGTAATAATTTATAAGACATAAATGATCGGAAATGTAATACTATATAACTTTATTTATGTAGTATTTATATCGATACGACCACTAATAACATGAATATTTGAGAATAAAATTTTAGGCCTTCCTCTAAAATACCATTTCACTCAGCGTGAATCAAATTATTTATGGCCTATATTATAGCGACTTATTCCTTAAATTTGTATACCGATTTTCATTAAGATAGAACCACTAATAACATCAATATTTCAAAACTAAATTTTTGGCCTTCCCCTAAACTACTATTTTTCTCAGCCTGAATACAATTATTAATGGCCTAAATTGTAGTGAGTTATTCCCCGACTTCGTCTTCTGACTTTCGTTAAGATATGGCCACCAATAACAAATATTTGAGAATTAAATTTTAGTCCTTCCCCTAAACTCAGAGTGAATACAATTCTTTATGGCCTAGATTATAGCGACGCATTTCCCGATTTTGAATACCGATTTACGTTAAGATACGACCACCAATAACATAAATATTTGAGAATTACATTTTAGGCCTTCCCCTAAACTACCATTTCGCTCAGCGTGATTAAAATTATTTATAGCCTAGATTGTAGCGACTTATTCCCAGACTTTGCATACCAATTTTCATTAAATTCTCTTCAGCCGTTTTCTCGTGATGCGTGTACATACATACATACATACATGCATACATACATACATACATACAGACTGACAGACATTGCGGAAAATTAAAACGTGCATTTCCTTGTTACTGTGGACACGACTGATACAGAAATATGATTTCTTTTTAAATTCTGAGCAATGTACAGATAAAACTCTTATTTTATATATATTAATAATAACTTAATTAACATTAATCACTTGAATAGGCTCCACAACGGTTTTCTTTGTTGAGTCAATTTAAGGTAATATCTTCTTGAATAAACCAACGGATAGTAGAGTTCCAGTTCCAAATATATGGTAATTTGAGATAAGGCCTACCTACATCAGCCGGGACGAATATAAAATGAAGATTATTCAAAACTTCACATAGCACTCACTTCAAGTTCGGCACACAGGCATTAGCAAATTTTAATACATATGACATTAATCCACACCCACAATAACAGAAAGGAAAATAATAAATCTGAACTAAATGTAGCAATAAAGACAATAGGACAAGTTAGTTTATCCTGGAGTATCAAATTCCATTTCGCCGTATACAGAACGTGTCCTCTAGGACACACGCGTACACACATCCATCTTGAATCCCAGACAGACAACGAGTGTCGAAAAAGAAGACGCGTTCAGCACATGCGCAACAGTATTGATTTTCCAGAGAGACCAATAGGTTTCATTTCAGCCACGACGCAATAATACACATTTAAATAATTAGAAATGGTAGAATGAGCCAATTAAACAGGCGCACCAAACATTGGACAATAAAACGGAAATAATATCCCAACACTCAGATCAAACATGCTCCACGAAATAGAGTTTCACTTACCCACGTTACACTATACATTTTTGGTCTCTTTTCTAACCTTTTCTGGTTCTGATTTACCTTACCTTATCTTGGAAAATGATCTAGCCTATTAAATGAAAATTGGGTTGTCAACACTGGTCGCATCCAGCACGGTTACAGATAATGCGCTCGCTAGTAGCATACGATAGGTCGCACGCGGCACGGTCGCATCTTCCACGACACCTTTTTCACGAGGTTAACATGCGCAGGCACCAATAAAATACCTATGCGCAAATTCTCTCCAATGGCTTTTATTTCTTGAAATATTAGTGTTTCAGTTTCCAAACACAAGTCATATGCCGTCATACTAGTATAAGCCAACATTCAGAGAAACGACCTTGTACTATAGTTGTCAAGGCGCTGGCACCGTTCGTGACACTACCGAAAGTTTCTCTCATTATTCATCGTAATTTCCCTCCTTTCTATTCTTTTTATTGTCTTAAAATGGTTTCTTTCATAGTTCTGAACTTCTCTTGAACTGCACGTTGTCGGTTACAAAAACCTTCCCTCTTTGTATGAAAGTTTACAAAACACAAGCCATTAACTTCCATACAAAAATAATCAAGACATAGTAGCTTTAATCTTAATTCAGAAGTTAATAGGTAGTCAAAGTTTGTAATGAGGAAGGCGTGGCTGAACGGCACGCTACCTATCCGGCTACGGATTGCGGGGACGTCAGGTTAGTGGCTCTACCTTTTGCCTAGAAAATTTGTGTCCCCATTTCCATTATCAACCAAACGAATTACGAAGGAAAGACATACAGCAAGAAATAAACAAAGATAGGGAAAATAATTTTAAAATGAAACTTAATAAAAAAAGTAACCCAAGTGTAAACTTCAATCTACGCACGTTAAGTTAAAATATCTGTGGTTTGATCAGTATGACACCTGAACGCTTCTCTGAACGGTGATTTTTATTACGGCTTACTGAGAGAATTCCTAAGTAGGTACTGATTTTGTAACGATATAGAAAGACCTAGCAAAAAATATTGGTGTTCGCGAACAAACACTGATGATTTTTTGAATATTTAGATGCTATATGTTCGGGGCGTCGACCTGTAAAGATCTTTTGCCCCTGACACTGATGGTTACTGTAGCATATAGGTCACATATTTCCTTTAAATTCAAGATTACCGAGCTCGATAGCTGCAGTCGCTTAAGTGCGGCCAGTATCCAGTATTCGGGAGATAGTAGGTTCGAACCCCAGCCCTGAAAATGGTTTTCCGTGGTTTCCCATTTTCACACCAGGCAAATACTGGGGCTGTGCCTTAATTACGGCCACGGCCGCTTCCTTCCCACTTCTAGCCCTTCCCTGTTCCATCGTCGCCATAAGTCCTATCTGTGTCGGTGCGACGTAAAGCAACTAGCAAAAAAAAAAAAAAAATCAAGATTCCGATACTGAAACTTAGAGCAGATGATTAGCATTTAAGAATAATTTTACTGGTACGTTGGAGAACCCATTCTCATAGCATTCTCCGGCATCTATTGAAATCTACAACAATTAATTTAAAGTTCTTACCATAGCAAAACCACACATTCATCTGAATTTCTCAATATAAAGGAGATAAATTCCAGCTTCTATCGAATGTTTGGTGCCATTATGCCCTCCAAGGAAAATAATTATGACATTATTAGTGAGCACTGCCAGAGGAACTGGACTAGTATGTAGAGAGTTCAAGCTGTAAGGGAAGGAAAGGGAGCACCATAATCCGCATACAAGTTTGAAAGTTGACACCTAATTATACTGATTAGGTACAGGCTATATTTCCCCTCATATAGGACTATGAATAATACAGGTGGATATAAACTTTCTTTTATCGGAAGGTGTCGTTTAAATGACTTGAAGATAAAACTCGCCACATTATGTGCGAACTATGTCGGTCAAGTACGCTGAAAAATGTAATGAGACTTCGTTCACTCTCTGCATTCTGCATACTAAATGAGTAATTGATCGGAGGTCATATAATATACAATACAACCGATGAGTGTTGAACCTCCCATGCCCGTGCTAGAAGTACTTATTGTTAGTCGCGAACTGTAATCACATCTGAAAATCCCCCAAGACATAGTAGCTTTAATCTTAATTCAGAAGTTAATAGGTAGTCAAAGTTTGTAATGAGAAAGGCGTGGCCCCCTTTTTGTATTTACATGACATACGGGTTATTCGAAATGAAGCGAAGAAACTGGTCTTTGTATGAAATTCCATTTAAATGATTTTTCCTTTTTTCTTTTTTTTCTTTTTTTTTACAACTGGCCTTACGTCGCACCGAGACGGATAGGTCTTATGGCGACGAATGGATAGGAAATGCTAGGAGTGGAAAGGAAGCGGTCGTGGCATTAATAATTAAGGTACAGCCTGGCGTGGAAATGGGAAACCACGCAAAACCATCTTCAGGGCCGCCGACATTGGAGATCTCCGGGATGCAAGCTTACAGCTGTGCACTCCTAACCGCACGGCCAACTCGCCCGGTAAACTGAATTTTAACATAAACGTTCGTACGATATTCACTCGAAGGAAAGGTAAGAAATTAGAAATTTCAGATACATTTTTGTACAGATTTGACTATTTATGTTACCAAAATATTGATATAAATGTTGATTTATTGGGCTCATCAGTTAGTAAATAGCACACCTACCAAGTGCAATGGCACTGCCGGTGGCTCTAAGGAGCCTACGCAGTGGCCTCCACGATATGCACTAGCCATGCGTCTTGGTATATGTGCTATTTACCAACTGATGAGCCCAACTTACACATTCGGGCGAAACGCTGGCAACCAAAGGTGTACAAATTGGACTTCAAACTTGCCTGCCCCAAGCTGCTCTGCAACAAGCAAAACAGCTTAGCTTGAGCGTCAGCGAAGCAACAGCGCACGCGTACTGAGCGCGCTAGTCATAGCAAACCAAAACCTGGTTTTCCCTAAGCCTGGTAGGTTGCCTGGGATCCGTTATTTAAATATAAAAGCATATTTATTTATCAAATATGACCAATTACACTTTTTGCTGTTACAAATTAAATGACCGAGCTCGATAGCTGCAGTCGCTTAAGTGCGGTCAATATCCAGTATTCGGGAGATAGTAGGTTCCAACCCCACTGTCGGCAGTCCTGAAGATGGTTTTCCGTGGTTTCCCATTTTCAAACTGGGAAAATAATGGGGCTGTACCTTAATTAAGGCCACGGCCGCTTCTTTCCCACTCCTAGCCCTTCCCTGTCCCATCGTCGCCATAAGACCTATCTGTGTCGGTGCGATGTAAAACAACTAGCAAAAAAAATGTTAAATGTTGTAAGTTCTGTGCGGACTGGATTATCTTAGCTATGTCAATTACTTTACTTGTTATCAATTACATTCAACTGGTAAAATCACCTACGAAGTGATACAATCTAGTTTCACAGAGTATTCTAGATAAGGGTCGTACTGTACTGTGTTGTAATTTATCTTAGTTTATAATTTAGGGTCTGTAATAATTTCTAATTTTCTACTGCACTTTCTCAACTCCTGTAACCAAACCAAACAAAAACACCTACAACAAAATACTTCTTCTTACAAAGCACTTAGATACTGTCCAGACACTTCGTTGACTCTGAGAGCAACAAACTTTCATCTTGTTCTCTTCAGGTATGCATTGTAAAGCTCCTTGCCCAGCTGTCCAGCAATAGTCATTATAAAATGGATAGTGTGTCCAGTGATCCAGAGTGTAGAATTATGTTTTGTCCTTGGGTTAATGAGGTAATCAGGTCTTATGAACTGGTCCTGTCTATTGATTGTGAAGTTCATCTGTTGAAGAAAATATTTTGCTTGCATATACACCGGTTGGACCCTTAGACAAGTGGTCAGTATTGAGTCACCTTGAGAACAATATAAGCAGGAATCCGATTCAGTCATTCGTATGCGATATAGTCGTTCCTTTGTTGGTACAACGTCATTGACTACCATATATCATGTAGATCGCACTTTAGCAGGTAAATGAGGAACATTAATGTTTTTCCAAAGTTGTTTAAAGTCAGTGTTTGAAGGCAGGTCTTGAAACAACGCATTAGTGGTGGAGGTGTTTGACGACAGAAATCAGCATGAATCCGACGTGTTAATTGTACTTCTAGTGCGAACATGGCTTTCGTCAAACAGCACAATTCTTGCAAATACATGCGTAGATACTTCAGGGCTGGCGGGACAATCCAAAGATCAGGTGGATCGCGCAAGTCCGTCCCAGTAGACCAGTGCTGCAACCAGGCAGATGAGAAGCTCCTTTGGTTCCTTTCTATTTTTCTTCCACGACTCAAGAATAGGGCTTGGCATTTAATAGAGATGTTTACCAACCCAAGTCCACCAGCAGTTGACGGAAGATACAGGTTAGTTATCGGGACTCGGAATATATTTCCATGCCAAATGTACCATGAAATAGCGCATATTATGTGTCTAACAAAAGTTGCAGGCACTGGTAGTACTTGAGCAAGATACCAACATTGTGACAGAAGGTATGTGTGAACAGTCCAAATCCTTTGTATTAGAGAGAGGTCTCGGCAGTAGAGTTCTTTTGCATAGACTTTTATCTTGTTAAAAAAAGGTCCCCAATTTTGTTGATTCATTTCAGTATCCAAGTATCCTGTGTGTTTCTACAGTTTGTAATGGCGGGAGTTGAGGTAATGACTGTCAGTCTCCTAAGGGAATCACTTTCGATTTATGGTAGTTCATAGACAACCCGGATACTGCACTGAACTGTGCGAGTGCATTTCTCATGTGGAGAACATCGTTATCTGAAATTAGTATTACACTGACGTCATCGGCGTAAGCAGCTACCGCGAGCTTTGTATTTCCTTGTGTTATTCCCCGTATTTCCTTACGCAGCTTGCAAATCAGAAGATTTAAGGCCAAGGTAAACAGCACCACAAAAGACGGGCATCCTTGTTTTACTGACCTCTTAATGGGAATGGTTTCAGTGTGAAAGCCATTTATTTGTAAAATTGCTGATACATTTGTGTATAGAAATTAAGAGATAAATGTGGGACTAATACGATGGCATTTTAAACATTTTATCACATACGGATGATTTACACTGTCAAATTCACGCTGATAGTCTAAGTATACTAGTAAGCTCTGTGAAGGATGGCGTTCAGTTAACACCACCTAATCACGCAGCGAACAGGTAACATAAAAAATTGTTCGACCGGGCACTCCACAGTGTTGGGGAGGGTGTATGTGGGAGGATAATAACGGTCGTATCCTGTTGACGAGAATTCTGGCTAATATTTTGTAGTCGTAAATTAGAAGGGTGATTGGGCGATAATCATTGAAAGTAGTAGTTATAGAGAACTTCTTTATCAGTATAACAATCCCTCGACGATGTGATTCACAAAATTGTTTCCTCTGTAGAACAGTGTTCAGGACGCAGGTGAGATGTTCTCCGATTATCGACCAGTAGACAGAATAAAATTCCTGAGGTATTCCATCAATCCTAGGTGTTTTTGAGCTCTTCCCTTGACGTATCGCTTTCAAGACCTCTTATTTGGTTATGGGTCCTTCAAGGCTTGAGTTATCCTCTTCTCTGAGTGGTGAAGGCTTACAGTCAGCAAAAAAAAAAAAAATCATGTTCATTGTCTTGCGTTGGTTCGGCATCAAACAGTTGTCTATAAAATGAGTCGAAAGCCTTGCCTATAGTCGGCTGTGATGTGCAATCTTGTCCTTCTGGGTTTTGAACTTTCAGTATGAGAGATGATTTGCGTCGCTTACCTTCGTTAAGTGATGAAGACTGATCCATTCATTTTCGATTGGTTCATTGACCCGACTGCGTATCTTGTTGATAATATATAGCAAGTATTTTTGCTTTATAGTAGCTGATTTGGTGATGGTGATGGCTGATAGTTTTCTTTTAATTCATAAATACACCTAAAATAAACGTTTATTAGGCGTTCTTTGTATTGATAAATTTCATAAGATTTTCGCTTAAAGAAATATTTAATTTGCGGGTTTACAAACAGATCCCACCAGTCAGCACAATCTTGATATCTAGTCTTTCTATCTTTTCAATTGCTGTCACCTGTCAATTGCGGCCGTGCCTTAAGTTAGGTTCCATCCCGGCATTTGCTGGAGTAGAAGTGGGAAACCACGGAAAACGACTTCCAGGATGACTGAGGTGGGAATCGAACCCACCTCTACTCATTTGACCTCCCAAGGCTGAGTGGACCCCGTTCCAGCCCTCGTACCACTTTTCAAATTTCGTGTCAGTGCCGGGAATCGAACCCGAGCCTTCGGGGGTGGCAGCTAATCATACTAACCACTACACCACAGAGGCGGCCATGGGAGTTCTAACCCCAGTAACCTCTTATGGCTATGTCCTTATTCACTTGCCATTCACCTTTCCATTCATCACAAGTTTCTCCAGTGTTCCTGTTCTTCTGATATTATACGTAGCTACAAATTAAGTACTAACGAAAAATTATGAGTTAATTTGCTGGTTGTTTCATTTTAGGGACTAGAGATATTTTAGAGACCTGCCCGACAAATTGGCTGAATGGTCAGCATTGAGCCCTTCGGTTCAGAGGTCCCGGGTTCGATTCCCGGCCTGGTCTGGGATTTTAATCGCCTCTCATTAATTCTTCTGGCCAGGGGACTAGGTGTTTGTGTTTGTCCTAACACTTTCCTCTTCATATTTAGACAACTCACTACACTACCAACCACCACAGAAACATGCAATAGCGTTTACATCCCTCCATAGAAGGTTGGCGTCAGCAAGGGCATCCGATAGTAAAACAGAGCCAGATCCACATATGTGTGGCACAGTTCGCACCCGCGACCCCACAAGTGTGGAAAAATCGATGGAAGTAGAAGAAGAGATTTCAGATACCTCGCTTCGTACGTAAATTATTTGATTTATTATATTATTATATAATAATACATTATTAAATCATTGTATATATTATATAATATATATGTTATATATATTTTTATATATTTTTATGATTATTATTATTATAACTACGATAGTAAATTATTTCTGATAACAGGTCATTGTGATCTATTTATAATTACGCTAGAACGGGAAATGCATCATTCTGCTGTTTGACTGGAACCTAAATGTTATGCTTTCTTTTTTTTTTTTTTTTTTTTGTATAATTGCTTTACGTCGCAACGACACAGATAGGTCTTATGGCGACGAAAAATGTTATACCTTAGAGAGCATGTAACATGTTTATGTCGTCTGACATGAGAAAATGTTCATGTTCCCCAGATCCAGGGTACTTCACATATTTACTAACGGTCTACCATTTTGAACTATTTGAACTACTAAATGCCATATAATTATTATAATACACTTTTATACAGATTATGGAGGCTCTTGGGAGTTAAAGTTTCACTTGTTGGGGACCTCCCCGTTAGCAAGCCGAGGAGTTATAGTGTGGCGAACACCGACATTTTTTTAGACCTTTCGCTAGGTAAACTGATATCGTTAAAAAATCACTACCTATTTAGAATTCTTTTTTTACAATTTGTTTTACGTCGCACCGACACAGATAGGTCTTATGGCGACGATAGGATAGGAAAGGTCTGGGAGTGGGAAGGAAGTGGCCGTGGCCTTAATTAAGGTACAGCCCTAGCATTGGCCTGGGATGAAAATGAGAAACCACGGAAAACCATTTTCAGGGCTGCCTACAGTGGGGTTCGAATCCACTATCTCCCGGATGCAAGGTCACACCCGCGCGCCCCTAACCGCACGGCCAACTCGTCCGGTTATTTAGAAATTCTCTCAGTTATAAGTCATCATAAAAATCATCATTCAGAGAAGCGTTGACGTTGCATACTAGTCAAAGCGCAGGTTCTTTAGCGTAACATTCGGATATTCGAGTCTACACTTGGGTTATTTGTTATTTAATTTAATTTTAAACTTTTTTTTACTACCTTTGTTTGTTTTAACTGTATGCCATTCCTTTGTACGTCCTTTCACTGGTAATGGAAATGGGGCCCACATATTTTAGATAAAAGGTAGAGCCACTATCCTGACATCTCCGCAAACCGTCGCGTGTGCTATCCAGGCACGCTTATCCCATTGCAAATTTTGATTATTAGTAATCTCTGAACTAATGTGCATTGCACCACGTTACACTCCTAGCTCTATACTAGCGAGAAAAAAGGAAGTACAAGACGATTACATACGCGTATCAGTGGTAGTGTCATCTCCTGGACCCCAAGATAGGGGGTTCAAACGCGGCACAGGTAGTCGAATTTTTGAAGGCCGGGGAAAAAGTCCACTCGACACTCCATGGTGCGTAAGGTCGGCATGTAAAAGATCTCTGGTGACACATTTGATGTTTACCCGACAAAATTAATTTAAAAACTCAGCCATAGACGCCCAAGAGAGATTCACTTTACCATCTAGTGGACCTAGAATAACGCAGAACGGAGAAATTGAACAGCAGGCAGCCAGATGGTGTCAAATTAAAAAGCCTCCTTACAGTATCTGAAACTTTGCGATTATTATCAGTTCATAACAATATATAATCCTTTAAAAATGTGAGGCGAATGGAGGAGGATAGGTTAACTAGGAGAATAATGGACTCTGCTATGGAGGGTAAGAAAAGTAGAGGTAGACCAAGACGACGATGGTTAGACTCAGTTTCTAACGATTTAAAGGTAAGAGGTATAGAACTAAATGAGGCCACAACACTAGTTGCAAATCGAGGATTGTGGCGACGTTTAGTAAATTCTCAGAGGCTTGCAGACTGAACGCTGAAAGACATAACAGTCTATAATGATAATGTATGTATGTATGTTAAAATAATAATAATAATAATAATAATAATAATAATAATAATAATAATAATAATAATAATAATAATATGGCTGCACTGTTTGGTTTACGTAGCTAACAGCTTGCATTCGAGAAATAATGGGTTCGATCCCATAGTCGGTATCCCAGAAGATGTTTTCCTGTGGTTTCCCATTTTCACAGCAAGTAAATACTGGGGATGTACCTTAATTAAAGCCACGGTCGCTTTTTTTCACACTCCTACCCCTTTCCTAGCCCATCCTTGCCTTAAGACCTGTTTGTGTTGGTGCTACGTAAAGCAACTTGTAAAAATGATAATAATCATCATTTAAGTGTGATTTGATACAATCTGATGCTGTTATTTCAGGAACGAAACAGCCATTCTGTTCTTAATTAATGGCATCTTTTCATGTATAATCTTTTATTTAATGTTTTCTTTTTCGGATATTTTCTAAATGTATTTGATCCTGAATTAGCTTTTCACATACTGAAAAACCTTGCAGTTATAGATTAAGAAAGTAGAAACTGAAGAGAAATTGCTTCCACTATAACAAGCAAATAAAATTCACATTCAAACACCAGCTTTATGGAAAATGTCTATCCGTGAAACAGTGTTCAGTCAAGGCAAGCGCAAATCTAGAGTAAAAGAAAATAACCGCTCAGATACCCAGATAAGGAACACTCTCAGTGAGTATTTTTTCAAATCTCTATTATCTAGGCAGTTCCTTTTTCTTTTTTTCTTCTTTGCTTGTATATATTCATATTCTTGTCTTAAAAAATTAGTGTTATTTGTAGTTCTTAGTATTTTAAGTTAATCAGTGTCGTCGTTAACAAATAATAATATGAGTGTGGTTAATTGTAACAAAGGGGCAAGAGCCCTAACTTCGCCACAGAAAATAAAGGCTTTTATCTATCTATCTGTCTATCTAAGAAGGGACGAAGAGAAAGAGAAAAAGAATGTGAGCTTCTTCTGTAGTTAAATCTAAACTAACTACTTTTACGATGTTCGGAGACGCCGAGGTGCCGGAATTTAGTCCCGCAGGAGTTCCCTTACGTGCCAGTAAATCTACCGACACAAGGCTGGCGTATTTGAGCGCCTTTAAATACCACCGGACTGAGCCAGGATCGAACCTGCTAAGTTGGGTTCAGAAGGCCAAGCCTCAACCGTCTGAGCCACTCTGTCCGGCAAACCTAAACTTAGGCCGCATTTGAAAAGTTTCAAATGAAACAACAAATATTTTAAAATGATTCCATCTTCCTGATAGGTTTTCATGTACCTCTCTTTAATACAAGTGATTTAGGACTTACTTCACAATAAGACATTAACTTTGTTCGTTATAGTTTCTCGTGTATATTAAGTACTGCCTCAGCAACCGCGGAACGCGCACGTGACGTTCCAAGTCGTCTGTTTATAGGGAAGTGAAGGAAAGCATTTAGAACCTGCTGCAGAGGTCAGGACCGGAACGAATGGTTTATTGTTGATGTGGAGAAAGATACCAACTAAGCAAGCGAGGGTAGCCTTCAATAGTTTATTGTGAAATAGGCTCACAAGCGATCAGTCAAATTACATACGAAGTGGTTTTTAGAGCTCCTGCGGCCATAACGGAGGTCTATTCTGTAATCATTTGAGAACCGGAACGCCTCTAATTTCGTTCATAAGTGGCTCCGACCTGCCTCTTTCTTTTCGCACGTTTTAAAGGGAAGGAGCATTTTTGGTCATCAGTTTCGCATACTTTCCCCTGCCGATATCGTTTTGTAACCAGTGTTATGGTGTTGGGACTGAGTTTTGGTGTAGAACCACTCATTTTCTCGCTGGACTTGAAAGCCAAAACTGTTCGGAAATCCTGTCTGAATCTGAGAATGCTTTCTCGCGAATTAGTAGTTAGTGGGACGTAAAACCATTAACAATTTTTTTAAATAATTTAGACTAATTTACATCCTATTCCTGTGTTCATATTTTAATTTTATACTCAAATATACGTACACCTACAACTACACACCTAGATGTAACACAGGATTACAGATGTTCCAAAGCTACGGGGATGATCTCTGTACTTTTTCTTTGCTTCTAATAAGGACTAACCTAACTGAAGGAAAAGACTATCATCGTGTATCGCTGTTCTCCGTGTGGCTTCGAAATTGATTTCCACCCCATCCTAGGATTTTTAATCAGAATTGGAGTCTGAGACGGAGTTCATTAGCCTTCCGATTGATTGATTGATTGATTGATTGATTGATTGATTGATTGATTGATTGATTGATTGATTGATTGATTGATTGATTGATTGATTGTATGGCTTTTAGCGTCGGGAGTGTCGGAGAACATATTCGGCTCGCTTGGTACAGATCCTTCTATTTGACGCTCATAGGTAACTTGAGCGTATGGGTGTGTGGTGATAATGAGGTAGGCAGAGGCTGAAATCCAGAGTCACCAAATAGCCTACTCCAGTAAAACAACACCAAGGGGTCTGCTCAAGGCTTAACGTCTCCATCCGACGGACGAATCACCATCAACAGCGTCATATGCCCTAACTCCATATGGACATTGCGGAGAGGTTTGTAATTGAATCCAGAATTTTGGCGCGTAATCTAGAGAATAGAAATAATTGTATTCTACCTCCTTTCCTACCACGCCTCCAACATTCTCATGGTAAAAAATGTTTCCATCATCGGGCCTCGAACCGGCTAGCCATGGTGTAAGACCACATACAAACACACGATGCCTTAACAATGATGGCCAACAGGTGGGTTAGCCTCTCGATGACAAACTTACTGATACAAAATGTACCTACTTTTTTCTTGAAACATGAGAAATGCTGTTCAAATTAATATTATCATCCTTCTTCTAAAGCTGGAACATCGTACGATCAGCCAGTGTCGAAACTACAGTGGTATGATATCAACATAGCTACGTTGTCATTAGATATAACAAAAAAAAATCTACAACTTAAAATATTCATATATATATTGTGCCCTACTGGACTCTAAAGTTCCGGCCAGGCGAAAGCCGGTCTCGAACCCAGAGTACAGTAGTGAAAGAACTCTCACAAACGTGAGCTGGTGCACATCGTCTTACCTGAACACAGTCCTCTTCACTCAGCCGGATAAGCGCTCTTCTCAGGGATAACATGGGGATAACGGGGCAACATAAAGATAAAACACTAGGACATGTGCCTACTCAGGTAAGAATTCGCTAAATCAAAATAAAATAAAATATCTAACAGAAAACATCGCTGCATCCAAAGTTTAACAAATAGGGATTTATTACACAAAATTGAATTATTTACAAATGAAAGAGCTTTTCAATATGATAGGGTAAAATAACGCTGAGCCGATGACAACCAGTTCACTGCCTTCACGAAAACCGCTGTTCTGTAACAAGCATGTTACAATAGGGTAAGTAACGAACTCTAGAAACGGATATCTGCTGAAATACACATAACTGAATTACTCCCATAAAATTTACTATGCCTCGTATCGTCGAACCCCGGTGCAAACAAAAATCACCACAAAATGTACAATGACCTGACTCGGTCACGAATCCTATTCCCAAGACGAGTAAGGCGTCAAAGACACCTATGCAAACAATATAAAAAGGACATAATCAACATATACACGGGTGTCAGTAACAAACGGGCCAGTGTTAAAAATTTACGTAAAACAAATAGGACATAAAAAAGATCTCTTCCTGCTTTCGAACATCACGGTCCTCCTCCCCTTCGCACCCTTGACAAGCTGCAGACGACAAAAACCAATTCTCAAGCCTGTGACGTCAAGCTAAACGACCTTCATCCTCACCACTTCACTAGCTACAGTCCCCCTAATTGATGAGCTCATCTGGGCGGCAGGCTAAAAATCTCGCCTTTCCAAAGAAACTCCTCACGTAATCTGCTGCTAAAAGCCCTCTTTTAAATACACCTGAGCTATCTGCCCTCGTCTCAATATCACCAGCAGTATCGCAAATCTTACTTTCGCCTCTCATGGGCTCAACCTTGGTGCTACAAAAACACTAATCATTAAGCGATAGTCACATGGCCATACTAGGCATCTCCAAATACATCCAATATACTCTCAATTGTGCTGGGCTCTCTCATATCAATTGCAAATCTTACTTCTGCCTCTCATGGGCTCAAATCTCTTAAATATTCGGACTCGCTCGCTCTATCAGTGAAGCTGGGTGGATTTACGGGTTCATGCTGGTCTCACCTATCCGTATCTACGTCTGCAGAAACAAATGCCTAAATGCGATAAAAAAGTGCCTATCTGTTAGACTAACCTCCTATGACCACAGGAGTTCGATCAGACCCATAAAAACCACACGTACGTTAAAATAATACCATCGAAATAAAATACACACGCTAACAAGGAATCTACAAATATCATCTACCTAAAAGTAGGGGGTTCGAGCTTGAGGCCTAGCTCTAAATTACAAGAAAATTTTCCTACCATAACTAATCTGTTGACTGACGACCCCCATATTCCTATCTAAATTTAAATGACATGCTTGAAACAGAATTGGAAAGCTCTGACCTTATGTTATCGATGACATAACAGAGCGGCCCTCCCTGTGGACCACTGAATCTACCACATCATGATAGACTGCGGCGCTGGCATCAGATACTGTTGACCACTTGGAGACATTCTTTCTTGTGTGGCGTCTTCGTACAGCACCCTCTGTAGTTGGAAGGTGTCCCATTCGACGTCGCGCTGATCAGGTGCTCCCAACGTTCCTGGATCGATGCCCGTTGTCGTGTTGGCTTCAGCTCCTGGTTGTGGCTTCCTTGCAATGATGATGTCAAACACTCGTTCTGACTTGATGCAGGGGTAACTGAAAATAAATTCATATATTACAGACTGTCCAAACTCGATGCCTGTTTCCACTACTATCGTCTCTCACACGTCACATTAACCAAGTCTCGTTCAGAGTTTTAAACCTGGTACACAGTTTCTTCACTACTTTAGGTCACTGTTACTTCACCCTTTCACTCGGACAACCTGTCGTTTCTGAATTCCTACCCTGAGCCAATATTAATTCTAGCCTTTCGTCAGTAACACCTTGACCTCACAGAAATATGAAGCTACCAGTTCATTAGTCTCTTACAAGCAGTACCTCATCTCCCCATAGCATATCCTCACAGGTAAAATCTTAAATTCAGCTGAATATTCAAGTTGATTACTTACTTCCTCGCAGAAATAGCAGTACGAGTAGTAGGTGCAGCTCGAAGACAAAGCGTTGGTCTCAGTACCAACACGCAGTATGACGACTCGTTCAAGCAGCCTTCTGGTCCAAGAATGAGCCTGATATGCCAGGCGGCCTTATTTTATAATCCCGTCTAGCGTCATCACGCCGCTTGATCGCGTGCAATATGCGCGCGCCCGCGAAGTTTTTTCCCGCACTCAGTACATCATGAGCTCTAATTAACGAATGCATTTATGAATGCAGCCCTAATGCATATCAAAATAAAGCAGAAATTATACAGGTTGCAATTCTTGTCTCACATCCAATGCAACTCTTCCGTAACCAAAGATATTAATTTAATTCTTTCTTCCCTCCTATTATAAGTTTTGCCGGGATCTGGGAAGCGTCCCCAATCTTCATCAAGAGGCTTGGCTTGGGACATAACTCCTTTTAATGAGTTTCTGGAGATTTCTCATAATGACGCTCTAGCTCACTTCACACAAGAACGCGTCTTCTGGACTCCTTTATGACATATACTGTAAGACAATGGCTTCGTGGGTGTCCTTGTGTGATACTAATATCCAGTACTAAAATTAATACAATTGTCTCATGAACCGTATGGTTCATAGCCCCCCGTGAACGACAAAATAAAATTTTGTCAAGAATTTTATTTTCCTAAATGTCTAGATCATCTTCTCATTGCAATCATATATGCTATCAATATTCAAAACTTCATGGCACGGGACTATTTTCAGCTACAGACATGATAGCCTCCCTATCCTTCCTAACTTGGTAATAGGCATCCAGCAGAGCTAGAAATCTCCGGTGGTTACTCTCGCAGCCTTGACATTCCGTTTCTTCGCGCTGCTCAGATAGCTGTTTATGATGGTTTTCTGAAGAAATCATATTTACTTCTTCTTCTTCTTTCCCACTGGGTACCTCTGATTGTTCTTCTTCGCCGTCATGTTCATCTTCTTCCGGAATGACAACCTCCTCTCCGGCAATATCTTCGGTGCCTTCCTCCCCAAGTTCTTCTTCCTCTTCTTCGCCTCCTTCTTCTTCTTCTTCTTCCTGATTGTCTAATTGGTATTGGCCTGGTCGGAAAAAGGGCTTAAGATTTGATGAGTTAAAGACCTTAGTCACTGTAGCGTCCAAGCTTTGTACCTTGTATGAGTTATTTTCATAACTATGAATTATTCTATACGGTCCAGTGTATAGCTCAGCGAACTTGTGGTAGTATCTCTCCGTAGGGTTAGAGACAGTGGGTGTCTTAACTAACACCAACTCGCCCACTTGTAGGGGTCTATGAAATCGCTTGTTCCTGGTTCTTCGCAGCCGCTTCTCAGCCTGTGCTTTTAAGTGTTCCGCAACGTTACTAACACATATCTCTCGAGCTAGTTGAGGATCCCTAGGGCACGGAATTACATTTTCCCAAGGACGTTTAGGCAGCTCATTATTGTAAATCCATGCTGGAATCATACCGGTCGATTCGTGTCTGGTTGTGTTAATACACTCTGTAATAATGGGCACTACAGTGTTCCACTTATAATGTTCTCTCGGGCAGTATATCCTACAATACTTGGATATCTCCCTCATGACACGTTCACTCGGGTTAGCTTGCGGATGTCTGATGCTGGATAAGACATGCTTAATTCCTAGTCTTTCTAGTTCACGCTTAAACCCTGCAGCAGTGAATTGGCTCCCATGATCACTTAAGATGCTCTCAGGCTTACCCATAATGGGTATTATCTTCCTTTTGATCTGCGATAGCGTCGAACGAGTATTCGCCTTTTGAATAGGGCATAATGTAACAAATTTACTGAGGACGTCCATACAGACAAGGGTGTACTTTAAGCCCCTAGTAGCAGAGGGCAACGGACCGAAGAAATCTATTGCATATAATTTACGTGGTCCCGTAGGTATCAGTGCTCGTGGCGGTTGCTTCAAAAGGTACGGATTTGGTTTCACCCTCTGACAGATGTCACAGGTACGCAGGATTTTCTGTACCATCGTCCTCATTTTTGGCCACACGAAAGTTTCCTGCAGTATTGCTACCACTTTATCAATTCCTGAATGTCCTGTAGAGTGATGAGCTATCCACACCAAGTCAACCTGTAATCGAGGAGGTACCACAATTCTAAATTTCGTATGATTCTCATCCACAAATTTATGTAAGATATTATTAAAGTAGTGATAATTTGCCGCTTTGCGGTCCGCTTCAGCGTACTGTGGAGTCCCGGGTTGGAGTTCTTTCCGAAAGTACTGGATCAGCCGTCCGGTCTCTGGGTAATTTTCCTGTTCCTCATGAATATTCCGAAGTCTCGCCAGTATATTCCGATCCTCTTGGTCTAACATAGTTAAGTGTATTCTAAGTTCCTCCGGATTAGGATTTCTGCTCAACGCGTCAGCTAGTATGTTCAATTTCCCTGGGCAATGTTCTACCGTGAGGTCGAACTGCTGGACGTAAAGTGCCCATCTACTGACCCGTGCATTAGCCATGTCCGTCTTAAGAATGAAGGTAAGTGCTTTGTGATCTGTTCTAATCACTACTGGGAATCCGTATACATACTTTCTCCAGTGTGCTAAGGCAGTAACTATGGCTAACATCTCCAACTCGGTGGTAGTGTATTTCAACTCGTGTCCTCGTAATTTTCTACTCATGAAAGCCAAATATGATATTTTATGCTCCCTCTCGGGTGTTTCCTGGTAAAGCACTGCTCCGACTCCTACTGCAGAAGCGTCCGTCTGTATGATGAACTTCCTATCGAAGCTAGGGTACCCCAATTTTACGGAATTTTCTAAAAGGACTTTAGTGTTTACAAAAGCTTTTTCTTGCTCTTCTCCCCATTTCCATCTATTATTGGTCTTCAACATATCTTGAAGTGGCTCCACGGTATCCGTGTAACCGGGACAATGATTGGAGAAAAAGTTCGTTAGGCCCAAGAACTGCCTAACGTGTTTAATCTTGATTGGCCTAGGAAAATTCTGTATTGCTGCAATTTTAGCTGGGTTAGGCCGGATGCCTTGACCGTCGACAACATGTCCCAGGAACAATACCCTGCGCTGACAGAAGTGTGATTTTTCAAAATTAACCTTGAAATTGCATCTCTCGAGGTCCTGAAAGAGTAAATTCAATTTTTCCAGGTGTTCTTCTAAGGTTTTAGTGCAGATTAAAATATCGTCGATATACCGAATCGTAAACTCCTTTACCTCGGGACTGAGGTTCGATTCCAGTGCCCGTATCAAAGCGGCACAACTTGAGTCCAGGCCAAATGGAAGACGTAGGAAAATATACGTCTGGTTATCAAATAAAAATCCGGTTAGCATATTTGTACTTGGATCCAAGACGATATGGTGAAAGCTTGAGGTCATGTCTACCGTACTGAAAAATTCCATATCTCCGAACTTCTTGAGAATATCCTTAAGGTTTGGAGGTCTCTCATACTCGGCGACTAGGCGTTGGTTCAAAGATCGTGCGTCTAGGCACACGCGCACAGTTCCATTTGCTTTGGGCACTGCACATAACGGGTTCAAAAACGGACTCGGGGACTTGGCGATTATCCCGTTCCTCTCCATGTCTTCGATGACCTCCCGGACCTGGGGTAGCATCTTCTCTGGAATCGGATATGGTCTCTGTTTGAAAGGCTCCCAGTTATTTACACATAATTTGTATTGGTAATTCGGGATCTTTCCAGGCCTCGAACCAAAGACCGTCTCATGCCTCATCAATAACTCCTGCAGCCGCCCCTTGTCTTCCGGACTAATCTTCGCTTCTTCGATTTTACTCGGCAACAGTTCCAAAAATTTTTATCTCTCTCGTTGTTCTTCCAATTCGGATACCATAATTTCGAACTCCGGAATAATTTCTTCGTGACCCTGTAGCCACCTTTCTGAATCAAGTTCTTCCGTCTGCATGTCCATTGTCCAAATACGTTCACCGGGTTGGTAATCCTGGTTCTTGTTTAACTCTATTTGTTCCTGGTTACCATTTAATTTTAACTGGATAGAGTTTGTACCCATGTCAATAACAGCTTCGTATTCTCTTAAGAAATCGGCTCCTAATATAAGATTGTATTCCATTTTAGGAAGCACAATACATGGATGGGACACCAGTAAATCTCCAATCTGGATGTCAAGTAATACCTGCTCCTTACAGGACGTTACTTTGTCAGGTATAATCCCTTTAATTTTGACCTTTGAAATTGGTATAGACGGGATACGAACTCTGTTTTGAATTTCCGAAACTAAAGCCTGTGATACCACACTGACCGTGGCTCCAGTGTCAGCCAGACAGCGTACGTTTAAACCGTGAATTCTCGTATAAATTACAGGTAATTCTTTCGGTCGGGGCAAGTTACTTTTATTAGGATCCTCTAGTAGATCATCTGGAGTGATAACCCAATTATGAATAGCTATAGTCATCCAACCGGCATCCTCGCACTAAATTTCTCGTTTTTTTATCCTCCCTCTCGATCTCAGCAAAGCTGGGTGCATTTGGGTTGAGACTCTTCGGCCTGGCTCCATTGTGAAATTCCTGGTACGCCAAGCTCGCAGTTCCAGGAGAGTTGGCAGCACTGTGAGTTCGTATTGCTTCCTGCCATGTGTCGCGTGTTGACATATCCCCCGATTCTCTTACCCTTGCGTGGTAGGCGCCTTCTTGTCTCTCACCATTTCTCGGGCGCAGTGAACTCTCCCTAGGCCTGTCATATCTCGCTCGGTTCCCATTCCACCGCTGGCTGTTACTTCTGGGGTTATAACGATCACCGTCTCGTCTCCAGTACGGCCGGTCATTCCGCCGCTGTTCGAATGAATTCCTTCGGCGTTCTTGCCCTCTCCATCGGTACGGTTCCTCCTGCCATGTGCTCCATCTTCGAGGTCGCCAGTTCGTATCTCCTCTGGGTTTAGGATTTTCCTCATCTCGTTCCCTCCGGGTAGGCGTTTGAGTGCCGGAGTTTTGACACTCCTTGTGGCTTCTTTCTCCCATCTGCTCTTTCGCCTGTACGTTCACATTATGGACAGTCTCTATGGGTCGTCTACGTGGCTGATGCAGTGCAGACGTCTGGTCCCAGAGCCTAAGCATTTCTTCCGCCGCCACCGCCGTCGTAACATTTGCCGCGATAAGAGCCCACTGTACCTCTACAGGCAGCTGTCTGATAATGGTTGTGACGATTTCCATCTCTTCGGGCTGATGATCTAGCTCTTGCAAACGTAAATATTGGGAAATAAAGAACTCGCTTAGTCTTGTGGGAGTACTATTCGCATATCTACGAGCGTAGAGCTCCATTCTAAGCGCCAGCTGATGTCCCTGATTCCAGAATTTATTCAGGAATGCCCGTTTAAACTCATCATAATTCTTAAATGATTGCCCAAACGCCTTAAACCAGGCTCCAGCAATCCCTCCAAGATACTTTTCTGCCGTGCGTAGTCTGCGCTCTGGTGGTATCTGGCCTTCGTCCATGTATGTCTCTAACTCTTTAAGGAATGAACGGGGCGTGACCTCTCCATTTCCCTCGAATTTCTTCGGTTTCTCCTCGGGTGCCCTCATCCAATGATAACCCGGGAAAACACTGTCCTGACTGAATAGGGTTGAATTTCCTATCCTTGGCTTAGCCCTAAATGATTCTCCTAGTATCTCATGTCCCTCATCCTGACTTTCATTCAGGCTGTCATCTCCATACTGGCGTTCTATCGGGCTATGAGTCCTACTCACCTTCCGCTTCTTTACTCCGTTGTCTTCCTCAATTTTTAATTGGTCCAATTTATCACGCATATTCTCCATTTCATGTTCTAACCCTTGTATACGCTTCTCAGTTGTCCGTTGTTCCTGCTCACGGCACTTCTTCAAACCCTGGACCTCTGCGCTGACTTCCTTCCCAGTCTGTTGTAAACCCAGTTCTAGTCCAGCAATTTTAGCCTTATTTTTCTCGGTCGACCTTTCATATTTGTCTACCAATTCTTGAGTCCTAGCCTCTAGTTTTTCTTCTATTCTGACTAGTTCTTCTTGAGTATGATCCATACGGACTACTACTGCCACCATGTTTTCTCTAAATGTTCCTAGTTCGGACTGGGTCTCCTTATCTTTTTCTTCCATACGCTGTTCTATTCCCTCAATACTGTTCTTTAGGTCCCGAATTTGCTTCTCTACCGTTCTGTGCGATTCTTCAACCTGTTGACTCAAATTCTCGGTCGTGGTAACACAGCACAGCCGTACATTCTCTATTTTCGTATCTAATTCCGCTATGGTTTCCCTAGTCGCTTCATTTTCAGAGGCCAATTGCTCCAAACGAATGCTAGTGTGTTCCTTTAGCTCAGTTATTTGGTTAGCTACCCGTGTTTCGGTGAGTACTAATTGTTCGGTCACCTTTTCTTTGCACTCCGCGAATTTTTCCGTAAGTTGCTCGGTTAAGTGTACTGTAAGTTCTTTTATCTGATCCGAGTTCCTAATTTCCTGTTCTTTAAATTGTGCACTGACTTGGTCGTTCAAACGCTCACCGTTCTGAACCAATAGCTCACTATTCCTAGTCACTTGTTCGTTCAGACGTTCACCTATATCCTCCCTAAGTTCCTCTTTAAGCGCCACAAACTGTTCATTGAATCGCTCACTATCCCTAGTCTGTTGTCCTTTAATCTCGCCTATATCCTCTCTAAGTTCCTTTCTAAGCGTAGTTTGTTGCAAACTCAGTTCTTTTATCTGATCGCTCAGGTGCCTCAGCACCTCTCCCATGTCTACCGACATTCAACTCACTTGTCATAAGGTCCGGCGGAAAAACCGCTCCGTATGTCATCGATTAAATTTCAAGTACTATCAATTTCCTACAATTTCTAATTTATCCAAATGTTCCTACTGCTAAACTCTCGAACTTCCAAAGCCTAAATTGGCTACCTCAACCTAACCTCATGTCATTCAAACATAGGGTAACCGTCAGCACAACACTATGATACAAAATATATACATACAAACACAAAATTCTCCAACAAATGTCACAAAAAACAGCAAAAACTACAACATGCAAAAATCCAAGCTATACGATTATACACCGGTGAAACACAACACCCTGCAGGTCAAATCCCCGCACGGATATCATCCATCACTCCACGATGACCACAAAATCAGCACAGCCTCGCTAAACACCATCAACAGCAATATCCATATTCTAATGATAAGACCAATGACAGGACATCACAAAATACCTCTCTGAACTGGCAGTCATTCAACCTCACAAGTTTTAACAACATACTCCTAATATATCACCAAGCTAACCGTACAGATCAAAGACCAAACTTGGTATACCTGCACAACACATAATTGAATGCAGCTGTCATAACAAATGCCTGGAGTCAAGCCTTGCACGACCTTTATTTACCGAAATATCAGGTCCTGCTTTTATAGACACACGTTATGACCTATCGCCCTATTCTATGGGGAAAATCAGCAAAATACCAGTTGGTTGTGTGAGCTCGTTTACACAAATATCAAGCATCACCTGACGGCATAATAAAACAAGCTGTATGACCCTCATTACTGCAATATCGGGTCCTCAGTTAGCCACACCAAGTTCACAATGTAGACAATGGCGCTATGGTCCCCTTTACTGAAATACCGGGCCATTCGTTACTTAGGCGATAAAAATACTATGTCGCTATGGTTAGCCCTTTACGGAAATTCGGCCAACACGTTGCTCGGCGCCATGAATACTATGTCTGGGTAGCCCTCATTTACGGACATATCGAGCCCCACAGTTGCTTAGGCGCCATAAATTCTATGTGCCCTACTGGACTCTAAAGTTCCGGCCAGGCGAAAGCCGGTCTCGAACCCAGAGTACAGTAGTGAAAGAACTCTCACAAACGTGAGCTGGTGCACATCGTCTTACCTGAACACAGTCCTCTTCACTCAGCCGGATAAGCGCTCTTCTCAGGGATAACATGGGGATAACGGGGCAACATAAAGATAAAACACTAGGACATGTGCCTACTCAGGTAAGAATTCGCTAAATCAAAATAAAATAAAATATCTAACAGAAAACATCGCTGCATCCAAAGTTTGACAAATAGGGATTTATTACACAAAATTGAATTATTTACAAATGAAAGAGCTTTTCAATATGATAGGGTAAAATAACGCTGAGCCGATGACAACCAGTTCACTGCCTTCACGAAAACCGCTGTTCTGTAACAAGCATGTTACAATAGGGTAAGTAACGAACTCTAGAAACGGATATCTGCTGAAATACACATAACTGAATTACTCCCATAAAATTTACTATGCCTCGTATCGTCGAACCCCGGTGCAAACAAAAATCACCACAAAATGTACAATGACCTGACTCGGTCACGAACCCTATTCCCAAGACGAGTAAGGCGTCAAAGATACATATGCAAACAATATAAAAAGGACACAATCAACATATACGCGGGTGTCAGTAACAAACGGGCCAGTGTTAAAAATTTACGTAAAACAAATAGGACATAAAAAAGATCTCTTCCTGCTTTCAAACATCACGGTCCTCCTCCCCTTCGCACCCTTGACAAGCTGCAGACGACAAAAACCAATTCTCAAGCCTGTGACGTCAAGCTAAACGACCTTCACCCTCACCACTTCACTAGCTACAGTCCCCCTAATTGATGAGCTCATCTGGGCGGCAGGCTAAAAATCTCGCCTTTCCAAAGAAACTCCTCACGTAATCTGCTGCTAAAAGCCCTCTTTTAAATACACCTGGGCTATCTGCCCTCGTCTCAATATCACCAGCAGTATCGCAAATCTTACTTTCGCCTCTCATGGGCTCAACCTTGGTGCTACAAAAACACTAATCATTAAGCGATAGTCACATGGCCATACTAGGCATCTCCAAATACATCCAATATACTCTCAATTGTGCTGGGCTCTCTCATATCAATTGCAAATCTTACTTCTGCCTCTCATGGGCTCAAATCTCTTAAATATTCGGACTCGCTCGCTCCATCAGTGAAGCTGGGTGGATTTACGGGTTCATGCTGGTCTCACCTATCCGTATCTACGTCTGCAGAAACAAATGCCTAAATGCGATATAAAAAGTGCCTATCTGTTAGACTAACCTCCTATGACCACAGGAGTTCGATCAGACCCATAAAAACCACACGTACGTTAAAATAATACCATCGAAATAAAATAAACACGCTAACAAGAATCTACAAATATCATCTACCTAAAAGTAGGGGGTTCGAGCTTGAGGCCTAGCTCTAAATTACAAGGAAAATTTTCCTACCATAACTAATCTGTTGACTGACGACCCCCATATTCCTATCTAAATTTAAATGACATGCTTGAAACAGAATTGGAAAGCTCTGACCTTATGTTATCGATGACATAACAGAGCGGCCCTCCCAGTGGACCACTGAATCTACCACATCATGATAGACTGCGGCGCTGGCATCAGATACTGTTGACCACTTGAAGACATTCTTTCTTGTGTGGCGTCTTCGTACAGCTCCCTCTGTAGTTGGAAGGTGTCCCCTTCGACGTCGCGCTGATCAGGTGCTCCCAACGTTCCTGGATCGATGCCCGTTGTCGTGTTGGCTTCAGCTCCTGGTTGTGGCTTCCTTGCAATGATGATGTCAAACACTCGTTCTGACTTGATGCTGGGATAACTGAAAATAAATTCATATATTACAGACTGTCCAAACTCGATGCCTGTTTCCACTACTATCGTCTCTCACACGTCACATTAACCAAGTCTCGTTCAGAGTTTTAAACCTGGTACACAGTTTCTTCACTACTTTAGGTCACTGTTACTTCACCCTTTCACTCGGACAACCTGTCGTTTCTGAATTCCTACCCTGAGCCAATATTAATTCTAGCCTTTCGTCAGTAACACCTTGACCTCACAGAAATATGAAGCTACCAGTTCATTAGTCTCTTACAAGCAGTACCTCATCTCCCCATAGCATATCCTCACAGGTAAAATCTTAAATTCAGCTGAATATTCAAGTTGATTACTTACTTCCTCGCAGAAATAGCAGTACGAGTAGTAGGTGCAGCTCGAAGACAAAGCGTTGGTCTCAGTACCAACACGCAGTATGACGACTCGTTCAAGCAGCCTTCTGGTCCAAGAATGAGCCTGATATGCCAGGCGGCCTTATTTTATAATCCCGTCTAGCGTCATCACGCCGCTTGATCGCGTGCAATATGCGCGCGCCCGCGAAGTTTTTTCCCGCATTCAGTACATCATGAGCTCTAATTAACGAATGCATTTATGAATGCAGCCCTAATGCATATCAAAATAAAGCAGAAATTATACAGGTTGCAATTCTTGTCTCACATCCAATGCAACTCTTCCGTAACCAAAGATATTAATTTAATTCTTTCTTCCCTCCTATTATAAGTTTTGCCGGGATCTGGGAAGCGTCCCCAATCTTCATCAAGAGGCTTGGCTTGGGACATAACTCCTTTTAATGAGTTTCTGGAGATTTCTCATAATGACGCTCTAGCTCACTTCACACAAGAACGCGTCTTCTGGACTCCTTATGGCATATACTGTAAGACAATGGCTTCGTGGGTGGCCTTGTGTGATTCTAATATCCAATTACTACAATTAATACAATTGTCTCATGAACCGTATGGTTCAATATAAACCGAGCTCGATAGCTGCAGTCGCTGAAGTGCGGCCAGTATCCAGTAATCGGGCGATAGTGTGTTCGAGCCCCACTGTCGGCAGCCCTGAAGATGGTTTTCCGTGGTTTCCCATTTTCACACCAGGCAAATGCCGGGGCTGTACCTTAATTAAGGCCACGGCCGATTCCTTCCATTTCCTAGGCCTTTCCTATCCCATCGTCGCCGTAAGACATATCTGTGTCGGTGCGACGTAAAGCAAATAGCCAAAAAAAAACATATTCATATAGTACTATAATAAAGGAATGTGGAGAAATATCACAAATTGTAAAATTCCGTTCGTTTCTGGCTCAGTATTACGTATATGACTTAATTATTCATGATTTTACAAATAAATGCAGTATTGTATTGCGAATTTGTTCATTTAAGTGATTTTGAAATCATTTAAGTGACTACAATAGATACACTAGGTTCGTTACACGAGTCCGTGACCGTCCGACGCATGCGCATTTGAGAGAAAGCGTTCCAACACACACCAAATCGATCCCGAACTGATGCAGGTACTCGAATCGGGCGTTCCATCATGCCTCGAACTGCAGTTACAGACCGTCAGAACTCGTACGCGGCCTGTGGCATGTACTGGTAGTACGGACATGCGCAATGGAATAAATGAGTGAATGAGGAAATTCACTGGACAGTCCACGTGCTACTGCCACGTGCATTTCCACTCCTGTTCAGTTCCTTGTTCTTCTCACATGTGATTTGTTTACATTGCCATAACCTCTTAGCGCTAATAATTATTTCTAAATTAGTTTCTGAGTTCTGTTAAGGTACTTGTGAATTGAGGAGTAAATTAGTAAATCTACATATATATAAAATAACTTGTCCTGAGTGACTGACTGACTGACTGACTGACTGACTGATTCATCATCGCCAAGACAAAACTACTGGACATAATGAAATGAAATTTTGTGGATACATTTAAAGTACAATGTAGGTGCTCGCTAAAGGGGGATTTTTGAAGACTCCGTCGCTAAGGGGGTGAAAAGGGGGGTGACATTTTAAAATGAGTGCATCTATATCTCAAAACTTCAATAGTTTACAGATATAAAAACAAACGGTAAAAAAACCGGTTGAATGCGTTTAATGAGGTCACATATCTCAAAATGAGGATATTACAGACCTGAAAATAGGTATATGGATCTACTTTAAAACTAAAGAAACACGTATTTTTTTGTTTTTGGTAAATCTAATGAATGGGAGGGTGACAAGGGGGGAGTGAAATTTTAAAATGAGTGTATCTATATCTCAAAATTTTAATTTAAAGAGGTAAAAATTGGTATTTAGAATCTCCTTTGAAAAAAGAAACACGTATTTTTTGTTTACGGAAATCCCAATAGGAGGGGTGAAATGGGATGAAAAAGAGGTTGAATGCCTTTAATGAGGATACTTATATCTCAGAAACTGAAGATATTACAGACCTGAAAATTGGTATTTGGGATCTCTTTTAAAAATAAAGAAACAAGTATTTTTTTGTTTTTGGAAAATCCAATTAATGGGGGATAATAATGGGGGTGAATTTTTAAAATGAGCGTATTTATATCTGAAAATTTTTAAAGTTTAAGGATGTAAAAATGGTATTTAAAATCCCCTTTAAAAATAAAGGATCACATATTTTTTGTTTTTGAAAATTACAATTAACGGAGGGTGAAAAGGGAGTGAATTTTTAAAATGAGTGTATCTATACCTCAAAAACGTTTGAAGTTTACAGAGGTATAAATTGGTATTTAGAATCCCCTTTTAAAATAAAGAAACATATTTTTTGTTTTCGGAAAATCCCAATAGGAGGTGTGAAAAGGATTGAGTGCCTTAAATGAGGATACTTATATCTCAGAAACAGAAGATATTACAGACCTGAAAATTAGTATTTGGGATCTCCTTTGAAAATAAAGAAACATGTATTTTTTTTTTGTTTTTTTGTTTTTGGAAAATTCAATTAATGGGGGTTAAACAGGAGTGACAAATAGGAGTGAAATTTTAGAAAGACTATATCTACAGTATATCTGAGAAACGTAAAATGTTACAGACATAAGAATTGGTATTTGTATCCGCTGTAAACGTAAAGAAACATAAGTGATTTGTTTTTGGAAACTCCACGTAAGGGGAACTAAAAAGGGGATGTAATTTTAAAATGAGCATTTCTACAGTATATCTAAAAAACTTTACATGTTACCTAAGTGAAAAATAGTATTTTATCTCTATTCAAAGCAAAGAAACATTTATTTTTTGTTTTCTGAAAACCACTTGGGTAGAGGGGTAAAAGTGACTGAATATGGGTTTGAATTATTTTAATTAAGATAATGATATCTCAAAAGCTGAAGATGTTACAGACGTGAAATTTGGTATTTGGAATCTCCTTTAAAAACAAAGAAATTCGTATTTTTAGTTTTCGGGAATCCATCTAAAGGGGGGGGAGGGGGATTGAAAAATTAGTTGAGTTATTTGTATGAAGATACTATTCTCAAAAACGAACGATTTTGCAGACGTGAGAATTGGTATTTGGAATCTGCTTTAAAGTTAAAGAAACTCCTATTGTCGGAAAATCCAGTGAAGGAATGGGGGGGGGGGGAGGTTGGACGTGAAAGGATTGAAAAATTAATTGAATTAATTGTATGAGGATACTTACATCTAATAAAAACTAAAGTTGGTGGAGACGTGAAATTTGGTATTTGGATCTTCTTCAAAAACAAATAAGCGTTTTTGGAGGTAAATCATCTTGGGAGGCAGGGGTGAAAAGGAGTGAAATTCCTTTATGAGGACACATATCTCAAAAACTGAAGATGTTAGAGTCGTGATAGTCGGTATTTATAAGATCCTTTACTATTAAAGAAACAAGTGTCTTTTGCTGAAAAATTCACTTAAAGGGGGGTGGGGGGTGAAAGGAAGTGAAAAAGTTAATTCTTTTTATGGGGATACTTATATCTCAGAAATGAATGTAACAAACGTGAACATTGTTATTTGGAATCTCCTTTAAATATAAGGAAACACGCCTTCTTTTTTTGCGGGAGTGGGGGAGGTCGTAAATCAACTTAACGGCGGTGGGGTGAAAAAGGAGTTGAGACCAATTGATTGTACTGTTCAAAATGTACTTATTCTGATCATAAACTGATCATTTTTAATCTTTGCTGGGTTCGTTTTCAAGAGCCATATTTTCCCTTGGAGAACATAAAGTTTGATTACAGTAGATTCTCCTGTCATTTAAATAAAAATTTAAACACATTTGAAATAAACGATAGAAATGATCTTTACCGTGCAATTATTCACCTCTATAATAAGGTCAATAATGCTCGGAAGTATATCATTCGTGTCACCAGAAATCTCGCCCACTTGCCTACGCGCAACATTGGTGCTGGTCACATTTTCAGCAATGACAATGGCAGCAGATATAATTTACTGCCAAGTAGCGGTCTTGCATTTTGCTGTGGGGTTCAGAACAACAATAATAATAATAATAATAATAATAATAATAATAATTGTCAAAATGTGCGGACCGCGCTGGAAACGGGTACTGGCCGGGTAATGACTACGAATGCAGACCGGCCGCGGGTCCAGTACTGCCAAGGCACCCACGACGACACCACGCTGGATCTCCCGAAGGATTTGATCCATATTAAAAATGCTTACAGTGAAAGATGGCAAAGATTTAGGGACCGAACTCACCTGGTGGAATACCTGGACTTAGCCCGGGAAGCACGAAACCGATTGCTGGAAAGAAATATTGAAAAATGGGAGGAACTTTGCAGTAATCTCTCAGAAAACGAGTCAGATCACGAATTTTGGCGGATTCTCTCAGAAAACGAGTCGGATCGCGAATTTCGGCTGATTATACATAACACGTTAACTATTAAATTGTAAATTTCAGTATAACACCGTAGCGAAGCACGGGTATCTTGCTAGTAACTAATAAATGTGCAATCAAAATGGAAATCTATGGGGATTTCGTTGAATCTTGATCCAGTGAAGATGAGTTGGATATGCAGTTAGCACGCCAAGAAAGGGAGAAGATTATTTATGTAAGTTTTATTGTTGCTGGTGCAGTTCTCAGGGTTCTAATCGTGTCATTCTGATTTACCTGTCCAGACTCACGATCAGTAGTGATTATTCTAGTCGCTGTTTTTCTAATGGTAAAAAATGACAGGGTCACGGCCGCATTAAAGATAATTAGTAATTAAAAACTTGTAGGTAATCCTTGATACATCGAGACGGAAACCTACTTACCACTTGTTCCACTGCTTTCCTCTCACCCTAGAGGGGTCCTGGGAGCGAACTGTGTTGCACATGTTGTGGAGGGATGTACTTGTTATTACGTGTTTCTCCGTTGGTTGGTCGGTCGGTCGGTCGGTCGGTCGGTCGGTTCGTTGGCGGGCGGGCTGGCTGGCTGGCAGTGAGTTGTGTGACTATGATGAGCATGTGTTGAGACGAACACAAACATCCAGTTCTCGCATGTATGGAATCAACCAGACCTGGCCAGGAATTGAACCAGGGACTCTATGAACCAAAGGTTGTGACAATGAACTTTGAAAACAGTAAATTATGGTGATAAATAATTATGAACGTGCAAATGTATTTATTTTTATACTGAGCGAGTTGGGCGCGCAGCTGTGAGCTTGCATTCGGGAGATCGTGGTTTCGAACCCGACTGTCGGCAGCCCTGACGATGGTTTTTCGTGATTCCCCCCCTCTTTTAACTATTTGCTTTACGTCGCACTGACACAGAAAGTCTTCCGGCGACGATGTGATAAGAAAGGCCCAGGAATGGGAAAGAAGCGGCCGTGGCCTTCATTAAGGGAAACCTCGGAAAACTATTTATAGGGCTGCCGATATTGTGGTTCGAACCCACTATCTCCCGGATGCAATCTCACAGCTGCGCGACCCTAACCGCACGTCCAACTCGCCCGGTTTAACCCATTTTAAGCCAGGCAAATGCTGGGGCTGTACCTTAATTAAGGCCACGGTTGCTTCCTTCCCACTCCTAGCCCTTTCTTATCCCATAGTCGCCATGATCTGTTTGTATCGGTGCGACGTAAAGCAGCTTGTAAATTTGTGCGTTGTAATTTGAGATTTACTATGCCTAACAAAATTGTAACAATATCAGCAGTTCCCTTTTCTGCCGAGTATCGAGACCTGGAAACGTTCATTTTCTTCCTTACATCCTCAACCGTAATCTCCTTTAATATAATTTGCTATCTCGCTTTAATTTCTTAATCGCAAGTATTTATACATAAACATTTATGTTTTATCCGAGTTCTTTTATCAAAGATTACAAAATTCCTTTTATCCAAGTAACTTAAATCATAGTTCCTTAACAGGGGCAGATATCCCTCCCTAACCAATTAAAACGAATATAAACCATGTGTGTGTGTTTCATACTTCATTCATTTTTAAAATACTCAATGTACTGTGTTCTATATTTCATCAATATTTCAATAATTTATCCTTTCCGTTTACGCACGAATCTACAAACAACTAAACAGCGCAAGGTAATACAAAATACGCGCCGAACGCTTTGTTTACACGTCAGATTGCTGTCCAGGAAGTGTTCCAACACGATCAAGTTGGGACCAGCCGATGACCTATCCCAGACCGGCCCATGCGCAGAAGGCGATGCTTGAATCCGTTGGTGACCGTCAGAAGCCCGTATGTTGGAACGAAGCAACTAGCTAATAATGTTTTAAAATTAATGAATAGAGACTACCAAGCCGAGGGGTAAAGGCGTGCTCTATTCACTCAGAAGGACGTAGATTCGATTTCCCGTCAGGAAGTCGAAAAGTTTAAGAAACGGGATTTCCACTTCTGGAGGCGCATTAGCATGCCCCAGAAATTGCCAGGTTAATTTCTAGAAGCGAAGTTGACGGAACATGGGGCTGACCACTCTATCCCGCTTAGTGCTGAGGTTACGGATAGTGGAAGCCTTTACCTTCTAAACTTCCAAGAGCCTTCATGGCCTGCATATAGATGGCTTTGCTTTCTTTGCTTATCTATCTTCTGACTAACGATATATAAATATGTATGCATTACGCCCTTCCCGCGTCAAGGATGGGTCACGTAAAAGAAATCTCGGCCAGTCTCTCAGGGTTTGTGATTGTATAGTTGTTTTATGTGGGATCAGAAAAGAAAGTCGATACGCCGATTAATTATTTTATGTACCATTATACTCGATGGATGTCTTCATCCGACGTATCCATAAATCACATGAATACTCAAAACTTCATCACTTCGACTCTATGGCATCTTATTCTATCATAGAAAGCTATAAATAAGACATTCAGTAAATCTTAACTACTATTATTTATTAATAAAAATAAAATCTTGGTAGTTTAAAGTGGAATTATAAAATAAAACAAAATTCAAACTTAATTAACAAGTTAACATTTGGTAGGTTGGAGTTATTTGTTAGCAATCACATTCTTCGTAGTATATTTTTATATCACCATTAAAATAAGCTAATGATTCATACATTGTATTTACAATATTTGCAACATAACATTTTTAATAAATCCAAGTTGATCATGGGGATCTTGGTTATATTAAGGTATCATATTCCTTGCAGCTAAGATTCCCTAACCATTGTAATATTCTTATTTGTTCATGATCATGTGAATCTAAGTATGCCTGAACGCTGAAAGGCATAACATTCCTCTTGTCTACTGGCATTTCCATTTTTCGTAATACTCTTCTTCATTATAGCAACGTATCACCTATTCATATTATTTAAATATGTTATCTACATTCATATTAACCTATCACTTGGAATCTATACAATATCATTAAGTACTAGCAAATGTGCCCGTGCTTCGCTACGGTATTCTACGTTGTATTCGAATATCGAAGTAAATACTGTACATGAAGTAAATAAGATTGTTTTAAAATTGCATGTCTCTTAGCGTTATCCGAGAAACAGCATGGGGAGGTCCCCATACGCTGTTTCCATTGTATAGTGTTTGTTACGGATTTGTGATATAACGGCAGGCTAACCTGCCTACTGCCATTCGCAAACGAGTTCGGAAGTTTACATTATAATTGCAGGCCCCACTGCCTACTGCGCGGTCACAATCGATTTGGGGACGTTCGTTACAATGGCAGCCCCCTTTCCTACTTCCAGACAGATAACAGTTGAGGAGTTGTTATTATAATGGCAGGCAATTACCATATTATCAGTCGAAATTGAGTTGTGCAGTTATCATGGTAATATCGGGCCCCTTTTCCAACTGCCAGCCAGCTTACTGCCAGTCACACCAAGTTGGTGAGTTTCCATCAAAATAGCAGGCCACTATGCCTAATTCCAGTCACATTTTAGATTAGTACATTTGTTTATAATGACGGGCACCCTTGCCTACTGCCGAACACAATCGGGTAGGGGAGTTTTAAACAAAACTACATGCCCCCTTGCTTTCTGCAAGTCAAATCGAGAAGTGAACTAATCATTAAAATGGTAGGCCTTCCTTACTAATGCCATTTACACAGGAGTTGGAGAAGGACCCCATTTCTACTGCCAGTCAAAGTCGGTGTGGGGAGTACTGATTACATTAGCAGACACACTCTTTCTCGATCGCTACAAATCGACATCAGTGAATATATATAGATCGACATACGAAAGTATATGCGTGTTTACAATATTGAAGACCTTCATTTACAGATTAACTGCTGCTAAACGTACGTCATATCGACAAAGGATTTTACCATTAGACGCCAGATTTAGTGGCCTAAATGGCTGGTCTTATGATATCTCATCTATTCTTGGGTCAGACTGAGTTAGAAACGTTGAACAGGGTAAAGTGTTTGTAAGATTATCTCACATTGCATTACTTTTCGGATAATTATGTGACAGCTACATACATAGCATTTGGCTGACATGTGGCTACTGGGTGGGTCAATGTTCGTGAAGAGTTTGATGATTCTATATTTCCCATAAGTGACTAAAAGTATGAATTATGCATGTGAAAATTCCAAATTTACTTAACATCGATTAATAGAGAAAAATCAAACGTAAAAGAGATACAGATACGACAAAAAGTCATAAGACCAAGGTTGTAGATCATTCCAAATTGAACGGAGATTGTGCAATCCGTTATGTGATGGGACTTCCCGAAGGTCTGCACCATCATTACAATTGTCTCCATATTTTGATATTCTTCGGGGATAAAAAGTAAAAAAATTAAAGATCTTGGAAGTTTTCCGTCCGTTACCGGCTAAAACGTATAATTTTGTCAAATTTCAATTTTCTTTTTCGTCTGGCAGATTATGCCGCAATCTGGAGTTTGCTCGAGGAGGGTAAACATTAGGACTTTCAGGAAACTAAACCAAAAAATATGCAGATGGTCATTATTACCCCTTAAACGGAAAGCTGTACGAAAATTTCGCCAAAATAGTCAATGTAGAGGCACGCAGTCGCTACGATTTTATATAGGTAGATAAGCGATCTGCTCCATGTACGATATCTTTTGGGCTATGTCCGCTGGACTTAACCTGCAAAACTGACCATTCATGATATATCCCTTGTTAATCCTCCTGACGAAAGAATCCACATGAAAAAAATAGTTTTAGAGATGGAATTCCATCACGTTTGGTCGATTTCCAGTCAGGTTGGTCTTGTACTGTATATATTGTGGAAGAGTAAAATCACCATTTCGGTTCCCTATAGGCCTAAACCGCCAGTCCATTCCAGGATCATGAAATGTTACTGACCTTTAAAACCTACCTTTGGACAGGTGGATGCTAAATATTAAGTTTGGTTCGAATATCTTGAGTAGTTTTCAAGTTGTAAGAAATACGCTTTACACGCACCCGCTCTTAAGTCCGATGGGACTTGTACCGAAAAACGGTCCGTTAATGATATCTCCCTTATTAATCCTCGTATCGAAATGATGCACATGAGAAAAAAGCTTTAGAAATGAATTTCCATTAAGGCAGGTAGATTTTTATTAATTTTGTTTGTGTATATTTTGTGAGAGTTCAAAATCATTGTTTCGGTTTCGTATAAACCCCCAGACAGTTCAGGGATTTAGAAACAATATTTGCCCTAAAACCTACCCAAGGTCAGGTGGATTCTAAATATGAAGTTTGGTGGAAATATATCCAGTAGATTCTACCTCTCGCGTACATACGGAGTAATTAAGGAAGAAAATAATGCAGTTAAGAAAGTTGAAATTAATAGAAAATGGATTATAAATGAGGACAGCCGGATAACGACAAATAAGTAAATGCCAAGTGAATTTATTGGAAAATCCAATGCCCCTCAATAAATTATGCTGGTGTGAGATATGGATATAATAAAGCGTTAACAGGAGAGAAATTTAGGCGCAGTGATTCTTAGGTTAACAGATAATAAGGTGACTAATGGTGTTATTACTTAATCTATTCGAGGGCGGTTATAACCTCCAACGATATTCCGCCAATATCTCGCAGATAGGCCGATTGACGCCTCTCTTGCCTTCTACCCAAGGAACAACCACGAATTTAAAAGCATGATGATGAAAATGGCAATACATTACTTCCCTGCTGGCAAGTAGTCAGAGACGTTGCCATGGTAACCTGTAGGTTCGTTGTCGGTCTGTCGGTCACTAAATGCAGAGCATGATACCAGCAGAAAATTGTAAATTTCTCCGTCATGTGAAGAGTAAGGTAAATTATAAACATAACAAAAGTTGTTTATAATGAAGAGACATTTCACGTACGGTCCACGGACTTAACAGAAAATCAATAGTATACGAGAAAATGGAGGAAAACCGTTCTAGTTTTTCTATAAACCCCCGTCTACTCAAAGATTTTAAAATGATATGCATATCGAAACCTTCCCCGGGATGAGTATACTCTAAATATGAAGTTAGGTTAATATATATCCAGCCGTTTTGACGTGATGGTGGAACAGACAAACAGACACGAAAAGTAAAAACCACCGATTCGGGCTTGAGTTGACCTAAAACGGATAAATATCTGAAGAAATGGCAAAACAAAAGAATTACAGACAGCGGACCCCTACAACTTTATTTATATAGATTATTCTTGTCAGAACTTCACATCTGCTTGGATACTCGTATCTGTATCTAGGGTTTGGTTATATTTCTATAGAAGACTGCCTAATTCCTTTGTATCGATCTAATGAAAGATCACTCGCGAGAATCTAACATGATTTAGTTTAATTTGAAGATTAAACGGCTCAATCTCAACACTTCAACTACCAATTATCTACTTAAAATAATAACTGCCTAACTGTATGATTTATTTGTGAAGCTTATCTCTTTTCCGTTGATTTTTGGGATAATTAATAATGCATCATTCATTCTCCGCTGCCGAGGGCGATCTCCATGCTACGTGACTGGATTTCCGGGGAATGTAATCTTCATTTACAAATAAACAGCTTTATCACCTTTATAACCTCATTCTTAAAAACCTCAAAAATTATCGTAAATGGGAAATGTACCCAACACAGATTTTTGGCCTTATGCGGAAAAAGCTCATCAAGTACACGGAAAAATCCTCTCCAATGACAAATCTGTCCTCAAATGTTTTAATGCACCCTAATGAATTCTTTGTAACTACGAAAACATCACGATGCATTAAGTACACTTGATCTGAATGTGAGTGCATTTTCTCGACATGATCGACATGATCGACATGTCCTAATATATTTTAAGAGATTTAAAAGAAAATTTCAATAAAAATATCACTACACCAACGTTTCCTAATCAAACCAAACCAACAGAAAGAACTAAACTGTTGCTTAGCACATCATGTTTACATTTCAACTAAACCGAACACGGCACCATTTTAGCTAATATTGATAGCTACTTTGAAGTCTGGTATATTGTAGTTGGTCTTGGTCATACTGAAAAATAGTTTGAGAATAATACGATATATCGCACCGTTGTAATTTTATCAGTTGCTGATGTTAGCCAAACAGGTTGCATCTTGGGCGAATTTAAATGGATTCCACTAGACGGTGTTGCTAAATCTGCACGTGGCTTAAAACCGGTTTGAGAACGATGCTGAGAAACCAACATCAAATACAAACACACTATAGCGCAGCTAAATCTGCACGTGGCTTAAAACCGGTTTGAGAACGATGCTGAGAAACCAACATCAAATACAAACACAACGTGGGTTCCAGCCGATGTCACTGTAGTGTACTTGCTATGAGGCGATCCTGTTATGACGGAAGTCCGTGTTCAAACCCCTCCCCTCGAGAAGCTTATTCCTAGATGGGTGCTCTCAAGCCCATATTAAGCCGTCCTTTTTCGACAATCTGGGCTGCCACAAGGACAAAGTTTAACACAAAAATCTTTAGAAAATGTAAACACATAGCAATAACACTAAAGCTACAAAATAGTCCGTGAACATGTATGTTACAATAAAGAAATCTACCAAAGTTAAGTACACAAAATTAACAGCCCAATACTAATATGGATAATTTTGAAAGGAACAAATACGTTATATCAAATTACAAAGAACGAATCGAGGAGCGTTGTTCACACAATGTAAACTGCAGCTGACAACGAACTGACTGGATACATTCACTTCGCGGGAGAACAGTTTTAGTAATATGATGGCCGTTACCATAGTAATGATCTCTTCAGGCTGGGTGATATTCAGTTGTATTAACGATCAATGTACCATTCTACCTGCATCTTTCAAAGCCAGTGCTGTAAATAGTTCTAGCTCATGTCAATTTACGTGGCGCAAAAATACTGTGAAATCAAATATACTGGGAAATCATTAACCATTAATTTTGTCCAGATAAGAAGATCATACTTTTACATTACTCCCATTTCCTGTCTCATAAAATCGGTTATTTATCATTTTACTATTGCAAGAGTATGATTCTAACTGGTGGCAGTTTCTATCGAAAAGTGGCTATTCAGTAACATTCAAAACAATTTGTTTGACAGTGTCAAATTGAAGTCATAATTTGTTCTCTTTTATTCCAACTAATACTGTTCAATATATGGGGTATCGTACGCTATCTACCTATAATGTCAGACACTGAAACCTATCTTCTGTAACAGTCAATACGCCCTATTAACTCATATATAAAGTTCCGTGACGATGGTATAGGAAAGGGCTAGAAATGAGAATCGCCTTGATCATAAATAAGCTACAGACCAGGCACTTCCCTGCTGTAAAAATGGCATACCACGCCAAAACATTTAGTGGGCTGTTGACAGTGAATTGCAAAACCTTGCAAACCACGATCTGTAGAATACAAGCTTAAAGATACACAACCCGTATTTCGCATTCACCTTACTTGGTCGATTTTCAATCCTGATTAGTGTAAAACATAATAATAATAATAATAATAATAATAATAATAATAATAATAATAATAATAATAAAAACCACACCCAGGTGGCTGGAGTGGGACAGTGATGACGATGAATAATAATAATAATAATAATAATAATAATAATAATAAAAGTATTCAGTTATTCGTATCGGAAGCACACTGTACAATATTGATTAAAAGGCTATGGGGCCTATATTACAAAATAATTTAAACGAATAACAAAGCTAAACAAGGACAGAACAACAAAAGACATCTACCTAGCATTTAGCCAAATCATGAAGCATTAGGTGTCGCAACACCAAGTCTTTCAACTTGATCTTCAACACATTCGCAAAACCTGGATGAACTTGGGAAGCTCGACTTTATCAAACTCATTCTGGATCTACCAACATCAGTACGGTCCAGTTCCTTGTCTGAATGGCCAGCATAACTAAGCCTGTTCAGTGATTGATTTCTAGTCAGTCCAGTGTTCCTCGTGACCTGGAAGTTGTTCAGATGGTAACACTGTAACTGTGAGATGAATATTCCTTGTCGTCCGTAGTCTTAACCTTGCTGCCCGAGTCGATTCATTCAGGCTTTCAGTTGTATAAAGGAAACTCCTCCTGGACTTCGGCCACTTTTGGACAGACTGCTACCGGACGAGTTGGCCGTGCGGTTAGGGGCGCACAGCTGTGAGGATGAATCCGGGAGATAGTGGGTTCGAACCCCAATGTCGGTAGTCCTGAAAATGGTTTTCTGCTGTTTCCCATTTTCACACCAGGCCATCTTAATTAAGGCTACGGCCGCTTCGTTCCCACTCCTAGGCCTATCTCATCGTCGTCATAAGACCTATCTGTGTCGGCGCGACGTAAAACAAATTGTAAAAAATTGTGAACAGACTGATACCCGTACAACTGGTACGTATCTGAAGCTACAGTTTTCGGATCTCTCATTCCTCGCCATTATTTTCCTTCTGATGCCGGGTGGAGCGATACATTTCAAACAGCCGGAGATAAGTCGGCATGTTCCACATAAGGAAGTATCTACTAGTTTGGCATGGTTGGACCTGTACCAAACAGGGTAAGCATAGTACTAGAGAGCCAAGGTTGTATGGCGCAGCATCTTTGGTAATGTACCCCGAATGGTTATTTCTAGCTGATACCTTCCATTCGTTGTTTATGCAGTTCCTTCCATAAGTGAGAACGTGGCCCATTGTTATACGTAAAAGTTGTTGGCTGTGGTTGAAATGTTTGTCCTTCGAAATCCCTTGCAATTTCCATGAAGCATACCTGTTCTTGATGTGGAAGGCACATACGAGGTATTGAGACTTTGGAGTTATAGGCTTCACTTGATTTTCTGCGGAACAGTGGTGGAGTTCAGCTAGTGCTTCTAGGAGCTTTTCTTCGACACGCTCGAAATGAGCTGGATGAGTTGTGTCTCATTTTTCCGCCTATACAAAGCTTGTGGTACTACCTGGGAAACGCTGGCCATTGGTAACAATATTGAAGAGGACTAGGGTAACAACCCTGCATTGGAGCAGAGTGTCCTTTTGTTTCCTCCAACGACTAAACTGACCTTGGAATTCGACAGAGATCTACGATTGTGAAGTAGATCTGCAATAAAAACAGTTCTCAGATATTCGTAATCTTCTTCTACCACTTTTTCCACACTTGTGGGGTCGCGGGTACGACCGTGTCGCACACTTGGATTTGGCCCTGTTGTCTGAATATGAAGAGAAAAGTGTTGGGGCAAACACAAATAGGCAGACCCCGAGCCCGGAGAGTCAATCAGACGCGATTAAAATCCCCGACGCGGCCGGAAATCGAACCCGGGACCTTCCGAACTGAAGGCCTCAACGCTGACGATTCAGCAATGAGGTCGGACAAATAATAATAATAATAATAATAATAATAATAATAATAATAATAATAATAATAATAATAATAATAATAATAATAATAATAATAATAATAATTAAGGACACAGGAAAATACGAACGAAAAATTCTTCGGAAGATTTATGGGGCAGTCAAGACAAATGACATCTGGATGAAGAGACCGCAGAACGACCTCTATGAAAAGATAAACGCTATTACAGATGAAATCAGAAAACGCCGAGCAAAATTTTACACACACATTTACAGAATAGACAACTCCAGAACGGTAAAGAAACTGTTCAACATCGTAACAAAGAATAAATGTGGTATGGAATGACTAAAAGAGGTTCAGAGTGACCTACACCAGATCAACATAGAGAATCTTGAGGACAGCACTGGGTGCCGAAATAAAATCACAAATGCAAAATTTGAGTCAAGAGTATCACGACAACCTGGGAAAAGTGGACAGAGAAGCGGAGGAGGAAGCATTCAGAGAGGATGACGAGATTTTGGGAAGAAAAGAGGAAAAACGCCCGAAGATGACATGTATTCAAGTTCAATCGCTCTCATTAAGGGGAACAATCGAGTATACAAACTAATAACAATAATAATAATACATACATACATGAAAGAAACAGGGCGAAACAAATAATTGCTGAATCCAAGAATAAGTAGTGGAAATATTTCTGTAATAACTTGGAAAGGCTACGTCAAGAGGCAGGGAAACCTTTCTGGACAGTAATAATCTTACAAAGGGAGGAAGAAAAGGAAATAAATAGTGTGGGATAGTACATATATCACACCCTCACACTATATGTAGAAGTGGGAGATGTTATTGTCAGTATTCGATTATTATTATTATTATTATTATTATTATTATTATTATTATTATTATTATTATTATTATTATTATTATTATTATTATTATTATTATTAGTATTTCAGTTGTATATTTTGTCATTTATATTTGTAAGCTGGGAGATATCCACATATGTAGCTATGAGTAATTTGTTTTGTACTAGGAAAACATTGCTATACTGACTTTGGTAATTTGTATGACTCATGCGGACATCCCAGTCTGATGAGTTGAGCTTGTTGTTGTACTAGGAAAGTTCTATGACTCATGTGGAACACCCGAGAGTTCGTTTATAACTTGGGACCAAGGAGAAGTTCAGGGTATGGTCTTGACAAGAGGATATACCATGATTGACTGGCGAGGATCTATCTCGGCGTATCATCTGAGAGGAACTTGGACATCACAGCGGAAAGGTACCACAACTGACACACTGTACGGGAATGAAATAGTGCTGATACACGGTACTGGATTGAGACTGCTGCACTATACTGGACTGGACTTCAAACGTTCGTGGAACGTAGTCTTGTTATGTTTGTGAAAAGTGACTGACATACAACTTAGGATTGTAGCATTTGTGGCGGCCTGGCATTATATGTTGGTGAAAGCTATCTCAGACTTTCCATAATTTATGTTCAGGTTCGACAAGCGTGTGTTGCTCAAATGTAGGCCCTATATATCTTTACAACAAGTGTTAAAGTCTGTGAACACAGTATTACGAGGTACAGTATCTGTGTGATGTTATAAATGCCGATTATGAGAAATGGCAAGTCGTGTTGATACAGAGACAGTGAAGGGTTCTTATATACATATATGTACATTGTTTAACGAACTAACTACAAATGGTGGCTTAGTTCTCGCTTTCGTTTTCACACTGTTTTCATTGTTGTTGTTGTTGTAAATATGGAGTCTTCCAGCAATCTTTTGTTTGTGTATTATAAGTGTATTTTGGTGTGTTGATGAGGTGCTCTTGCACGGTTTTTATTAAGAATATAGTTAGATATTTTAGAATCAGTGGAGTTATTGATGAACCTAGGTGCAGTTCCTACCTATTCAGCCGTTTTCAGAAGGTTAGGTAAGGCCTGAAGCAGACGTACCAGTACGCAGCATTATGTACACGCCTTGGGATATAAAGAATTATCATGCTCTAAATTCGAGGGATCCATTCTGGTGAACTCTGGCGCCCATACTACGGACATTTCGATTAACTATTTTTATTAATTTATTTCAAGTATTTTATGAAGTTTTTGAGTAATGTCATTTATTTACATATTTTTATTTATATAATATTCATGATTTTATTTATTAGTATTCATCAAATTTTTAAGTGTTTTGGGTAAATCAAGTGAACTCATAACAGAACCCAGGGAAACACTGGACAGGTGGAGAGAATATTTTGAAAATCTTCTCAACTTAAAAGGAAATATTTCTGATGATGTCGCAAAGAGCCGACATCATGGGGAGGAGGCCAATGATGTTGGTGAAGTTACTCTTGAGGAAGTAAAGAGGATGGTAAATAAACTCCATTGTCACTATACCGGGGGCACACCTTCTCTGTCCAGTTAAGCTGAGCACCTTCTATAAGGCTATCTACGTAATTGAACTTGAAATAATGTGATGCAAGATACTTGGGGTTGCAATTGTTAGATATCTCTACCATCGGTCTAAGTGACCCCTCTGGTGGGATTAAGGACAATTGATTCTTAAGATAATTTCAATTGACAAAGTTTTATAACCTTAGATTTTGAAGATTGTTTTGTTTATGTATCAAAGTTGTCAACACTCCTACTGCTTTCTTCTTCCTTAATTACTAACCAATCAGGAATTTTTGGAATATTTTATCTGTATGTTGTTGTATGTTGGGTATTCAGCCCGAAGGCTGGTTTTATCCTCTGTAGCTCCGCCAACAGCTGTCATAAATAGCCTAGGCGTCACTGAAGAGGCGTACTAGGGAAATGAGGAGTGAGGTAGTTTCCCGTTGTTTTCCTCACTGAGCCACAGTTGATATTACATATCAGTCTGCCAAGCCCACTGAAATGCATGCACCAACCGACCCTATGAGCGATATTTTCACACCATTCATAACAGGGACTGGCTGCATAAGGAATGGTATGACTAGCATCACTCATACCTCAGTCACTTTCATATTGTCAAAGCCAAGGATGAGAGTGAGACAGGTCAATGAAAGTAACAAATTTGATATAGCCCATACCAGAAGACATAGTGCACTGTAAATACTACATCTCGCCAGCAAAGGCGTATATTATATTTTATCTAGTCAATTAAAATTGGGGTGAATTAAGGCATCCAGCCTATCTGTAAAAAGTTCTGGAAACTTCCCCTCGAAATAATATAAAATCTGGGCGCTTTGGGGCCGTTTAACGCTCCGGTTTAATGAGTGCGGCGTGTTATTCCGAGGCAGGGGCCGAAGGTCGGTGTTCGAAAGGCGTAACAACTCAAGGGAATGGCAGAAATTTCTTAACATGTGATTGCTCCGGCAGATAACTTGAGGGAAAGGTTTCAAACCTCTTTCATTTGATGTAAAGTTCTAATTCAATGGTTTAAATGTAGATTTTCGACAAGTGTGAGGACTCTGTTCAAATCCCTGCTGGGAAATACGTAAACTAAGGGAACAAAGAGTGATCACCCTCCATTGGTTCCCACTCAACTTGGTATGGGGTAACTAAAGTTTTCTAAACTCTTAACACATTTTTTTCATTTAATATTACGTGTTTAGTCACCCCTCTGTAGCATAGGCTTAGCCTCTGCAACTACGGTCCATAAGCCCACTTATAGTTTTTTTTTTTTTTTGCTAGGGGCTTTACGTCGCACCGACACAGATAGGTCTTATGGCGACGATGGGATAGGAAAGGCCTAGGAGTTGGAAGGAAGCGGCCGTGGCCTTAATTAAGGTACAGCCCCAGCATTTGCCTGGTGTGAAAATGGGAAACCACGGAAAACCATCTTCAGGGCTGCCGATAGTGGGATTCGAACCTACTATCTCCCGGATGCAAGCTCACAGCCGCGCGCCTCTACGCGCACGGCCAACTCGCCCGGTACTTAAGGTTTTAAGAGTTTTTTCTAAAAGGAGGGCAAGTGTTTCGCCTTCTAGCCTTTTGTTCATAGTCGATCATGTTAAACCTCTAATTTTTTTATTAAGGTCATTTGGAATGGGCACTCATTGCCCCTGTTTTAATTTTAATTGTTTAAAAGTGTATAAAAACTGTTGATCAGAAGTGACATTATTTGGAATTTGTCATACATAACCATGTGAGAAACGTGTGCCTTTGAGAGGCTAGACTATATTAACTTTTGGAGCTCAGGTTCCCAGGCTATGTAAATTAGTGGAGCAAACATGCTCTTATAAAATAATGTATCTTTTCAGAGCTATAATGCTCAATCCCTGTATATTATCGTGTGGTTAGTTCTCTCTAGTTTTCTACCCGGTTTTTGGACTTATAGTCCGCTGTTGTTATCAGAGCTGACGATTTCATTAATATCGTATGTACAGTAACTGCTATTTATTCTAAATCTTATATCTATCAAATTTTAAAGTCAAAAAATAAGGGAAGGAAAGAAATAAAATTTAAAAATGTGGTGCCTTAACTTATGCTCTGGTCATATCCTTGTCCGCTCATTCACCCCTGGAAACTTTTTACACCCCTGCGTTCCATCAAGTTCCCGTATCAGTCAAAAAGCAGCAGGAGTAGATGAAATTAGATCTGAAATGGCGAAATATAATGGGAAGGCAGGGGTGAAACGGCAAGGTAACTTCTGATCAATCAGTGACTGCTGATCTGCGTTTACGGCAGTCGCCCAGATGGCAGATTTCCTATGTGTTGTATTCCTAGCCTTTTCTTAAATGATTGCAAAGAAATTGTAAATTTATTGAACGTCTCCCTTGATAAGTTATTCCAATCCCTAACTCTCCTTCCTATAAACAGATATTTTCTCCAATTTGTCCTCTTGAATTCCAACTTTATCTTCATGTTGTTATCTTTCCTACTTTTAAAGACGCGACTCAAACTTATTCGTCTACTGATGTCATTCCACGCCATCTCTCCACTGACAGCTTGGAACAAACCACTTAGTCCAACGGGTCGTCTTCTTTCTCCAAAGTCTTCCTAGCCCAAACTTTGCAACATTTTTGTAACGCTATTCTTTTTTTCGGAAATCGCCCAGAACACATTGAGCTGCTTTTCTTTGGATTATTTCCAGTTCTTGAATCGGGTAATCCTGGTGAGGGTTCCCATACACTGGAACCATACTCTAGTTGGGGTCTTACCAGAGACTTATATACCCTCTCTTTTACATCCTTACTACAACTCCTAAATATCATCATAACCGTGTGCAGAGATATGTACACTTTATTTACACTCCCATTTATGTGATTACCCCAATGAAGATCTTTCCTTATATTAACACCTAGGTACTTACAATGACCCCCAAAAGGAACTTCCACCCCATCAGCGCAGTAATAAAAAAACTGAGAGGACTTTACCTATTTGTGAAACTCACAACCTGACTTTTAACCCCGTTTATCATCATACAATTTTCTACTGTCCATCTGACAACATTGGACAATGCTGTCATGATTAAGATTAAATGTAACAAAGACTTTTCAGTCTGTCAAACACACAGCAAATACAATGTAAATTAAAACACTATAAACATATCTGTAAAACACACACTAACATACAAAGAATGACATGTTTCGTTCTAAAAGAACATCCTCAGATTCTATCAAATCACTTAAAAACAAGCTTATATATGTACAGTATTGTTTACGTAGCGTAAACTTGTATGTACATATATAAGCTTGTTTTTAAGTGATTTGATAATCTGAGGATGTTTTTGTAGAACGAAACATGTCATTCTTTGTATGTTAGTGTGTGTTTTACAGATATGTTTATAGTGTTTTAATTTACATTGTATTTGCTGTGTGTTTGACAGACTTAAAAGCCTTTGTTACATTTAACTAAGTCAACACTGGAAAACATGGCTTCATTTTTAACAAATGATTAAGATTTTCAGTATGCGCCAGGTAATTGAAAAATGCTACGAGGGGAATGAAGAGTTACGTTCACGTTATGTGGATCCAGAAAAGGCGTATGACAGAGAACCGAGGGAATAAACGTTATCCGTACTGGGAACTATGCGATTAAGTCGTTATGTTGACAATTGGTCTGCAGTGCGAATCGATGCTAGAATGAGTTCCTGGTTCAAGGTACTTACAGGGGTTAGAAAAGGTTGTTGTTCATAGTTCACATGTACCATCTACTGATAGATAAAGTATGGATTCATTGATGTGGAAATGTAGTAAGTAATTCGATCTATGCAGACGATTTGGTTTTAATGGCAAATTGAGTCGAAAGCCTTCAGTCTAATATCTTAGAACTTGAAAGTAGATGCAATGATTATGATAAAGAAATTAGAATTCCCAAGATTGAAATGATGTCAATAGGAAAGGAAACTGAGAGAACTGTATGTCAAGTTGGAAAAATAAAGCTGAAACAGGTAGATCATTTCAAGTATTTAGGATATTTATTCTCCCAGGATAGTAGTATAGTAAGTGAGATTGATTCAAAGTGGAACGAAGCTAATGCACTGAACTCACAGTTGCGATCAACAGTATTGTGTAAGAAGGAAGTCAGCTTACTTACGAAACCATCTTTTCAGCGGTCTGTTTTCAGACCAACTTTGCTTTACGGGAGTGAAAACTAGGTGGACTCAGGATATCGTAAGTTAGAAATAACAGACCTGAAAATAGCGGGAATGATCGCTGGTACAAAACGTGTGGGAACAATGGTAAGAGGGCTCTCAGAATGACGAGATAAAGTCTGATTTAGGAATGAACTCGATTGGTGAAGCTGTACGCATAAATTGGCTCCGGTAGTGAGGTCATGCGAGGCGAACGGAGGAAGGTAGGTTACCAAGGAGAATAATGGTCTCAGTCATTGAGGGTAAGAGAAGTAGAGAGAGGCGAAGACGACGAGGGTTGGACTTAGTTTCTAATGATGTAAAGATAAGAGGTATAGCATAGCACTAAGCGAGGCCACATTGCTAGTTACAAACAGAGAATGATGGTGGCATAACAGTCTATAATGGAGATGTATGTTTTTATTATTATTATTATTGTTATTATTATTATCATCATCATCATCTGTTTACCCTCCAGGTTCGGCTTTTCCCTCGGACTCAGCGAGGGATCCCACCTCTACCGCCTCAAGGGCAGTGTCCTGGAGCTTCAGACTCTTGGTCGGGGATACAACTGGGGAGAATGACCAGTACCTCGCCCAGGCGGCCTCACCTGCTATGCTGAACAGGGGCCTTGTGAAGGGATGGGAAGATTGGAAGGGATAGACAAGGAAGAGGGAAGGAAGCGGCCGTGGCCTTAAGGTAGGTACCATCCCGGCATTCGCCTGGAGGAGAAGTGGGAAACCACGGAAAACCACTTCGAGGATGGCTGAGGTGGGAATCGAACCCACCTCTACTCAGTTGACCTCCCGAGGCTGAGTGGACCCCGTTCCAGCCCTCGTACCACTTTTCAAATTTTCGTGGCAGAGCCGGGAATCGAACCCGGACCTCCGGGGGTGGCAGCTAATCACGCTAACCACTACACCACAGAGGCGGACTATTATTATTATTATTATTATTATTATTATTATTATTATTATTATTATTATTATTATTGTCTGATCTTCGCAAATAATAATAATAGTCTCCACCAGTTGTATCCTTTCTCTACAGTGTCGGGTATGAAGTAGGATGAATCTTCGTAGCGAGTTCTTACGAACGGATACACTTTCAGATGTCAACCTCATCAGTGGAGTCAATGAGATGAAATGAATAGCGTTATGCATGATAACATGAAGGGAGGGGGTGAAACCCGGTGCTGTCACATATCCTACTCCTGTTGAATAGCATCAAGGGGTCTGCTCACCGTTAACCTAAAACATACCTACCTCCAGTGTTGACAACTTATATTTTCAAGATCCGCTAATTAGTACTAAAAATCCGCTAAAATTCCGCCAAGAAATCCGATCTCAAATAATGAGCAATAAAAATGAGCAATAATAATAATAATAATAATAATAATAATAATAATAATAATAATAATAAGTAAATGTCTGCACTCACCTGATCTGTGAGTTTACTGGGATTAACCCCCTCCCTGCGAGCCGGCGAGCTAAAACTTGTAGGCGTTTTAATGCCGGGTGCAATCTAGGTGAATCCCCTACCTCAAGGGCCGTACACAGAACAGGCCAGTTCAAACGGTCTTCCTTCATAGCATGAAATAATATAAATGCTACTCTCTCAGCTTCATCATCTGTCGTCATTCGTCAACGAAGAGATAAGTACCCTTTCCCCACGCATTACAAATTTATGATACCATGATCTCATAACATCAAATCCAAATAATGTTTATCCCTCATGTGACTGATAGCTCCTGACAAGAAATGCGGAATAGCTCGGAGACAGACTGGAGTACAAATTTTAAAAAAACGTAAAACGGATAAAACACTGAATTCCACTATAATACTGCAAATCTAGAATTCCACCAAAAAATCCGCTGTCCGCCAAATTATGTAATTCTCCGCCGACAGTCTTCTGATTACGTCAAATTTAGCGGAAAATCCGCTAAGTTGGCAACACTGCTACCTCTTCTCTCTCGCTCCATATGAATACTGCGGAGAAGTTTGAAACTGAATCCAGAGTTCTGACACGAAATCTAGTGATTATAAATTGTATATTATAGCCATTCTACCCTGACTGCCAACATTCTGATAATGAAAATGCTTTCGACCAACGACTATTGAACTTGAGGGTTAACGATAATGGCCCCCAGATAGATGCTAATAATAATAATAATAATAATAATAATAATAATAATAATGAAAAGGACCTTCTCCTGGATGAATGGTTCAGACTGTAGAAGCGCTGGTCTTTTGAGTCGAAGTTAGCAGGTTCGATCCCGGCTCAACCCGTTCATATATTAAGGTGCTCAAATATTATTTTAATTATTAAATCGAGCTTCGACCAAACCTGGGCGTTGGCTTGAGAGCCACTTTCTTTTTCCCCTCTCTAACTGTTATTCATTACCCCCCTCTCAAGTTAGGAACACCAAAAGACATGTTATTAGAGGGACAAACTTTATCAGTGTAGCGGATTCCGTGTCATTAAGCTGTCTCTTACCACCCAACTTTTTCAAGGAAGTCACATTTCCTGCATAATGATAGCTTAAAGGGAACATGAGCTCCTATTTGACTGAGACAAGATTCGAGCAAGGGAGTGGAACGTAGGGAGCTGTCACCTCAACAGCAACAAGGATCGTAATTCTCGTTAATGCAGTATTAGATAATGCTGGAAGTACATATGGACGGGCCAGATGTGTGGCAGGACTAGTTCCATGTACAGGATGCATTAAACTTGCCGCTGGAAGAGAAATGTGTTGGGCCAGTGCGTCAAAATGAACCTTTGACAAGACCAAATTAAATTCTCAAGGAAGTAGTACAGTACATTAAGGCCAAGCACCAGTAGAAGTAGAGAGCAGCTTACACACATGAGATATGAGGCAACGGTACCTAAGGCAACTTAACTTTCGAGAGAGTGCCCGACGTGTATGTTTATCGCCGAACAAAAGGTCAGCGCATGGGCATTGTGTCAAACGAAAGAAAATATACGAGCTGTCCTGAACAACGGAGTAAAACAGAGTACATAATGCTCTAATGACAGGCTTTCTTATCCAGTCGCGCAAATTTGAAAAGTAGTCCCTTGTAAACAAAGAAAAAGCATATCTACCTCTTCTCTCTCTCTCTCTCTCTCTCTCTCTCTTACACACACACACACACACACACACACACAGACACACACACGCGCACACACACCGATAAAATAGCCAGAAATGGAATCTGCACTAATAGGCTATACCCAGACTGTGAGTTTGTTTATAAGTAACAGGTAATCTCAGAAACCAACGTACCGATTTAGAAAATTCATTCCTCAGGTGACAGATATTATCATTTCCGGTAACATAGGCTACGTATCGTTCGTTCGTTCGTTCGTTCGTAATCTGTTTACCCTCCAGGGTCGGTTTTTCCCTTGGACTCAGCGAGGGATCCCAACTCTACCGCCTCAAGGGCAGTGTCCTGGAGATTCAGACTTTGGGTCGGGGATACAACTGGGAAGAATGGCCAGTACCTCGCCTAGGCAGCCTCACCTGCTATGCTGAACAGGGGCCTTGTGGAGGGATGGGAAGATTTAATGGGACAGGCAAGGAAGAGGGAAGGAAACGGCCGTGGTCTTAAGTTAGGTACCATCCCGGCATTTGCCTGAGGAGAAGTGGGAAACCACGGAAAACCACTTCCAGGTTGGCTGAGGTGGGAATCGAACCCACCTCTACTCATTTGACCTCCCGAGGCTGAGTGGACCCCGTTCCAGTCCTCGTACTACTTTTCAAATGTCGTGGCAGAGCCGGGAATCGAACCCGGACCTCCGGGGGTGGCAGCTAATCACGCTAACCACTACACCATAGAGGCGGACTAGGCTAAGTATCATCCCGGAATATCAAAGAGTTCCCGCGAGAACCGTGATTTAAAGAAAAAATTGGCTGCAATAATGAATCTCAAAGTTTGCATGTTTGCTCACGTAAAAATGATTTGATTGATGGAGCTCAAATCTTTGGTTAACACACAGGCTACTTATTATCACGCTATCTTTTAAGTGGACTATGTTGCGAGAAAAATGAAACAATTCAGAGGAAAACGTACGCTTGGGACCCTTAAAAATTTAATTCGCGGCCTCAACGGTCAGTACTATTGAACAAGGGTGCATCAAGTGGACCCAAAATTCGATTTCCCAGAAACAAAATACATGATTTTTTTCGTATTTCTACTAATTTTCAGGGAAACATGTTCTGCAGTGTTTTGGCGCATTTTTTCTTTCACGTAAAACTACTTGGCGGACCGTGCTCAAATTTGGCAAACATACAAGTGGAACCTCTATTTAACAAGGTAGTGGGCTACTTACCATTATAGTCTATCTTAAGGGGGTCCTCTGAAGCATGTCAAAGGAAAATGTACGCCTGGGACCCTTAAAAGTAAATACCCTGCCTTCACGGTTAGTATTAAATAACGGATTCAGCGAGTGTACTTGAAATTAAATTTCCAAGAAAAATGCTTCTAAGCATTTCCTTCGTAATTCTAACAGTATTCCAGAAAAAGATGCGTCTGTGTTTTATTATCATACTGCCACTTAAGCGGACCGTGTAGCGAAATAACACGTGCAGCAAGTCAGAGGAACACGTACGCGTGGGACTATTAAAAGTGAATAAGCTGCCTGAACGGTTAATGTACACAGGTGTACTTAAAATTTGATTTGCCAGAAAAACTTTTACATAAATTTCCTTCGTAACTCTAATAATTTCCCAGAAAAAATGTTCCTATTTTGGCGCATATGTCTGAGGGATGGAGTGTGATGTCCTTACTTTGAACGAATAGACTAAGCCACAAAATGGTGGAATCTGTACTATTTAATTCAAGAAATACTACACACATTCGTGTATGATTCATGGCGTCCACTCACCCTCTCGCGTTTTCTTTACTTTTTACAGTGACCAAGTACAAGCCATATATAACTGATTCCGCTTCAATTTGAGGACAATACCCTAGTGCCGCGTGTGAGTGCCTTTGATTGGCCAGGAACTTAAATAAATTAAACAATTGACTAAACAAAATAAAAACGCACTCGGTCAGCTATCACGACATAGATGTCCAATATAATATAATATAATATAATATAATATAATATAATATAATATAATATAATATAATATAATATAATATAATATAATATAATAAAATATAACAGAGATCGTTTTAACAATCACTAACTCACAGCCTTCCTGATTCTTAATATACTCCAAGTTGTTAAGACAAATTTTAATAATAATAATAATAATAATAATAATAATAATAATAATAATAATAATAATAATAATAATAATAATAATGTTATTTGCTTTACGTCCCACTAACTACTTTTTACGGTCTTCGGAGACGCCGAGGTGCCAGAATTTAGTCCCGCAGGAGTCCTTTTACGTGCCAGTAAATCTACCGACACGAGGCTGTCGTATTTTAGCACCTTCAAATACCACCGGACTGAGCCAGGATCGAACCTGCCAAGTTGGGGTTAGAAGGCCGACGCTTTAACCGTCTGAGCCACTCAGCCCGGCAAGACAAATTTTAGCAAACGTCTTGGAAACATTCTGTTCTTTAGGGAAACGTTTTACATACGCAGACCAATTATCCCACATGAAAATCCACAGCCTGTTTCCAGTCATTCGACCGGGTCAGGGATGGAATGAATGAAGCCCCCATCTAGCAGCGAGAATAGGAAATGTGCCGGCTGCCGAAGCCTGTCGCACTCCTATGGGGCAATGATAAATGACGGATAGATGAAATGAAATAAAGTGTTACTGGAGAGTGTTGCTGGAATTAAATATGCCAGGGAAAACCGGAGTACCCGGAGAAAAACCTGTCCCGCCTCCGCTTTGTCCAGCACAAATCTCACATTTAGTGACCGGGATTTGACCACCGTATCCAGTGGTGAGAGGCCGGCGCGCTGCCGCCTGAGCCATGGAGACTCTTATCCCACACATATATATTCTATCCTAATAATTAAATTAATATTTTGATCGCCCTGTGGATGGGGGCGGTAGAATAACACACATGGTATCCGCTGCCTGTCGTAAGAGGTGACTAAAGGGGACCCCAGGGGCTCTGAATTTTGGAGGGTGCGTTGGCGACCACGGAGCCCTTAGCTAGTCCTGGCATTGCTTCTACTTACTTGTGTCAAGCTCCTCACTTTTATATATCCTATCGACCTCCATTGGTCAACTCTTGTTCTTTTCTGACCCCGACGGTTTTAGGGAGTCATTCAATTTTACGCCCTTCGTGGCCCTTGTCTTTCTTTGGCCGATATCCTCATTTTTTGAAGTGTCGGATCCCTTCCATTTTTCTCTCTGATTAGTGATATATAGAGGATAGTTGTCTAGTTGTACTTCCTCTTAAAACAATAATTACCACCACCACCACCACCACCACCACCACTTTTTCCTTTGAATTCTTACTTACGTGGATACTTGAAGAAAACGCTTTCTCTCCATTCGCAGATCCTTTAATACTTTGGGTAAACAACAGGAAAAATCTTTTTGAGGATGTTGAAAGGCAGTGGAAAGTGAGTGTCTGCCATTAATTACCATCACCACCACCACCACCACCACTTTTTCCTTTGAATTCTTACTTACGCGGATACTTGAAGAAAACGCTTTCTCTCCATTCGCAGATCCTTTAATACTTTGGGTAAACAACAAGAAAAATCTTTTTGAGGATGTTGAAAGGCAGTGGAAAGTGAGTGTCTGCCATTATAATGAAAACTCCCCAACTAGGTTGTGATTGGCAGTAGGAAAGGGGCCCTTTCCATTATAATAAAAATTCCCTAACTCGATTTTCATATGACAAACGATATATGGACTTCCCCGTCGTATTTTGGGATAACGCTAAGAGTTATGCAGTTCAGTAATATCTTACAACGTGTATTTATTGAGAAGAATATTTTCTTTAGGTGAGTCTTCTTCTGAGGCCGTCTAGTGATCATGGTGGAGATCTTTTCTAGTTTTCGATTTCCCGTATCAGACGTGCGGTGTTGAGGATCTCGAACCACTATCAGAGGTTCTGCGCCCAGGATAATCTCATCCGCCCATGTTCACGATTCTCTTCTATCCCGCTTTCTATGTCCGGTGTGACTGACATAGGTTGTTTTAGTGAATTTTACGAGGGTTAAGAGTTTCGGACGAAATTTCAAATTAATTACAATACAAAACCTATTGAAGCCTTATCAAGTGTTAGATTCTAATTACTTATTTTGAAAGAGGTGAACAAATGCCTTTCATTTTTCCATAATCCATTATATAAAATTTGTGAACTATAAGTAAGTTTAATATTTACATAAAACGTATTTGATATTCTATTATTCACGCACATACGTGCCTTTATCATATTGACCTTAGATGTCTGGAATATTTGAGAGTTGGAAATAGATGAACAAGTCCCTAATACAAGTGGATAACGTAAGATCAATATGATAGCAGCGATAGCTAGAATTTTTGTCTCTAGCAAATTGACTTACATGACTTAAGTGTTGCAACATATTTTAATTCACGAAGAATTGACTGAACAACACCTTGATTTCATTTCTATGCAATCACATTCTATGTTTATTGTACTGTATTTTGAGTGATAGTTTTGTAGAACGTAATAGGATGAATGATTATAAAAAGAAAGAAAGCGTGTAGTTTTACGTGACTGTTGATACGTGATCATAGCCAAGTGACACCCGAATCAATGAGGCGTGGTTTTCATTTAAAAGTCCCACATGCATTGACCGTTACTGCGAACCACGGTCACTGGTGAATGATTATAGAGTTGTAAAGCCTGATTTGTCATCCATACCATCGTTTGCAGCATTTCACTTCAAGGTTTGGCACGGAGAATACATTCATTAGCTGATTTCTTACCAGTCATGTCTTCAGCTGCCATCCCATCCTTATAAATCACTAATTATGGCTTCTAGATAAAAGTCAATAGCAATGGTAATAACTGGTGTAACGGGATCTGATGATACAAGCAACGTGATCTTAACAACTTTATTGTCTGATGTTATACAACATTCTTGAACATGATGTTCACTGTAACGTCTGAGGTCCTTGTTTCTGGATTCACGCACCTCTTCATGAAATCGCCCAATGGGCAATATTGCAGTTTATATTACACAGGACCCACGAATTAGTATTTCATAAACGTAAAGAGGCACGTAGAACGAAGGATACTACTCAATCAATAGTGTGGGATTACTTGGACAAAATTTATAAAAGGCTTCTGTGTTAGTATGGAAGCCGCTTGAAACTTCTTTCAGGATGGTCTCAAGCGGTTGTATTAGTACAATATTGATTTGATTAATAGCAGTGCTATTTATTTCTTCATACAGTTCGCGGCGGGTAATGGTAAGTTCGTGGCAAGAATCTGAAAAAGTATGCAAAAACGAGCACTCTCTGAGTTTAATATTACAAACTACATTAATATTTTCCTTTTGTAATATTTCCAGACCTCCACCTTTGCTGACAGATGTTGCAGGTGTAAGTCAATTTAAAAATCAGTTGATAATTTCATTATGTACACATATATAAGATAAATAGAGAAGTCATAGTTCAACTTTTTCTTCTAATTATGTTTAAATGTAGTAGTATTAATATAATAATGCTCTTGCACTCTACATTCAAAACAAATGTGAACAAAAATACTCTGAAACCAGTAAGTCCTGGCCTAGCTGCATTTTCATAACGTTTCTTATGCCTCAAATTTGGCTGTGCCAGAGATGACAATTTGAAAAGTAAGAGATGACGTAGGCAATAAGGGATATCCAAACTGTTTATGTATCAAGGGTAAATGAACATTTTATTATACACTATAAGCAGATTGGAATAAAATATTTCCAGCTATATTGAGGATTCGTCCCCCTGTGCATTGCCACTCTCGTCATCAGAAAATATTTAGCTTTCAGACTAAGTCATGAAACTTATAAATTCGCGTCCTTATCAATCCAAGCAAAATTACAATATTATCGTATGGTGGTCAGAGCACAGTGTCTATATGCGGCGGAAACCATGGCAAGAGTAATGGACCCAGTCTTTAAAAAAGGGGAAAAGAGATTCCTTAGTAAAATCTTAGGTCCTAGAAAGTCACTACATTCACAACCCATCTTCCGTTGGAGACCAAGTTGGGAACTTATGAAAAAGTTGAGAAGATAACAACTACTATGAGAAAAAGAAGACTATCATTTCATGGGCAAATTAAGAGGATGAATCCAAAGAAACGGCCGTACAAGATGCCTTAGTCCACAAGAAAAGGGGAAAGCACAACATCTACTACTTAAGGAGGTTCACAAGGACTTGAAAGAAGTGGGGATCCAGGAGGGAGATATACAGGAAAGAACAACTTTCAGAAAGAAAATTGTGGGAATGAGAGAAGCGCCGGAGAAACTCGTCAAGTCACGTAACGTCTTGGTTGAAGAGCGCATAAGGAACATCAGGAAGGAGTGTAAAGAAAAGGGTATGTTTGAGAGAGAGAGAGAAAATCTGGTGTATTGTGCAAACGTGGTCCACAGATGACCTAATACGTAGACGACAGTTTAAAAAGTAAGAGATGATGTAGGCAATAAGGGATATCCAAACTTATAGACATGATAATGTATAGGCTTTTGAGCTTATGTCGTGTCAAGAAAATAAGGTGAAATTCTTAACGTTTACGGAGAACTGTGCTCTGCGTCCTCAGAAGAAATCTCGAAAGTCCACGAGAAAGAATTCTTAAACAATGACACTTTTAATTTGGACATTTCATCTTCATGTGAGTTACTGAATAGTAGTTGAATAATCAACACGGCCTAATACCCGAGAAGAAGATCGAAGCTTGTCAGTTGATATCGGCTGTCAAAGCCTGCGCCAAAGAAAAATGGAACTATTGTGAAAAGAAGCCAAAAGATATGTCAGTAACGATGCAGTTAAGAAAGGAATTGCGTGAATTTCTACAGGGCATTCTGTTAGCCAATGAACATATTTCTCAAGCACACCCTAGGATCAAGGTACCGACAGATCCCTAGTTCGAGCTCCGGGCTTGTTCAAGTGGAACAGTTATTAATTGCTTTGTCCTTTCGCAAGCGTATGTAGCCTACCAGGTGAGAGGTGACCTTTACCCAACATCTCTGTAGCAGCAGCCAACCGTGACACCAGGTGGCCATCAGAAACTTCATTAACAGTCTCACTGCATCGCTTTCATTATCTTCACTACACAACTTCCTGCCTTTTCCCTCGGAATAGTAATTGGATTAGACCAGTGTTTTACATACACCTTAAATCATCAATCGGGATCGAAGGAGGGCAGAAGTATTTTCTGTTGAATTTAGGGAGAGTTGCCATGTAGTTTACAATGGGTCGCTGAAATGGCGATTGAAAGCTGAATTGCTTCGCGCGATAGAGTTATTATTATTATTATTATTATTATTATTATTATTATTATTATTATTATTATTATTATTATTATTATTATTATACTCCTTAGCTGATTGATCAGCCATGAGGTCTTCGGTTCAGAGGGTCCCGAGTTCAGATCCCGACCGGGTTGGGGATTTTAATCTCGTATGATTAATTCTTCCTTCTCGGGGACTGGGTTTTTCAGTTTTTCCCAACAATGTCCGATTAATATTCAGACAAATCACCACACTACCAACCAACCACTGAAACCCCCAATAGTGATTACATCCCTCCACATAGGGTTGACATCAGGAAGGACATCCGGCCGTGAAATAAAATAAAATCCACATATAAAACATAGTTCCCCTCCGCGACCCCATATGTGTGAGAAAACCGGTAGAAGAAGATTTAGATTGTTATTATTATTATTATTATTATTATTATTATTATTATTATTATTATTATTAAAGAAATATCGTGGCTCGCAGAGGGATAAGAAGCGTGAGGTATCAATGGCTGGACAAGGAATTATCTAGAGCAGAAATTAACACAACAAATTTTGAAATATTATTTCTTTCCTCTTTTTTCTTGTTCAAAATTTGAGGAATAGAAAATGTGAATGAATGACAACAATATTCATGATCTCGTCAGCTCTGGTAATATAGTGGACTTAGAAGTCCGAATATCAGGTATAAAACTTGAGAGAATTAGAAATAGTTAAATTACACAGAAAAGAGCCGAATTGCTCTTGCCAGGTACAATATTTTATAAGATCAAGAAATGCTCCAGCAAAGTACACTTCGTAGGAGTCTACGCTCCAATGAAGCCTCGCAGAGGCATCAATTTGTTATGGCGCACTAAAGTATCTACATCAAATTGCCTCGATGTGGGCGTATCTATTGCTAATATATTTAATATACCAGACGTTCTCCCAAAGAGAACTAACGCCAGGAAACCATTGTACACAGATATAAATGTTCAGGGGCATAATTTCCCATACTGAGTGGCCTTAGTATAAAAAGAAAAGGTTGTACATGACCGGCTAGGAGGCGGAACACTTGCCCTTCTTATAGAAATAGTTAAAACCCTAAATGGGCTTATGGCCTAACAATACAGATGCAGTCCTATACTATACAGGGGGTGACGAAATGAGAAACGTTAGTGCCGAATAAGTTTTAACAAATTTAGAGGTTTGCTACTGCTACTACTAAACGTTTTCATTCCTCCCCTGAAGGGGGAGGCGGGCCTCTTAGACGGTGACGCCGTCTCTCAGGCCGGGAGATTTGTTACGGTGAAGGAGATGTGCGGAGAAGGTGAGGAGGGGGGGCGGCCGTGGCCAATACTACGAACTGTCCCGGCATTCGCCTTAGTGCAGGAGAATGGAAAACCACGAAAAACCATTCTCAGGACAGCCGACGGGTGGGCCCAGACGTGATGTCCGGCACTGTGCCCCAGGCCCGTCTCCCGAATGCAGAGGCGAAGAGCCAAGGTAGAGCCGTGGCCAACTTTCCTCTGCTCGGTTGGCCGGTCAGAGTACAGAGCTGTTGGACCACGGGCAAGCCGTGGCCTCTTAAGGGACGAAACCCAAGGGCCGAAACCCACTCTGCATCTACCGACATAGAGGTTTGAAAACTTTAGTCACCCCATGCCAAGCTGAATGGGAACCGACAGAGGGTAATCACTCTTTGTTCTATTACATTACAAATTTCCCAGTAGGGAACAGAACAGAGTTCTCAGACTGGCCGAAAATTCTATATTCAAACCAACAGATTTAGAAATTTGCATTCAATGAAAGAGGTTCAAACCTTCCTCTCACACTATCCGCAGGAGCTATCACATATCTATGAAAACTCTGCCATTACCTTGAGTCGCTTGCCTTCCTCACGCAGGCCGCGCTCCTGCCTCCCTTCGGACAGGCTGCACTCAAATGACTGGAGCAATTAAGACAATACGGCCCTAAAGCGCCCTGCTTTTATAGTATTTTAAGGACAAGCTTCCAGAACTCCTTACTGATAGACTGGATTCCTATACACACACCCCGGTTTTAATCGGCTAGAAAAACTATTTACAAGTTTTTGATATTGATCACAATCGAAGAGGAACCGGCTGAAGTGTAACTTCAATACATCTACAAAACAATCGTCAGAACCAAAGGTTTGCCAACTGCAAAAAAGAACGTTCCTGCATGAAATAATTATTCATCGCTCTAGAGGGAGCAATTAAATCGATGGTAGAGACATCTAACAGTTGAAGACCGAAGTATCTTGTAGTACAACAGTTACAGTTTGTTTAGAGAAGGCGCGCAGTTTAACTGGCCGGGGAAGGGATACCCCCGGTATAAGAATAATTATTATTAATAACAACAAGCAGATTGCAATAGGAAGTTATTGCAATAGCAATGTGCATTAGCATAACAATGGAATTAAATTAAAACATGAATTCCATAAAGACAACACAGAATTCAGCAGATAATAAAATTATAATAAAAGATAATAAATAAACAAATTAATAAAATATAATCCCAGAAATAATTTAAAAACGTAAAATATGTCATGTTAATGAGAAAATAAACACGGTGGGACAAGAACAAAATACGTGATAATTAATAATACGGGCAATGTAACATAATACTAAAAATCAATCGCAATTGCAATTACGGAATCGACGGGAATTAACCTAAACTGCAACGTAATGTCACTCAGAAATTCACTCAAAATTTCCAAAATATTCCACTACAGGTAGTATAATATAATAATTACAACGCATTCACATCCAAATTCACAAACTACTCAACTATTTTCAACTCTTTAATCGTACAATTTATAGTAGATAAGCAGTACAACGATTTTTAATGCTATTTGTTCCGGGGAAAGAAAGGAATGTTAGGAACCTGCGTGTATTTGGAAACTGCGGAAGTGTAAAGTGTTGAAGTGTTGAACAACACAAACATCCAGTCCCCAGGCGAGGGATATTAATCATTTACAACTAAAAGCCCCGGACCCGGCTGGGAATCAAACCCGGGCCCCCCTACACCGTGGGGCCGGACAGTACAATGATTACTGGTACTACTAACTTGGCATCGAGAGTACATAGAGATCTACACATTATTTATAGGTTAATGGCGTCTTTTGTCGTCTCTATTAATAAACGAAAATTCTGGGATTACTGTACGGACAAGATGTAAAAGCCATGAAGTTCCCAAAGGGAAGTGGAAGATAAAGCCTTCTACAATTCGTGACCTCAGTACGTAGTAGTATAAACTGTTTAGCTCTATGTCCAGCCACCTTTTGCTCCAGGAATTAACCTGATACTCACTGTGGGTGTATGCTACATGAACCTCATAGATATATGGCCCATCAGAAGTGATTTCCTAATTTGTTCCTCTTCCTAGCAGGAAATAGAATCGATGTGCTTTTAGCTGAACTGAGCACATAGTTACCACTAGGCAGCTCCTATAATTTGACTAATGAATTTGATGTCAGTAGAGGAAAGTGTAGAAATGAAGTTGGTGTGCAGTACGTATACGATATCAAAGTCATACGCGGAATGATCACGAAGGTTCTTACAGATATTTTTTTTAAATTCAGGTTCCCCCTGGCTCATTTTAGATTATGAAAGGAAGTACGAGATTTTATTTGTTGATATCATAATCATAGCAAAGGGTACTCCAGTTCTAAGTAAAATCCAATATTCATAACGTGGTCGTATACACCAGAAGCCAGTGACTATGCCATTCAGCTATCACGCGTCTGTTTTGAGATTTGTCTATATATTTTTAAATATATATTAAGTTTGAGTCATTTGGGCGAGACTCTTAATTGGAGTCAAAAGATTAATGGATGCCTGATTGTGGAACTGATGTTCAAGAGTAACGTGCAATAACCTAGTAACAGTTCAAGAACTAATATAATTTTTGTGACTTTTACAGAGAGAGGCAGCCGTTCATGGTCGGCGACATCTTCCGAGCATGGGAAACTGTAAATTACTCTAATGGAACATAGTGTTGTAGGAAGTGTGCGAGTTGCAGGAATGTCAGAGGCAGCACAAAATCCCCGTCCTTACGACTCAGCTGGGAGTTAAACGTGGGGTCCCGGAGAATGAAAGTCGAGATGATGACTGCTCACCAACAAAGAGGAAATAATATAATGATAATATTTCCCAGTTAACTCTACCTAGAAGAACTCGACAATCGGTTTTCAGTATCAGGTTGCGGCACTGAAAGTATGTACAGTCAGCGGTTTTAGAAGCAAAACCAATAACTCTATGCGTATGGATTAGAATATCGAGATAATTTTTCAAAAGAAGTGAGTTGAATATGAAGTTTTAGAAGGTAAAACTTCTGATATACGTACGTGAAGGAGGATTAGATTGATTAGCTCAATGCCTGCTGTAACTTTCTGTGTCCACAGGAATTAACCCGGTAAGTTCCTTTTGTATAGAGTTTGTTCAATGGGAGGAGCTGCCTGGCCGAGGCGGTAAAGGCGTGCTCGGTTTACCCGGAAGGACGAGGGTTCGAATCCCCGTCAGGAAGTCGTACAATTTAAGAAACGAGATTTCCACTTCCTGGCAATGAGGTTCACTCAGCCTACACCAAAAATGAGTACAAGGTTAATTCCTGGGGGGAAAGGCGGCCGGGCGTAGAGCTATCCCATCTCGTGCCGAGATTAACAACGGTGGAAGCCTTTACCTTCCACTCCTCTAAGGGCCTTCATGGCCTATACGGAGGTGTCTTTGCTTTTGCTTTGCTTTGTTCAATGGGCATAATACGCTTTGCAACGATACTCCTCATTTCAATGGCATTTTTTCTCTGCCTTCAATCGTTTGGGAATACTAAAACTTTTAAGTGTCAAAGTCTAGCCTTTTTCGTGGCCGAATTTCTCTACATTTTCTTTTAATGCATGTGCCTCGCTTGAGTTATATTTATAGTATACAGGTTGTTAGGCAGATAAGTACAGAAGGTAGGGATGAATGTCCGCAGCTCGTACTATATGTACTTTTTTTTTAATTTAGCTAATGTTTTGTCCGAGGAAGGAGCTTGAAGTAGAGTATGATGTTTATGTGTTAGGAAGTAGTTTCGTTTTCCCCTTCAGCTCACACCACCCGCCGTACTATGTTTCAGGCAATATGATAGCGTATTGTGTAAGAAGCAATTTCTAAGTATATACATCACTGCACTCCAGCTGTGCACACCACTTCACTTCGGTATCAGGACGTATGCATGGGTAAGTTGTGTGAGAACGTTTTGCGTACAAGGAGCGAACTTTTCCACATTGGTAAATATTGTAATGTATCACGGAAATACTTGAGTCGCCCTGCCAATAACCACCAGAAAAATATTTGTCCTTATGTATCAAACACTATATGTATTTTAGTTTAAGTTTCAGGAGTTCATCGAGATGTAAACTAAATTTTACTGAAAGCTCTCGTACAGTTTCTCACTTACGGTGAAATAAACTTGAATACATGCATCGCTCTCACAGTATTTTTACGAGCATATTATTATAATTATTACTTCTGAACTACTCTAATCCACTTTAACATTCAGAAAAATGTCTTGCATGATGTGATATTTGAATATTAAAACCATTGAGATGATCCATGATTCTATTTATGTAAGTTCATAAGTTTGGTTACTATATACACAATGTTAATATTATCTTCAACCACCACGATGGTTAACTTCGTGTGTTATCCAATAGTAAGGATGACACCTTCATTTAAAATTTACGTCATGTAGTGAAGAGCTTTAATTTTAACGAACCGGACGAGTTGGACGTGTGGTTAGGGGCACGCAGCTGTGTGCTTGCATCCGAGAGATAGTAGGTTCGAACCCCACTGTCGGCAGCCCTGAAGATGGTTTTCCGTGGTTTCCAATTTTCACACCAGGCAAATGCTGGGTTTGTTCCTTAATTAAGGCCATGGCCGCTTCCTTCCAATTCCTAGGCTTTTCCTATCCCATCGTCACCATAAGACCTGTCTGTGTCGGTGCGACATAAAACAAATAGCGTAATTCTAACGTAATGAATAGCTATCGTCAGTTACTGCTTAACAGTCTTCTAACAAGTAAATAAAATGTCTGCCTGATGTTTTCAAAGTAACTCTTAATATGCTATTTGCTTTACGTCGCACCGACACAGATAGGTCTTATGGCGACGATGGGATAGGAAAGGCCCAGGAATGGGAAGGAAGCGGTCATGGTCTTAATTAAGGTACATCCCCAGCATTTGCCTGGTGTTAAAATGGGAAACCATGGAAAACCATCTTCAGTTCTGCCGACAGTGGGGTTCGAACCCACTGTCTCCCGATTACTGGATACTGGCGGCACTTAAGCGACTGCACCATCGAGCTCGGTACTCTTAACAAGAGAGCCTCTCGAAATTTATTATGCAGGGGGTAGAACAGAGTAAATTATATGTTCTGTTGTTTTTGACTATATTTTTAATGAGGAAATGAGCCACCGATATTTTGGTATAAAACTATTTATTCTTTAAATTCCCCTCTTGTAGCATGGAATATGTTTGCTTGACATTCGTCTGTGTATCTGAGACACAACCACGGGACAGTGCGGCCAAACAGGCCTATTCTTGATTTTCTAAAAAGCAAAACATTAATTTTTTAAATGTGACAATATGTTTAAAAACGCAAATAAACAACAAATAAATAAATAAATAAATAAATTTAAACGACAGGTAACTCCCTAAAACGTCCGTTTTTGTCAGTACAAGAATAGTTGTCGTCTTATTATATGTATTATATTTAATTGTGTAATAATTTTGTTATATGGTAAAATGTAGAAGCCATATTAGATCCTCTACGTAATTCATTTTTTACAGTTGTTGGGGTATACAGCACTATTTACAGAGCTATTTATATCATTGGAAACTTTATGAATCACGTCTGCATCATCAGTCCCGTTAGAAGATTGATGTCGGTATGGTAGCTTATAGAGCCAAAAGTTCTGCTTCGAGGTGTGCCTTCGTGGGATGACTACACTGGTGATTAAGAGCGGTAAATCTCTCTCTCCTGATTGGACAACCACAGCCCAAGTGGGTTACGTCATGGCGAGTTGAATGGGTTGAAGGATGAGGTATACATCAGGTGGGGTTGGATGTAGTCCAAGGTTTCATTTCGCTTGCTAATTGTCTCGCGGTATAAGGGAACCAGTTTGGTCAACGGCATTAGGATGCAGAAGGCACGGGAAACTACTGCATTAAAGATCCTGAGAGATATTCCAATAAATCCACATGGCATGGCTGCAACGTCAAGATCAGAGCTGGCCGTGTGGATCGTCTACCTCCGTTTGGAGACGACGTCTTAAAAAGAATAAGAATTGTATTCTGCTAAATGAGAAACACACAATAGGTGCTATCACGGTGGGGTTTTAGTGAGCCTAATCTAGCTAGTACTAGAACGGGACACCAACCGAAGTTCAGTTGGCCGCTGTTAGCGGTGAGAGAAGGTTGTCTACTCCGCATCCTCCTGATGGTCGTGCGTGTCACGATAAGTGTACTTGTTACGTAAACAGTGAGTTTGTTTTGAGTTCTACTTGTGTGAATTCGTTTAATTATTTTCAGAGAAACAGTGAAACATATGTAAGATCATGACAACGAAATTTGCGCGAAGAAATACTCTGAAATGCAACTTTGAATGTGAGAACAAGCCATCGGCGTGGGATGTACATAAATGGACCCAGTCACTGCTGAAACTCGCATCAGAGCAAATCGACATGATTCAAGTGGACAATCTGGAAACTGCAACATACATTAAGGTAATTTCAACAGTGATTTCTGTACGATTGATATGTAACTAACAAGGGATTCAGAAAATAACGTTACGTGATGGTTGTATAGTTACTGTGATGTCAGTTGAGAAGGTACAAAAGAATGTCCGAATATTAAATGTTCCCCCGGAAGTGCCTTTAGAGTCCATTTCATTGGCGTTGGGTAAATACGGGAAAGTGATAGAACACAAGGAAGAGAAGTGGTCACAGCAATACCCCTTCAAAATACGCAACAGTATACGTGCTATTAGAATGGAGTTACCAGAAGAGTGCGACAGGCTAGATGGGGCTTCATTCATTCCATTCCTGACCCGGTCGAATGACTGGAAACAGGCTGTGGATTTTCATTTTTCAGAATGGAGTTAAAAGGCCCAATACCTTCCTTCTTATACATTGAAGGATTTCGCGTACAGGTAATTTATAATAGCCAGACTAGCACATGCCTTGCTTGTAATTCGCACAGTCACTTAAAGCCGGACTGTCCGCTAAACCAGAATCACTTAACAGAGAGAAGGAATATAAACACTACAACAGACACACCTGTGAACTACACCGTCAGTGAGCAAGGCCCCGCTAGACCATTTTCAGCCTCGCCAGGCGAGCCGCACAACACAGCCAGTAAACAAGCCCCGTGGGCAGATATACACAGTGCGGAAAATAGAGCACACAACCCGGTTATTGATAGGATTGAATTTCCTACAGTGACGGAGAGTCAACATAAACGTCTAAAGACTGAGTTGGAACTTAGCATTTCCAAATCCCTTCCTTGTGAAAACTGTGAACAAATCAGTGAAACTAACGACGACCCTACTATATCCTCGGTCACAGCAATCTCCACACCTGCCCAGGAGTCCGTGAATTATGAACTAGATACACCAAGGAGCCCTTAATCCTTGATCTTAGCCAAATTTCAAACAATGTATCCCTTCCCGCTAAGACGGAAAATTAATGTATGGACAGTACAGATGCACCCGACTGGGAACTAATAGATACTGAAATGGCAGAGGACGGTAAGGAAAACGATAAGTGCAATAGAACAGAAAAAAAGAATAAGGTGTCTCCACCTAGAATGCAAAACATAAATAAAACACACAGTATGTCATCCCCGGTGGCCAAAAGCTTGAAGGACAGTCAACAATCACACTTCCTCAAGCCACAGGGACCCAAGTATACACACAAGAAAGAAGAGCGCCGAGCGGAAAGGGTATAATGCTAAATCATCTGTACCTAAATGACTCCGCACCAACCACTAACTGTCGTGCCTATAAATAACCACCTACGCAAAAATGAATATAGTATCTTGGTCTTTGCTCTCTCTCTCTCTTTGTCTCTTTATGGTGTGTTTTCTCGCAACTTACGCCACCCTTAATATTAACGGAGCAAGAAATGTTACAACCCAAGCCCTGCTTAGTCGGTTCATGAAGGAATATGATATTGATATCTTATTCCTTCAATAAGTTAATGAGACAAACTTCCATCTCTTAAATATTAAATATGACTATATAGCGAACGTTGGTGATAACTTCCGAGGAACTGCAATAGTATACAGGAAAGGAATTCTGCTCACAGATGTTATCATGGACACTGCGGGAAGGTTTCTGTCTGCCAGCGATAATAACACGACTGATAAACGTATATAGCACCTCCGAGTCACAGTACAAACAGGAACGAAACATTTTACCAATTAAATAGTGCCCCATTTAGTGACACCTTGTCCAATAGTTCTAGTAGGTGATTTCAACTGCACTCTTCGCCAAGGAAAGCAAAACAGGTACTTTTAACTTTGTCCAGGCCTTCAGACACTCACAGAGTCCATGCAGCTCAAGGAGGTTTGGCAGAAGCTACACAGCCACACGTCGAATTTACATATTGCCGTGAGGAGTCTAAATCCAGGATAGATAGAATGTACGTATCCAGGTCAGTACAGCACGTCGATAGCTGTGAGGTTATTCCGGTGGCCTTTAGCAATCACCATAGCGTTCTAGTAATGATGAAGACAACAAGGAGTGAAAGATGTTTTATTGGGAAAGGAATATGAAAGATGAATAGCTCTGTTTTCAATAATACTAAGGATGTCGAATGTTTCACAGAGTGTCATATGAATAGGTCTGTTTTTAATAATACTACGGATGTTACAGAGTGTCATCACCAATTCAAATTAGCGCGAAGTCGTTACAGTAGCGTTATGGACTGGTGGACATACAAACTTAAACCAGCAATTAGATCGCTAGGAAGAACAATAGCGTATGAGCACAACCAGGATACAAGTAGGAAAACTGAATTTTATGACAGAGTTATGTTTGATCTGCATCACAAGGAATAGCAAGGCCAAAATGTCTCTTCTGCATTAAACTCTGTTAAGATAATTATTTTAGGGATTCAGGAAAGCAGCTTAGAACAACTACATTATCACGTGAAAGGCACTTCTCTCATAGAAAGAGAGAAAATATCTCTCTATCAAATTGCCAAGATCGGAAGATCAGCAAATAAACAGTTTATAAATCGATGGGATAATGGGCAAGGGACAACGTTCAATACTAAGGAACAACTCCTTACAGAAAGTGAGAGATATTTCCGTTAAATGTTTTCAGAGAAAAGCATCTCAGAGTTCGATATTGACAGGCACCTTCATCATCTCCAGTGTCATCTATAATGAGATGATACCGCTCATCTTACTAATAATATTTCCTAAGAAGAAGTGAAGCAAGCGTTAGACTATCCTGCGCCAATAATACGCCAGGCTATGATGGGATCCCGTATGAATGGTAAAAGACATTCTGGAACATTACCGGTAAAGACTTGGATACAAGTTATTAATTATGTCTTCAGTCTTACGATAAGTGATTCATTTACAGAGGGTATTATCATCCTAATTCCCAAACTCTCCAGGTGCACGTATACCAGTGACTATAGACCTAAAACAATATTAAATACGGACTAGAAGCTACTGGCCAAGATCTTAGCGAACAGAATCAGGACGATCCTCCCTTCATTAATTAATAATGGACAGGTTTGCGCTATATTTGGGAAGAACTTATTACATAATCTACTGGCAATTTGAGATGTAATCATATATCATTCATTGTGTGACAGTGCTTTAGGAGCACTGGCTGGCATTGACCTCAGCAAAGCATTTGATAGGAAAGTTTTAAAAAGTTTCAGTTTCCAAACGGTGTCATAGAAACAATACAGCGCATATACCAGAAGACATCCTCACGAGTTATGATTATTGAATTTCTCTCAGCAAAATTTTTAATAAATAAATCAATTAGACAAGGATGCGCATTATCCATGGCATTTTTTGTTTTAGCAATAGAACCCCTGATTCAAAGTGTGAAAATGTATTTATAACTGGATTAAATATTAACAACGAATGCTTCACAGTGCGCGCATACGCGCATGACACTACACTACTGTTGGCCAGTGATGAAGATGATAATAATGCACAAGAGACTCTAGAGGCCTTTTGTAAGGTGTCAGGTGCAAAAGTGAATTATAAGAAATCATTATTATTGCTATTAGGTTCAAATGGAAATCGAAAAATATTTGACAGCTCCAGGATTCCAGTTGTAAACCACTGCAAGATATTCAGTATTACCTTCATTAAGGATATTTCAGAGACGATGGAGACTAATTGGACATCTGATCTGAACACTCTACGGTTTCAGCTAAAGGAGGAACTATCAAGGTGGCCAAAAGTTTTCCAAAAAGTTTGGCATATTAATATTTTTGCTCTGTCGAAGCTCTGGTACCTGGTCCAAATTCTTCCAGCTTCACATGTCATTTGCCAACGTGTTGAAATGGCGGTTGCATTTTATCGATGGAAAGGCTACAGATACAGAATAAGGAGAGACAATTTCATCTGACCATCCTGGTGGCTTGCGTCTGATTGCAGTCGAAAATAAATGCACAGCACTCTCTCTGTCACATATCATTAAAGCATTGTACTCAAGGCGAGATGTATTTGGCAGTGCAATGTTAAAATTGTGTGTAACTAATACCTGAAAAAAAGATCTATTTCGATGCTGCTTCCGAAAAGCTTTCTCCATTCACAACAACTTCCAGGAACAGAAATTACAGATGGAAAGTTGGACAAAGCAAAGAATACATACAACTTCAGATTGAAACAATATAAATTTATTCCAACAATACAACAGAAATACCCACATTGCGACTGGAAGCAGATCTGGAAATACATATGGAACAAATGGATCTCAATTGAACGGAGGGTACCGCTCTACATATACACAAATGATATCATCCCGAAGGGTGAGAAAATGAGAAGACATGGATAAATATCTGATGACAAATGCCTGGTATGTCATCAGACGGACAATCTCGTGCACCGAGTTACGACACGCGGCAATGCGGCATTTGTTTGACAATGGACACTAAACGCTATCTACCGGATATCAAGGAGAACAACGACCAGTTACAGAGTGAGGGAGGTACTGAATCTGGAACTGAATCACGAACAGAACGAGAACGAAAACACTTGTATATGGATAATAGCTGGAGCCATTCATTACAATATCAAGGCGTAAACTCAGCATACAAATGTGACATTAACTGGGTTTTGAATCATCTCAGGAAAGAACGCTGGAAGATGTTCAGGCAGAAGTGTCTTCAAGAAACCTTTGGAAAACATCTTTTCAAGTTCTGAAGTACCTTCCTAGTATATGTTGTGTGTAACATCTATCATATTTTCTGTTAATATGAAGAGCATTTTGAATTTAGTATAACTGTGTAATGTTAAATGACTATGATAACGAAGATGACAGACATACATTCGCTGCTCCTGGTATGAAAAGGGAAACAGTGATTTTCTGTTTTGAGTTCAAATACTATGTAGACAACTTGATGTTCTCCTATATTAATTATTAATTTGTAATTACTTCTTAGATGCAAACTTGTAAAAGTTATGGTTGCGGAATTATTACAAACTTCTTTTATTTTATTTTTGTTTCTACTCTCACATTTGCTTTGTACGGTAATGATATAACTTACGTTTAAAAACAACAAATCATTATCTTTCAAGCAGTAGATTTTGCTGTCATATTTTCCGTTTGTACTTGTAATGATTTGTGTACATATTTCTTTTTTTTTTTTTTGCTAGGGTTTTTACGTCGCACCGACACAGATAGGTCTTATGGCGACGATGGGATAGGATAGACCTAGGAGTTGGAAGAAAGCGGCCGTGGCTTTAATTAAGGTACAGCCCCAGCATTTGCCTTGTGTGAAAATGGGAAACCACGGAAAACGATCTTCAGGGCTGCCGACAGTGGGATCCGAACCCACTATTTCCCGGATGCAAGCTCACAGCCGCGCGCCTCTATGCGCACGGCCAACTCACCCTGTTATTTAAGTTTTATGTATTCATATTATTTTTTATGTAACGACTCTTATTAATAAAAAAATGGTGTAAAAAAAGAAGTTCAACAGGATCTTCTCATTTACCATTGAAGTATGTCCATCTGGCCTTTAAAATTATTTGTCTGGACATGCAGAAAATGAGGACGAAAGTTCGGTAACATTTCAATGGTGATTGGCATTACAGATTATATGGCTTATGTTTACTAGGCTCGATGTTCAATAATTCGAGATGTAGACATTGCAATAAAGTATTAAATTTGGAGCTGTGTATTGCCTAGGTTATTTTATAAGTTCAAATTATGGAAGTGTTTCAACGGGACTGTGAAGTAAATATTCTCTTCGGTATACTTGAAAGAGAGCGTAAAACCTTTAACTATACCAAGCATTTAAAACCTTCATTCCTTCATAAACTTAAGACATTAATTATTAATCCTATAGCACATCTTTCGTGCACTCAACAGACTTGCTCTTGAAAGAGCTATGTCATTACCGTTAACTCGGACGTTGACAACATTATGTTAATGATTTGGTTCAGGAGTTTGAGTCATCCTTGGCCATCAGCCTCGAGTACTCACTATATTTCTCTTCCTCCCCTTCCCCTTCCCCTTCCCCCTCACCCTAATCTATCTATCTCTCTCTCTCTCTCTCACAGTATCATGGCTTTTTAATATTTTTGATCCATCGATTTACGAATTCTGCCAAAATCACGTCTGTCAAAAAATGTTTAACCTCCTGCTTCCTGGATGAATACAACAAAAGAGAATTAATTCATGAACAATGCTTTGCATAGTACATTCGCTAAACAGCCTTATTTTCCATGAGCCAGTGTTAATAATTTTGTAAATCTTTGACTGTAGGCCTAGGTAAGATAATTAGATTAACACGTTAATTATCAGCATTCTCGATATTTGCTATACTTGACGTTAACCATCGCACATTATTTTTGTGTAGTTTACGTTATAATGCTTAAGTTTGTTTTTTAGATTTCTAACTTTGGTGTGATTATATCCTTCGTTACTTTTTAATTTTGAAATAATTGTTCTGTATATGGTTTTCAACGTATATGCTATATAAACGGGCTCATTAGCCTCAGTGGCAAATTTTAGCAAACAAACTCAATTCAATTCTAATTCTGTGTAATTTTGTGTTTATTTGTTAGCTTTATTTTATATAGTGAGTGTCTGTCGTGAGATGTTAAATTGTATATACAGGGTATAGAAAACGTGCTACGGCAATGGAAATCAAGATAATTAAAATGTAGATTGGAACAAACACTCAAGTCCAGATCCTTAGCTAAATTCGGAGCTGAAGTAGTAGCGGTGTTGGTTGTGGTATCATTGGACTGACGATTCTTTGGGATATTTCGTAAAATACTGATTTCACTCTGCTTCTTGACCAGGGTATCTCTGTGTATTGCACGGTGAGCTCTGCCAACGTGTATGCCTACATCCCTATAGGATCGATAATATTTTCCACAGTGCGTACATTGTTCACCGTGTGATTGTTGTTCGTTGGAAAGATTTATTAGCCCTACTATGAACACGTATATGTCACAATACAACTTATAATTGAAATACTCTTATCGAAGCACTGTTATCCGGAAAAGAATATCAAACGAACCACCGTTGCAAACGCCTTGCCACTCGGTCTTATGGCATACCATCGGTATTTTTCAAATGTTATTTATTCGGGGCGTCGACCTAGAAAGGTCTTTTGCCTCTACTTTGCACCATATGTTATGAACCTGCGTGTATTTGGAAATTGCGGAAGTGTAAAGTGTTGAATGTGAGGAAAGGAGCGTTAAGGACGACACAAACCCCCAGTCCCCAGGCTAGGGATATTAATCATTTACAATTAAAAACCCCTGACCAGGCCGGGAATTGAACAAGGGGCCGCCGGGTGACAGGCGGACGCGTTGCCCCTACAACGCGTGACCGGACTACCATCGGTATGCTGAATACAATGTTTCTTCAGGCTGAAAGCATGCGTAAATATCTTATCATATAATAGGATTTCTCCCGAGTATGAATAGTTAGGTGATCCTTCAAGGAACCTTTACTCTTAAAACTATCACCACAAACAGCACAAGTGAGACAGAGCTACTAAGTCCGACTCGTTGGCTGAATGGTCAGCGTACTGGCCTTTGGTTCAGAGGGTCCCAGCTTCGATTCCCGGCCGGGTCGGGGATTTTGACCTTCATTGGTTAACATAATTCCTAAGGCGCGGGGGCTGGGTGCTTGTGCTGTCCCCAACATCCCTGCAACTCACACACCACACATAACACTATCCTCCACCACAATAACACGCAGTTACCAACACAAGGCAGATGACGCCCACCATCATCGGAGGGTCTGCCTTACAAGGGCTGCACTCGGCTAGAAATAGCCACACGAAATGATTATTTACTATGATTAAACAGAGAAGACTTATGCTTCTCAACTTACCTAGGTGGTACATGCGGATGCTTCTAATTCAAATAGTGTTCCTTTAATGTGACGATTTTGCTCGCTCAATTCTAACATCCTCTGTACGACGTTGAGGACAATGTATTCGTTAGACTGAAGAGCTCCGATGGTCTCTATCGGCTGTGACCATACTGCGGTGATTTTTTTCTAGGCTTATTCACCTTGATGTCGTTAAATGTACGATGACATCAGTTAATCACTGTTGTATATGGTGGACATCGATAACTAGATAATACCACAGATAATAATACAGTTTTCAGACTCATACCTAACAACTGTTCTCTTTCCTCGTTAGTGGTTTAAAAGTCCACTATCTCAGATAGGAAACCTATTTTGCGGACTATAGGATAGGAAAGGACTAAGACTTGGAAGGAAGAGATGGTGGCTTTAATTGAGTTAAAATGTGGTATGAAAATTAGAAATCACAGAAAACCATCCTATGGGCTTACGACTGCAGGGTTTGAACAGGAATTACGAGTAAATGCAGCCTGCATCATCTATATTTCTTATATTGTTTTTATTGTTTCACGTGGCGAATTCAAGTGGCTTGGCCCTCTCTTATAACTACACGAACATTATACTGAAGCATTAACTTATAATCTAATAGAGTTGCATTACTCTCTTGCATGAATAAACGAATTTGAGTAGTATTCGTACATTAGCCAGTATGAATATAAAGTGATATTGCTCAAATACATACAGAATATTTATACATACAGTATTAGATGACTATCAACTAGGTCTACACATACAAGAAAAACACTCCCAATCGTTTCTCATTTACACGCTCAGGTGTCAGATACGCGCATGTCAGTCGGTAGTTTTCAACATGTGGTTCCTGACACTGGTTGGTAAGGAATTTCGAAGACTGGAACCGGTCACAGCAAAGAAAAGACAGAGAAAAAGAAGAATGAAGAAGTTTGTTGTTATGTTAATCTGTTAATCTGTGGTGTATTACATAGTTATGATTTTCATCGTACACAGCAGTGATGCACTGATATCATCCTACATTTTTCTAAGTCATGGTGAATAAACAAACCAAACCAAACCACATGACGCAACAATCCCGAAGGACCGTTGCCTTCCAAGCGACCGCAGCTCAGCCCGAAGGCATGTAGATTATGATGTGTCGTGTGGTCAGCACGACGAATCATCTCGGTCGTTATTCTTGGCTTTCTAGACCAGGGCTGCTATCTCACCGTGACGAAGCTCCGTAGTCACGCAGGCTGAGTGGACTCCAAACCTGCCCTCACATCCAGTGAATAATCCCCAGCCTGGCCGCGAATCGAAGCCGAGCCTCCGGGTAAGAGACAGGTATGTTAACCTTACGCCAGAGGGCCCGTTAAAGGTGAATAAACCGGGCGAGTTGGCCGTGCGGTTAGGGGCGCACGACTGCGAGCTTGCATCCGGGAGATAGTGGGTTCGAATCCCACTGTAGGCAGCCCTGCAGATGGTTTTCCGTGGTTTCCTATTTTCACAGCAGGGAAAATGCTGGGGCTGTACCTTAATTAAGGCCACGGCCACTTCCTTCCAACTCCCTCCTAGGCCTTTCCTGTCCCATTGTTTCCATAAGACCTATTTGTATCGGTGCGACGTAAAGCCAATAGCAGAAAGAAAAAAAAAGGTGAATAAGCCCAGGAAAATATCACTGCATTATGGCCATAGTTAGTAAAGAGTTAGTAAAGTCTAGCAGAGCTACTGAGCCGGGAGAAGATATAGTCCTCAAGGTCGTTCATGAGGACTTGACCGAGTTGTCCTCTCTGGTGCGATTCTTTGTGGAATAATATATTAAGAACACCGTCACAAAGAAATTTACAGACAATTATCACGATATTGAAGTATGTCCTTGAAGAGGAATAGGAAGGGCAGTGAAAATGCGAAAGGAGAAGACGAAGTGAAATTTAGGGGAAATGTAATGAGGTGAGTAGCTATGCAGGGTATGCTATGTGATATATTAACGTCTTTTCCCTGTGTTCTTGATAATAATTTGTTCACTTTCTGACAAACAGCGTTCTTGGTTCAAAATTATAAGTCCCTGACATAAACCTTACCAGAAATGGTGAATACATTACTATAGATAATGTCCGATACTCATCACACGGAGGTTTTCAATAAAAGTGTGAACTTCTGCCCTTTTAGAAACAGTTTACATGAAAACATTCTCCACAACTTGCCCTAACAACTGCTTGTTACTTTCCTAACTTTATACAACTTCTTCTGTCTTCCTTTAAAACATTTCCTGTACCTTGGTGAATTTGCAGATGGGATCTTTGTCGTTCGTGAGGACTTGCCCCGGTTTTACAGTCTGTTGTCATGCTTGGAGCAACCTTCTTAGACGAATGTATAAAGAACTACACCATTATAAAGAAATGTTCAGACATTGATCGCGATATTCAATCTAACATTGTTTGGAAAAGGCTTTAACAAAGGATTTCTTTGGTTAGAACGGACATATTTAAGGGAAGCTTGGCTAATGATTAATATGTAAGTGTAACTGTAGATCTAATAAACAATTTGCCGAAAAATCATGCCAGTGTTATATTTAGTTACTGAAAAACATAAAATACTGAAAGAGTTTTTGATAACAAGAACATAATATCAAGGCCTACGAAACTATTTTACTACTACCGACAATCGATGAGTATATCAAAATATTAGTGTCTTAATACATCTATATCGTTTAAAATGGTAGCGAAAATATTTTGTAACATGAATTCCTGGTCATCTCTATATAAACATGATCGCTATTATTATACTAGCAAATGTGCCCATGCTTTGCTACGGTATTCTACATTGTATACGTAGGACATCGAAGCAAATTGCATGCAGTGAATAAGATTTTTTTAAACTGCACAGCAGGAGGAGGTTCCCATACGTTGTTTACAATGCAAAGTGCGAGTTGCGAAATTGTGATGATAACGGCAAGCTCACTTGCCTACTGCCATTCACAATCGACTAAGGGAGTTTTCATTATAATGGCAGACCCTATTACCTATTGCTCGGTCTCAATCGATTTGGGGAGTTTTCGTTAAAATGGCAGACCCCTTTCCCACTTCCAGATAGATTACGGTTGTGGAGTTTTTATTATAATGGAAGGCACCTTCCCTACTGTCATTCAAAAATAAGTTGTGCTGTTATCATTACAATGACAGCCTTTTTCTTAATCTTAGTCACACGGAGTTGGTGAGTTTCCATTATAATTGCAGGCCACTATACCTAATGCCAATCACATTTTAGATGAGTGAATTTGTTTATAATGGCGGGCACACGTGCCTACTCCCAAACACAATCGGTTAGGGGAGTTTTGAACAAAATTTCGTGCTCCCTTGACTTCTGCCAGTCAAACCGAGAAAGGAATAATTCATTACAATGGCAGTCCCCCCTTACTAATGCTAGTTGCACAGGAGTTGGAGAAGGATCCCATTCCGACTGCCAGTCAAAGTCGATGAGAAGAGTAATAATTACAATAGCAGACGCCCTTCTGTTGAGAGTCACTATCGATTTGTAAAATATTAATTATAATGGCAGAGACACCCTTTCTACATCGCAACAAATTGACTTCAATGGATAAATATAGTTTTACACACGAAGTATATGCATGTTTACTATACTCCAAACTTTCATTTACAGATTAACTGCTGCTAAACGATACGTCATATCGACAAACGGATTGTACCATAAGACGCCTCATTTAGCGGCCTAAATGGCTGGTCTTATGTTATTTTCTCCTGTTTAATCTATTTGTGGGTAAGGTTGAGTTATATACGTTGAATAGGGTGAAATTTGTGTAAGGTTTTCGCACAGTGCATTATTTTTGGATACCTATGCGACAGCTACAAACATAGAATCTGGCTCACATATTGATACTGGGTGGACCAATGTTCGTGTAGAATAAGATTATATATTTCTTAAAGTTGTTCAAACTATGAATTACACGTGTACAGTGTGCAAAATGTGCATATAGTCGAGAAATAAATACAAGTCTGACGTACAGGTAATAGAGATACGACAAAATGGCATAGGACCAAAGTTGTAGATCACACAAAATCGAACCGAGATTGTGCCATCCATTCTGTTATACGACTTACCGTTTATCCGCGAAATACCTCGAATCGAATATCTGCACCGACATTAAAATTGCCTCAATATTTCGATATATTTCTGGGGTAAAAACGTGAAATATTTAAAGATCTTGGAAACTTTCCGTCGCTTACAGGCCAAATGTTGCCAAATTTCAATATTCTAGCTAGAGAAAATCGACCGTTCATGATATCTCCTTTATTAATCCTCCTATCGCAAAAATGCACATGAAAAAATTTTTTAGAAATTGCTTTTCATCGAGGTCGGTCGATTTCCAGTCAGGTTGGTCTTGTATAAAAACTGGGAGAGTAAAATCACTGTATCGGTTCCCTATAAACCCCCAGTCCATTCCAATAATCTGACATGGTATTGACCTAGAAACCTACCTTTGGACATGTGGATGCTGAATATGAAGTTCGGTTGAAATATCTCCAGTAGTTTTCAAGTGATAAGAAATACCCGCTCTTGAGTTAAGTCCGGTGGGACTTGTACCGGAAAAACGGTCCGTTAATGATATCTCCCTTATTAATCCTCGCATCTAAATGATGCACATGACGAAAAATGTTTAGAAATGTATTTACATTAAGGCAAGCAGATTTCCATTAAGTTTGGTTGTGTATATGTTGCGGAAGTGTAAAATGACTATTTTGGTTTCGTATAAACCCCCAGTCAGTTCTGGGATTTAGCAACAATATTGGCCCTGAAACCTACCCAAGGACAGGTGGATTCTAAATATGAACTTTGGTAGAAATATATCCAGTAGTTTTCAGGTTATAAGAACTCTGACAAACAAACAGACAAACAGACACCAAAGCTAAAAAATGTGCAGATGGTCATTATTACACCTGAAACGGATAACTGAATGAAAATTTCGCCGAATAGTCAATGTACATACACACGGTCATTACGATTGTATTTATATAGAAAATTTTATTAGCACATGCAATAAATCTTACGTATTCGCGTTCAGAGTTACTCATATTTTCATGCTGCAGACAGCCTATGTAACAACGGTAGACCTACAGCCATGTTCTGATGTCTTAGTTCATTATTCTACCAAGGTTCATTGCAATCGATGTAGCCCATCTCGTGACCGTGATCAATAAGTCTTCATGGCCTAACACCGCGGTTATCCGGTTTGACTTCCGTTGGTGGATAGAAATTTCACAAAAAGAAAGAATATTGGCTGGCAGGGTAGGAAATGGAAAGGGGTATGGCTTTTAGTGCCGAGAATGTCCGAGGACATGTTCGATCGGTAGGCAACTTGCGTTGTAATGAGGATGAAATAATGGTGAAGCATCCGCGCCACTGGAATTAACCAATGATGGTGAAATTCCCGACCCTGTCAGGAATCGATCCCGGGAGCCCCGTGACCAAAGGCCAGCACGCTAACCATTTAGCTATAGAGCCAACGGTAAATATTTGGGAGATAAATATACATATCTTTTTTTCCTTTTATTGGTAAGGCCTTGAATACATATGACGTCAAAATAATGTCCTATTTCAACGAAGAAATGAAAATTTTATGTTTGTAGCTCAGGTAGTAGTCTATTTAAAGCATTGAGTGCCACGCTCGACCATAAGCGTTATGCCAGATTTTCCTTTCATTTTTACTCTTCTCTCTCTCTCTCTTTCCACGGCCGTATCGATCTCCAACATGTTCTGCCCTCTCTTGAGCATTACGATCTACTACTTGAGCTTAGTTTCCGAAAGTAAATAATATGTACTTTTTGGAGACGTCTGTCATCTACAGTTGGAGTTCGTCTGTGATGTAGAAAGCCTGATGAAACAACAGCCAAACACTTCACACCGCGTTGTGATTCCTGATCGAAATTTCCTTCATCAAATTTTGGTACTTCTTTTTCACTTGTAAAAGAGGAGTAACATGTAATATTCACAGCTTTTAGGAAATAATTTTACTTTGGACCCTTTAGCTTGTATAAAGGTAATGTAGATGAAGCCACAAAAATTAAAAATTACTGAGCCTAAGAATAAATTTAACGACAGTGAAGGTTTTCTCAATTTGTATTTGGTTTAATAAGGATCCAGTATTAGTTTTCTTGACATTTTAAGCCTGTCACTTCCCTAATAAGTTATAAGTCACGTCTTATACAAAATTTCTACCTGAAAATTGAAAGATAACTCAGTATTGAGGCAGCAAACAGTAAATTGGTGTCTCAGCACATCAAAGGTTAAGGACGTGCGATGCTTTGCTGACATTCATTAACATATTTTCCAGTGTGGAAACGTCGTTTCTTTTTCGTAAAATGTGTTCATACAACTCACTCATGAATACTGCCTGAAGCTGAATTGCAGTGATGTACTTAGTATTATTGTTTCTCGTACACTAACGCATGCATACGTCCTGAAGCCGAAGTGGAATGTATGTGTACAGAAGCAGTGCTGTGATGTGCTTAGAACTGCTTCACACACATCACGCATACAGAAAACGTCCTGAAGCCACAGTCAGTTGATGTGTGCAGTTTCAGTGTAGTGCTGTACTTAGAATTGTCTTGTTTACGCTTTACGCATACGTTCTACCTGAAGCAAGGGTGGTATAAGCCGAGGGGCAAACGAATTATGAATTACGTACCTCACAAACATCGCACAATACTCGGACAAAACATTCACTAAATTTGAAAAAGGAACATACATACGAAATCTCCCATACAACCTGTATGAGCTTTAATCATTAGATGTGTGCCAAAAGTATGGGTTCATTGCCAAACCTCTCCGCATTTTTGTCGGAGGGCGACGTCAAGCCTTAAACAGACCCCCTTTATTTTATCATCATCATCATCACACTCAGATGCACAGGTCGCCCATGGTAGTCACCTAGAAAGACTTTCCCCAGGCATTTCGGGAATATATAAAACTATTGATTCACCACGTCCCATTTAAAACTGCAACAAAAGTAGGCTAACTGCTTTCAAGTACTTAAATATTTATTTTTCGATGCGGAACGTCTTTCAGATTGGTGTTTGGTGGGGAGGAGTTGCAGTGTCAAGTGAAAAGTCGATGAAAGGCTTTTCATGAAACAGTTCAAAATATTAGGCTCATAGCTCAGAAAGTATTACTGTACACATACGATAATGTACCCTAAAGTAGAGGATGAGTGTGCAAGGCATGACAACAGCAAGTGACCTAGCGTATATAACATCATCAGAAGATGGCTGGCAAATGTTTTTAGCAGTCGAAAATCGCATACCACGCGGTGTAGCTTGGCGTGCAGAAATTGTGCAGAGGCGATTGAGTAACATTTGATTTTTCTCGACGAGATCTATCAGAAAACGAACGAAAATATCAAAATGTGACGTAAATATAGAAAATACTGAAGGTTTTGCGAATAAGACTAATTAGTGGATGAAAGTCTACATACACGCATGCGTAAGGAAACTAGACTCAATTAGGGATCGAATGAAAGCAAACCTGTATCTGCGAAACGAATGAGATGGCTACGCGAATGTCGCAAACTTGTGCTGGCCTCTTGTAATAATTCTCACATCATTCACCATTCTTCAATTATATTTTGATAATTGCTAAGAATTTTGCGGCTCCATGGCTAAATGGTTAGCGTGCTGGCCTTTCGTCACAGGGGTCCCAGGTTCGATTCCGGTAGGGTCGGGAATTTTTACCATAATTGGTTAATTTCGCTGGCACGGGGGCTGGGTGTATATGGGTGTATATTAATGAACATCCCCATCATTCGCCTGGTGTGAAAATGGGAAAATGGGAAATTTTGAACTGAATAATATAGTAATATAAGAGCTTATTAACAAAATAGGAGTGTACGAAGTATATGGGGCTACTGATTATGTAAAAACTAAGGGAAGAGAACCAGAACAACAATTGCCAGACTGTTTCCTCCCCCAGAAAAGTAGAGTTAACAGCATGAATTACCTGAAAAAAGCTTAAAGCCAGTACAGTGGAACGAAGGTGTTAGTTTTTGCTAGTGACTTTACGTCGCAACAACACAGATAGATCTTATGGCGACGATGGGATAGCAAAGGCCTAGGATTTGGAAGGAAGCGGCCGTGGCCTTAATCAAGGTACAGTACCAGCATTTGCCTGATGTGGAAATAGGAAACCACGAAAAACCATCTTCAGGGTGGCCAACATTGGGATTCGAACCCACTATCTTCCGGATGCAAGCTCACAGCCGCGCGCGCCTAACCGCACGGCCAACTCGCCCGGTGCATGAATTAGCTGGGGAAAAAAAGCTTAAAGCCAGTAAAGTGTAACGAAGGTGTCAGGAAAGAACTTAAAGCCTCCCTTAAAGTGAAGTGCTTGGCAATTATACCAAACAAAATTTGAGTGCAACCTCTCAGTATTATTTTAAAGGCGAAAGCGAGATAGAACGAGTTCCTTGAATCTGGCTAAATGTAACCGTGAGAGAGTACATGCAGAGCAGACTTAGAAGGCCACTTCTCTACCATCTGAGCCACGCAGCGCGGTACATCCCACACCATCTGAATAGTGAAGGCTCGAAAAATATCGACCAACACCGTTAGATGTTTCTAAACTGTAGGAGACGACTACTGAGAATGTCGTTAGCTATCTGAACCATCAATCACTCGGGTTTGTTTTCAACTCCACCTTCCTACGGCTACGTGGGATCGACAGAGTACCATGCTCCATTGTAGTGGGTGTAAGGTTAGATGACCTTCCTGACACCACAAGCATATCCCAAACTACTGGAAATCCCATCTGAAATCGACGGAATTCGAACCTGGGCTGTTTGGGTTTTGTCATTCTCCTTCGTCTTCTTTTTCTACCGCTTTTTCCACAGCCGTGGGGTCGCGGGTGCGAACTGTGTCGCATATGTGGATTTGGCCCTGTTTTTCGGCCGGATGCCCTTCCTGACGCCAACCCTACATGGAGGGATGCAATCACTATTGCGAGTTTCTGCGGTGCTGAATATGAAGAGGAAAGTGCTGGGACAAACAAAAATACCCCGTACCCGGGCCAGATGAATTAATCAGAGGAAATTAAAATTTCCGCAATCGAACCCAGGACCCCCTGGACCGAAAGCCTCAAAGAACGAATCAGTCAATATTGAATGAATACTTCGGTAACACGCTGAGTACACTGGAAACTCTTAGATACCTGGAGAGCTACATAATCTATCATGGAACTATATCATGAAGTAAACAAATGAAACAATAAAGGCTCCGCTTCAACATTGCGTGAAAACGGACCAAGAAGATGTACAACATCGCATAAGGGATAAAACTGTACAGTAGTCCATTTGTGTAGGGCCTATGTATGTGTAGGTCTCATCCTGGAGACCGACTGGGTTTGAAATTCTGTAATCAGTAGAGCCCGGAAGTTAGGCATAGAGACAAACATGTTTTCGTACGTTTGGAAACGGTAAAACGAGTTAATATTTTGCCATTGCTTGTGCCTATTTTAGCTTCCGTCGCGTATTTGATAGTTTAATGCCTTTATAAGTTGTTGTGGACATTTTCTGCTGTTATATATTAAAATTAATCTTCTTCTTCTTCTTCTGGTTACCCTCCAGGGTCGGCTTTTCCCTCGGACTCAGTGAGGGATCGCACCTCTACCGCCTCAAGGGCAGTGTCCTGGAGCTTCAGACTCTGGGTCGGGGGATACAACTTGACCAGTACCTCGCCCAGAAGCCTCACCTGCTATGCTGAACAGGGGCCGTGCGGGGAATGGGAAGAATGGAAGGGATAGACAAGGAAGAGGGAAGGAAGCGGCCGTGGCCTTAAGTTAGGTACCATCCCGACATTTGCCTGGAGGAGAAGTGGGAAACTACGGAAAACCACTTCCAGGATGGATGAGGTGGGAATCGAACCCGCCTCTACTCAACTGACCTCCAGAGGCTGAGTGGACCCCGTTCCAGCTCTCGTACCACTTTTCAAATTTCGTGGCAGATCCGGGAATCGAACGCGGTCCTCCGGGGGTGACAACTAATCACACTAACCACTACACCACAGAGGCGGACTCATATATAAAAATAACGTTTACACAAACGATATTTTCAATTTACACAAATCTCAACTGGAAACTCCACAAGCCAAATGGTCGAGAGAATTGCCAGGTTTCGTCCTTGCTATTTAAAATTAAGTGGTGGTGGTGATTATTGTTTTCAGAGGAAGAGCAACTTTACATACATACATACATACATACATACATACATACATACATACATACATACATACATACATACATACATACATATCTTTATTACCCACCCTAGTGTACACCATCGGTTTACAGGTAATAAAGACAGAGACAGAGCGAAACACAGAACAGACAAACAATAGGCACTATATCTCTCCTAAAACTACTTAACTAAATTATCTACCTCTACATCTACTCAGTGTCCTCCCATACGTACGCGGATAGCCAGGAAGCACCGCACTATAAACTACCCTATTCCCCTACACCTACCTACCACCTAAAAAAGAAAACTTTAGTAGACTGGTCGCTGCCTCAGCCCTGGTATGGAATACATGCCCACCAAGCCGTTGACCGCAGCGACCAGCCTCGCCACGTGAGAACTGATTTCATATCTCACCTACACTTGCTGACAATGTATTCCTACCCTACCATGTGTGACAAGCCAGCTGGCGGAAACCAGACCTAACACATGACCTGCCACACACTTCCGCTATGTACGTCACACCTACTCTGTTCATTGTCAGCTCTCTATCTTCCCTCCCCTTTTTCTTCCCGTGCGGACATGCTCAAGCCTAACTTCTTTGGATTGGGTCAAGGCCCAACCCCTCCCTCTTCCCTCAATACGTCACCTTCTCCTCTCTCCACATTTACATCAAACTGTACTAACACTAATCAGAAGGAAAATGGAAGAGGTTCGATACTTCGAAAAATGGAAGTTTTGTCGAAAGAAATGAAACCACCACGAAGAGCGCGAAAATGAAAGACTCTCTATGCCTTGCAAATCTGCCACTTTCTGGGTAGGAAAAAACAAGAGTTGACCAACGGAGGTCATACAGGAAAGATGAGAGCGAGGAATCTGACACAAGTAAGTGGAAGCAACGCCAGACTCAGCTAGGGGGTCCGTGGTCACCAACGCAAACTCCCAAGTTGAGAAGCCCTGGTCCCACTTCTAGTCGTCTTCTCATACGACAGACAGGACATACAGTTGACTTTATTCTACCATTCCCACCCACAGGGGGAACTAAGATTAAGTACTACAACGTTTGTGTTAAATAGCTTACATTAAAGCATTATTTTAGTGCCTATTTTCCTCACGACCGGGCGAGTTGGCTGTGAGCTTGCATCCGGGAGATTGTGGGTTCGAATCCCACTGTCGGCAGTCCTGAAGACGGTTTTCCGTGGTTTCCCATTTTCACACCTTAATTAAGGCCACGGCCGCTTCCTTCCAAATACCAGGCCTTTCCTATCCCATCGTCGCCGTAAGACTTATCTGTGCTGGTGCGACGTCAAAGCCTTAGCAAACAAAAAAAGCCCTCACGTAAATTGTAATGTACGAGGGTTGGAACTTAAATAGTGGCAACACTGCTGTGGAGGCGCTCTCTGATGACACACGTTGGTTACATACCTACCTTACCTAAGAGCAAATGGACTCGCCCTTCCCACATCACCTGCGTGCGCACAAGGGAGAGAAACACAGTCACGTGTGAGTTAGCGGTCTAACGTAAAGCTGTCACTATGTTTTCCAAACAGGAACAACGGAGTTGGATCAAGATTGAATGTGCCAGAGGTCGTACAGCACGACAATATCATCAAGGTCTTCAAGAGGCTTGCGGGGAATCTACATTGCCTTACAGAACAGTGGCACGTTGCATAAAAGCCTTCAACGATGGTCGGCAAACTGTGGCAGACATTCATCGGGCAGGTCGTCCTACGAGCGTCAGTGAAGAAGTGCATGCTCTTGACGCGTTACTGGACAGTGATCGAAACCAGACGATTCGTGAGCTCGCCCAAGAAACCGGATTAGCGCACTCGTCTGGGCATGCGAAAAACTGCATCACGATGGGTTCCACATGATTTGACGGAAATGCACAAATGGTTGCGTTACGACGCTGCTAAGATACACTTGGAGCGCTATGAGCGCGAAGAAGAGACTTTCTTACGCCGTATCATAACCCTAGGTGAGACATGGGCCAAATCGTACGAGCCAAAACTGAAACGCTAATCCAACGCATGGCGTCATTATGGGTCACCACGAAAGTCTAAAGTTCATCAGAGCCCCAGTACAGGGAAATTTATGGTGATCCTCGTGTACGACTGTCATGGTGTTATCCTAACGCATTGCATTCGTCCACGGCAGACCGTCAATGCACAGTATTACTCTTCGTTTTTGAAGCACCAATTGCGACCAGCTATGAGAAAGAAGCGGCAACACTTTCTGCAGAATCCACCCATCATTTTGCACGACAAAGCTCGGGCGCATACAGCGCAAGCTGTGGCTGATTTGTTCGGTCGATGGCAGTGGGAAGTACTGTACCATCCACCGTACTCCCCGTACTTAAGTCCTTGTGACTTCGATTTGATTCCGAAGATGAAGGAACCACTTCGTGGCATTCGTTTGAGAAGTGTTGGAGATATTCGACAGGCAGTAGACCGCTCCATTCGCGCCATCAACAGAACGGGCTCTGCTAAAGGTATACTACGACTTCCACATCGCTCGCTGGCAACGGGTTATACACAACGCTGGTGACTACATTGAAGGACAGTAAATGTTGCTAACATGTAACTCTTTTGTATCTGTTGTAAATAAATAGTTGCCACTATTTAAGTTCCAACGTTAGTAAATGGCCTATTTTAATAATTTTACTGCCTATTTGCTAAATTGTCCGCCTCTGTGGTGTAGTGGTTAGTACGATTAACTGCCACCCCCGGAGGCCCGGGTTCGATTCCCGGCTCTGCCACGAAATTTGAAAAGTGGTACGATGGCTGGAACGGAGTCCACTCAGCCTCGGGAGGTCAACTCAGTAGAGGCGGGTTCGTTTCCCACCTCAGCTATCCTTGAAGTGGTTTTCCGTGGTTTCCCACTTCTCCTCCAGGCAAATGGCGGGATGATACTTAACTTAAGGCCACGACCGCTTCCTTCCCACTTCCGTGCCTATCCCTTCCAATCTTCCCATCCCCCCACAAGACCCCTGTTCAGCATAGCAGGTGAGGCCGCCTGAGCGAGGTACTGGTCATCCTCCCCAGTCATATCCCCCGACCCAGAGTCTGAATCTCCAGGACACTGCCCTTGAGGCGGTAGAGGTGCGATCCCTCGCTGAGTCCAAGGGAAAACCGACCCTGGAGGGTAAACAGATTACGATACGACTTCCTAAGCAAAAATAAATGCCTGGACATGTGGGCTCTAGTAATTTCCCAAATCCACTGAATTCTATAGATCATCTGACCACAGAATAGAAATAACCTGACACCAGCGACTGACTGTATAACGATTTTTTTTATTGTTTTATGGGCCACTAACTACTTTTGTGACCTTTGAAAAGAGACAAGGTGCCAAAAAGTAATTATCTCAAGAGTTTTCTATGTATCAATGAATCTTCCGACGAGCGGTTGGTTTATTTCAGTAGCCTACCTACAAATACTACTCAACTTGGCAAGTTGGGCTCAGAAAGTCTGCTTCAGTTAGGCCGAGCCACTCATAAGTAGTACCAAACCACTCATACCTCAGAGTCTTTCATACTGTCAAAGACGAGACTGAGACACATCCATGATAAAATGGGCACGGCCTCTGTCGGAGCCACTACTTTGGACCCCAACTCGTCCAATATGACTAACAGCTCGTTCAAACTCTGTCCGTAAACGAAATTCCTTCCGAGAGAATTCAGACAGTCGGAATTCCTACACAGCAAATCCTCCTAATTCAAGCTCCCACTACATACGTAGAATACATCACATGGGCGTTTGAAATAAGGGAAATCGCAGAATTCAGATTTAGGATTCTCCTTTTTCGAATGTTGTAAAGTCTTTTATTTTTTCGATTTTCATCCATTCAATCACATTTTATTGACTGCCTTCGGGTGTATCTACCTTCATTGGCTGGAGGGAGTCAGTTCCTGAAAACTCAAAACAAGGCGTAAATATCTCTAAGCTACTCCGCGCCACTTATTCTACTCCTGACACCGATCTAACACACACCACATGTTCTATGCTCGAAAGACTTGAGATCGTGGCTCTGACAGCCTCCACCTAATTTTTCTCTGTGGGAGTCTCGAAGTTGGATCCCCAGCTCATTAAGCCGATGTCCGGAGACGAAATTCGTCGTCGGAGAGCGATCAGACCGTCGAAACTCCAGCAGGGATAATTCTTCTGACTCTAGCTCTCACTACCTACAGGATAAGGTCAGAACTGCACCACCGGAGGCTCGAAAGGAATGAATTTTTAATTACACGGTTGGCACATGTAGTGATTAACACGGGCTGTGGATGGAAAGGCAGAAGTATTCAGTCAGCAGTATGTAAAGGTTGTTGGTTACAAGGATAATGTCCGGATAGAGGAGGTGACTAATACTAAAGAAGTATTAAAATTTACTTATGACAGCAATGACATTTACAGTAAGATACAAAAGTTGAAAACTAGAAAAGCTGCTGGAATTGATAAGGTTTCGGGGGATATACTAAAGACAATGGGTTGGGATGTAGTACCATATCTGAAGTACAGGAACTTTACCAAATGAATGGAGAGTTGCTATAGTAGCCCCTGTATATAAAGGAAAGGGTGATAGGCATAACGCTGAAAATTACAGGCCAGTCAGTTTGACATGCATTGTATGTAAGCTTTGGGAAAACATTCTTTCTGATTATATTAGACATGTTTGCAAAATTAATAATTGGTTTGACAGAAGGCAGTTTGGGTTTAGGAAAGGTTATTCCACTGAAGCCCAACTTGTAGGATTCCAGCAAGGTATAGCAGATATCCTGGATTAAGGAGGTCAGTTAGACTGTATTGCGATTGACTTATCTAAGGCATATGATAGGGTAGATCATGGGAAACTACTGGCCAAAATGAGTGCCATTGGACTTGACAAAGATTGACTGAATGGGTGGCTCTGTTTCTAGAAAATAGAACTCAGAGAATTAGAGTAGGTGAAGCTTTATCTGTCCCTGTAAAAATTAAGAGGGGAATTCCTCAAGGCAGTATTATTGGACCTTTATGTTTTCTTATATATATAAATGATATGTGTAAAGAAGTGGAATCAGAGATAAGGCTTTTCGCAGATGATGTTATTCTGTACAGAGTAATAAATACGTTACAAGATTGTGAGCAACTGAAAAATGACCTCGATAATGTTGTGAGATGGACAGTAGGCAATGTTATGATGATAAATGGGGATAAAAGTCAGGTTGTGAGTTTCACAAATAGGAAAAGTCCTGCCAGTTTTAATTACTGCGTTGCTGGGGTGAAAGTTCCCTTTGGGGATCATTGCAAATACCTAGGTATAAATGTAAAGATCTTCATTGGGGTAATCACATAAATATGATTGTAAATAAAGGGTACAGATCTCTGCACATGGTTACGAGAGTATTTAGGGGTTGTAGTAAGGATGTAAAGGAGAGAGCATATTTGTCTCTGGTGAGACCTCAACTTGAGCCCTTACGAGGATCACTTGATTCAGGAACTGGAAAATATCCAAAGAAAAGCAGCTCGATTTGTTCTGGGCGATATCCGACAAAAGAGCAGAGTTACAAAAATGTTACAAAGTTTGGGCTGGGAAGACTTGGGAGAAAGGAGACGAGCTGCTCGACTAAGTGGTATGTTCCGAGCTGTCAGTGGAGAGATGGCGTGGGAGGACATCAGTAGACTAATAAGTTTGGATGGTGTCGTTAAAAGTAGGAAAGATCACAATATGAAGATAAAGTTGGAATTCAAGAGGACAAATTGGGGCAAATATTCATTTATAGGAAGGGGAGTTAGGGATTGGAATAACTTACCAAGGGAGATGTTCAATAAATTTCCAATTTCTTTGCAATCATTTAAGAATTTTTTTTTTTTTTTTTTTTTTTTGCTATTTTGCTTTACGTCGCACCGACACAGATAAGTCTTATGGCGACGATGGGATGGGAAAGGCCTGGGAATGGGAAGGAAGCGGCCGTGGCCTTAATTAAGGTACAGTCCCAGCATTTGCCTGGTGTGAAAATGGGAAACCACGGAAAACCATCTTCAGGGCTGCCGACAGTGGGGTTCGAACCCACTATCTCCCGATTACTGGATACTGGCCGCACTTAAGCAACTGCAGCTGTCGAGCTCGGTCATTTAAGAAAAGGCTAGGAAAACAACAGATACGGAATCTGCCACCTGGGCGACTGTCCTAAATGCAGATCAGTATTGATTGATTGATTGATTGATTGATTGATTGATTGATTGATTGATTGATTGATTGATTGATTGATTGATTGATTGATTGATTGATTGATTGATTGATTGATTGAACCATGAAAAAAAAGGAGGCTTGGTATTCCAAAGATCACACAGTTATAACATTTTCGTACAGTGAGAGAAAACAATTATCTGAGAGAATTCTAGAAAATGGATGGCGCTGAAAGGTGCCATGTAGTTGGAGCTGGGTTGAGTGAGGGGGTGGGGGAGAAGGGAATACAATCCCGGTTCTCTCGGGTGTTGTTTAAAAGTGTTCAATTACGCCAGGCTCGTGTCAGTAAAATTATCGTCATGTAAAGAAATCTTTGCACGACAAATTCCGTGACCACGAAGTTTCCATAAACTGTAATGATAGTTAGAGGGAAGTAAAACCAATAACATTATTATTATTATTATTATTATTATTATTATTATTATTATTATTATTATTATTATTATTATTATTATTATTATTATTATTTAGAATCTGTTTTCCGTCACACCGACACAGATAGGTCTTATGGCAGCGATGGGATAGTAAAGGGTAAAAAGTTTAATTACGTGTGGCTATTTCTAGCCGGGTGGAGCCCTTGTAAGGTAGATACTCCGATGAGGGTGGACGGCATCTGCCATGTGTAGGTAACTGCGTGTTAATGTGGTGAAGATAGTGTTATGTGTGTTGTAGAGTAAAGGATTTGGAGTGGGAAGGAAGCGAGCGTGACCTTAATTAAGACCCCAGTATTTTCCTGGTGTGAAAAAGTGAAACTACGGGAAACCATCTCCAGGACTGCCGACAGTGGGAATCGAACCCACTATCCCTCGAATGCAAGCTGATAGCTACGTGACCCAAACCGCACAACCACTCGCTCGGTCAACATTATTATTAAACTTCGGATTACTCTTATGATGTTAACTGTATAACATGTAGTCTAGGTCCCATTGTTGGTCGAAGCTGGTATTTGAAACTGTTTCCCATCACCTTAAACATCTTGTTTAATTCATCCTTGTTCCCTAATGAGTGCTTGGAGAACTCCCTTTCTGGTTTTAATGTGTTGTTCATTCCCTTTAACGGGGAACAAGATGTTACCCCAGCTCCCGAAACCTCATGAATAGCTATCTTGTTAGATCAAAGGTTGTGTTAGACAAATGATCCCTAGGTTATGGATACAACCGCGCCCAGGGATTTGAAGTGTGGGGAAAGTTGTTGCATGTTAATGATCTTTCAAAGCCCACTCTTCGGAATTTACTACTCGGGCTTAGAAACCATACAGTTTGAATTCTACTTTCGCTAGTAGATGGCAGAGTAATCTGAAAGCTTAAATGACCCCACTTCAGTAGGTCTGCAACGTGATGTTTTTGACCATATTATTATTATTGTCCGCCTCTGTGGTGTAGTGGTTAGTGTGATTAGCTGCCACCCCACCCCCCTCGGAGGTCCCGGTTCGATTACCGGCTCTACCACGAAATTTGAAAAGTGGTACGAGAATGGAACGGGGCCCACTCAGCCTCGGGAGGACATCTGAGTATATGGGGGACCGATTTCTCCCCTCATCCATCCTCGAAGTGGTTTTCCATGGTTTCCCACTTCTCCAGGCAAATTCCGGGATGGTACCTAACTTAAGGCAGCGGTCGCTTCCTTCCCTCTTCCTTGTATACAAGGTAAGCGGATTAAGAAGCAAAGAAATTGTATTATGATTATTATTATTTTTATTATTATTATTATTGTCCGCCTCTGTGGTGTAGTGGTTAGCGTGATTAGCTGCCACCCCCGGAGGTCCGGTTTCGATTCCCGGTTCTGCCACGAAATTTGAAAAGTGGTACGAGGGCTGGAGCGGGGTCCACTCAGCCTCGGGAGGTCAACTGAGTAGAGGTGGGTTCGATTCCCACCTCAGCCATCCTGGAAGTGGTTTTCCGTGGTTTCCCACTTCTCCTCCAGGCGAATGCCGGGATGGTACCTAACTTAAGGCCACGGCCGCTTCCTTCCCTCTTCCTTGCCTATCCCTTCCAATCTTCCCATCCCTCCACAAGGCCCCTGTTCAGCATAGCAGGTGAGGCCGCCTGGGCGAGGTACTGTTCATACTCCCCAGTTGTATCCCCCGACCAAGAGTCTGAAGCTCCAGGACACTGCCCTTGAGGCGGTAGAGGTGGGATCCCTCGCTAAGTCCGAGGGAAAAACCGAACCTGGAGGGTAAACAGATGATGATGATGATGATGATGATGATGATTATTATTATTATTATTATTATTATTATTATTATTATTATTATTATTATTATTATTATTATTGAGTACGAATATGATTACAAGTAAAAGGAATCTTGAGAAGAGATTTGAACCTTATGAAATCATCTTATTTTTCCAAATATATTTGGTCGGCACGTACAGGGATTTGGCCCAGTTTTAGGGGCGGATGCCATTCCTGACACAACCCTATGTGTAGGAATATCATCACTATCGCGCGCTTCTATGGTGTTTCGTAGTATGATGTGATTTGTGTAGATGAAAATGTGCGTTGCGACGAACACAAACACCCGGTCCTCAAGCCATAGGAATTAACGGACACAATTAAATTTGAATTGAACCCAGCGACCTTTGAACTGAAAGCGAACGAGCCGGACTTCATAACCTTCTGAAATACCCTTTGTTCGTTCCTAATCCTCTATTTTTTATAGTTCCATTACGGTACCAACTGAAAGGCCTCCTCCACTACATTACTTTCATCACCTACCTGATACACAATTTCCATTCATCATTTTATATATTAATATTTTGTCCCGAGTATTGTTATATCAATTTGTAAATATTTATAATTGTCGACGAAGATTTGTATGTGTGTGCATGTGTAAGTGTCTAATGTTTTAATTGTCAGTGCATAAACTGGAAATGTAAAATTGAAAAATTTCTCTATTGTTAAATTATGTATTCTACATTTGTATTCTTTTTTCTTAATCCGTGTACCTGCCAGGGTTAGTTTTTCCCTCTAATTCAGTGAGGAATCCCACTTTTACCACCTGAAGGGCAGTGTCCTGGAACGTGAGACTTTGAGTTGGGGGATACAACTATTCAAGAGGACGAGTACCTCGCCCAGGTGGCCTCACCTGCTATGCTGATCAGCGTGAGACTTTGAGTCGGGGGATACAACTATTCAAGAAGACAAGTACCTCGCCCAGGCGGCCTCACCTGCTATGCTGATCAGGCGCCTTGTAGGTGGATGGGAAGATCGGAAGGGATATATTAGGAAGAGGGAAGGAAGCAACCGTGGTCTTAAGTTAGGAATCATCCGAGCATTTGCCTTTAGGAGAAGAGGGAAACAACGTAAAACCACTCCGGGGATGGCTAGGGTGGGAATCGAACCACCCTCTCTACTCGGTTGACCTCCCGAGGCTGAGTGGACCCCCTTTTTAAATTTCGTGGCAGAGTCGGAAATCGAACCCGGGCCTTTGACGACTGGCAGCTAATCAAACTAACCACTACACCACAGAGGCGGACCTACATTTGTATACCAATTGAAAGTCTAGTCTAACTGTAATATTTCAATCTTTTCAATTTTAAATATTCCATCCAACCAAATGTATCAGGTATTGCATAGTAACTAACTATAAAATGAGTAAGAATTAAACTATTTCCATGAAAATGTAATGCATAGAATGCACCCATTCATAGCAATGGAACAAGAGGAAGATACAGGCTAAATGAAAATGTTTATATATTTCATTATCCGACATTACTCAGATCTTTCTAAAGTCCACTTGTAAGCTTGGACGTTGTGATAGTATAGATATCACAACCCCGATATATTTATATTATTAAATTTACTTTGTACAAATCTAATCGAGTATGTTAAATATAGAATTTATAATGTTTCCGTATTAGATACTGTTTGTTTATATGTGAGTACAGTAGAGTACAGTACCTTTTTTTTTTTTTGCTATGGGCTTTACGTCGCACCGACACAGATAGGTCTTATGGCGACGATGGGATAGGAACAGCCTAGGAGTTGGAAGGAAGCGGCCGTGGCCTTAATTAAGGTACAGCCCCAGCATTTGCCTGGTGTGAAAATGGGAAACCACGGAAAACCATTTTCAGGCCTGCCGATAGTGCGATTCGAACCTACTAACTCCCGGATACAAGCTCACAGCCGCGCGCCTCTACGCGCACGGCCAACTCGCCCGGTAGAGTACAGTACCACAACACCAGGAATTTCGGCGACTCGCCAGTGTTAGCAGGCACCGGGAAGTTGGATCCGTCAGGGCAAGCCGAGGGAAATGGTGATTGCTTTATAAGGGTGTGTTAGAGTGGGAAACCGTCTAGTAGCTATTGCCATTTGTCTATTGTAAGTGGACAACAGTATTACTTGTCACGTACTACAGTAACTGTTGTCAGTTATCTGAGATCTTGAACGCTATGTTGAACTGTAAATCACCATCATCTTGCGTCGCAAAGAAGAGGAATCATATTTTTCAATGTTCGTTCGTTCGTAATCTGTTTACCCTCCAGGGTCGGTTTTTCCCTCGGACTCAGCGAGGGATCCCACCTCTACCGCCTCAAGGGCAGTGTCCTGGAGATTCAGACTTTGGGTCGGGGATACAACTGGGGAGAATGACCAGTACCTAGCCCAGGTGGCCTCACCTGCTATGCTGAACAGGGGCCTTGTGGAGGGATGGAAAGATTGGATGGGACAGGCAGGGAAGAGGGAAGGAAGCGGCCGTGGCCGTAAGTTAGGTACCATCCCGGCATTTGCCTGGAGGAAACCACGGAAAACCACTTCCAGGATGGCTGAGGTGGGAATCGAACCCACCTCACATTGTGTATACGTAGATTATGTTATGGTGGAATATAAATACTTACTTACTTACTTACTTACTTACTTACTTACTTACTTACTTACTTACTTACTTACTTACTCTGTTTACCCTCCAAAGTTGGTTTTTCCCTCGGACTCAGCGAGGGATCCCACATCTACCGCCTTAAGGGCAGTGTCCTGGAGAGTGAGACATTGGGCCAGGGTACAACTGGGGAGGAGGTCCAGTACCTCGCCCAGTTGTCCTCACCTCCTATGCGGAACAGGGGCCTTGCTGGGGGATGGGAAGCGAGTAAGGGATAGACAAGGAAGAGGGAATAAAGCGGCCGTGGCCTTAAGTTACGTACCATCTCGGCATTTGCCTGGAGGAGAAGTGGGAAACCGTGAAAAACCACTTCAAGGATGTCTGAGGTGGGAATCGCACCCACCTCTACTCATTTGACCTCTCGAGGCTGAGTGGACCCCGTTCCAGCCCTCGTGCCACTTTTCAAATCTCGTGGTAGAGCCGGAAATCGAACCCAGGCCTCCGAGGGTGGCAGCTAATCACGCTACCCACTGCACCACAGAGGCGGGAATATAAATAATTTATTTAAATTCTTTGTGGAGGAGTTATTTCAGCAGTGTAACCGTTTTAGTAGTCCATTCAAGGCTTTTAGGCAAGGCCCGAGTCAGATGTGGCAGGACGCAAGCTCGTGTACACGCCCTGGCGGAGAAGAGAAGTAAGATCGAGGGATCCATTCTTGATGAACTCTGGAGCCTAAATCCCCAGAAAGTTCGGTGTTTATTATTTATTTATCAACTATGAGGTGAAGAATAATCTTATAACGTTATTGTTTTATAAATGTTAACAATGTGTTTATAATTATTACTATTTTATTTTAATAGGCAATTATTGTTTGCCTCAACAGTGTTGAAAATACATAAATGGTTAAACGAGACATGTAATACAGGCTATACATTGGCTTGCTTTCCACACTCTAAAGTTATGCTTAACGATGGCTTTTAGTAACTATGACCACAGCAGATTATAATCATAAATCTGTCCGGGTGTCACCTTCCACCAAGCAGATCCTCCGAAATAAAACTTATCCATATTCATAACAAAGAATCTGGTCCTCTTCCTGGTCTTTCATACAATTATCCGGGGTCAGATAAAGCCCAGTCTAACGACCGGATATCCTTCCTAGTGCCAGCCGTATGTGGAGGGATGTGTTTCTGTGGTGTATCGCCATAGCAATTATCTATAGGCAGTTAAAATCCCTAGTAGGTCGGGAATCGGTCCGCTTCTGTGGTGTAGTGGTTAGTGCGATTAGCAACCACCCCCGGAGGCCCGGATTCGATTCCCGCCTCTGCTACGAAATTTGAAGCGTGATACGAGGGCTGGAACCGGGTCCACTCAGCCTTGCGAAGTCAAATGAGTAGAAGTGTGTTCGATTCCCACCTCAGCCATCCTGGAAGTGGTTTTCTGTGGTTTCCCACTTCTTCTTCGGGCAAATGCCGGGATGGTACCTAACTTGAGGACACGGCCGCTTCCTTCCCTCTTCCCTCTATATCCCTTCCAATCTTCCCATCCCCCACCAAGGCCCCTGTTCAGCATAGCAGGTGAGGCCGCCTGGGTGAGGTACTGGTCGTCCTCCCCAGTTGTATCCCTAGACCCAATGTCTCACGCTCCAGGACACTGCCCTTGAGGTGGTAGAGGTGGGATCCCTCGCTGAGTCCGAGGGAAAAACTGACCCTAGAGGGTAAACAGATGAAGAAGAAGGTTGGGAATCGAACCCGAGCCCCCTGAATTGAAGGGCAGTACGCTGATCATTCATCCAAGGAGCTGGACTGTTAATAATAGATAATGAATATAAAAATAAAAATGTGGGTTAGCCAATAGGAATATCCTCAAACATCCGCCATTTCATCTTGCCATCTCGTCACACTCTTTATTGCCTCTCCTCGCCAAAAAAATTCCCTTATCAGAGATAATGTTCCCTCTCACAATCAATACTCGTACCTATCTTATCCAACTCGTTCTTTAGTCATAACTTCAATCGCAGCTTATAGCTAGTTAGAAAGGAAAGAAATGTAGATAAAAACATTGTCAGACTCAGCTGTGAATGTCTGCCAAAACCAGTCCAAAGGCGCGATAAAGTCAGCCATAATTTGCAATTCAGTCGAGCTCCACTTTGACAAAGATACTGGTGTGGGCGGTGATGGCAAACGGGTTTCGTGTTCATTGACTTGAGTTTTGTCCACACGGATATACATCTCCTAACACACCTGTATTCCGGAGTATTACGAAAAGTTCAGAGTTCAGGGAGTAGCAATTCTGGTTTTTATTTCTCGAGGACGTTAGAAACGGTACGTTGCTCAACATCAAAGCCAATATGATTAAACGAAAGGAAAAAAAGCAGGAACAAACAGTTTGAATGTCACTCTCTGTAGTGCCAAATCGTTAATTCCAGGAATGGCATAATACGACCTGTTTGTTTCCAGGCTGTTCAGAAACAAGTTCACCTTGCTTGGCCTTCCCCCTTGCTCACTGTGTCATGGTAGGGATCGCTTGGCTGGAAAGTATTGTATATGCAAACCGTAGATCTGACTTGCAGTATCTTCAAAGAGACACTCCTCGACTCTGTTCCCTGACGCACACTGCATATTAAGGGTTTTGGCCGGCCAAGACAGCTGCTGCCCTGTCAGACGTAGCGGTTCACGCGGTGATTGAGTGAACTGGGAGGGAAGCTACATTTTTTGCAATTTGTTTAATCGCACCAACTCAGTTCTTATGGAACCATTGGATAGGACAGGGCTAGGACTGGGAAGGAAGCGGTCATGATATTAATGTATAGTCCTAGCATTTACCTCGCGTGAAAATCAGAAACCATGGAAAAATATCTTCATGGCTGCTGGTGGTGGGTTTCGAACCACTATCTCCCTAAGGCAAGCCTACAGCTCTGCGTTCCAGGCAGGCAACTTGCTCGGTGAATAAACCCCATTCCAGTACTTAGTCCAGACCTAAAATCCTTGGACGAGCCAGGAATCGAACCTGGTGTCTCCAGGTAATAATCAGGCACGCTAAACTCACGATCTTGCGTCTTTAGTAGGTTCTAATAATAATAATAATAATAATAATAATAATAATAATAATAATAATAATAATAATACAAGAGCACTAGGAAAGTTTTGCAATGTGAGCGAGCGCTTTAGACTTTTTCAAAATAATTTCCAGCACACTCAATACACTTCTCCATACGTCGAAACCAGTCACTGAACCAACTCCGCCACTTTTCTTCGGTTACATTTTCACACTCTTGATCCCATGCTGCCAGAAGCTCCTCGTCGGATGCAAAACGCCGCCCTTTCAGCTTCGTCTTCACTTCTGGGAAGAGTGCGAAGCCACATGGGGCAAGATCAGGACTGTATGGAGGGTGATGAAGCACAGTCAACTCTGATGTGGCAAGAAAATCCATTGTTGCATTAGCACGATGTGCTGGAGCTTTGTCGTGATGCAAGAGCCAAGTGTTGAGCCGTGACCTTGGAGGGAGCTGCTTGAGAGCCTGGATGACCTGAGGTAGACAAGTCTCACTGTACCATTTCGCAGTAACTGTCCTTTGTGTTTCTAGCACAACCCGAGTCAGGATGCCTCGTTTAGTGAAGAATACTGCAATCATCCTTTTCTTCACTGACCTTGACTTTCGCAAAGTCACAGGAATACCCTCATCTTGAAACAGCCACACCTTGTTCTGGGATTTTGTTGGGAAATCGTAGTAATAAAGCCAAGTTTCGTCACCTGTAACGATGCTATTGACGTTACGCGAAGTCCCATTTTCAAACTGTTTTAGCATTTTTCGGCACCATTTCACTCGATGTGCCCTTTGTTCCTCTGAAAGGGAACGAACCTTGCTCACAGCTTCAATGTTTTCCTCAGTCACTGATTCAGACGGTCGCCCAGAACGAGGATCGTCTTGAACCCCAAAATTTCCCCTCTGGAGCTCTTTATATCAGCGGAAAATTGTTGTCCGATGTGGACAGTCTTTCCCCAGAACATGAGTCATTTCCTCCTGGCACTGGTCAACAGTTAATCCACGAGCAAAATTGCAGACCACACTGACATCTGAACTTGCTTTCAGCCCCACTGCTTGGTAACAACTGGTGTGAAGGTCGCACCTTGCTGTCTTCTAGACCGGTTTTCACCCCTCTTTTCATCCCTCACCATAACAGGGGTGACCAGCCAACCGCTTTTGCGTATTCCAAAATTTTCCTAGTGCCCTTTATAATAATAATTGTAATAATAATAATAATAACATAAATTTTACATCCTAATTACCGCTTTTTGTTTTCGGAGACGCCGAGGTGCCGGAATGTTGCCTCACAAGAGTTCTTTTACAAGCTGATAAATCTATCGATATGAGGCGGCTGTATTTTTCAGCGTCTTCAAATACCACTGGACTGAGCCGGAATCGAATCCATCAACTTAGACTCAGAAGGTCAGCTACCGTGTGAGCCTGGTTTTCGGTCCACGCATCACATTCTAAATGATTGCAGTGAGCCCAACGATAGCGACCCGCCACCTACTCCTGTACTCCTGCAAAGCAACCTTGTGGTTTTAATTGGTTGGATTATATCGTGATCATAGCCCCCTCACTTCAAGTTTTGCGTAGAATCCTGATCACAAGTGCATGACATTTCATTTCAAAACTCCCACATACATTGGCCACCTTGGTAAGAAGTCAGTGACGAAGCCACTCAAGTAATTCTATACGTTTCCTAGTTTAATTCTATAAAATAATTCAAAGCTTCCCGCAGTCTGGCTCCTTGGATGAGTGATTCAGACGGCTCAGATTTCCATTCCGGTTGGGCAGAGGATTGTTAACTTGGTATGGTTAATTCCTCTGGCTCTGGGACTGGCTGTTTGTGTTGTTCTGAATACTACATGTAACACACCGTACTACAAACCACCAGTGCCTCCGTGGCTCAGGCGGTAGCGCACCGGCCACTCACCCACTGGGTTCCATGGTTCAAATCTCGGTCACTCCATCTGATATTTGTGCTGAACAAAGCGGAGACGGAACAGATCTTTCTCCGGGTACTCCGGGTTTCCTGTCTTCTTCCATTCCAGCAACACTCTCCAATATTATTTCAATTCATCTGTCAGTCATTAATCATTGCCCCAGAGGAGTGTGACAGCCTTCAGCAGCCGGCACAATTCTTATCCTCGCCGCTCGATTGGGGCTTCATTCATTCCATTCCTGACCCGGTGAAATGACTGGAAACAGGTTGTGGATTTACATGCATTACCAATCAGCACAGGACCACGCAATAGTGAATAATGTATCCTTTCATAGTCGTTGACTTGGTGTCCGGTGCTTTGCATAAAGTGTAAATTTCGTGACCTTCAGTTCAAGGGGACCGTGATTCGATTCCCGGCCGATTAGGATAATTTTCTTCTCCATCCGATTGGTCGACAGCATTTCTTCTCCTCCACTCCTCTCTGTAATCCGTTAGCCTACTATCTTCATTACTTCATATAAGCCAGCTCCTACATCTTCTTTTGAATGACATATCTTTATTACCCACCCTAGTGTACACCATCGGTTTACAGGTAATAAAGACAGATACAGAGCGAAACACAGAACAGACAAACAACAGGCACTACATCTCTCCTAAAACTACTTAACTAAATTATCTTCCTCTACATCTACTGAGTGTCCTCCCACACGTACGCGGATAGCCAGGAAGCACCGCACTATAAACTACCCTATTCCCCTACCCTACCACCTAAAAAAGAAAACTTTAGTAGACTGGTCGCTGCCTCAGCCCTGGTATGGAATACATGCCCACCAAGCCGTTGACCGCAGCGACCAGCCTCGCCACGTGAGAACTGATTTCATATTTCACCTACACTTGCTAACAATGCATTCCTACCCTACCATGTGTGACAAGCCAGCTGGCGGAAACCAGACCTAACACATGACCTGCCACACACTTCCGCTATGTACGTCACACCTACTCTGTTCATTGTCAGCTCTCTATCTTCCCTCCCCTTTTTCTTCCCGTGCAGACATGCTCAAGCCTAACTTCTTTGGGTTGGGTCAAGGCCCAACCCCTCCCTCTTCCCTCGATACGTCACCTTCTCCTCTCTCCACATTTACATCAAACTGTTAGACTTATCCCATTTCTTCCATCTTATTAAACTTAGTACATAAACATCAAGAATCCAATCAATTTTACACCCCTCATCAAGGCATCTATACATCTTCTTTGATCTGCCTAGAGTACAGCAGTCTTCCTCTTCCTCTCTTGCCTTGAATAATTTCTTCCACGAAATAAACTATAAAAGTATCGTGCCTGTAGATATGGCCAATTAATTGGTCTCTTCTTCCTTATTGTTAATAATTAAGATTTTTTATCTATTCTAAGAATTTCTTCACACGTGAGTTTTGCTGTCCATGAGATCCATTCCATCCTTCTCCAACACAACATCTCAAACGCCTCTAGACGTTTATTATCGTATGCACCGAAAGTCCGCATTACTGAGCCATACAAGGCCATACGACAGACATAGCACTTAATTGTCTCTTTTTTTAGTCTCCACATTACTTGTTGTTTACAAATTGTTTTACGTCGCATCGACACAGGTATGTCTTATGGCGATGATGGGATAGTAAAGGACTTTGAGTGTCAAGGAAGCGGCTGTGACGTTAAGACACAGCCCCAGCATTTGCCTGGTATGAAAATGGGAAACCATGGAAAACCATCTTCAGGATTGCCGACAGTGTGCTTCGAACCCACTATCTCCCGAATCAAAGCTCACAGCTGCGCACTACTATCCGCATGGCTAAATTGCTCGGTGAAGGAAGTTAGAAAACTTGAATGAATGATATTCGACACCTTCAACTGATTTACTTTCTGGGATGAGGAATGATATTTTCTCTCTTTTCTAATTACTAATGAGCTTATTGTTGAGTTACATGTTCTACTTGTCGAATATTCTAGACTTGAAGTGGACTTCTTTTATTCTTGTTTGCCCACTAATGAGCACGGGAGAGACAACGAAACCAGACATCCATACTCACTTCGAAGAAATTTGAAGGTACAAGGATATCGAAACCAGTTAAGTTTGTTCATCATACCAGGTTCAATACAGGATGTCATCACATCTTGAAAGTTACTCACATAAATCAGTCAATCAATCAGGAATTTATCTTACTTCTGTTTCAAGAAAAGACAAGCCCTCGATATTCAACGAGTGATTTTAAACTAATGGAAGGAGTAGGCCTATTTTAAAACGAAGACGTTTCGTTTTAGCAAGGTATTCTTTTAGAAGTAGTAGAATGAATTTTAACAGTGAACCTTCAAACAGATACTAAAAGTGACTCATGTATTGCCTCTATTCCCTCAATCAGACTGCTTCTTCTTCTTCTTCTTCTTTCCTGGCATATTTTCAATTTTCTGGTTCGGTAATAAAGATATTAAGCCCAGATTTACGCTCGCATGCCCTTCAGATGCTAACCCTATTATGTGGTGTAGAGGGATGTGTTTTACTATCGCTTATTTCTGTGGTGCCTGGTACCGTGATGTGTTGTACGTAAATGTCTATCAAGATGATGATAAGTACCCAGCAACCGAACAAGGGGCGTTAACCAAACGCGGCTAAAATTCCCAGCCCGGGCAAGTGTCGAAACCAGGACTCTCTCACTTGCAGACTCTACGCTGACCACTCAGCCAGGGAACTGTACACAAACATATTATCTAATATTGCTCTAAATAATTTAACTTTTCTAAATATTGTACAAGATCCTGTTCTGGATGTGTGCATTACGTATCCCGCTTGTTTTAAGTCATGTTTCAAGAATTTACTCAATGTAAATCTTTGCAGAATGGTAAACGAAACAGGTCGGGTGGCGAGTAATTGAGTCGTGAGTGTGGTCAAGTTTTCAGAACTTTTGTCTTAGAATCACGGCCACCTTATGAAAAGTTATCCTCTAGAGTCATCTTTTAAGGAGTGTAGTTCTGATTTTAAATATTTGACCTTTTCTTAATAGAAGATAGCAACTCCCAGTATTATTTCATTCAATTTTTTTAAGGTAAATTTTTCCTCATCATCAGCTCCCGGTTTCGTAAATTTAGGATAAATCCTCAAAAAAGGCATTGAATTATCAATCATCACTGCAAAATTTTCTAAATAACGGGTCTCGAGCTCGATAGCTGCAGTCGCTTAAGTGCGCCCAGTATCCAGTATTCGGGAGATAGTGGACTCGAGCCCCACTGTCGGCAGCCCTGAAGATGGTTTTCCGTGGTTTCCAATTTTCACATCAGGCAAATGCTGGGGCTGTACCTTAATTAAGGCCACGGCCGCTTCCTTCCCACTCCTAGCCCTTGCCTGTCCCATCGTCGCCGTAAGACCTATCTGTGTCAGCGCGACGTAAAGCGAGTTGTAAAAAAATAAAATAAAAAAATGATTTACTACACCACTTAGAAGGATTTTTATGTTGCATCATATTACTTTCTACTGTTCATTTACATAATGCAATAACTTTCACAGTGTATTTATAGTGTTATTGCATATAAATATAAACTTGAAGATTGTCGATCAAATTTCTCTGTTCTCCTTCAATTTATCTTTTTACTTTCGTTATGAAGTCAAATAAAACTATCATCAGGACCAAATGTAACCTTTTTGGAAGGTTGAAACACTAATGTATAAATCCCACACATAATTTTTTATCTTCAGTGAGTTTACATTGAAAAGGACGCCGGATATTTCAAGTAACTTAATCCATGCAGATTCAGTATTTTATTACGCATTCTAATGTTCCTTATGAAATTTTTCGTAAATTATCAGTGACTTACCTCCTCCTACTTTTATTACATTTCATGATCATAATAATATGGTGATAATAATTAAGAGAAAACGAAGAATTGTGACATTAAAAGTCGGCAACCCCTGCAGCTAACGTACCATTCCACCCATCCTCTGTACCATGAAGATTTGCATCTTGGAACTTGGTGTAATCATGATTGAGGTTTGACTTATTATTTCACCTGCTCTCACTCAGCTGCCAGTCTGCTGTCCATCAAAAGGCTTTTCAGTTACATAGTGGCCGTCTACTCGGTCCAAACTTCCTGTGAAATATAATTTATAAACGTCGCGTGGCAAAGTGTGACCTTACCGGTGGCCGTAGTTCTACTATAGCTCTACAGCTCTGCCTTACGCCCGACCAATCGAGCAGAGTAAGCTCCAGTTTACCGATGGCCACAGTTCTACCGTGGCTCTACTGCTCTGCCTTACGACCGACCAGTCGGGCAGAGTAAGCTCCAGCTTACCGATGGCCACAGTTCTACCGTGGCTCTACAGCTATGCCTTACGACCGACCAGTCGGGCAGAGTAAGCTCCAGCTTACAGGTAGCCACAGTTCTACAGTGGAGACACACCTCTGTACCTCCTCCTCTCCCTACTCCATCTGGTTCACCCCCGCACTTTTCCCTTCTCCCCGCGCTTGCCGGCTGCTTAGCTGTTGAACGGGACCGGCTCTATACTTTACTTCTTTTCGTACTATAATTATTGAAATCCTTTAAATAACATTCCGTTTCACACACAATGATAATAAATAACTTGAACTAATATACCCATATTTTATTCAAATGTTATATTTTCATTCCTGCTAATTCCGGTGAGTTGTCACATTCGTGGGTACAACTCCGAGTTAAGTACTACCGCGCGTGGTCAAACGTGGTATCGAGGACCACGTCCTACCTACGCTTACATTATTATTTATTTACTTCTAAAACGCCTTAAAGCTGTCGGTAGTGCCCTTTAGAGTGGACATACATATGGAATTAAATTAAATCACCCACCTCTAAACAACGTTAAGTACCTTTTTTTAAAAAGAAATTACGTGCCCGAGTAGAGGATCTCAATGAATGTAATGAGATTCGGGACCTCGGGGTATCAAAACCTGGTTACTGGTCCAGATCTTCTTTTTATGTCCCCTGCCCCTCACCCATTTTATGTACGCTATCAGTTGTGCCATAACGAAACGACATCGCGGACGACAACAACTATAAACTCCGAGTTTGAAACTACTGGTATTTTCCGTATTGCGTACTCTGGTATAAGGAATAGGCCTATAGGTAGAATATTTTTATTTGTGCTTGAACTGAACGATTTACATATGTTTTGCAGCGACAGACACAACACATTTCAATTGCAGCAATGGTTGTCGAATATAAATCAATTTTATACATAGGCAACTTTGATATGAGTATAACATGGAATGTAGTAAAGTTTGACGTAATAAGAAAAGCCTTAAAAAATAAAAAGGATGTGCATTTATATATGCAGTAGACATACAGTAATCACAGGCAGACCTGTAGTCTTACTGTACCGGTACATTTGCGTTAGGGTATAGCTGACGAAGTTCTATGTATTCAACAAATGCCGATATTAAAGTATCACACTACAGTATTCTGGGTATAAAGGCAGTCACATACGCAAAACGTTAAATGGCTATTGTACGAACTGGTACAACAACAAACAATTACAAGGCAACACAATAAATGACTCCGTATAGATTACATCGGGTAAACTTTCCGTCAATAACTGATAGAAAACAAAAACAATCTTTGGTCTATTCGAAACATTAACAAATAGTGAAAAGAAAACCGAAACAAAACACAATTAACAACAGGCACCATAGTTTTTTTGCTAATTGTTTTACGTTGCACCGACACAGATAGATTTTATGGCGACGATGGGATAGAAAAGGCCTATGAGTTGGAAGGAAGCGGTCGTGGCCTTAATTAAGATACAGCCCCAGCATTTGTCTGGTGTGAAAATGGGGAAACCACTGAAGACCATCTTCAGGGCTGCCGACAGTGGGATTCGAACCCACTATCTCCCAGATGCAAGCTCACAGCCGCTCGCCTCTAACCGCACGGCCAACTCGCCCAATGAAAAAGTTTTCATAAACATTTCAGAAAATATAAACTGACTAATACAATGTGGAAATTACAAAGGAGAGATATGAGGAAGGCTGATAGAGTACGCAAAGTGAAGCACCGGTTCTTTACGACAGCTGAGCAGTCGGGCAGCGCGGGGAGAAGGGAAATTTGCGGTGGCGAACCAGAAGGATGGGCGGATGTGTGTGGGGGAGGAGGTGCAGAGGTGTGGCACAAAGCAGACAGTGTGCCGGCTAAGCATTGGCCAGCAGATATTCATCGCTGGTCGCGCGAAACTTGAAATGTCGCAACTTGTAGGGCCCTTAGTTAACGCCCTAATGTATATCGGCACCCAAAATTGATGCTAACATCATTTTTACGTGTACCTCAATGTGTTTTCCAAGTTTCATCGCGATCGGCGACTTAACCATTGCCGACGTTTCTTTGTAAGTGAGATAGAATAGTTAGCTTTATTCCCAACCGCCTTTGTCCTTTGGAATTGACCTCGCGCTCATTTTTGTATAGGTTGAGTGAACTTCAAGGCCATATGCCTTTCCAGAGGTGGAAAGCTTGTTTCCAAATTCTCCGACTTCCTGAGTAGGAATCGAATCTGTATGCTTCCAGGTGAATCTACTATGCCTTTAGCCCACGCTTGATGGCAGCTCCAACATTTTAAAGTAATGTGAGGATATTCTCCTTTTATTTAGTAATTTAAAAGAAAGCGATCTACAAATTACAGTCTATGAATTAGTTTGGTGCTTTTATGTACTGAGTTATTTACGGTAGGTTTCAATTAAAACACTCAAGAAATATTCACGAAATAGCCATTAAAAGTCACCTATAACTCCAGATCGGCAATCCGCTGATATGCTTGTAGTAAATCCACAGTAAATTTTCAGATATTTATGAAAGTGTAAGAGACTTTCCCTTATAATTACGAACTGAAAACAAACAAACGAATATACAGTTAATTTCATATGATCCCTTGGAGGGACCCTCCGAGGCTCAGGCCTTTCAGCGCTGGATTCCGTGGTTCAAATCTCGGTAACTCAATGCGAGATTTGTACTGGACAAAGCGGAAGCGGGACAGGTTTTCCCCGAGTACTCCGGTTTTCCGTGTCATATTTCATTCCAGCTACACTCTCCTATATAATTTTCTTTCATTTGTCAGCAATTAATCATTGCCCCAGGGGAGTGTGACAGGATTGGACAGCCGGCACAGTTCTTATCCTCGCTGTTAGATGAGGGCATCATTCATTTCTTTTCCTAACCGGGTCGAATGACTGGAAACAGGCTGTGAATTTTCAGTTTTTTTCATGATCCATTGAATTCCTTGACCTTCCATAACGACTGATGCAGACTCAGACATTGAGGTGACAAGTTGGTAGAGTGACGATTTCCTCTGCCTTATGGGTTAGCTCTCTTAACCTAGTTTAGTTCATACAACACGAGACAGTGTGTGCTCCTTTCCAGCCCTCAGTCCAGGATTAGAATCTTTGGACAAGCTGAGGCAGACACCTAACAACTAGCAACTACACTTCTGGACTGGACTCAGAAACATGACAGATGTTGAAAACTAGCATTTAACTCGACTTGTGATCGTATCATGACATCCTTTCAGCATTAGGCAAGTTAATTACACCAATAATCATTTCTATTTGTATATCTGTGTCATCCGAACTTCCAGATTGGAGGTTTGGTTATGAATACCGGCACCAATTTTCTATTTCGTTCCTCTTATCGGTTAGCGTTGTTTATATTATATGTTAATATGTTGATCTGTCAATATGACGATATATGTATGGCATGTGGATGACGTTAAATAATTCTGAGAACCACTAGGTGATAGTACGACTAGCGAAGGTAAGGCTGATTGTTAAGAGGTCGAAAGGTTATAAGTTGTAATCTGCTGTGATAATTCTGGTGTAGAAATATCCTGTAATAATATAACGACAGCTTCATTCATACAAGTCTTAATTTTCCTCAATAGTATTTAATTGTTCTCCCACCTTCAACACTGCAAATTAAATATAATTTCTCTCAATGGCAAGAAACTATTAAATTAAACATTTTATGATGAAGTATTATTATTTAATAATGTTATTGGCTTTACGTCCCATTAACTACTTTTACGGTTTTCGGAGACGCCGAGATGACGGAATTTAGTCCCGTAGAAGTTATTTTACGTGCCGGTAATTCTACTGACTCGAGGCTGTCGTATTTGAGCACCTTCAAATACAGTAAAACTTGCTCAAAGCGGAATCGCAAGGGACCAACATTTTTTCCCGAATTATACAAGTTTCCACATTACACAAAACATCGGCTTTTATGCCTTAAAACAGTAAATAGTAATTTTAAATATTACTTTGAGCTTATCCGTATCTGTCTACGCATGACACTTGGCTATACTGAGGTACCGGTACGTAGCTCCGTTGTGCACTGATTTATTTTTTATTAATCCCGCGCTTTATTATTACAAACATAATGATACACAGTATTTCATTTTGGTATTATCACAGCGATATATTATACTATTTCAGAACACAGGATATACGCCCCTTAAACTTATTTTCATCATAAAACTCTGTACAACACTAACCTTTCTTCCACAGATCAAACACACCTTGTTTCCTCTCCTTTTTAAGCGGCTTTCCTGAATGTAGTCCTGAACTGAGTACATTACTTCAGGAAGAGTGGAAGAGTTAGATGAAATGCCAAATTGTTTTACTTCACAAAAACATTGTAGGCCTGTTGAAAATCCACAGCCTGTTTCCAGTCATTCGACCGGGTCAGGAATGGAATGAATGGAGCCCCAATCTAGCGGCGAGGATAGGCTGCCGAAGCCTGTCGCACTCTTCTGGGGCAATGATAAATGAATGACAGATGTTGTTGTTGCTTTTTCGTTTTTTTTTTTTTTTTGCTAGTTGCTTTACGTCGCACCGACACAGATAGGTCTTATGGCGACGATGGGACAGGGAAGGAAGCGGCCATGGCCTTAATTAAGGTACATTTGCCTTGCGTGAAAATGGGAAACCACGGAAAACCATCTTCAGGGCTGCCGATAGTGGGGTTCGAACCTACTATCTCCCGAATACTGGATACTGGCCACACTTAAGCGACTGCAGCTGTCGAGCTCGGTGAATGACAGATGAAATGAAATGATATTGGAGAGTGTTGCTCGAATGAAAGATGACAGAAAAACCCCGAGTAAAACATACCCCGCCTCCGCATTGTCCAGCTCAATTCTCATATAGCGTGACCGGGATTTGAACCACGAAACCCAGCGGTAAAAGGACGGCGCGCTGCCGCCAAGCCACGGAGACTCCATGTTGGCCTGTTCGTGGTTCGATTATTGTTTCCATCTTCATCTTCTTGCTCGTCTCCTTTCTTCTCCACCAAGCTCGATAGCTGCAGTCGCTTAATTGCGGCCAGTATCCAGTAATCGGGAGATAGTGGGTTCGAGCCCCACTGTCGGCCGCCCTGAAGATGGTTTTCGGTGGGTTCCCATTTTCACACCAGGCAAATGCCGCGGCTGTACCTTAATTAAGGCCACGGCCGCTTCCATGCAATTCCTAGGCCTTTCCTATCCCATCGTCACCGTAAGACATATGTGTCGGTGCGACGTAAAGCAAATAGCCTTTCTTCTTCTCTTCTTTCTCGGCCTTTCTCACTGCTAGAAAAGCTGTAGCTGATTCGAAAATGTGTTGTGTTGTGTTGTACATTGTTCATCACTTCGAATGAAGTTCTCTGCCTCGCAGGGAACGTTTCTCGCTTGACATAAGTTGGATATTGCCGATGCATTTTTAAGCACTTCATTCGTTCCACCATCCGTATTATCATTCTCTCCAAACATGTGCGTCAGTTGTCCAAACAATGACATTGATCATACCAGCACCAGATATGCACAAATATTGTACGTGGGACTACATCAGTTCCTAATACTTTCCGCATTGTACAAGTCGATTTTAAAGTATTCCTTCCTTTTTCCGTTTCCGCTTTGAGGAGATTTCGCATTATACATTTTTTTTTCTAGTTGCTTTACGTCGCATCGACACAGATAGGTCTTATGGCGACGATGGGATAGGAAAGGCCTAGGAGTTGGAAGGAATCGGCCGTGGCCTTAATTAAGTTACAAGATCGTGAGCAACTGCAAAATGACCTCGATAATGTTGCGAGATGGACAGCAGGCAATGGTATGACGATAAACGGTGTTAAAAGTCAGGTTTTCGTCGCCATAAGACCTATCTGTGTCGGTGTGCCTGGTGTGAAAATGGGAACCCACCGAAAACCATCTTCAGGGCGGCCGAAAGTGGGGCTCGAACCCACGATCTCCCGGATGCAAGCTCACAGCCGCGCGCCTCTACGCGCACGGCCAACTCGCCCGGTTTATACAAAAGTAAGAATATTATAACGCCGTAAACCTCGCCAGGACCGAGTAAATATTCCGTGGTGGACAAGTTTCCGCTTTATTCAAGTTTCGCTCTGAGCACGTTTTACTGTACCACCAAACTGAGAGAGGATCGAACCTCCCTAGATGGGGTCAGATGGCCGTCGCCTCAACTTTCTCATCCACTCAGCTCGGCAGTAATAATATTCTCTGCTTTGTAAGTCACAGCTCAAAACGTAACCGAGATATCTAGAAACCCTGAACTTAAAAAGATCTCATTTCATTGCCCTTTCCCAACGAGTTTACGTATTGTTACAAATAAAACTGAGTCTATTTTACTGCTCCAATTTATTTCGGGATGACCCATTAAATCAGGGCCTCTCAAACGCCCAAAATCTCACGCGTGCAAACTGGGGCGCAGAGTTCCTGTGGACAGTGTATCGGTCCCATTCGGCTCAGCTCGGCTCGGCTCGGACCAACGCTTCGTATCTAAGCTACTCGGCTAAGCTCGGCTCAACTCGGCTCGGATGTGGAGCGCTACGGAGCAAGTGAGGAAGAGGGAGACAGGCGGAGCGAGCGAGACAGGCGTGGGGAAGGAGAGAGAGAGCGCTATTGCTCCAAATCGAGGAGTGGGGGTCTGCACTCTGGTCAACCAAGCGAAGTCGTCTTTTGCACCGTGCACAGTGCATGTACCAGGTGCATGCACACTGAGAGGCCCTGCATTAAATGTACACACACATATATTAAGAGGGGAATTCCTCAAGGCAGTATTATTGGCCCTTTATATTTTCTTATATATATATATATATATTGAACCCTTTAATCTTTACTTTATTTTTAATATTCCCCAGACAACAAACTAAAATTTCCAGAATGCATCTCCAAGTTATTCGCTTGATTAAAGTTATTTCAAAATGCGGTTTCACTGAATTTAATAATTTAATAAATTTAAATGATTTAACGAAATATTAACAAACAACAAATTTCATCTCCGCGGACTCTGGTTTCCTCACAAATTTCTACGCAGCTGTGATGTGAATTCAATATTGCGATGTTTATCTGGCTGGAAAAGAATTTGTTACATCATTCATGTCCAGCTATATATCTCATCTCGTGATATCACACTTTAAAATTCAATATAATCCTAACACTTGGATATCCTAATAATCTACGTACAAACCAAACAACTCGCCATATAATTACGATGTCATATCTCGTCATTACCATTATGAAATTTTGCACACCCCTCACAGACAAATCGATCATCACGACCATCGCTCTATATTTTGGACAACCCTGAAATTGGGTTACTCTGTTCCTTATACTCAAAGTTCGTGATTTCAAATGTTCATTACGTCCCCAATTACAGTATTTCACAATACTTAGATCATTACCGGCTGTGAAATTTCAACTAAATCCAGCATTTAACGTTTCCCTGGCCGAGAATACAGTCTCAATACCAAGCCTGTCCCGTTAGATAGCTGAGGTGTCTCACCCCCCTCGCTCGCTTGGCAGTTACAGGAACCACCTGGTTTATTCACAGTTGACTGACTTCTCAAAATGCTCCCTTTAAACTCTGCCGACATGATTCAACAAATACGATATTCTAACCAACAAAATGCACAGATTATGCTTCAAGATGCCCACACTAATTATACGCGTCGCCAATTATACCGCTATGGATTTCTATGAATTTCTTTCCATTCTCAACATTATAAATATTCTTCGGGCTATCATATCCCGGCTTCAATGACAGGACTCTAACCTGATTCGCACATCTCATCTCAACTCATATAAAACACTCCTCGGGCTTCAGTGTCCCGGCTTCAATGACAGGTCCAACCTGACTCACAAAACTAACCTCTGTTTCCCAGCTCCACAATTATCATTGACAAAGAACTGGAATAAAATCCTCACCAGAAATACCGACGTCTAATATCGCACAATGCATTAATCATGAATAACTTCGCATAAATGATATCGTATTTAATAACTTGATTTTTACGAGAAATGACTGAAACATTCTACTAGATATTTTTATTGTCAGTCAGACACAGTTTAAAATGGGCATAGAAAAACGTTTCTCTCCATGACCAAATTCATCACCCTTGGCTCTCACCCGACAGCGCGCTTCCACTCGATTGAAAATGAGTGACCATGGATTATTATTATTAACGTCAAATTGCAGACAGAAGAATTTTACGTCGAATGAACATCTTAATTTGACATCACAAAATATAGGCAGTACACTCACACGGATGACGATCTACATTGGACGTGATATCACTTCGGAATCCTATTCAATAACTTTTTACAACATTATACGGCCCTCGCAAGACTTCAAAAATTTATCCAAGTGGAAAATAAAACAAATGACTCTTTTAGTCGTACTCTCACATTTACAAAACTTAGTAGGGCGACCACTGCGTCGTATATCCCCATTCAAATACACTTTAAGAAATCACGAGACGAGATATAAGAGGTAGTAAGATGGAAAGTCACATTACCTTATGTAGTCACACCATTGTTCGTCATAGGGCTCACCTGCGACCCTGGCACTTTATTTAGCCATTTTTACATTCATGGCTGTACATATCATTGTGTTTCTTCAGGTTTCCTGGAATAAAGCATAAAAAAAAGAAAATACCCTTCACTTGATTGCTTGAACGCACACGATGGATTATAATTACTCCCGCACACGAATTACTTAATCACATTAGAATATTTCAGTACTTTGACCGTCCTATCTGATACACTTATTTCTCTCAAGAAAACTATCTCCCCATGGAGTCAAGACTTAGCCACACTGGCTAAAATTCGCAGTCGAACTCAGTCTACTTTCGTTGATTTGATTTCGCGGAGCAACTCAACAATTTCGTCCGCTTTGTATCACAAATGCCGGAGAAGGAAGCTTCGTCATGGCGTCCCTTTATATTTATAGCAGTTACCCCCTCTCTTCAGATCTCTCCCTTTGCCGCCAAGAAAATTTCTCTAAATTTTCTGACTTACCTAAACTGTAATTTCAAGAGTTTTGAAAGTGACTACATGCTTGCTACATTTCTGATGGTAGTGTTCATGGACATTTAAAAATTTTACGGGTTCGATTTGTGAGATGATTGACCTCCTTTGATAGGCACTATATTTTTTTGACTTGGCGTGGTCACGCCGTGTACACGCGCTTTGAAATAGTTCATAAAAATTACTTGAGATTCTTCCGCCGTCGACACGTGTGGTTGACGTCACGTACCCCAGAGCGTGGGACCGAAGGTAATCACCCCCTCGTCACGTGTCAAATCCATGCTATCAAGAATCCAACTTTTAGTTTAATTGTTACACTATGCATAATGTTCTTAGGGCACAAAGGTCATGGGTTCATATTTCCCCCAAGACACGAATTCCTTTCGCACAGTGACAAGGAATTTCCTTTAAATACTCCAGATGGCGAAATTTCTAATTTTGACGTCTGATGAAACATGACCTTTGAACATAAATTCCTTTCTTCTCTCTTATGCAGTTGGTCATCTTCTGGTGTGCGGATACTGGTTGATGCCTTCAGCTTCCTGGTAGTTCTTGGTTGCTTGGAGAGTTCGGGGTTGCGGGGTAGATCTCCAGTGAATTGTAGTTGACTTATTGGAAGTTAGGTGGTTTGTCCTTCCAACTTCTCGACGAACTTGCATTCACATCAAAATGCGAAGTTTCTGGGTTCAAATCCCTGTCCTCATTACTATCGTTGTCACTGACTTTCTTCATTTTTGCAGGTGGTTTACCGTTCTTCTTCTTCATCATTCTCGTCATCTTCTTCATTTTAGCAGCTGGCTGACCCTTCTTCTTCATCATCATCCTCATCTTCTTCATTTTAGCAGCTGGCTTACTCTTCTTCTTCACCATCATCCCCAGGTTCTTCATTTTAGCAGCTGATTTACACATCTTCTTCATCATCATCCTCATCTTCATTTTAGCAGCTGGCTTACCCTTCTTCGCATTTGCTTGAGCCTTTCTTGACGGACTATAATCGTCATTACTGGCATCCCCGTCTGAACGTTCATCCCTCTCGTCACTGCTGCTTTTCTTGGGTCTCTTCTTCTTACTGGCACCAAATCGTTTAGGTTTTGCTTTTTCCTCTTCAGACCCATGCCATAGATCTGAATGTCTGGATTTGTAATTATTCCATCTTCTATCGGCTTCATTTCCACGATGGCGTCTACGTCTTTGGTAAGAAATTTCCCGACATCGACCTTGGTTCCTCCTACATGGATCACGGCGTCTATTCCACTTTCCGTACAGGTAGCTAGGTTGTTCCACGTTCTTACTATCCTGGTTTAGTATGGTTTCAAACCCTTGCCCATTATTCTCTTGTATGACGGCCTGCGAAACATCCCTTTCCGGTCTACTCTCTTGGATGTGGTTTACAACATTCACTTGGTTTTCCACATGCTTAGTTACTTGTGGCGCTGATTTAGGAGACTTCATGTTAGTAAAATATTCAAGTAGACGGGCCAGTATAACCTCCACTGTGTCTAACTTCTTGTTCGAGTCTTTCGCATCCGCCTTTATATTTTCACTTGGTTCCTTCAAGTCTACCTGTACCTCCTCAATACTCCTAGCCGTTTCTTCCTGAGTTGTAGCTAATTTTCTCATATCCTCTTTATTCATCTGGATTAATTTAAAGTCAATGGCCTCAATACGCTGGTCTACAGTTGCCTTGACGTCTTCGGCTAACTGGTCTACTTTGTCATTTACGACGGCTATCTCTTTACACAACATTTCCTTATGTTCATTCATTGCTGTGAAGACCTTTGACTGATCGTCTTCACGCATGATGTTGAACTTCTCTACCTCTGTCTTCAGATCGGCCTTAAGCTCAGCTTGATCTGACATCAACTGCTGATGTAGTTCCCTACTTTCGTTGACGTGCCTATCGAGGTCCCCTCTAATTATGTCCTGATTTTCACTGAGAACACGATGTAGCTCGCGAGTTTCCATGAACTGCTGATTTATTTCATGTTTAAAGTCAACCTGTGCTTTAGTGTTCTGCTCCACCTTCACATTTAAGTCACCAATGTCCTTCCTAATATCAACGCTAGCTTCCTTACAACTATCCTGAGTGTCCTGCACTTTAATGTCAACATTTTGAACAACTTCCTTCATACCTTTTAATTCTACGTCTGCACTATCTAATTTTTCACTGATAGATTTTATACTCTCACTTAAGTCCTTGATCATTTGGACCAACTGCCCTTGGGCCAATTCTCCCTCCTGCATAAACATACTGTATTTAACAGAAAACGATAGGTCATCGGTGAGCCCGAGACTTCAACGGCGTATAATGGGACTACAACGATAAACATCACAACATCCTCCTATCTAACACATCACACTGTTAATGCAACATTCTCTAAAATTTTATTTAATAAAATGTGAAATTCAATGTTCACTCGATCAAAGTGATCAGCCAAAACACTCAAACCAGTATTCAAAAATTTGGGAAATTACACTAACACACTTAAATTATACCTTTCACTCAGTAGATAAATTATTCTCATAGTGGTATCTCCTAGCCTTACTCATCGGGCGTTTATCTATTTCTTCGAGTTCACTATCAACTCTGGCGCACGATTTTATCATCCATAATGTGGCATAGCCTCAACATTATTTCTCTTTTCCCCTAGTACACGATTTTTCCAAAATATCGTTATCGTTATCGTGACTTAGGTTCCCTCATCGTTATCGTGACTAATGCCCCATCGTTGGTGCGACATTTTAATGGTCGACCAACGTATACCAATCCTACAATTGGTCATCGTTTCACTGATGTCAATCAATTTAACTTGTAGTTCTTCTCTCGATGTACTTAGGCCCTCTCTTAAGTGACTGAAGCCACCACGTTGGGCAACATTTTAATGAACCCTTTAATCTTTACTTTATTTTTAATATTCCCCAGACAACAAACTAAAATTTCCAGAATGCATCTCCAAGTTATTCGCTTGATTAAAGTTATTTCAAAATGCGGTTTCACTGAATTTAATAATTTAATAAATTTAAATGATTTAACGAAATATTAACAAACAACAAATTTCATCTCCGCGGACTCTGGTTTCCTCACAAATTTCTACGCAGCTGTGATGTGAATTCAATATTGCGATGTTTATCTGGCTGGAAAAGAATTTGTTACATCATTCATGTCCAGCTATATATCTCATCTCGTGATATCACACTTTAAAATTCAATATAATCCTAACACTTGGATATCCTAATAATCTACGTACAAACCAAACAACTCGCCATATAATTACGATGTCATATCTCGTCATTACCATTATGAAATTTTGCACACCCCTCACAGACAAATCGATCATCACGACCATCGCTCTATATTTTGGACAACCCTGAAATTGGGTTACTCTGTTCCTTATACTCAAAGTTCGTGATTTCAAATGTTCATTACGTCCCCAATTACAGTATTTCACAATACTTAGATCATTACCGGCTGTGAAATTTCAACTAAATCCAGCATTTAACGTTTCCCTGGCCGAGAATACAGTCTCAATACCAAGCCTGTCCCGTTAGATGGCTGAGGTGTCTCACCCCCCTCGCTCGCTTGGCAGTTACAGGAACCACCTGGTTTATTCACAGTTGACTGACTTCTCAAAATGCTCCCTTTAAACTCTGCCGACATGATTCAACAAATACGATATTCTAACCAACAAAATGCACAGATTATGCTTCAAGATGCCCACACTAATTATACGCGTCGCCAATTATACCGCTATGGATTTCTATGAATTTCTTTCCATTCTCAACATTATAAATATTCCTCGGGCTATCTTATCCCGGCTTCAATGACAGGACTCTAACCTGATTCGCACATCTCATCTCAACTCATATAAAACACTCCTCGGGCTTCAGTGTCCCGGCTTCAATGACAGGTCCAACCTGACTCACAAAACTAACCTCTGTTTCCCAGCTCCACAATTATCATTGACAAAGAACTGGAATAAAATCCTCACTAGAAATACCGACGTCTAATATCGCACAATGCATTAATCATGAATAACTTCGCATAAATGATATCGTATTTAATAACTTGATTTTTACGAGAAATGACTGAAACATTCTACTAGATATTTTTATTGTCAGTCAGACACAGTTTAAAATGGGCATAGAAAAACGTTTCTCTCCATGACCAAATTCATCACCCTTGGCTCTCACCCGACAGCGCGCTTCCACTCGATTGAAAATGAGTGACCATGGATTATTATTATTAACGTCAAATTGCAGACAGAAGAATTTTACGTCGAATGAACATCTTAATTTGACATCACAAAATATAGGCAGTACACTCACACGGATGACGATCTACATTGGACGTGATATCACTTCGGAATCCTATTCAATAACTTTTTACAACATTATACGGCCCTCGCAAGACTTCAAAAATTTATCCAAGTGGAAAATAAAACAAATGACTCTTTTAGTCGTACTCTCACATTTACAAAACTTAGTAGGGCGACCACTGCGTCGTATATCCCCATTCAAATACACTTTAAGAAATCACGAGACGAGATATAAGAGGTAGTAAGATGGAAAGTCACATTACCTTATGTAGTCACACCATTGTTCGTCATAGTCAAGACTTAGCCACACTGGCTAAAATCCGCAGTCGAACTCAGTCTACTTTCGTTGATTTGATTTCGCGGAGCAACTCAACAATTTCGTCCGCTTTGTATCACAAATGCCGGAGAAGGAAGCTTCGTCATGGCGTCCCTTTATATTTATAGCAGTTACCCCCTCTCTTCAGATCTCTCCCTTTGCCGCCAAGAAAATTTCTCTAAATTTTCTGACTTACCTAAACTGTAATTTCAAGAGTTTTGAAAGTGACTACATGCTTGCTACATTTCTGATGGTAGTGTTCATGGACATTTAAAAATTTTACGGGTTCGATTTGTGAGATGATTGACCTCCTTTGATAGGCACTATATTTTTTTGACTTGGCGTGGTCACGCCGTGTACACGCGCTTTGAAATAGTTCATAAAAATTACTTGAGATTCTTCCGCCGTCGACACGTGTGGTTGACGTCACGTACCTCAGAGCGTGGGACCGAAGGTAATCACCCCCTCGTCACGTGTCAAATCCAACTTTTAGTTTAATTGTTACACTATGCATAATGTTCTTAGGGCACAAAGGTCATGGGTTCAATATATATATATAAATGATATGAGTAAAGAAGTGGAATCAGAGATAAGGCTTTTTGCGGATGATATTATTCTGTACAGAGTAATAAATAAGTTACAAGATCGTGAGCAACTGCAAAATGACCTCGATAATGTTGCGAGATGGACAGCAGGCAATGGTATGACGATAAACGGTGTTAAAAGTCAGGTTTTCGTCGCCATAAGACCTATCTGTGTCGGTGCGACGTAAAGCCGCTAGCAAAGAAAAAAAAAGTCAGGTTTTGAATTTCACAAATAGGAAAAGTCCTCTCAGTTTAAATTACTGCGTTGATGGGGTGAAAGTTTCTTTCGGAAAATCATTGTAAGACCTTCATTGGGCTAATCACATAAATGGGATTGTAAATAAAGGGTAGAGATCTCTGCACATGGTATTTAGGGGTTATAGAAAGGATGTAAAAGAGAGGGTGTATAAGTCTCTGGTAAGACCCCAACTAGAGTATGGTTCCAGAGTATGCAACCCTCACGAGGATTACTTGATTCAAGAATTGGAAAACATCCAAAGAAAAGCAGCTCGATTTGTTCTGAGTGATTTCCAACAAAAGGGTAGCGTTACAAAAATGTTGTAACGTTTGGGCTGGGAAGACTGGAGAAAGGAGACGAGCTGCTTGACTAAGTGATATGTAACGAGCTGTCAGTGGAGGGATGTCCGACTTGTTGGCTGAACGGCCAGCGTTCTGGCCTTCGGTTCAGAGGGTCCCGGGTTCGATTCCCGGTCAGGTTGGGGATTTTTAACCTTAATTCCAATGGCACGGGGGCTGGGTGTATGTGTTGTCTTCTTCATTATCTTTTCATCCTCATCACGACGCGTAGGTCGCCTTCGGGCGTCAAATAGAAAGACCTGCACCTGGCGATCCGAACCTGTCCTGGGATATCCCGGCACTAAAAGCCATACGACATTTCAGTGGAGAGATAGCGTGGAATGACATCAGTAGACGAATACATTTGAGTGGTGTCTTTGAAAGTAGGAAAGATCACAATATCTAAATAAAGTTGGAATTAAAGAGGACGAATTGGGGCAAATATTAGTTCATATGAAGAGGAGTTAGGGATTTTAATAACTTACCAAGGAAGATGTTCAATAAATTTCCAATTTCTTTGAAATCATTTAAGAAAAGGCTAGGAAGACAACAGATAAGAAATCTGCCACCTGGGCTAAATGCAGATAAGATTTGATTGATTGATTGATTGATTGATTGATTGATTGATTGATTGATTGATTGATTGATTGATTGATTGATTGATTGATTGATTGATTGATTGATTGATTGATTGATTGATTGATTGATTGATTGATTGATTGATTGATTGATTGATTGATTGAAAATACACACACAAAATTCTAATCAACTATGAATGGTCACACTCACTAATCGCTGTCTATTTACAAGTCTCTCTTCCTTAAGGTACAGCAGGCGGTCCGGCGCGTTGCTATAACTGGGGACGACTATAATCCTTACTTTCACTTTCTCAAGTCCAGTCACCTTGTACAGCAGCTGTGTGGAGACTGCTGTGTTTGAACACAGGGTTACGGGCTACACAAGACATGATGTCTATTCATTGATTCGACTCCAAAGACAGTCCGGTAATTCACACAGTCACATGCAGTGAACAACCAAACAGCAACAGCTCAACTGTATCCAACAGCAGGACGATATGCACAGAAATACGCAAATACATAATACTCTAAGGTAGTACACAGTCTTCTGTTCCGCACGTCGTCTGCAGTCCAGCTATTCGCTTGACACTCCGACACACACAACCTGGTTCAGACCTCGGCGAGACACTGGCAACAGCCAAGACCTCTGTCGCCCTCAGACCAGCCACCAAACCCCAACACACGAGTCTCACACTCCACCTCGGAGAACAATTCTGACGTCCTGTCCGCGGTTAGCCTTTCTTTATTTAGCTCGGGTGATGGGAGCCAGAATATTCGCGAGGTGACTAGAGGCGGAACATTCCCGTTGAATCTCCAAGAAACTCACAGGTAAGCCAACTGACGTGAACAATACACGGAAATACCAGCCATGCCCTCCAAGCCGGCTGGGAGCTCCCCGGTCGGCTGATCAACTAGTCCCTTCCAAAAAGTACCGGAAGGAGCTAACACAAGCTGGCGCGTAACAGTATGTACTCGTATAATGCAAGGCCATTAAACTTTACATAGTCATCTCGTATGAACATTTTGTAGAGTAATATGTGTTTTAATTTGTAAAAACGTTTGGAAAACAGCGAAAAATGGAGAAACGACGGGACGGGTGGGACAACATAAAATAACGGGACGTACTGTATGATAACTCTGGGTATACCGCTACCGTTTTCAGAACAAATGAGTAGTTTTGACGTTCGACATCCACGATAAGGCAGCTGATACGGGAAACTCAAAACAGGAAAACTTACTCCATGATGTTTGCCGATCGTCTGTTAGGAGATGGAAACAGAATCAAAAATAGAAGAAATTTTATATTATAGGTGATTCTCAGTATGGTGGATTTATTCAGTTTCAGATCAACTATTAGTGTGATTAAGTATGCTTGTAAAATGTTATTTGTCAAGCTTGACCTAGGCTGAAATACATTTTACGCTGGTGAAGATAGTAGGAGTCCGCCTCTGTGGTGTAGTGGTTAGTGTGATTAGCTGCCACCCCGCGGAGGCCCGGGTTCAATTCCCGGCTCTGCCACGAAGTTTGAAAAGTGGTACGAGGGCTGGAACGGGGTCCACTCAGCCTCTGGAGGTCAACTGAGTAGAGGTGGGTTCGATTTCCACCTCAGCCATCCTGGAAGTGGTTTTCTGTGGTTTCCCACTTCTCCTCCAGGCAAATGACGGGATGATACCTAACTTAAGGCCACGGCCGCTTCCTTCTCTCTTCCTTGTCCATCCCTTCCCCACCAAGGCCCCTCGCTGTTCAGCATAGCAGGTGAGGGCGCCTGGGCGAGGTACTGGTCATTCTTCCCAGTTGTATCCCCCGACCCAATGTCTTACGCTCCAGGACACTGCCCTTGAGGTGGTAGAGGTGGAATTCCTGGCTGAGTCCGAGGGAAAACCAACCCTGGAGTGTAAACAGATTAAGAAAGAAAGAAGATAGTAGGGCCTACTAGTGATTTTAATATCGGACGTATTTATTTCTTATCAGAAAAACCTATTGTGTCGAACCAACTAATATGACTTTAATTTCCTTAGTGCCATGAAATCAGAATGAGTCACTTGAAACCTTCGTCACGTCATGTTTAATCCCTTCAAGTTTAGGGTACAATTCGCACCATACAACTCCTTGTAGGTCAGGAGTTCGTTTTATGAAATATGCACATTAGCGTTTTATACATATAGATACTAGTGCCAGCCCGGAGCCCTTATAAAGAAGGAGGGCGAACGGTCAGGAATTGACCTCGTGAGGAGTATGCCTACTAATGCCGGTTACGTGTAACCGGTAACTCCCAATGAATTCTTCAACAGGCACAATTAAGCGAGGTCTTGTCTGCCAAGGGTTCTCCTCGGCAGGAGTTGTGCCTCTGGTTGGTAAGCTGTTCGTGCCCTGTCACAGATAATAACTATCCTGACTGCTCGTTTGATGACGACCACGACGGGAAAATGGACCAGCAGTAAATAGTTCTCAGGTATAAACAATAAATGTTAGAATATCATAATGATGACTGTATAAGAACATGGAAACTTAGAGATAGACCTACTTTCATGTGTATTTTCTTACTGGTTATATTACTTTCAACTCTATTAGCTTAAGTCAGGGCCTCTCAGGGTGCATGCGCGTGGTGCATGCACTGTGCACGGTGCAAAAGACGACTTGGCTTGGTTGACCAGAGTGCAGACCCCCCACTCCTCGATTTGGAGCAATAGCGCTTACTCTCTCTTTCCTCACGCCTCTCTTGCTCGCTCTGCCTGTCTCCCTCTGCCCCCCTTGCGCCGTAGCGCTCCAAATCCGGGCTGAGTTGAGCCGAGTATAGCCGAGTAGTGCCGAGCTTAGCCGAGTAGCCCAGAGACGAAGCGTTGATCCGAGCAATACCAAGCGGCACCGATGCACAGTGCATGGAGCTCTTGCGCCTCGCTCTGCACGCGTGAGATTTTGGGCGTTTGAGAGGCCCTGGCTTAAGTTGTAGTGACAGTTACTTACTATAAAATAAGCTTAATATTCTACTTGCAGTTTATTTTAAAGAAATAAATTTTACTGGTTATCATATTGCATTTTAACTAAACTCTCAAGGTATACCCATTCACATTGCTGTGAGTTTGTGTAGTATGAAGTCGATGAATGGAAAAAACAACATGATTGTTAGGTTGGAAAAAAAATATTCCATTGTTGTTTCAGGCAAACGCTACCGCTCTGCGAAGGGAACTGTTCTTGCCTGAAGTTCTTCTGTTAACTAACACTTTACTAAATGAGTTTGATTTCTTGTGATAATAGTCTTGAAAATTACGGTTTTAAGAGGAAGTACAACCGTGCGAGCAATCTCAGACTTTCATTTCTATATAGGTAAAAGTATTTATACCATTCTCTGCGAAACGTAAAGAATTTAATCTTGTTTTCTTTCCACGGCAAAAGCCCAAATGCTTATATCATGTCTGCAATTACTGGATGTAAAAGCATCAATCTAAACATTTATATATATTATCAAAAAACATAATTATTTCAAATGTGAATAAAGATATATTACACAATTATATACAGCGTACAAAAGGGAAACGTAACTGCGAACATGCTCTTTAGAAAGAAGTGAAGGTCTTCTAAATTGCCAGTAAGTGTCACTGTGTCATCTGATTAGGGGATTGCGTTTATTTACTTCCCGTTGATCTATCTTTATGGACTTTATCAACGGCAATTCGAACAATGGCTTCAGAGCATAAGTTTAAAAAAGTATTGGAGAAATGGTACAACGTTGTCTCACACCCATTTGTACGGTGATTTCTTCTGTAACATGGTCTCCGATTTTGACGCGAGCTGTTTGGTTCCAATACACCTTCTCGATGACGTCCGCATCTTTACTGTCGGCCCATAATATTTCAGCTGATGTCTAATGCTGTTAAAAGGTGGGTTTTTTAAATAATCAGTGAAGCGAACAAAGACTGTTTGTTGCTGGTCAACACATTTTTGAACTCAAACTTTGATAGACACCCTAGTAACGTACCAATGCAAAATATATATAAAATATTTATTTCACTTCCTAATTTTTAATTCAAAATTTATATCGACCATCCGCTCTTTGAACATTTGTAGCGTGTTGACTGACTGGAAATCCCATTACTCGCAGGGCCTCTCAAACGCCCAAAATCTCAAGCATGCAGATCGAGGCGTAAGACCTCCGTGCACTGTGCATCGGTGCCGCTTGGTATTGCTCGGATCAACGCTTCGTCTCTGGGCTACTCGGCTAAGCTCGGCTCTACTCGGCTATAGTCGGTTCAACTCAGCGCGGATTTGGAGCGCTACGGCGCAAGTGGGGCAGAGGGAGACAGGCGGAGCGAGCGAGACAGGCGTGAGGAAAGAGAGAGTAAGCGCTATTGCTCCAAATCGAAGAGTAGGGGGTCTGCACTCTGGTCAACCAAGCCAAGTCGTCTTTTGCACCGTGCACAGTGCATGCACCACGCGCATGCACCCTGAGAGGCCCTGCATTACTGTATGGAATGATAGTACTACAAATGGAAAGATGTAAATTAGAGTATTTGATGTCCGTGACTCTCTATGGAAATGTCAGACGAAATTTGCATAATATCCATGGGATCGAAACTGTAAAAGATGGCTGTTTTACTTTTGAAGTAGTAATCGAACCAAGGATAAACTAGTGAATACAGTTTTTAAGAAAGTGCTCGTATTGACATAATGTGCGTCACCTTGAAAACTCCAGGATAGAGAACTTATTCAAATGTCAATATATCAGATTGAACGTCCTCCACTTAATTATCCGGAAGCTGAAGATACGAAGCGAAAGGAGCACAGGAATTTCCATTGTTTCATAGAGATGATATCTCGCAGAGCAGCACTTCCTTGAGCAGCCCTTCTTCTCCTGTCGCTTGTTGTGCAACGGATAACATTATAGATAAACTAAATGACCCAAATTGCTCCTATGTGTAACATTGGACGGCTTATTACCTGTCGTGGAATGGGTATTCTGCGGAACCTTCTCATCGAGATAGCCGCCTTAGAACTTAAAATGAAGGGCAGGCAGTAGCTATTGTGTTACAAGAAACGTGATCACAAAAGAAGAACTTCATAATAAGGTGCCACTTACTTCAGCCCTGAAAAAGTTATAAATGGAAGTCAGTCAACTTCTTTAGTCAGATAAGGTATTGTTTCAAATTATGGTTATTGAAGAAAACGTGATTATGGTAATAGTGAAAATGCTATCTATAACTTCAAACATTTCATCGAACATAGCACAAAACTTTTTCCTTTCCAAAGACATGAACTCCTACACATTCAAAACTACGTCTGTAAAATTGACGCCTTAACCTAGCTTTCAATCGTTCATAAGAGATGATCACCAGGTTTATAGTGGTGGAATATAGTACGGTTTTATGCTGCTAATAACATACCATAATATTTTATTAATAATTTATATTGAATCACCACGACCAAATGTTGTAGAATGAATTACTAATGATAATATTTGCTGTTCACAAGCTGTCTTCTAGTATGGTGTAAGACGGAAGTCACACGTCAAAAATTCCCAGTGTCTCATAAATATCACGCTGCATGCACGGTGAAAACAATCCGACGTTCAAGCTCTCCTGTAGTGGAGGGTAGAAGACCACTATTTCTCATGCTAACGTTTTCTTCAGTAAAAAAAAAAAAAATCTTAATTTCTATTGATATTTGAAGAATGTAGCATGAGTAACTGACGAATAACTTGAGCTCATCGTTATAAGTATTTATGTAGTCTTTTTGAGTAAAATTACTTAATTGGTTATATACCATCAGCTGCTAAATTCTTGTGGTTTGACACAAATCGGGCGAATTAGCGATCACTTTGGGGGGCCCATTCTCGTCACTATCTTGCACCAGATCACCGTACTGGACACCATGATAAGTGCTTCCTGCATCAAGTCCAAAGATTCAAGGGAACATAATAGAACACTGATAAAATCAATTTTTCCAGATGGACATCAGGATTTGTTTACATGACGGACGTAGTGAACTATTGATATTCTGCCTTCAAATATCTCAGAACCGTGTCTAGGATAAAAACGACATTTTTTGAAGCAATAAACTGGGAACATCTTGATCATCAGAGAAGTCAACCAACGATTATGAACTAGTTAAAATAATTCTAGATAGATGCGGTGTTAGATGGTAAAACTTAAATTCAGAACTTGACACAGAAACAAATCGCCTAGTTGAAACCTGTGCAAGTATCTAGGGCTAGAGCAAATCAATAATAGGTGGTGATGATTATTGTTTTAAGAGGAAGTGCAACTAGGTAACTATCCTCTAATATAACACTAATCAGAGGGAAAAATGGAAGGGATTCGACACTTCGAAAAATGAAGGTATCGGCCAAAGGAAGACAAGGGCCTGAAGACTGCCTAGGCCTCGGGAACCTAATACCGTCGGGGTCGGAAAAGGAAAAGAGTTGAACAAGAGAGGTCGGATAGGATAGATAAAAGTGGGGAGCCTGGAACAAGTAAGTGGAAGCAATGCCAGGACTCAGCTAAGGGCCCTGTGGTCGCCAACTCATGCTCCAATGTCCACAGCCCCTGGAGCAAACGAATCAAACGGAGGAAATCGATCACATAGAAATCTTCTCCCATCTTAGATTGATGCCGTATACACCGACGGATCTGGCAGATCTTCAGTAATATACGATAAAGCAAAGGCAACATAAATTAAAAAACCAACGCAAAATTAACGTGTCAAGTTTTGCAAATACGTGATCAGCGTGTATGAATGTTACTGTGTATGAGTGCAAGTATGATTTAGAGCTAGGTGATGTAGATAGATAATATTAATCATTAGAAAGTAACAATCATAATAAGTTATAATATTACTCCATTAATTTAGGTGGTTTCTAGAGACAGTTAAACAATGTTATTTTTCTAATTCATGTGACTATGTACTGTACGTAGTGGTTAAGTGTGAGAGAAGTCCGTGAGCCCGAATTTCGCCACATAGAAAGGCATAGAATAAATAAATAAATAAATAAATAAATAAATAAATAAATAAATAATAGTGGATATTCCAAAACATTATTGTAAATTAACATTAAGAATCTTGAATACACTTCTCGTTACGGTGTTTATTTCCTCTATGACTTTTTTAGATCTGCGATACACTCTTCATGCAGTGTGAAATTCAAGTATTCGTGAAACGTATGAAGAAGTATATAAATATCGGATCTCTGCGACAGTTTAATTTACAAGATACCTGAACGTAAGATCACCGACATGCATCATCATTATCATCGTCATTATCATTACCATATCGTCATCATCATCTCATCATCAACTTCATTTCCTCTCCACTTCTTTCTGTTTCCGTTTACACTTTAAGTTAACTTTCACTTTGTTCTGAAATAATCGTGTATTGTATACAATGCAGACGCTACATAAAGTGACTCATTAGCCTCAGTGTCAATTTGTTACTAGTTAGCTGCAGGTTAATACAAATTCGAATTTCTTCATCATGTTCCAGTATCTAATCCGTAGTGTAACGGCTACCAATATTATCTACCTTCCTCAGAGGTATGGGATCGATTCCCGTCCTGATAATATATTCAATATTGAGAAGGGGATAGTGTGTGGTTGGGAAGCTACAGAAAACTCACTTCCGTTGGAGGAGGAAAGGACTGCAGCACCTCGGGGAATTATAGGACGCGAATTCATTTTGCCATGTACTAGTTCAGGTCCCGTAGCTTTATGTAATTCTTAACAAAGTCTATCATTAGTAATCTGTTCCCTCTCCTGTTTCGTTATGTTTCATCCTGTCTATTTTATTATTTCACTTTATTCAACTGTTTAATATGTACAAATCAACCCGGTCCATTTTCCTCAATTTTACCATTCAACGATTCCATCCTTACCTCTTTTCGTTGTAACGGTTCAAATCCCGTTACAAACTGACATCTGTATTTTTATTATTATTATTATTTCATCTGTGATATTATTATTATCATTATTATTAATATTATTGTTACCGTGTTTTTGCGGTAGTTATGCGTGAAAGAAGGTGCGGGGTGGTGAATAGGTCTCAAGCTACGAAAGTAAAATTAATTTAAAATTTAACAAGGTTATATTTTTCTTTCAAAATAAAGAAATAACAAGCATGGCAGGTACAGAGTAGCAAGTCAAAAGGTAGTTACAATATTTACAGGATTTGGGCTTCGAGCCCCGAATTCACATTTCTAGGGCAATTAGCCCAACCTTACTCCAAAATAAGTTTTACCAGAGGGGCCGAAAACCCCATTCATGTCCCAGAGCACTTGCTCCAAATTACACAGAAAAGCCTCCTCGAGGCATACAACACTCAATTTTCGAAAAGAGCCACTCGCTCTCAACTTTAAGCCTCTCAAAGGCCACACCAAACTCCACCTTCAAGTTGTCCTCTCGGGACATAGACACAGGGGTAAAATACCCAACCTACTGAGGTCTATTAAATGAAAAAAGGGGAATTACATGACCTCTAAAATAACAATTTGAGAGGAGGCGATCTTGCGCTCCTAATACGCTTTGTTTAACACCTACTTGGCACTAGGCCGTTAATACAAGGGCTAATCCCATACTAAAGAGGTGACTTAATAAGGAAATAATTTACATTAAGTCGAAGAAGAATAGGTTGAGAAAAATATAAGTTCACCTCAAAAAATATGAGTGGGAGCTCGAGAGGGTTAAGCACTCTCTATCCCAATATGTAGTTTAAAAGATAGAATAGATAGAAGTTTCTTTACATTTTAAGGAAGGTTACATAATGGAAAAACTTCGGACCCGCCCCGAGAGTTAAACTGCTGAGCAAGCAAGAAAAGAAGTAATTAGTCGGCCATTACCTGGTTGTTGACTGTCGCCGAAGAAAGAGGCGCTTCCCGCCCCCTGCTATGTACTTTACACACTGAAAGATGGAACAGAAGTGGCCCGGAGACCCAAAAATCAGCAGTTTATATCCTCTCGCGGAAGGTTCGAGGCGTTAGGGGAATGAGAACACCCTCCCACAAAAACTTTTATTGGGTAGGATACCGCAACATATTCCAGTTGGGGGAAGCTACATTCAATTGGTCAGAAATAAATTAAAGAAATTCGGGATAGGCTAAATACAAAACAAGGGGAAAGAGAGGGGTATACAGCCAACTTAAGCAATAACAGAAAGAAATTTAACAAGAAACAAACTTTTGAAATAAAAATTTCTCCAAAAAAAAAAAAAAACAGTTCTTTCACTCCGCACTAGGGTGCACTATTGTTGATCTTCAGTAGTGTCCTCTAGAAGAGAAAGTTCACACTTCTTACTACAAGCAAAACAAAAATACGTCGAAAATGACATAGTTCAAAAACTCCAAATTTTCCACGTAGTGACATCTTCTGAGAAACTTGAAAATTAATACCATCAATAAAGTTCAGACTTCCTCCAGCAGAGGAGTTTCAATTGGCGCACATTTTAAATTAGCGGCGTGGAGGTGTACCGCCCGGTACAGACCTCCCCCCCCCCCAAAAGTTCCTCCAGGGGTGACACATGAAATTTGTTTGCAAACAAGGTCCAAGTTTTGATGTAGATATGGAGATTAATTGCCGAAGAATTTATAAGATTTTCTTAATGTGGTTTGATTCAGTTTCAAAATTTTTGTTGTAACAGGAGAAGTAAAGTTTTTATGGTTGTAGAAGTTGAATTCAGAAGATAAACTTTTAATATTTGAAAGTGAAGAAAAATTTTGCAAGGTCCACCAAATATTGCTGTTGAATTCCCAAGTGCAGTAATTGCTGATAGTAATAGTTCATGTAGTTAATGTTGATTAAATTGGATGGCCAGACCGGCCGTTGCAGCTTGCGTCCAGAGGAGGCCGCTCGGACCCCTCAAGTACCCTGAGATACCGCTCGCCCGCACTATGAGGGGAGCAGTGGTGTTGAAGCACGCCGCGCCCGCGGTGAACATATACAGGCTGCGGTCCAGTAGCAGGTCGTGCGCCGCACATCAGCCTTAGCCGGGAGGAGAGCTCCGGCTCGCCGTGCCCATGTGGTCCTCGCTGGGGAAGAGGGGGCCCTTCCTCTGACCCAGTCGCAGCACGGCGCCGCGCGGCTGCGGGGGCACTGAAACATTAAAGCTAGGCGGCAGCATTGTTGGACCATCATCTTTTTTTGAGGGCACAGGCTTGGTGGAGAGGTTGAGGGGCCAGCGGCGTGCAGAAATCCATGGCCTTAATTAAGCCACTGTGTAGAGTGGAGCAGGAGACGGGAGCGTGGTAATGGCCGTGGCAAGGACAGGATGGCAGTTTAACCGTGCGGGAGGGGTTTACAAAAACTTACATATGAAACAAAATATTATAGAAGGGGCAGAATGCCTTAAAAGTGAAAACTCAAAAAAAAATATTACCTTCATATTCCTTTCACGATTATAGGAAGCAAGTTAACCCAGAAATTACACCGGTTTCACCTGTGACAGGTGAACCCTAAATATCCTCTCGGTAGCTGGATTACTTAATAATAACGTAACCGGCGTCAGGAAATCGAGAATGACACATGGCCCATGAAATCTGGGGGCAAGCTTGCCCGCGGCAACAAAATTCTTGACCATCACTTGGTCGCCTACCTTCAAATTGGTGGGTCTCCGTCCACGATCATACCTTTCCCTAACCTTTTCATGAGACACTATAAGATTGGCTTTAGCCTTCTTCCAAAGATCTTTAATGTTGTCCGGATCTATTGTCTCAGGTAGAATGTCACTCAGAGACCAGAGGTTAGAGAGCGGGGTGTTGGGAACAAACTTGAACATCAAAGAGGCTGGAGTAAATTTATGTGATTCATGAACCGCCGAATTCAAAGCAAAAGCTAACCAATGCAGGGACGTGTCCCACCTGGAATGATCTTCATGGTGATAGGCAATAAGCGCGGACCTGGGATTACGGTTAACCCGTTCAGCCAGAGATGGTTGAGGGTAATAAGCAGAAGTTGTCACATGAGAGATAGACAGGTCAAAGCAGAACTTACGAAATAGATTAGATGTAAAAGCCTTAGCATTATCAGATACAATATATTGGCACGGACCGAAAGAAGCAAAAATAGAATTTAGGCAAGTAATGGTGGACTGAGCGGTAGCCAGCTTAGTCGGAAATAACCAGGAAAATCTAGTAAAGCCATCTACGCATACAAAGATGAACTTGTTGGCATTTCCCTTTGACTGGGGGAAGGGTCCTACATAATCGATATACAGGCGTTCCATGGGACGCGACGCTTGATGCGAAGACAAAAGGCCTACCTTGGTGGACATGGTGGGTTTACTAAGCAAACAAGATTTACAAGCTTTTACTAGTTCACGGATTTCACCGTCCATACCCTTCCAGATGAACATTTCACGAATCTTCTCACGAGTTTTAAAGATTCCAAGATGCCCTCCTAATGGGGTCTCATGATAGTATTTGAAGATCATAGGCACAAGAACAGCTGGAACGACAACCTTCATCATCTTATCATGCCTCGAAGGGCAACATAGAACACCATTCCTCAGAACATAAGGGACAACATGTTCCCCAGAAGAAAGGGTTTCCATTATCGGAGCCAGCGTCGGATCTTCACGTTGGTATTTCGCGATATCCCTAAAGAGCATGGGAGCATCAGTTAAGATGGCATTGACACCAGATAGTATGGACTCGGGAGGTGATGAACTGTCGGCCGGTTTGTGGGTCTCGACGTCGTTGGAAAACATACGGCTGAGTCCATCAGCGACAACATTTTCGGTACCTCTGATATGCCGGACATCGTATTGGAAGGCAGAAATACGGATGGCCCAACGGGCTATACGACCAGTACGACGCGGCCTACCTAAGACCCAGCTTAAGGCTTGATTATCTGTCTCCAGGTCGAATTTGACATGTTCCAGATAGAGACGGAACTTCTCTAAGGCAAATAAGACTGCCAACCCTTCGAGCTCATAGATAGAATACTTGGCTTCTTGAGCCGACAAGGTCCTAGATGCATAGGCGATGGGTCGCCTCCCTAGTTCAGTCTCTTGAAGAAGGACTGCAGCTACTGCTGACGACGACGCATCGGTTTGGACGATGAATTTCTTCGAGAAATCAGGCATAGCAAGTACAGGGGCATTACAGAGAGCTAATTTAAGATCTTCAAAAGCGGCTTGTTGAGAAGGTCCCCACTCGAATTTGATGCCTTTCCTACGAAGAAGGTTCAAGGGCGCCGCTCTATTAGCAAAGTTAGGAATGAACTTCCTGAAGAAATTCACCATACCAATAAACCTGGCGATACCTTTAATGTCATTGGGAGGTTTAAAATCACGGATTGCCTGTGTTCTAGAATGATCGACCGCTACACCATCAGGTGACACAATATGCCCTAGGAACGACATAGAGGGCTTAGCAAAGGCCACCTTGGACAACTTGACAGTTAACCCAGCCTTACGAAGGCGATCGAGAACTTCTCGCAGATGATCTAGATGTTCTTCAAAAGTCTCTGAAAATACGACGACATCATCCAAGTAATGATATAAGTACTCAAATTTGATGTCGGAGAAGACCCTATCTAGTAGCCTGGTGAGTACAGCTGCTCCCGTGGGGAGCCCGAAAGGCACGCGGTTGTATTCGTATAAATTCCAGTCCGTGGCAAACGCTGTAAGATGTTTAGACTCTTCGGCAAGGGGAATTTGATTATAGGCCTGATTCAATTCCAAGATAGTAAGGAACTTGGCCTTACGGAACCATGAAAAACAAGAATGAAGGTCGGGAAGGGGCACAGATTGTAACACCACCTTCCGATTGAGAGCCCTATAATCAATGACAGGCCTGAAGCCTCCTTGGGGTTTCGGGACTAGAAAAATAGGTGACGAATACGCCGACTTAGAGGGCCTAATAATACCATCCTTCAACATCTGATCAATGATTTCTTTCAATGCCTTCATTTTAGGTGGAGATAGCCTATAAGGTGGAAAACGGACAGGAATCGAATCCGTGACCTCAATTTTGTATTCAATAAGGTCAGTAACACCAAGAGTATCAGAGAACACCTCTGGAAATGACTGACATAATTTACGAATACTATCAGCCTGCTCCTCAGGTAGATGTCTAAGGTCTAACAACATCTCATTCTGGGTAGGCGAAATAGATGAACATGATACAGAATTACACTTTAGCAAGGGAATTTTACAATTGGACGCAAATTTGAACGTGCACGACTTACTCTGAAGATCGAGCACAAGACCAGTGCGAGAAATGAAGTCCGCTCCCAGTATGATGGGGCAAGACAAGTGCTTAGCCACAAACAGTTTGGTTTTCCATGTGAATTTAAAAATACGAATTTTGACCTGTACAGAACCTAAAATTTCTAATGGAGATGAATTAGCCGAAACATATTGAACGGTAGATGAGCCATAGTCATGTAATTTACAAACAGACTTCAATTTTGAATACCATTGGTCCGAAATAATTGAACAAACACTGCCTGAATCTAATAGAGCTGTTATAGGCTCGTTATTTAACTCAATCTTAAGAAAAGGAACAGATGCGGGGGTATCCGCCGCAATCCTAAGACACTCTTTGGGGCATTCGAAAGATGGATTTGCAAATTGAACGTTCCCTGAATTCACGACCTTTTTGCCAGGGGCTGAGCCTTGAGAAGCCGATTGAGTCGACTCAGCCGAAGCCGCTAGTCACATTTTATTATTGACATTGGTGGAATTTGCACCAGAAGTTGAGCAGGAGGGGGTGCTATTTGAGTTTGGGCAATTCTTGACGATATGTGAGAAAGCCCCACATTTAAGACAGCCTTGTGATGAACCAGCTCCATTATTTGCCCTACTAGACTTCATCAGTGGACACTTATTGCGAAGATGGTCAGGCGACCAGCAAGCATAACATTTACGAGGTGTGACTGATCGGCGAGGTGGAGGCCGAGTATTACTAAAAGAAGGCGGGGGTTCTTTCGCGACACGCAAGGAATCAGCGTATCTCACTCCTTCCGCTGAGACGGCCAACGCTTCAAGTTCGGAGAAAGTTTGCGGGCACGCCGCGAAACACAAATATGACCTATAGGGAGGTGAAATTCCTTCTACAATAGCCTGTACAATTTGATCTTCAGGAAAATGAAGGGCAAACACCCTAGTATAGAATTTAATATCTTGGATAAATTCAGCCAATTTTCATCCAAACGCTGTACATGATAATAGTACTTCTGAATAAGGGAGGACCTGGCCCTAGCCGGGATGAAGTTAGCTAGCAAGTGGGCGTGGAAATTCTCAATAGATGATTGCTCGGCAATGGCTCTTACTATTTTATCAGAGAGAATACCAATTGCATAGGGATAGATAATTTGCAAAATTTGACATGGAGAAAGAGAAAACACAAGGGCATGATCCTGAAATTCAACTAAAAATCTTAAAAAGGAAATTACTTCACTAGTGGTATTAACGGAAAACTTAGAAATACCTCTGAGCAACATTGCCAATGGATGAGGCAAACTGCTGAACCCGGGTGACATAGTAGGTAAAGGTTTCAATGGCAAGGAAGTTAATTCCGAACGTATATTATTCAACGATGCACGGCGTCCAGACTCGTTGTCCAATGGGGCAGAGATAGTTTGAGCAGCAACGGTTATCCTATTAACTTCTCCCTTAGCAGGCTCTTCCTCGGAACCTGCATTCATCGTGGTGGGTTGATCAATTTTGGGAGGAATTTCCCCAGTTAACAATTGAGTGACCTTGCTAGATAACTCAGAAATAGTTTCAAGTAGCGTACTAGCTTCCTTCTTCTGAACGTCATTCAACTTCAGAGACAACAGATCGTTAAATCTATTTGAAAAATAAAACAGCCTGGCTTGCACACGCTTAATTTGATTAGGAGAAGGATCATTTTCATCAAAAAAACTAACTACAGAGGCTAGCCCAGTAATATTCTCGACGATCGTGGAAAGAGAGTCGTCAATTTCTTTCTCTCCCAAGGTGGAGATGGAAATTGGTAATTCAAGGGACTCTCTAAGCTTGTTTGTGTCTACCGCAACCGTGCCTCCAGATTGCACATTTCTAATAGTCAATTCATAGATCAACTCCTCCTTGCGCAAGTAGTTAAGATGGAGAACATCGCGAGGGCCGGGCATGATGACAGAACAATTTTGAAAAACTCAAAAAATTCCAGCAACTGAGAAAATGGTTAGAGTTCGGATCAAAACAATGTTTAGCCGTCAAAAGGGGCTAAAATGAGACCCATTCAACCACGCTCTGCTACCACTTGTTACCGTGTTTTTGCGGTAGTTATGCGTGAAAGAAGGTGCGGGGTGGTGAATAGGTCTCAAGCTACGAAAGTAAAATTAATTTAAAATTTAACAAGGTTATATTTTTCTTTCAAAATAAAGAAATAACAAGCATGGCAGGTACAGAGTAGCAAGTCAAAAGGTAGTTACAATATTTACAGGATTTGGGCTTCGAGCCCCGAATTCACATTTCTAGGGCAATTTGCCCAACCTTACTCCAAAATAAGTTTTACCAGAGGGGCCGAAAACCCCATTCATGTCCCAGAGCACTTGCTCCAAATTACACAGAAAAGCCTCCTCGAGGCATACAACACTCAATTTTCGAAAAGAGCCACTCGCTCTCAACTCTAAGCCTCTCAAAGGCCACACCAAACTCCACCTTCAAGTTGTCCTCTCGGGACATAGACACAGGGGTAAAATACCCAACCTACTGAGGTCTATTAAATGAAAAAAGGGGAATTACATGACCTCTAAAATAACAATTTGAGAGGAGGCGATCTTGCGCTCCTAATACGCTTTGTTTAACACCTACTTGGCACTAGGCCGTTAATACAAGGGCTAATCCCATACTAAAGAGGTGACTTAATAAGGAAATAATTTACATTAAGTCGAAGAAGAATAGGTTGAGAAAAATATAAGTTCACCTCAAAAAATATGAGTGGGAGCTCGAGAGGGTTAAGCACTCTCTATCCCAATATGTAGTTTAAAGGATAGAATAGATAGAAGTTTCTTTACATTTTAAGGAAGGTTACATAATGGAAAAACTTCGGACCCGCCCCGAGAGTTAAACTGCTGAGCAAGCAAGAAAAGAAGTAATTAGTCGGCCATTACCTGGTTGTTGACTGTCGCCGAAGAAAGAGGCGCTTCCCGCCCCCTGCTATGTACTTTACACACTGAAAGATGGAACAGAAGTGGCCCGGAGACCCAAAAATCAGCAGTTTATATCCTCTCGCGGAAGGTTCGAGGCGTTAGGGGAATGAGAACACCCTCCCACAAAAACTTTTATTGGGTAGGATACCGCAACATATTCCAGTTGGGGGAAGCTACATTCAATTGGTCAGAAATAAATTAAAGAAATTCGGGATAGGCTAAATACAAAACAAGGGGAAAGAGAGGGGTATACAGCCAACTTAAGCAATAACAGAAAGAAATTTAACAAGAAACAAACTTTTGAAATAAAAATTTCTCCAAAAAAAAAAAAAACAGTTCTTTCACTCCGCACTAGGGTGCACTATTGTTGATCTTCAGTAGTGTCCTCTAGAAGAGAAAGTTCACACTTCTTACTACAAGCAAAACAAAAATACGTCGAAAATGACATAGTTCAAAAACTCCAAATTTTCCACGTAGTGACATCTTCTGAGAAACTTGAAAATTAATACCATCATTAAAGTTCAGACTTCCTCCAGCAGAGGAGTTTCAATTGGCGCACATTTTAAATTAGCGGCGTGGAGGTGTACCGCCCGGTACAATTATTATTATTATTATTATTATTATCATTATTATGTCCGTATTAATCTTAATTTTTTGTGTGAGATTACTATTATTATATTATCATTCTTATTCAATTCGATTCTGCAATGCTTGTCGCTTGCATGATTGTAGTTAACTGTATGCATATATATGTGTGTGTAGATTAACACTAAAGACATGTACAGTGAGAATTGTTATATATCAGATGTTGGATGTGGCGTTGTTACATTGTGCAATACTGCTGGCATTACTGTCAAGTCATCGCCACGTCATGGCTACGTCATCGTGCTCATTTGGCGGTGCGCTCACGGTCTTGGAGTTTCTTAGGCCGCCCCAGGGGATTTCACCATTACATGTAATATCTGTCGCGAGGTGGGAGTCGATGATGGTTATTTCTGGAGATTACGTAGGTGCGTCAACCAACGTCTATATAAGGTGGCTGCATATTGTAGCGTCAGTCATTATTCTACTGAAGAAGAGACACAGTTGGCCATTAAGTGAACGAAATGGAGTGGCTTCAGTCAGTCAACGAGAGTCATTATTCAATTGGAAGGAGAGGCGACAGTTGGTCGGAGTGTGAATGAGATGGAGACCGCAGTCGGTCAGTCAGTCATTATTCTAGTGGAAGGAGAGGCTACAGTTGGCCATTAAGTGAAAGAGTCATTATTCAATTGGAAGCAGAGACCTAAGTCGGTCAGTCAACGACAGTCAACGAGTGTGAACGAGATGGAGAAGGCTCAGTGAACCATTAGTCTTTGGTCGTTGAGAGAGTGAGGCCAAAGTTGGTCGGTCATTTAGTTGAAGATACGGACGGGAAGGCTTACAACGAAGTCATAGAAGGATAGACCTGCAATGAGGTCATACAGTGCAGACTTACCAATAAGTCATATAATATGGAGAAGAAGCAGTTACAAGGATGCATCACCAAGTTAGGCGTGACACATCTACAGTAAACACCAGATCTTAGGAATATGCCGTAATTACATTCAAAGTGTTGAAGGTACAGTCAAGTGAAACAGTGAGGGATGTATTTCGTATGAATTGTTAAATGTCCGGTCAAGAAGAATTCAAATTCATGCCTAGCTTCTTTCAGTTGCAATGCCATAATTTCATATTCTCATCTGTTTTAATCGCAGCAGTTCTCACTATTTTATTGAAATTATTTAAAGAATATATTTTCTTCCATCAAATGAATTCGTAGTATTATTTCAATGACAGTAAAATATCTTAACCTCTAAATTAATGGGGAAACCGAACGCCAATCTCCTTTTCCCAGAACTTATATGGTATGTTGTTAAAAGTAAGCTTATTAGCCCACACCCTAGAGATAGTCAAGATTCTCATTCTATTATTGCTGCACTGAGTGGTAGGTGGCGCCCTTCAAATAACTTATGTGTAAGTAAGCAGGTAAGAAGTAAGTGTGAGTACAAGGTCCGACGATTGTGTATTTTATTTAATGAATATTAATTTTCACATTTTCCATTTTAAGTGCAGATTTATATGTTTCAAAAGATAGTCAGAGAGTTAGGAACATTACATCGTATATCTTAATTTGTTTCTTAGAGTTGCTTAATCGGAAAATTAACTTCAATATCCTGGCTTTTATGTTTATCCTTCTTCGTCAATGACCACGCCTCAGCTACATATGACAAGAAGGGTATGTGATATTCTTGGTACAGTATTTCTTCATTAGTACCTATACAATTTTCCCTGGTAGTTCTCCATAACTTCAAAATCCTTACATTCAGTTTGTATCGCTCCTTTTCCTTCACTCGTTTTCCATTATAATCACCATTGTCCTGGTTTTATTTGCACTTTTTCTTACTCTCTGTTATTAAATCTTCCAATTTCCCATTGACTATGATGAATGTAAAAACGAGATATGCACACAAAGAAGAAGGTATTGCATAAAATTCTTGGAACTTATAATTATTTTATTGTCGTAATCCGACAAAAAGGGCCGGCCCCATGGTGGAGGGGTAGCGTGCCTGCCTGTTACCCGGAGGCCCCGAGTTCGATTCCCGGCCAGGTCAGGGATTTTTACCTGGACCTGAGGGCTGGTTCGAGGTCCACTCAGCCTACGTGATTATAATTGAGGAGCTATCTAACGGTGAGATAGCGGCCCCGGTCTAGAAAGCCAAGAATAACGGCCGAGAGGACACACGACACCTCGTAATCTGCAGGCCTTCGGGCTGAGCAGTGGTCGCTTGATAGGCCAAGGCCCTTCAAGGACTGTAGTGCCATAGGGTTTGAGGTTTGGTTTGGAATCCGACAAAACGTTACTACAGCCCAGGTTGATTATTATCTGCTATGTAAGTAAAACTATCTGTGAATTATGGACGTAACTCCTGGGAGAAGAAGAAATCGTTCATGTGATTACAATTTATATTTATATTTAATAACACTGGTTTAAGGAAGCCTCCGTGGCTTAGGCGGCAGTGCGCCGGCCTCTCACCACTGGGTTCCGTGGTTCAAATCCCGGTCACTCCATGTGAGATTTGTGCTGGACAAAGCGGAGGTGGGACAGGTTTTCCTCCAGGTACTCCGGTTTATCCTGTCGTCTTTCATTCCAGCAACACTCTCCAATATCATTTCATTTCATCTGCCGTTCATTAATCATTGGCCCAGAGGAGTGCGACAGGCTTGGGCAGCCGGCACAATTCCTATCCTCGCCGCAAGATGGGGCTTCAATCATTCCATTCCTGACCCGGTCGAATAACTGGAAACAGGCCGTTGATTCTCATTTTCAACACTGGTTTCCTTACCACCTAGTAAGATGCTATAACTTTTACGAGGAAAACAATGCGTATGACAAGAAAAACTCCATGTAGCCCAGTAAAGAGCGGGTGATACACAGTTAATCTATCGACTAAATTAATTTCCTCATGAAAAACTTCGCAGATATTCACTGTGAGAATGGAATGTACTGAGCAGGGAGTTTCCCTTGTCTTCTTCTTTCGAATGCCATAAGTGTAGCTATCCCAAGTTAATCCCATCTGGGTTAGCGGGTACTAAGTGAGTACTCCTTCTTTTTGGAGTACAAAATCTGGAGGAATGTTTCTGTTTCTCAGAAGTCTTCCGCAGGATCTGCTCCACGTTTCGTATTGTCTACTTCTTCTTGCAGGTGGTTGTTCTCGATATTTAGGACTCTCTGAACAAGGTAATTTTCGTCTCTGCGTTCGACGTGTCCAAACCATTTCAACTGTTCTTCGCCCAGTTTGTCTGTTATCGAAGATACTCACATCGAGCCACAAATAACAACGTTCTTGATCCTATCTTCCCATCACACCCGTTAATGATGATGCACTATTGAAAATGAAAATAAATCTGACTACTAGGGCTTGCTACCTAGAAGGTGACGTCTCCCCTCAGGCCTAGGAAATCTGAATTGGTGAAGATGCATGGTGAAGGTGAGGCGGTTGGCGGCCGTGCCTTAAACTAGGAACTCCCGTGGTATTAGCCTTAATGTAGGAAAATGAAAAACCACGGAAAACTATTCTCAAGACAGCCGATGGTGAGGACAAGCCCCTCACCATCTCCCGAATGCAGTTGTGTAGATCCACGGTAGATCCTAAGCCTCCGATCCTCTTCTCAGTTGATGCGTTGGACTGCATAGTTGTCCGACCACGGTCTGGCTGTGTGCACTTCCTACTCTGCCTCCGCCAACAAATCTCACGATGTTCGACAGTAAAAGTCGTACGGTATGTAATTTTGTATGAAGGATTTATTTCTGATGCTAAACATTATTCCTACTGCAATGCATGTTTAAATAGAACCATACACACTGCAAAACAAAATGAAATATGACTCGATAATTTCACATTGCAGATTGTTTTAGGAGACTTTTTGCGTTCTATGGAGAGATAAAGTTGGGCGCCAGCCAACACGCTACACTCTAGCTGTCAGTGATGTATTATATAAGCAGCCTATGAGTGTTTATTAATACATAATGTAGCCGGTGTGTCAAGGATATGATCTAAGATAGTATCAGGATTCTGTATAACTAACCATTTTATAGCATCAACGGTCGTATTGCAAGGTGTGAAGAAAAACGATCAACAGATAATAGATCGCATGGTGAAACATTTTTCATGCAACAGGACTAATGGTGGTAGTAATAAGAATCTAACAAAATGAAAATTTCTGGAAGTGCTGCTTTAAGCAAGCAATCTCATACTCGGAAATGAAGGACTTCCTATAAGTGTCATCCATACGTAACGGAGATGAAGATGTTCACAATGTCGGTAGAAGTTTCAAAGGGGGATCACATCCGAAATGAGTGCATCAGAAGCACGTTACACGCGAAGAAGACGGTGATGGAGGAGGTTCAGCGCGAGCAGGTAACAGTTCGAGAAGGTGAACCAGCAGGACGAGAGTTATGTAACCGAAAGAGCCCTTCACTTCCAGCTACCCGGAGTACGGAGAAGACGAAGGTCCAGTAACATATTCATATATCAGGAATCAAAAAGGAAAAGGAATCCAAATTCCTACAATGGTGGGAGAAGAGGGTGAACACTATTTAACAGATACTGAGAAAGCAAACCTCTTTAGTAGGGAATTCAGAGATTCAGTAGATGATTGTCAGGAGTTGGAAACCGAAACAGAAGATAGAGAGGGAGAGACACAGAGGGAAACAAGAAGCTTCTCATTCACAAATGAAGATATTTTCAGAGAAATCCAACTGCTCCGGCAAGGAAAAGCAGCAGGAAGTGATCAAATTACTGGGGAGGTGTTAAAGACAATGGGGTGGTACATAGTGCCTTATTTAAAATTTCTCTTTGACTATGTCATAAATAATAGCGTAATACCAAAGGAATGGAAGGAATCTATAATAATACCAATTTATAAAGGAAAGGGTGATAAAAGGAAACCAGAGAACTACAGACCAATCAGCCTGACCAGTATAGTTTGTAAAATACTGGAGAGTTTAATAGCAAAGTACATCAGAGGGATATGTGACGATAAAAATTGGTTCATGAGGAGCCAGTATGGATTTAGAAAGGAATTTTCTTGTGAGGCACAACTGGTGGGATTTCAGCAGGACATATCAGACCAATTGGATTCAGGAGGCCAGTTAGATTGCATAGCCATAGATCTTTCCAAAGCCTTTGATAGAGTGGAACATGGAATATTATTAAAGAAATTGGAGGGAATAGGATTGGACGTAAGGGTCACACGTTGGGTAAAACATTTCTAAATTCAAGGGTTCAGAAAATCAAAGTAGGAAATAACGTATCGCAGGAAGAGAAAGTTTGGAAGGGAACTGCACAGAGTAGTATAATCGGTTCGTTACTTTTCTTAATATACGTAAATGATTTAGGGAATAATATAACATCAAAAATAAGATTGTATGCAGATGACATAATTGTTTAGAGGGAAATAAATACCACTGAGGATTGTTCAGAATTACAAAGGGACCCTGAAAGTATCCAACAATGGGTTGAAGAGAATAATATGAAGTTTAATGGAGGCAAATCAACTGTTACAACATTTACAAAGAGGAGTTTTAAAACTGAATTTGAATATATTTTGGATGGGGTAGTTATCCCAAAGGATGGCAAGTGCAAATACTTAGGTGTAAGATTTGAAAGTAATTTGCACTGGAAGGGACATGTGGATGACATTGTTGGGAAAGCATACAGATCGTTACATGTCATAATGAGGCTACTTAAAGGATGCAACAAAGAATTAAAATAGAAAAGCCTTTAGTATGGTTCGTCCATTATTGGAATATGCAACCAGTGTTTTGGATCCTCACCAAGAATACCTAATAAAAGAAATAGATAGTGTGCAGAGGAAAGCAGCAAGATTTGTAACAGGGGATTTCAGGAGAAAGAATAGTGTATCAGAAATGTTAAAGGAACTAGGGTGGGAAACTTTAAGTAAGAGAAGGGAGAAAACTAGACTTATAGGATTATATAGAGCCTATACAGGAGAAGCAGCATGGGGAGATCTCGGTGAGAGGCTTCAGTTGGAAAATAACTATATCGGCAGGACTGACCACAAATATAAAATTAGAAGGAATTTTAGCAGAAGCGATTGGGGTAAATTTTCATTCATTGGGAAGGGCGTGAAGGAGTGGAACGGTTTACCAGGGGTAGTGTTTGATCCTTTTCCAAAATCTGTACAGATATTCAAGAAGAGAATAAACAGCAACAGGGAAAATAAATGAAATGTTAGAGGGCATTCGACCAGTGCAGGTTTATGTAAATAAAAAATGTGTGTGAATAAATTAATTCCACCCCCCTGGTCTAAGGAGTTGGACAGCCAAAGTAGGGGACTTCCTGTAGGGGTGAAGTACAGTGGGGACTTTGAGGGCCCTGGGACTGCTACGGTAGCAGTGAAGGCCCTTCAGGAACTCTGAAATGTGGTGGCAAAAGGGGCTCTGGTTAAGACGCAGCAGGTCGTTATGCTACTTAGGTTCCAGAATGGGTAAAGGAAAATAAAGTAAATAAATGCAATGTAAATTTTAATCTTATACCAGTTGTACAGTATCATTTGAAGTAATTCCACATCAGTTGACTATATTTGTAAGTAGTACAGGAGATAGTATAAGTAGAATTTTGTAAACTATATAAATTTATTAAGGATGAGCTGTGTGTTTAATAGAAAAAATTGTTAGCGTAAATTGTATAATATTGTATTATAGGAAAATTTTCTTCTCTTGTTAATTTAATATTTAGTGCTTGACAATAATGTATTTTAGTGTACCATTTGCCACCGAGGTAGATACTTCATTTGCAAATAAAGAGATTTTGATTGATTTTATTGAACAGCTGTACCCAACAGATGAGATGACAATGACATATTTTCGGCCCCAATTATGTTGAGAAACAAGTGGTGCTAACAACAAAATCGGTTAAGATTGCCACGATTTCGCTGTCCAGTGAAATTGAGAAAGGCGCTATTTTAAAACATCAACACACGTCCGCGCCTTCAAAGGTACATTAAATACGAATAAGGCCTAAATTCTAAAACGTTTTCTCCGAACGAATATTTACGCTCATGTATCTTTTGTTATAAGTCGATGTCCATTCATCAAAGCTCAAAATGAAGCTCTAGCCTTCCTATTTAAAGCATTTAATTCAACGTTTATGTGCTTTCTAATGCTGTAGCTATAATTGACGAGAAGTTTACTAACTGATGAAACAACTTTCGGTGAATCTGAATACCTCTTTGATAATAAAAATGCTCTCAAATATTTCGAGGTTGCGAAGACACTGAATGGAAAGCCATGCAAGGCTGAATCGCCATCAGTAACGGATAGTACAGCCAGTAGAAAATACACACCAATTTCAATCCAGCTTGGCATGTTGCATGTAGTGTGTATATGACCGAATGTCGCTAATGGTAGCAAAACTGCGCAATGTAAATACTGCCTGGCTGTATTAAAAACTTTAGAAGTGTCAACCAAAGTACTACACACTCAACTTTCAACCAAAAATGGCACTGAGACGAGTGCTTATAAGAGCTTGTGCAGAGAGATCGTTCATACACTGACTGACAGAGCAAATGCAACACCAAGAAGGAGTGGTCAGAACTTTATGCCAATTGCAGGGTAGACTGACGTCACTGAGGTATGCTCATGATGTGAAATGCGCCGCTGTGCTGCGCACGTAGCGAACGATAAATGGGACACGGCGTTGCCGAATGGCCCACTTCGTACCGTGATTTCTCAGCCGACAGTCATTGTAGAACGTGTTGTCGTGTGCCACAGGACACGTGTATAGCTAAGAATGCCAGGCCGCCGTCAACGGAGGCATTTCCAGCAGACAGACGACTTTACGAGGGGTATGGTGATCGGGCTGAGAAGGGCAGGTTGGTCGCTTCGTCAAATCGCAGCCGATACCCATAGGGATGTGTCCACGGTGCAACGCCTGTGGTGAAGATGGTTGGCGCAGGGACATGTGGCACGTGCGAGGGGTCCAGGCGCAGCGCGAGTGACGTCAGCACGCGAGGATCGGCGCATCCGCCGCCAAGCGGTGGCAGCCCCGCACGCCACGTCAACCGCCATTCTTCAGCATGTGCAAGACACCCTGGCTGTTCCAATATCGACCAGAACAATTTCCCGTCGATTGGTTGAAGGAGGCCTGCACTCCCGGCGTCCGCTCAGAAGACTACCATTGACTCCACAGCATAGACGTGCACGCCTGGCATGGTGCCGGGCTAGAACGACTTGGATGAGGGAATGGCGGAACGTCGTGTTCTCCGATGAGTCACGCTTCTGTTCTGTCAGTGATAGTCACCGCAGACGAGTGTGGCGTCGGCGTGGAGAAAGGTCAAATCCGGCAGTAACTGTGGAGCGCCCTACCGCTAGACAACGCGGCATCATGGTTTGGGGCGCTATTGCGTATGATTCCACGTCACCTCTAGTGCGTATTCAAGGCACGTTAAATGCCCACAGCATGTGCTGCGGCCGGTGGCACTCCCGTACCTTCAGGGGCTGCCCCATGCTCTGTTTCAGCAGGATAATGCCCGCCCACACACTGCTCGCATCTCCCAACAGGCTCTACGAGGTGTACAGATGCTTCCGTGGCCAGCGTACTCTCCGGATCTCTCACCAATCGAACACGTGTGGGATCTCATTGGACGCCGTTTGCAAACTCTGCCCCAGCCTCGTACGGACGACCAACTGTGGCAAATGGTTGACAGAGAACGGAGAACCATCCCTCAGGACACCATCCGCACTCTTATTGACTCTGTACCTCGACGTGTTTCTGCGTGCATCGCCGCTCGCGGTGGTCCTACATCCTACTGAGTCGATGCCGTGCGCATTGTGTAACCTGCAAATCGGTTTGAAATAAACATCAATTATTCGTCCGTGCCGTCTCTGTATTTTCCCCAACTTTCATCCCTTTCGAACCACTCCTTCTTGGTGTTGCATTTGCTCTGTCAGTCAGTGTATTTCTTTCTTTTTTTTTTTACTGTTCCAGCAATACGTTCACTCTGGGGGTCTCCACCTTACTCTGATTTCTAAATTTGCTCGTGGACTGGAACCAAATAACATAGAACCGTTAGATTTTCAGAATACTTCTAATCGTTATGCCATATTCAAGCAGGATCTTCCAACGGTGGAATTACGTGGTAGAGATTGATTGGAGACCACGGCAAGCTAAGATGAACATGACTCCCTGATCTCAGCAATAGAACCCCCGGGAGGAGTGGAGCAACTACTAGGCTGAGCAAGACTATAAACCTGAGTACATTATTTTGTTATGGGAGTTTTTGACATTTGATTATACAGCAGTGTTATTTTAATTTCACGTTTCTCAGGAGTTGTTCGTGTAGAAGTGGAAGCAACAGTGCGTTTTGTCTTTGTGTGGCTTGTAATCATGGTTTAGAGGAGTGACTACTTCAGTTAAAATATGCTCAAGTGTAACGTCGTCATTTCGATAAACACCAAGATTTAGCAATAATGAACCCAGATGTTAAACCAATGTAGTTAAATAGTATATTTAATAACATTTTCCTCTGGATAATATGAATGGATTTATGCGAGGTCGTCCGGATAAGCGTCATGTGTCATGTCATGCGCAATTAGTTAGTCATTTTAACTTACATTTTCCTTAATTATAAACCACGGCAGGTTAATAGGTTGATTAATAAATTCAAGCTAGCATCGTCTTTATTATAGTGAAATGAAATGGCGTATGGCCCTTAGTTCCGGGAGTGTCGGAGGACATGTTGGGCTCACTAGGTGAAGGTCTTTTGATTTGACTTCCGTAGGTGACCTGCACGTCGTGATGAGAATGAAATGATGTTGAAGACGACACGTACACCCAGCCCCCACTCCCCCGTGCCAGCGGAACTACTGAAACCAACGACGGTTAAAATACCCGACCCTGCCGGGTATCGAACCCGCGACCTCTATGACCAAAGACCAGCACGCTAACCATTTAGCCATGAAGCCGGAGTTTATTATGGTAATAAATTTAATTAAAGTAAATTGAGTGTTTAATATTGTTTGATATTTGCTGGCAATACTCGGTGATAGGAAAGTGTGTTCATTTCTTTATTCTACGTAAATTTTCCAGACTGTTGGAAAATACAGTCAGGTCGTCATGCCTTTTATAATGTTATAGTGGAATATTTCAGAGCATCAGTTAGCAATAACTGTTATTGCTTTATTGTGGAGTGAATTTATTGTAGTTTTACTGCACACTCAACTAAGATAGAATGATAATAAGAAGAATGCCTGCCCATGTTGAAGAAAGGAATTTGATGGCATTTTTCTCGTCTCAACTCACTAGGCCTAACTTACTCAAAGTGATTTTATTCTTGTAGAACGAAAATGCCATTATTTTATTAAATGGTGCTTTTACAGCAATATTACAGTATTATATATGTTTTAACTAGAGTTTTAGACAAACTGAAAAGCTTTTATATTACATTCAGTAGAAAGTACCATGCTTGTAGGTTCTTCCCTGATCATTATTTACAGTACCGGTCAGAAGTTTAGGATCACGTAAAGAAATCACGAAATGTCATCTAGAACCTAAAATTGTGCCACGAGATTTCTGTAATTTTCTTTCTGAGCTCTCACATCTAATAGGATATATGCCGTCTGATTCCATTGAGTTAGTCGAAATAATGTGGATGTTATGAATTTTTAACTCTTAGACGGTCACAACAAAAGATCAACAATTTTGGTTATATAATGTACTGTACACTCTAATTGGTTGCAAGTATCACCGCCAAGATTTGTTTGTAGACTTAGAGACAGGTGGGGGCCATTTTAGTATAAATATAAAAATTCCGAAAATATGCGGCACCTTTTTTTGCGTGTTTTATCTTTTTCGAACCAGGGCCAAAATGGTTGATTTTTCTTTGCCTTTGTCATGTATGGCCCAAGGTCTCAGGACGAGCTATCGGCATGAAACTTATCTGTCCTGATAGTTCGATTTGCACGTTGTGGATGGCAACAAAGAACACATTTCTGATGACGATAGCTCACACTGAGACCTATGACAAGAACAAGGAAAAACTGACCATTTTAGAGCCGATTTGAAACAAAAAATAAAAGCACAAAAGTCGGTGCCGCATTTTTTCGGAATTTTTCTATTTATACCAAAATGACCCCCAATTATTGCTAAGTCTATAAAAGAATCTTGTTGGTGATACTTGAAGCCGATTAGAGTACATAGTACATAATATTTCCAAAAATGTTGACTTTCTGACGTGACCTTCCAACAGTTAAAAATGTATAACTTATACACTACTTGGCGTCAATCACTGTAATCATGCGACGTATATCATGTTAGATGCGAGAGCTCAGGAAAAAAAATACAGAGGTCTAGTAGCAAAATTTTATGTGTTGTAGATGGAACTTCATGATTTTTTAATGTGGTCCTAAACTTTTGACCGGTATTGTATATTGACTTCTCTCACATGTACGATGGTTCCTAGACAATGTCAATAAATAAAACGCAAGGCCAAGCCCAGCCTTGCCGGACAACATTCTATAAATCAGCTTTAACCTCTTTTTATGATTAGTAGCTCTCATTAATGAATAACTTATAGCCAAGTTTCGGTTGCCTAGCACCCGAAATTATACTGACCGTAATTTATTACCAATAAATTTACATTGGAATCAATATGACGAGGTTTTAAAGAATTTATAAGTAATGATTAATATTTATTGATCACAATTTGTTCTGGAAGTGAGGTCGCACTTCAAAAAAATTGTCAATGCCTATTTTATTACGTTACATGCGTTGGCATTGTGATTCTTGGTGATTTCCGACAAAAGAGTAGTGTTACGAAAATGTTTCAAACTTTGGACTGTGGTTTCCCATTTTCACACCAGGCAAATGCTGGGGCTGTACCTTGATTAAGGCCACGGCCGCTTCCTTCCAACTCCTAGGCCTTTCCCATCCCATCGTCGCCATAAGACCTATCTGTGTCGGTGCGACGTAAAGCCCATAGCAAAAAAAGCAAACTTTGGACTGGGAATATTTGAGTGTATGGAGACAAGCTGTTCAACTACTGCAAGTGGTATGTTCCGAGCTTTCAGTAGAGAGAGGGCATGGGGTTACATCACCGCTGGGTTCCGTGGTCAAATCCCGGTCACTCAATGTGAGAAATGAAATGTCGTATGGCTTTTAGTGCCGGGATATCCCAGGACGGGTTCGGCTCGCCAGGTGCAGGTCTTTCTATTTGACACCCGTAGGTGACCTGCGCGTCGTGATGAGGATGAAATGATGATGAAGACAACACGTACACCCAGCCCCCGTGCCATTGGAATTAACCAATTAAGGTTAAAATCCCCGACCCGGCCGGGAATCGAACCCGGGACCCTCTGATCCGAAGGCCAGTACGCTGACCGTTCAGCCAACGAGTCGGACACTCAATGTGAGATTTGTGCTGGACAAAGCGGAGGCGGGACTGGTTTTTCTCCGGATACTCCGATCTGTCCCTGTAATAATTAAGAGGGGAATTCCTCAAGGTAGTATTATTGGACCTTTATGTTTTCTTATATATATCAAAGATATGTGTAAAGAAGTGGAATCAGAGATAAGGCTTTTTGCAGATGATGTTATTCTGTACAGAGTAATAAATAAGTTACAAGATTGTGAGCAACTGCAAAATGACCTCGATAATGTTGTGAGATGGACAGCAGGCAATGGTATGATGATAAACGGGGTTAAAAGTCAGGTTGTGAGTTTCACAAATAGGAAAAGTCCTCTCAGTTTTAATTACTGCGTTGATGGGGTGAAAGTTCCCTTTGGGTCTTAATGTAAGGAAAGATCTTCATTGGGGTAATCACATAAATATGATGGCAAATAAAGGGCACAAATCTCTGCACATGGTTATGAGGGTATTTAGGGGTTGTAGTAAGCATGTAAAAGAGAGGACATATAAGTCTCCGGTAAGACCCCAACTATACGGTTCCAGTGTATGGGACCCTCACCAGGATTTCTTGATTCAAGAACTGAGCAAAACCGAAAGGAAATCAGCTCGATTTGTTCTGGGTGATTTCCGACAAAAAAAAGTAGCGTTATAAAAATGTTGCAAAGATTGGGCTGGGAAGACTTGGGAGAAAGGATACGAGCTGCTCGACTAAGTGGTATGTTCCGAGATGGCGTGGAATGACATCAGTAGACGAATAAGTTTGTGTGATGTCTTTAAAAGTAGGAAAGATCACAATATGAAGATAAAGTTAGAATTCGAGAGGACAAATTGGGGCAAATGTTCGTTTATGGGAAGAGGAGTTAGGGATTGGAATAATTTACCAAGGGAGATGATCAATAAATTTCCAAGTTCTTTGCAATAATTTAAGAAAAGATTAGGAAAACAACAGAAAGGGAATCTGTCACCCGGGCGACTGCCCTAAATGCAGATCAGTATTGATTGATTGATTGATTGATTGATTGATTGATTGATTGATTGATTGATTGATTGATTGATTGATTGATTGATTGATTGATTGATTGATAACTACTGCCTCATACATCTACTCTAATCTGCTTGTCGTATTCATGCCTTGGTTTATCCTTACTGTTCTCGTTTATTTGGCTTTTACAGGAATTTTTTATGTCAATCTTTATTTGGAATCCCATTTACAACCTTTTCTGTTATATACATTTCTCGAATAACAATAAAATATAAATTTCTTTATTTGCAGCAAACTAAATCACGAAATATCAATATTCAGATACCCCTAGTCCAATTAGCAGACTTTTAACTAATGACATATCATGAGAAGAGGATAACAGTGAACGCGATCTTATACGAGGATGAACGTTACTTAATAAGAACATTTTAACATTCATAACACAATTCTTGCTTCAATTTTACACGTTTTTAACTACGGTATGCATAAGTCAATTTTTAACAATCTACTGCGGATAATCCAATTAGGATCGAAATTTAAGTTTTTAAAATTAACGTTATACCACAATATATTAAATAAGGGGAATAGTTTAATAATAAATCGTTGCTATCGTGATTTAAAGATTATTAGTTTCTACAATAAAGTGAAAAATAAGAGAGGGGTACTTCAGAGTGGGCCTGAATCATGAAAGTCGATGTATCTCCCTTACGGTTGATTTTACAGGAGCATTGCTTGTTATAATATTTGTTTAATCTTGTTTACAAACATTTTTGTTTTTTTCCAATAGACTGAAAATACCGACAGTCATGTGAAAATTGAAGTCTAAGAAACAGTAACTAGCTGTTTCAAGAGATACTGTGGAGATCATCCAGGCAAGTTTTTAAAGGCTTTGTGCATCTATCTGCATTTTTTGGTCATTGATATTTATACTGGAGTGTTAAGATCCGTGTGAGGGACAAAGAGGGCAGAGAGAAGGTATTAACACGTAGAGAACAAAATGCGCCAACATCTCCATTTATCACATCATTACGTTATATTTCTTGCCTATTTCTAGATGATGCTTGGCGCTTACAGTACAGAGGATTAATATTATTTGTATTTGTAATTATAAATTATGCAAATGTATAGCCTTCTAGTGGTAAAGTGTAAGAGAGGCCATCAAGCTCTAACTTCGCCACAAAAAAGGCATCATCTATCTGTCTAGAAGCTTTCTATGGTCATCAGATGGAATTATCACTAAGCACTTAGAGGACATTACGAGCCAAGTACTGCAGCCATACGTAATATAAGTAGACTAGCGAATGTACCCGTGCTTCGCTACGGTATTCTACATTGTATTCGAATATCGAAGTAAATAGTGTACATGCAGTAAATAAGATAGTTTTAAAATTGCATGTCTCTTAGCGTTATCCGAGAAAGAGCATGGGGAGGTCCCCGTACGTTTCCAATGTAAAGTGTTTGTTACGGATTTGTGATATAACGGCAGGCTCACTTGCCTACTGGCATTCACAATCAGGTTGGGAAGTTTACATTATAATTGCAGGCCCCATTGCCTACTATGCGGACAGAATCGATTTGGGGAGTTTTCGTTAAAATGGCAGCCCCCCTTTCCTACCTCCAGACAGATTACAGTTTTTATTATAATGGCAGGCAATTACCCTACTATCACTCGAAATTGAGTTGTGCAGTTATCATTATAATGACAGGCCCCTTTTCCTACTGCCAGCCAGCGTACTGCCAGTCACACCAAGTTGGTGAGTTTCCATCAAAATAGCAGGCCACTATGCCTAATGCCAGTCACATTTTAGATGAGGACATTTCTTTATAATGATAGGCACCCTTGCCTACTGCCAAACACAATCGGGTAGGGGAGTTTTAAACAAAACTGCATGCTCACTTGCCTTCTGCAAGTCAAATCGAGAAGGGAACTATTCATTATAATTGTAGGCTTTCCTTACTAATGACAGTTACACAGGAGTTGGAGAAGGAACCCTTTCCTACTGCCAGTCAAAGTCGGTGTGGGGAGTACTGATTACAATAGCAGACCGACCCTTTCTCGATCGCTAAATCGACATCAGTGAATATATATAGATCGACATACGAAAGTATATGCGTGTTTACAATATTGAAGACCTTCATTTACAGATTAACTGCTACTAAACGTACGTCATATCGACAAAGGATTATACCATAAGACACGCCGGATTTAGTGGCCTAAATGGCTGGTCCAATGATATGTCATCTATTCTTGGGTCAGATTTAGAAACGTGGAACAGGGTAAAGGTTTTGTAAGATCATCTCACATTACATTACTTTTCGGATAATAATGTGACAGCTACATACGTAGCATTTGGCTCACATATGGCTACTGAGTGGGCCAATTTTCGTGAAGAGTTTGATGATTCTGTATTTCATATAAGTAATTGAAAGTATGAATAATGCATGTGAAAATTCCAAATTGACTTAACATCGATTAATAGAGAAAAATCAAACGTAAAAGGGATACAGATACGGCATAAAGTCATAAGACCAAGGTTGTAGATCATTCCAAATTGAACGGAGATTGTGCAATCCGTTACGTGATAGGAATTTCCGAAGGTCTGCACCATCATTAAAATTGCCTGCATATTTCGATATTCTTCGGGGATAAAAAATGAAAAATTTAATGATATAGGATTTTTCATTCGTTACAGGCTAAAACGTATAATTTTGTCAAATTTCAATTATCTTCTTATTCTTCTGGCAGATTATGCCACAATGTGGATTTTGGGCGAGGCGGGTAAAAATTAGGACTTTCAGGAAATCAAAAATTATGGAGATTGTTATTATTACCCCTTAAACGGAAAGCTGTACGAAAATTTCGCCAAAATAGTCAGTGTAGAGGTACACAGTCGTTACGATTTGATTTATATAGATAAGGAATCTGCTCCATGTAAAACACCTTTTGGGCTATGTCCGCTGGACTTAACCTGCAAAAGTGACCATTCATGATATCTCCCTTATTAATCCTCCTGACGAAAAAATGCACATGAAAAAAAAGGTTTAGAGGTGGAATTCCATCAGGTTTGGTCGATTTCCAGTCAGGTTGGTCTTGTTCTGTATATATTGTGGAAGAGTAAAATCACCATTTCGGTTCCTTATAAACCGCCAGTCCATTCCGGAACATGAAATGTTATTTACGTTTAAAACCTACCTTTGGACAGGTGGATGCTAAATATAAATTTTGTTTCGAATGTCTTCAGTAGTTTTCAAGTTGTAAGGAATACGCTTTACACGCACCCGCTCGTGAGTTAAGTCCGATGGGACTTGTACAGAAAAACGGTCCTTTAATGATATCTCCCTTATTGATCCTCGTATCGAAATGATGCACATGAGAAAAAAAGGTTTAGACATTAATTTCTACCAAGGTAGGTAGACTTCCATAAACTTTTGTTGTGTATATTTTTTGGAAGTGCAAAATCACTGTTTCGGTTTCGTATAAACCCCCAGTTAGTTCAGGGATTTAGAAACAATATTTGCCCTGAAACCTATCAAGGACAGGTGTATTCTAAATACGAATCTTGGTGGAAATGCATCCAGTAGTTTCTAGCATTCACGTACATACGGCGTAATTAAGGAAGAAAATAATACAGTTAAGAATGTTGAAACTAATAGAAAATGGATTATAACTGAGGACAGCCGGATAACGACAAATAAATAAATGCCGTGAGTTATGGATATAATAAAGCGCTAACAGAGGAGAAATTTAGGTTCAGTGATTCTTAGGTAAACAAATATGAAGATGACTAATGGTGTTATTACTTAATCTATTCGAGGGCGGTTATAACCTCCAACGATATTCCGCCAATATCCCGCAGATGAGCCGATTGATGCCTCTCTTGCCATCTACCCAAGGAACAACCACGAATTTAAAAGCATGATGAGGAAAATGGCAATACGTTACTTCCCTACTGGCATGCAGTCAGAGACGTTGCCATGGTAACCTGTAGGTTCGTTGTCGGTCTGTCGGTCACTAAATGCAGAGCATGATACCAGCAGAAAATTGTAAATTTCTCCGTCATGTGAAGAGTAAGGTAAATTATGGACATAACGAAAGTTGTTTATAATGAAGAGACGTTTCACGTACGGTAAACGAAGTTTACAGAAAATCAATAGTATAAGAGAAAATAGAGGAAAACCACTGTGGTTTTCCTATAAACACCCCGTCTATTCAAAGATTTTAAAATTATATGCATATCGGAACCTTTCCTGGGATGAGTATACTCTAAATATGAAGTTTGGCTGAGATCTATCCAGCCGTTTCGACGTGATGGTGGGAAAACCACTCTGGTTTTCCTATAAACCCCCCGTCTATTCAAGGATTTTAAAATGATATGCATATCTAAACCTTCCCCGGGATTAGTATACTCTAAATACAATGTTTGGTTGAGATCCATCCAGCCGTTTCGACGTGATGGTGGAAAAACCATTCTGATTTTCCTATAAACCCCCCATATATTCAAATATTTTAAAATGATATGCATATGGAAAACTTCCCCGCGATGAGTATCCTCTAAATATGAAGTTTGGTTGAGATCTATCCAGCCGTTTCGACGTGATGGTGGGAAAACCACTCTGGTTTTCCTATAAACCCCCCGTCTATTCAAGGATTTTAAAATGACATGCATATCTAAACCTTCCCCGGGATTAGTATACTCTAAATACAATGTTTGGTTGAGATCCATCCAGCCGTTTCGACGTGATGGTGGAAAAACCATTCTGATTTTCCTATAAACCCCCCATATATTCAAATATTTTAAAATGATATGCATATGGAAAACTTCCCCGCGATGAGTATCCTCTAAATATGAAGTTTGGTTGAGATCTATCCAGCCGTTTCGACGTGATGGTGGAAAAACCATTCTGGTTTTCCTATAAACCCCCTGTCTATTCAAGGATTTTAAAATGATATGCATATCAAAACCTTCTCCGGGATGAGTATACCCTAAATATGAAGTTTGGTTGAGATCTATCCAGCCGTTTCGACGTGATGGTGGAACAGACAAACAGACAGACAAACAGAAACAATTTTATTTATATAGATTTTTACACTCGTTCTTCACCCCCTTTCCATCCCCGCCCAAAGGAGTCCTATGAGTGCCTTACACAACAGTATATTTTTTTCCCAGATATTAAGTCTTATTTGTACCTATTTTGGTTGACAGCTATGCCCAAACGTACATGCATAATCTCACTGCTCTAGAATCCTGGAGCTGACGTTGCCATGGTTACGGCAGTTCATTTCTTTATCCGATTCCTAGAGCAGGGGTAGTGTGGTGCCAATATCTCCGTAACGGTTGGTTTTAGGGCCTTAAAACATGGTTTTCGGGCCCGTAGGGCTTACCGAGTTTTGTTCTTTGCGTCAAGAGGATTAAATTGAGCTTTGTCTCGTCCTTATACGACAAATTCGATATTTTGCCTATAATAGTATAAGAGAAAATGGAGGAAAACCGTTTTTCCTATAAAACCCCCGTCTTTTCAAAGATTTTAAAATGATATGCATATCGAAACCTTCCCCGGGGTCAGTATACTCTAAATATGAAGTTTGGTTGAGATCTATCCAGCCGTTTCGACGTGATGGTGGAACAGACAAACAGACAGACAAACAGACAAACAGAAACAATTTTATTTATATAGATACGTGTCGTATAGACTAATTTTGTTGTTGTAACCTCATTTAATTACACTCTGAGTAGAATGCTCAGTAAATAGTCGATAAAAACTTAATTATACACGTGTTAAGTGATTGTCCCGTCAAATAGCTACTAGTCCACATAGATCGACTCTGCTATAGCAATGAGACATGAACTACAATAATTTAAAGAATCACCTCATACACAACGAGATAATGTGAGCCGAATAATAGCAGTTCACAAATATGACCGCAAAAGAAACAAGAATTGAAAGTCTAGATTATCAGTCATGTTGTAGACACCGCTGCGTTCCTTGCATGGATTCGCTTTCTGACCGGGCCGTTTAATTATTTAATTCCTGTTGAATTACTGCCCATAAAGGACGTTAAGGAGATTTGTGCTAGAAAAAGTGGAGTCAGAACAGGTTTCTCTCCAGGTACTCCGGTTTTCCCTGCCATCGTTCATTCCAGTAACACTCTCCAATATCATTTCATTTCATCTGTCAGTCATTAACCTTTAGCACTCAAATTTGTTTACCTGGCCACATACCTCTACTCGTATTTATTTTTTCGAAATGCATGGCTATACTTCTATCTGTTATTAAGAATAAAGCAACTTATTTTGAAAAATTCCAGCTGAAAAAATGCCTTGATATGCTTACACAAACACTGAACATGCAGAATTGACAAATTCTGGAACCAACTAGAGGTAAAAGTATCCTGGACGTGGTGCTGGAAAGTTATGCGGGAACTTCATAAAATCAGCGTGGGTAGGGTTCTATGTTACCCAGTCAGGGCAATCATATTCTTGTAATGAACTGGAACCTTCTTCAGATTCACTGAATATTTCTGAAGTACTCAGTGTTCACTTCACAAATCAAGTTAGAGACAATCATCTTCACTCCAGTTCTGCGGATTGCCTGCCTAGTACAGGCTAATAATTATATTCAGAACGCCATGGATTCACACATTTTCTTTGGAGTAAACATTATATCGGAACATTTCCGACATACGAGCACAACAGAAAATCACGATGTTGGAACATTTCCGACCTAAGAGCTTAAAGGGTTAACCATTGTCCTGAGGAGTGCGATAGGCTTCGGCATCCGGCACAATTCCTATCCTTGCCGTTAGATGGGGGCTCCATTCATTTCATTCCTGAGCTGCTCAAATGACTGGAAACAGACTGTAGATTTTCATTTTCATTCAGAGGACTGGAACTTCGAGTCTGTCTTAATACACGCAAAACATCACATGTAGAGCATATACCATTACAGGTACACGCAACAGTGAATACGTACCTCCACATAAGGCTGGAGTTATACTGGATCAAGTCCACATATACAACACACATCGCACTCAAGACCCTAAAATGGTTTGGATAGTGTATCTCAATAATATTAATGAGAAGAAGAGAAGAAGAATCGATGCCGAAAAATGGAAACTGGAAGACCATCGAAGGAAATTATTTACTACAATCTCAAGGGAGAAAGTTTCATACGAGGAAGGGAGAGTATAGGACTCTAACTGGTCACCTACCCAAAGAAAAGGAGGGTAATGATGATTAATGAACTCTTTTTGACGAAAGAACAGTACTCTTACGTTTGTCATGACTACTAGCAACTAAAATCTTGTTAAGCCTGTAGTATTGACTTTATCACTTTACAGCATCAACAACAGATGTAAATCATATAAGTGAGTTGGTTTTCAATTAGCGCATAATAGATATTTTTCAATAATACACAGGGCATTTGTGTTTTAATCCGCTTGACACGCCGATCGCTGGAGTTAGAAGCAGCTCAATTTTCAATATTTCCATGGCCCTCGCGTTTCCATTAAGGAAGATTGTATAGATTCTCTGGGACTGATGACCTCTATGTTATTCTTTTAAAGGTTCATAACATTTTATTTTGTTATATCAGCAGTTTGATAGGTGATGTATTTAAAATGTTCATATACACATGCACCACAAAAGCATGCAAAATACTACGAGAATGAACAGCATCGTAAGAGAAATAATACGGTAGGTATGCGGCAGAAAAACGAACCCCCCAAACTCCAGGGCATTTCAGCCCTTGAAGGGCCTTGGCCTACCAAGCGACCGCTGCTCAGCCCGAAGGCCTGCAGATTACGAGGTGTCGTGTGGTCAGCACGATGAATCCTCTCGGCCGTTATTATTGGATTTCTAGACCGGGGCTGCTATCTCACCGTCAGATAGCTCCACAATTCTAATCACGTACACTGAGTGGACCTCGAACCAGCCCTCAGATCCAGGTAAAAATCCCTGACCTGGCTGGGAATCGAACCCAGGGTCTCCGGGAGGGAGGCAGGCACGCTACCCCTACACCACGGGGCCGGCAGAAAAACGGTATTGAAATTATTACTCATTTAAAGTCCACGTTTGTCAAGCAATAGTGTTTATTTGGTGTATACAGGGTGTATCAGAACTATACTGACAAAAAAGTCAAGGGATGCTCTTCGTATTATATAAAGAACGATGGTGCAATCGATGGCAGAAGAAACTGAGGTTAGTTTGTCAGTTCAGGGCGTGCGATTCACATTGACGAACTTGCCGTATTTGCTATACCAGAGTGTCAACCGCTGCCTCTTGCTGTGCGTCAGCTGAGGGAAGGGAAGAGAGGGGAAGTGGGAAGTGGAAAATAGGGGTGATGATCGGTGCGAATGCACAAGTTTCTCGTTTCTTTTCACATAGCAGCTTCCCAGCCCCACTCGTAGAAAGAGAAGATGAACTTGTACGAAGAATACAGGCAGCTTTCTAGGTCGTTCGCGACACACCACACATCCTGAACAGAGTCCAAAAGTCACTACTACACCGTTGTGAATTGTGCATCGAAGTATGAGAGGGCATATTGAACATCTACTGTAATCAACCCATTGGGCGTATTGTTTCCTTCGTTCAATATTTCATTCCATTTACAATGTTGCTAGTGAAGGAATACACAATCGTTGGGGGAAAGCGTACCATCTTTGAGTATGTTAAATAATAAAGAACGTTACTGCGACCAACAGACGAGAGGAGAAACGATCTGGTGCATTCTTTAACTTCATTACAGTGTGTTCTTGTACTGGGTGTGTAGTTATGGCTGTTTGATGAATGATCTGTGGATATTACCGGTAAGATACAAGGTCAATCATTGGCGAATCGAACGAGAAAACTTGTGCATGCGCGCGGAGTACTATCTCTGTCTCCACTATACAACTCACTTTCCTTCCCTCCCTTCTCTTCCCTGAAACACAGCAGCGACTTGGGCTCTGGCACTGCAAATACGGTGAGTTCGTCTATTTCAATTGCACGCCCTGAAGTAACAAAGTTACCTGGTTTTCTCGAAAAGAAAAATTTTCTCCGTCAATCCGACTGCACCACCGTTCTTAAAATAACACGAAGAGCATCCCTAATATTTTTCTGTCGGTATAGTTCTGATACACCCTGTATTGCATAATAGATTGTGAATTCAGTGTTGTGTTCTCCGGCTCCATGGCTAAATAGTTAGCGTGCTGGCCTTTGGTCACAGGGGTCCAGGGTTCGATTCCCGATGGGGTCGAGAATTTTAACCATAATTGGTTAATTTCACTGGCGTGGGGACTGGGTGTATATGTCGTCTTCATCGTCATTTCATCCTGATCACGACTCGCAGGTCGCCTACGGGAGTCAAATCAAAAGACCTGCACCCGGCCTCTCCGGAGGCCACACGCCATTATTATTATTATTATTATCATTTTCCTAGTTGCTTTACGTCCCACCGACACAGATAGGTCTTATGGCGACGATGGGACAGGGAAGGGCTAAGAGTGGGAAGGAAGAATTAAGGTACAGCCCCAGCATTTGCCTGGTGTAAAAATGGGAAACCACGGAAAACAATTTTCAGGGCTGCCGACAGTGGGGTTCGAACCTACTATCTCCCGAATACTGGCCACACTTAAGCGACTACAGTTATCGAGCTCGGTATTATTAGTATTATTATTATTATTATTATTATTATTATTATTATTATTATTATTATTATTATTATAGTGTTGTGTTGATTTCCTGAAGTATTGTTCTAATAACAGAGGAGTAGGGGTTTATCTTGAAACATTGTTTTCGGTCACACGGTATGAGGAGTTAGAATACGCCCAGTTTGTTTCACGTTAAAGAACAGTGTGAGGAGTGATATAATAAGGAGGCAAAAAGTAATAGAACAATGTTAGCTGTCGTTTGTAAGTCGTATGTGTGCGAAACGGGACAACATGGCACCCAAGAACGGTCACCGTAAACGAGAATAAAGGATGACTACTCCAACAGGCGTTACAATCCCTGAAGATTAGTCTACGACGAACATGACTGAAAATCAGTTCGAGCGATAGGCCAGTTATGGGATGTTTAAAGAGCTGGGTGGATTTGCATACAACATTCAAATTGCTCAGAGTTTAACAGAAAGGAATGAGTGATTCCGATTAAAGTATTGCAGTAGAGTGTTGCCCATGACGTAAGTTATGAGCATCTATATTTCATCTTGTATATGGTTTTCAGATGACAGCCATATTCACCTTCATGGCTACATCAACATGTTCAATAATCTCCAGAAACGTTATGAACAATGTATGGCACGCGATGGTACACATTTTGAACACATACTGTACCAGCACAATTAATTAATACTTAAGTGTTGTTTCTTTTGCGGTAGATGATTCTTTATTTTCGTTTCAGAAAGTTTTTCAGAGACATTCCCAGTTGTGCCACGATGAATTGATGCCCTATTTGTAGGAGTGAGGATGTACGGTGGATTTCATTTGAGTTTCTTGTGATATAGGCTAATAATTCTGCATATCTGAATTTACTTTTTTATTATTTGTTTTGTGATGCTGCTCATTCGGTTAGTACATTGCATGCTTTTGTGATGCATGCGCAATGATTTATGTTGCGTTTAGTTCTGTATGCCATCATGCTCGCTAACGCTTTCTGCCGAAGACCATCAAGTGAAAGGATTCTGCAGAGTTTGTGTACCTGTAAGGTTGGTGTTAACATGGACAAGTTAAAAATAATTTTCAGTTTTTTTCTGACCGGTACAAGAAACACCCAAAAAATACGGCATGAATGAGCAAATAAAGGAACAAGGCACAAATACTACTTACCTTGCCCGCAGTAAATTTAATAAACCAAATGTGGAAGCACACATTAAATTAATTAGAGGTATAAAGGCAAGGACTCAAATGAAAATAGAAACTTGAAAAGCAACTAGTGTTACTCTGAATACCAAATGATAAGACAAGACATTTGTAAGATGGAAACAAAATATTTAATAAGTAGTAAAAGTTTAACTTACAATTAATCAAACTGGGAGATGTTTCAAATACGTACTCATAGAGTTTAGCAAATATTTTTAAAAATATGGATGGATAACAGAAAACAATTCTCGTATAAATCTCAAATAGTGGCCAGTAAGTAACCTAGTTCATCTTGATAGTTACAATTAAGTTTATTGGATCCAATTGAATATATATATATATTGTGAACTTAATGAAAGTTGAAATTTGTTTCAAACTAATTAACCTTCATATTAAAATGGTTAAATAATAACCATAGCAACAACATCAAATTAAATATTCACATCAAATGCGAACTCAATGGAAGATGAAATTAATCTCAACCTAATTAAGCCTTCAAATTAAATGATTAACTATAAAATCACAGTAAAACATTCCTCGATATAATCACATAACGTTAAAGAAAATATGAGTTTTCCACCAAAACTGCAGAATAAAATCACATAAGAAAGGGAATGAAGTTGACAAGCCAAGCTACTACTAACAGACAAGGCCTGCTTAACCAAGCGTACTAAAAAAATCTATGCTAGTAATAATGGTAAGGAAGGAAACAAAACACAGATGTGGATCAGACAGGGGAGTGCCTGAAATAAGAAAAATAAAGAATTAGGATAATCAAATCTCAACTCTCTACATACCACGGTGATGATGATAATAATAAGAATTACATTAGATTGTATGATTTAAATTTCATTGTACATAATCATTTAATTTAACAGAGTACAAAATCGTGGTTATTGAATTTAATGTAAGGTGGCCTTGGAAGCGATATAATGGACTTATGGGGGAGAATTTAAACACCCAACACCAGAAGGAGAAGAAAAAGAAGAACGATCGCATTACGCGAAAATACCAACCACATGCAAAACTCACAATTATATAATAATACAAATAGAGTTTGCGTTACAAGCATAGGAATAACGTAGAATTAAAATACACCATAATAAAAATAAGAAGAAAGATACCCCAAAAGGAAAACAGGAGAAAATATCAAACACATGCAAGAATCCCAAGTAAATAAAAAGACTTATAGAATAACCTTTACGCTCACAGGCCCACTTGCCGCGATTCGAAATCACCTATTAAAATATTACTGGTGCCAAACAAATCTAAAATTTAGATATTTTAGAGAACATTTCTGAAAAGAGGATATGAGTAGTTCATCCACGTAATAATTCTCGGAAGTAATTTTGAGTTAATATCACCGCCGAAAGTCTTTTTAGATGATATGCAATCAATAATCAATCTTCTTCCCGTGGAGTTGTTAATAGCTTGGATAGACGCCACAACGGCATTTTTTAAGTCGAGTCAAACATGAGGCAAAATGCTCCTGCATCAATCCACCGAGCTGTAGAATAGGTTAGTCCATAGAAAAAAAATTGAAATTACTTATATCAGACGAGACGAAAATAATGTAATCCAACCCTTGTGATAATACTGTCACCAATATCACCACACACCGTTTGTAAATTTTAACACATTAAAACACTTCGATAGGCATCCAAAAAATCAAGACTAGATCTACACATAGAAAATTAAGTATGATAACTTAAATCAGTCTATCCTGGAGTATCAAACTCCATTCCGTCGACCACAGGACGTGTCCCAAAGGACACATACACATGCACATCCGTCTTGGATCGCAGACATGGGCAAAGTGCCGGTTGCCGGATATTTGCGGTCACCTGACATTTGCGGTCACTGAGATAAACGTGTGCCCACTCACAGAAATTCCCCAGCAGTCACAGGATATTTGCGGTCACTGCAGCAGGGGGTGGGCCTCATTAGCTTAATCTCGAGGTATCCCTGCTAACGTGCCTGGACTCCTGCTCGCTTCTTTTAGATGAACATTCTGGGTAAAGTGTAATGGCAATCAGCATTTTAAAACATATAATTTACCGTCGACCAAATTATTATATGTATTCGAGTTTGGAGGTTGTTCATTAAATAACCAATAGGCCTACGGAAAATCAAATGACGTCGTCATTTTCCTCGTTCAATTTTAAGTTTCATTTTATGTTAGGTACTGAATTTGTAATTATTTTAATAACTTTTATCGCAGGCGGAACGTAAGAAGTGCCCGTTTTTAAACGTGCTTCAACAGTTAGTTCATTTTAAGGCATTGTTACTAAAAAATTCGTCATCTGATCTAATCCAACTTTCAACACAATATACATGGGGATGTTTTATAATTTGTTTATAAATTGCAGAATTGTGTGTTTCCAAAGTCATAACATGACTTGTTCTTCTCCTTCAGACACACCCAGGTGACGATTCCATATCGACTTTCCCTATACTTTCTGTCTATATAACCATTGTAATGTTACTCTTATTATATTAGTAACTGTCAGTTCCATTACAGCACACAGCAGTAAATACTTACACCAGGACGTGTTGATATAGAACGGTGTTTGTGGCTGAAGGTATCGGTCTGTACATAATGCGCGCGAGAGAAGAATGTTGATCTAGAGCGAGCGAGCAGGATCCCCTGAGATTAAGCTAATGAGGCCCACCCTCTGCTGCACTGACATCAAATCTCCTCTGACTGCCGGGGAATTTCTGTGAGTGGGCACAGGTATATCTCAGTGACCACAAATGTCCGCGATTTTGTGGTGACCGCAAATGTCCGGACACTGAAGTGCCCAGTAATGAGCTCGCTCGAGCAAGAAGACGTTTTCAGCGCAAGCGCAGCAGTATTGATTGAGAGGTCAATCGCTGCATCCCATCAAGGACACAACAGTTACATATCACATATTTTAAATAATTGGAAACGGTAGAATTAAACAAGCGTTAAACGAGAGTTAAGCAGGAATAGTTTCCCAATACACAGGTTAAATATACTCCCAAGTAATAGAGTTTCACTTATGCACGTTGCATTTTCTATACTGTATCAATATTTCTGAACATGTCTTTACAGTATTCGATTTTTTTTTTTTTTTGCTCAACCCTTGTCCCGTTTCTCTACCGTGTAGGGTACGAGGTGAGATGAATATGTCGTGGCGGGTTTTTATAACCGGGTACCTTCCTGACGTCAACCTCATCAGAGAAGTTACTGAGATGAAATGAATGACGTGATATATGATAGTAGGAAGGGAGAGTTTGAAATCCGGTGCCAGCACATAACCTACTCCTGTCGAATAGTACCAAGGGGTCTGCTCAAAGCTTAACATCTCCATCCGACCCGCCAAACACCATCAACCTGGTAAAAATGAAATGGTGTATGGCTTTTAGTGCCAGGAGTGTCCGAGGACGATTATTTTTTCGATTATTCATTTGAATTTCCATTCGAATGAATGGGGCGATTGAATAGTGGATGCTTTCGAAATGCATTAAAGAAGATTGTAAAGTTTATTTGGGGCTGATGATCTCATTGTTATTGCTCCTTAACCAGAATAATGAATCATCTTCAGATATCCTCTCGTCTCTTTCGTGTACCTCTAGGAACTGAATGAGTAATGAATATTATCTGAATATGCTACCAGTTACCGCTTGCAGCTTATTTACATATTCTTGTCGAACGTGCCTTGTGCCAGGGATAACTTGATTATACCATAGCATTATTTCCATTTCTCTGTTTTACTTTCTCTGTTTTCATCCTAAATTTCGATAAATTTCAGAGGCAATAAACGTTGATTTCATTACAGAATTGGAATGAACAGATGTGCTTAACTCAGGAGCTGCAATATAAATAACGATAAGAGAATCTGCATCACTATTATTTTTTACAGATTACACCAGTTATTTCTAAGGTCGCTCGAGCAACCTTGTCTCATTTGTTCTTTGGTCAGGGGTTAAAAACTGGATACCATTCCCGACTGTACTTGACAATTTGGGTGAAAATTCCACCGTAGGATCCAACAGGAATCGTCTGCCGTTTGGGTCGCTAAGGTGATCACATTATCAATACTTATTAAATACGGGTGTTATTTCCTTAATCAACGATTAAACACTTGAGTGACTGACCTTACATAGCTTCTGTACACCCCTGCCTAACCGAAATTTAAAATAAGCGAGCTTAACCATTTAACAAGTGATACTACAATATGATTCTATTAATTACTGCACTAGTACATTAAGAATATTAGATACATGAGTAAAGTGATGGTAAAAGTTATTGTGTTACTGGGTAAAAACGTATTCAAGTAGGTACTGAAAATATAACTGATAAAATGGTCTACTTTAATCCTCTACCCTACTGATTCAAGATCAGTCTTATTATTGGCTGCGTTGTGATTACACCGCCAAAAAGTCACTGAAGAGGAATTATAAACTTAGAATTTGTTGGTGTCATAACAGTAGTGATATATGTAGTGCAATGGACCTGCAGGTGCTGCTTGTGCTGCTAATTAGAATTTCTTGTTGGCTTATCAGTATAGCCGGTTGTTTAAGGAATATATTCGCGTAACGTGCTTTTTATAACAATATGTCAGAAAACACGTTTACTGTTTGACAAATAATGTTTGTTTCCTTTTAGGCCCGGATATGCAACCCCGAAGATTGTTCTTAAAAGGAGTATTATAGCTGCATTTCGAGGCTATTTGAGTTACAACAGGACACATGTTCCTACTGTATTTTTTTTACAAAATAATGTATATTTTGAGTTGTCATGTACCGTATTTAAGACACAAAAGTACTACAGAACTCATGATGTGTTATACAAGTTCTAACTATATGGTGATATACAACTTTCTACCACGGAGTTTTCTCACTGTAATCCTTCTATGGTACCTTTTACATACAAATATAATTATTGTTTAAATAAGAAGGAGTAAGTGTAAGTTTTATTTACAGAATAAATTTAACCCAGACCTCCATTATATAAAGAACTACTGGTTTTTCTTTCATTCATGTAAAGTTACCAATTGTGATATATATCTTTCTTTCAGGGCAAGCTTCACTTCTTCCCGAGGGAAATATGATTTTTGTTCCCATTGTGAGATCTTCGACGATTCCTGCAGGTCATTCAGACGTGCTGAATTGGCTGTTACAACAGAAAAAACTGTGCCTGAGTAGCTGACCGGTATGGATCACGTAGCTATGAGGTTGCATTTGGGAGATAGTGAATTCGAACCCCACTGTCGGCAAATTGTTGGTACGTACATTATTTAAGGCCTCGGTCGCTTCATTCTCACGCCTAGCCCTCTCCTATCCCATCGTCACCGTAAGATATATCTGTGTCGGTGCGACGTAAATTAAATTGTTAAAAAAATGGATTTCATATATTGAATTACTCAAAATATTGCTTGTAGGATAGCAAATGTATACATATTTTACTTTATTTTATTCCTCCTATTATGTGGTGTATATAACTTGTTTAAATTATAATTTCAAGTACTGTTTATTGTGGGTGTATTTGTAAGCGTGCGTATGAGAGAGTGGTTGTAAATGAGCGTGTATACAGGGGTATGAGTGAGGGTATAAATTACTGGATCTTCTTACTCTGATATGTATAGCATAAATCAAGATAATTTATTATTGTTCAAAGAGTACAGTGTTTGGAGTATAAATATGTAAATTTAAAATTGCCTACACATATGTAAATATTCAGTAGAGTTTATACGTGGAGATGGAGGCACTTCCGTGTATGTGGGGCTTGCTCATTCCCCACCTAATACAATTCGAGGAAAATAAATAAATAAATAAATAATAATGTGCCATTTCACCGTTCTTATATGGACTGATCGGAACAAAAATGGAGATCAAGTTACTAAAACGTCAATGTTAAAACATCAAGCGTCAATACGAGCTGGAATGATAATATTTTCATCAGGCATTTACCGAAGGAACCGTACATAGAAGGCGGTGGAAAAAGAATGACGAATGCAGATTATTTGAATCTATTATTAAAATTAAGATTTTCTTCTGACTTCATTCTTTCAGTTTCAACTGACCTACAGGAAGCAAGTCGCAGTCGACTACGGGAAGAGAATTCATCTTATCGGGAGTAAACTGCGAAGATTGATAGGAATTTTAATTCTCGGAAACACGCAACAACGCTAGCTGCAAAAATTAAATTGCTGCGCGAAATTAAACTACCTGTGAAAATAGATATCAAGATTACTACATTGATACGTCACAACAGTCCTTAGACGACCTATATTTGGCCGATACTGCTTATTTTAAACAGCTGAGAGGTTATCCAGCTGACAAGAACATTTAAAACAAGGAAAACATAGAGAAATCATTTTTGCATTCTAGTCAAGAGAAATAGATACTACCTATCCCAGCTTATTTGAGACAAACTTACTGAAATAAATTGTCCCAGAGCAATACGTAGATATTGTAGGCATATTGAAACAGATATCAACCAGAAGATGATGACATTGAATAAAATGTTTTATTATTCTGTTCCAAATGCACAAGTCTCCACCATGATGCTGTAAAGGAAAAGGCGATACTACTCGGATTATGGCAGCGCGATGCGATGTTGACAGTCCAGGATGACCAGGAATCAGCTAAAAGGAACAAATATGTACCCAGATGCTTAAGAGAGAACCATGGAGCGATGTCCGCATATCCAACGACCAGATGCGAGACGGCAGCAGGACTCCTTAAGCAAAGTTAAGTCCTCTATAAGTCGTAATTGTAAGTAAGAATTTGTTTTGGCTATGTGTTGTCATAATTTATGACGGTGTGAATATGTGCGTAAGTGGTTATCAAAGTGAGGTTGCAGGATGTAGATATTCTTCTACCTTTAATGTCAAGTCCACATGTAGGCGTAGTCAGCCAGTGATAACCGTTCGTAATGTTGTCAATGCGATGTGAGAGAAGGTAATTCGTATTTCGCTCGTTGTCAGTGAAGTGCACAGAGTGTGAAATAGAAGTTAATTTCACATGTGTGGTAATTTTACCAGGCTAATATGATAAGAGATCCTATATAGGAAATGTTTACAGTAAAGATATGAAATAGTACATCTCAGAATAATGATACGTTTTTGATACTATGACAGTAAGAATAATTTTGTAATATGAGGAGATTGTGATACATATACGTCGAGATTAATGAAATAATGTGTTTATTGTGTAATGAAATGTTTTTACGTAAAGTATGGAATGATGGTTGATGAATAAGAGTAATGATATAGGATTGTGATGTTTAGTGATGGTGATATTTACTATTCTTCGAGAGGTTCGTCATAGTAGTCTTATTTGAGATGATGTTGTTTCCAATTTATGCATTCTGAGGTAGATATTGAAATCGTGCTACTTTCAATCGATGACTTTAACCCAAAGTGTATTCGGGGTAGCTTAGGATACGATATCAGCACTATTAGAGCAGTGTTATTATAAATATTACGGGTCATCAAACGAGCTATGATGTGAGCGATGACAATAATTTAGCCTTCACTGAAATATTTCTAATGATTATAGAGAACTTTCTCACATGATAAGCTAATTTCAGATGTTATTTAGACACCCTGACATATCACTGGTGACTTAGTTACACATATGAAGAATAATAGTTGAAGATAGAGTCTTCTGACAAGATAGATTTTCTACTTGTGGTATGTTTTGGTAGAAATATAGCAAGATACGTTCATTAATGCAACTTTAGCTAAAATACGCACTTGAATTAATTGATAACCTTGAAATAAGATAATAATTTCTTAGAATTTACCACATATGTCATATGATTATGCTATTTTAAGATACATTTCGACTTAAAGCGGAGATAGCTTTGCTTATACTGAGATAAAACACCAAGAAACAAGAGGCTTGTATACCATGAAACCTCATGTTAACTATCTGATGTTGTAAGAAAGATGAGAACGATTTTCCATGTTATTTTCAGTTGTGTATGGACACAAAACGTTAAGTGCAGCCCAGGATAATGTTTTCTATTAATCAAGTATGAGTTAAATAATAGCTGACAGAACTTTTGAGTTAATTTATGGAGCAATTTAGTTCAAGAGGAAGTGATTCCAACTCTTAAAGAAATATTTACCAAATATTTTAAACTGCGTTCTACATTCTCAGAGTCGACCTCGATCTGAAATGATGTACATAGTAATTGATGTAATTTTCTTTTCATTTTTACTTTGTTAGATGTATCTAATGTTTTCGTTATCATTTAGTATTTTTTTAATAATCATTTAATACTCCCATTTTTAGCTGATTTTTCCAAATACTATTTAATATTTTACGTAATTATCAAATGATTTCGTGTGGCCAATAATTTAATGGACTGATATAATCATGGCCTAGGACTTTACTACTTGTTATTAATTTCACGAATTTAACTTTTCTTTCATTTCAATTTGACAGTACTAGACTACTGTACTTCAAATTAAAGATCGATAGAGATCGAGATAACTTCATTTTCAAGCGATTTTGACTAGATAAAAGGAATTCTATGAATACGACGAGGTACATTACTCAATGCTACATGATTTAATGAAGGATTAGAGAAACATTTCCTCATTCTTTGAACTAAGTGGTTAATAAATGATGTATATTGAAACCTCATAATTCTTTTAATGTCTTACTAGGATAGTTATTAGTTGTAAGACTGTATTTATTTCTTTTACTTGCGATTTCTCTGGTGATATATGTGGAATCTAACTAATAGCGTGTAGGAGACGTCCTTCGACGTAAGTTAGGATTTACCACGAATTAACCGGCGCGCTTTCTCTAGCGGAACTCATAGCCCATAACTTTGAACAGCGAGTACCATTTACAATTAGAGCTACTCTGGATCTTGTGCGTCCTTACCTGGACGCGGGAACGGCGCAATAATAATAATAATAATAATAATAATAATAATAATAATAATAATAATAATAATAATAATAATAATAATAATAATAATAATAATAATAATAATAATAATATTGCTTCTATCTTGAAATATTATATGTCGTTTTTTATTTTCTGTATGACAATAATTTAATGTAAGTTTATTGCAAATGGTTGTACCGTCGAAATAAATAAATAAATTAAATAAATTAAATAACGGGAAACGTGGAAGAAGACTGAGCTTTAGACCAATGAGAGCATAGGCAAGAGTGTGTTAGATGTCGGACACTTAAAGTTGTTATTCTAATAATTTTATAAACAAGGTAGCCTAAGGAATGAAATAATTTGGGCCAGCCAGTTGACTGAAGGCCACGGGTTCGGTCCTGCTTTAATCTGAAACTGGGTCGTTGAAACTGGGTCAACTAATTCTCCGTGCCTTCAAATAAGGTGCCTGACCAGATGAACAGCTTATCGTTCAGGAAAGTTATGTAATTGGCCTTTAATTGCTTTTTTCTTTTTTCCTTTCCGAACTCTTAATAGGTTGTAGTAAATAATTCGTTGTATAATGCTGTCATGAATTGAAAATCCTTACATATGCAGTTACTTATTCTTTAGCTTTCTGATTCCACGATATCAGGCTTGAACCTTGATGAAGTCAGTTGCATTTAAGGGTGTTTAAGTGCAACAATACCAAGTCGTTAGCTATCAGCACGTTTAAGATCTCTAACCAAAAAGTTAGTCTATACTAAATCCACTGACCTCCCATTCTATTAAAAACTTTTGACTCTTGCGAAAAGTGCTGCCAACCCAGATGATCTGGAGATATTGTGGTGTCATATAACCATCGTGATGAATCTTTGAACGTATTGCTTGGTTTTATCGACTCTCATACTGATGTGAGCTAACTCCTCAGTGAACCACTCGTCAGGCCTCAGAACAGAATTAAATTATTTTGGCAAACTAGTACATGAGTTCTCCCTGTAAGAGGTGGACTTTACTCTTATATTCGTACTACGCACCTGACTGTTGGAGAAATCCTGAGAGACAAAATTTCGCCACCTTATCGTCCGTTAAGTTTGTTAACAATTAAAACTGACCATTGGATTTCATATGTACCAAGTATTCAGGACTGCTAAACAAATAAGTTACAATCCCCTTATATAGAGCAGCTTTAATAAGAAATTATAGAAATTATATTTAACAGTGTTCTTTTTTTTTTTTTTGCAAGTTGCTTTATGTCGCACAGACACAGATAGGTCTTATGGCGACGATGGGGCAGGAAAGAGCTACGGGCGGGAAGGAAGCGTCCGTGGCCTTAATTAAGGTACAGCCCCAGCATTTGCTTGGTGTGAAAATGGGAAACCACAGAAAACTATTTTCAGGGCTGCCAACAGTGCGGTTCAAACCCAATATCTCCCGACAGGGTTCCTTTAACCAATTCGTAAATGTTATAATGGCCTCTCCTTATACACTTAACATGTACTGAATTCTGTTTGCTGCGCTGAGTGGCTCAGATGGTTGAGGCGCTGACCTTCTGACCCCGACTTGGCAGGTTCGATCCTAGCTCAGTCTGGTGGTATTTGGAGGTGCTCAAATACTTCATACTCGTGTCGGCAGATTTACTGGCACGTAAAAGAACTCCTGTGGGACTAAATTCTTGCACCCTGGCGTCTCCGAAACCGTAGAAGTAGTTAGTGGGACGTACAGCCAATAACATCATCACCATAATCATCATCATCGATTTCTGTTTGATCCTTCTGGGAATGGATCCTGATAAATCGGGAACATATGATGAACTTTTCTTCAAGATAACTCCGTTACTCAACAACCTATACGAATATTCTATACGAGAGTTGATTAAAAAATGATGGCAAGATTTTTCTCTCTCGTAAAATCCCCAGTACAGGAATTGTACCAAGTACATTTGGAACTGTACAACAAGAAATGTTTAAAGTTGTCACCATATGGGGTAATAATGCAGGAGTCTCTAGTAAGGTAAGAGGACAAACATGGAATTTCCAAATAATTATTCATTCATTTGTTTTATTCTCATTCAACCTGTATATAATAAGTTTTGAGCATGGTACAAGCTGTTTAACATCGTTCAAAGTAGTCTTCTAGGTTGTCTGTGGTTCGTTGCCATCGATGGGGAAGGCGGAAAGTACAACCAGCTGAACAAGATTCATCAATGTGCACTACCTCACGTCGAAATGCTCGTACTATGTCTTGTTGGCTGGCAAAGCGTTTCCGACGCGATGGCTAATTAAGTTCGAGAAAAAGATCTAAGTCACACGGACTAAGATTTACAAACGCTGCTCGATTTCGGTCACATCCATTACGCACCGCTGTCATCAGACAACTGACTTACGTAGCGTGATCACGGACAGTATTAAGTATTAAGAAGTTCATGTAACGTACTATCAAATGTATATGCTACATGTTTAGCGTTGGCACATTTTCGGAAAATAAACAATCATTACCAGGACTTTTGAATCAACCCTTGTAAATACAGGGTTTATGAAAATTACACACATTTTTAGGCTATTATGCCTTTCAGAGTTCAATCTGCAAACCACTGCGAATTAACCGCGCTTCTCTACAATCCTCTGATTACAAGTAGTTCTGTTGCCTCGTTTCGTTCCACACTTCTTATATATAAACCAAGTCTAACCATCGCCAGTTAGGCCTCCCTCTACTCCTCTTACCTTCTACTGCCGAGTACCATATTATCATTGGTAACCTTTCTTCATCCGCTTGCCTCGTATGAACCCCCAACTAACCTGGTTTACACGTACATCTTCCTCCGTAGAATTCATTCTTAAAGGGTCCATTAATATTCGAGCGGGTTCGCCAACCGGTCCGTAGTTGGGCTCGACGTTGGGTCCGTGTTGCCTGTTCGACAGATAAACCGGCAAACCCGGCCGGTCGACCAACCTGTCAGTGTGTGCATGGCCAACTTCTTGATCGGCTCGCCGAGCTTTTGTCGGTAGCTTCATCTAGTTTCCAAGTATTTCTGAGTGAGTTAATTTGTGAAGTTAATTACCTCGAATAACAATATGATTTTTTGAGGAGAACAAGCAGTTTTGAAAAGAATTTATTGAAATGTACCGGGCGAGTTCGTGCTTCGTAGGAGTAACATGACAAAATCGTGGTTTATCCCTCAACCATTCCTTCATCCATACGGGTTCCACCTTCTTTCTTTCATCAACGAGCAATTGCTGCAACAACTACAGCCACTTAAGAAGCCACATTAGAATGTTTTGCTTGGGTCATAATGAAATCCTAGGCACTGCACATACTATTTCCAAATCGCAGTGAACTTCCCAGATTGGGGTATACTTAAAGACTGGCTAACCAGTGCGCCAACCGATTCGCTAGTGACGAGTGATGTCCGCGAGTGACGCTTGGACTCGCGAGATTCGAATCTGGCGAGTCCGAGCCTCTCCGTGTAACCCGTACGAATTACTCGAGTCTCCACGGCGACGTCACGCTCCGTAACTGCGACCTGTTGTCGAGCAGTCGGAATAAATACTCCAGTCATTAAGTACTATTACAACAGCCAAGTAAACGATGACCATAATGAGAAGCACGCGAGTGTAAGAGTAACATATTTGTTTCGAAATGCCATTCCTTTAGTTTGTCATACGACATTCTTCTTTATTTCCTTCGTCTATATTTAGTTGGGCTCTTTCATTACAGCGCGTCTGTAGTGTAACGGTTAGTGTTATTAGTTGCCATCCTTGCGAGCCTGGGATCGATTCCCGGTACCTCCAGAAATTTTAGAATGTCAGGATGGCTGGTATGTGGCTGAAATGGTACATGCAGCTCACCTGCAATGAAAGGAGCTGCACCACCTCGGGATGAGGACATGGGTTTGCATTATATCACCCATTAGGTTAGACTTTGGTAACTTGAGATACGGAGTGAAGATTAGGAACATAATTTAACTATTCATTGTCGGTATTACATACTTCTTCCAGGGTGGTGGTGGTGGTGGTGGTGGTGGTAATGATTGTTTTAAGAGGAAGAAAAACTAGGCAATCATCCTCTATATAACACTAATCAGGGAGAAAACATGGAAGGGATCAGAAACGTCGACAAATTAAGGAATTGGCCAAAGGAAGTCAAGAGCGTAAAGTAATTCTCTTTCTTTCTTTCTTTCTTTCTTTCTTTCTTTCTTTCTTTCTTTCTTTCTTTCTTTCTTAACCTGCTTACCCTCCAGAGTTGGCTTTTCCCTCGGACTCAGCGAGGGATCCCACCTCTACCGCCTCAAGGGCAGTGTCCTGGAGATTCAAACTCTGGGTCGGGGGATACAACTGGGGAGGATGACCAGTACCTCGCCCAGGCGGCCTCACCTGCTATGCTGAACAGGGGCCTTGGTGGAGGATGGGAAGATTGGAAGGGATAGACAAGGAAGAGGGAAGGAAGCGGCCGTGGCCTTAAGTTAGGTACCATCCCGGCATTTGCCTGGAGGGGAAGTGGGAAACCACGGAAAACCACTTTCAGGATGGCTGAGGTGGGAATCGAACCCACCTCTACTCAGCTGACCTCCCGAGGCTGAGTGGACCCCATTCCAGCCCTCGTACCACTTTTCAATTTCGTGGCAGAGCCGGGAATCGAACCTGGGCCTCCAGGGGTGGCAGCTAATCACACTAACCACTACACCACAGAGGCGGACGCGTAAAATAATGCCCGTTATAATTGAAATAGATTAGTCGAAAATGTACTTTTGTCCTGCCTAATCTCTAAAATTTCACACTGTGCGCCGGTAAAATGAAACGGCGTATGACTGTTAGTGCCGGGATTGTCCGAGGACATGTTCGGCTCGCCAGATGCAGGTCTTTCGATTTGACGTCCTGGCGACCTGCACGTCGTAACGAGGATGAAATGATGATGAATACAACACACACACCCAGCCCCCGTGCCAGCAAAGTTAACCAATGATGTTAAAATTCGCGACCCTGCCGCGTATCGAACCCGGGACCGCTGTGACCAAAGGCCAGCACGCTAGCCATTTAGCCATGGAGCCGGATTGTGGTACATAAGCACCTGTGTCCACACGTTCTTTAGTTTACGTTACAATAAGGTTTTGTTGTGTAGGCCTACACATTCATGTATATATGGCATAATGCACATGTCATCATCATCATCATCATCATCTGTTTACCCTCCAGGTTCGGTTTTTCCCTCGGACTTAGCGAGGGATCCCACCTCTACCGCCTCAAGGGCAGTGTCCTGGAGCTTCAGACTCTTGGTCGGGGGATACAACTGGGGAGTATGACCAGTACCTCGCCCAGGCGGCCTCACCTGCTATGCTGAACAGGGGCCTTGTGGAGGGATGGGAGGATTGGAAGGGATAGGCAAGGAAGAGGGAAGGAAGCGGCCGTGGCCTTAAGTTAGGTACCATCCCGGCATTGGCCTGGAGGAGAAGTGGGAAACTACGGAAAACCACTTCCAGAATGGCTGATGTGGGAATCGAACCCACCTCTACTCAGTTGACCTCCCGAGGCTGAGTGGACCCCGTTCCAGCCCTCGTACCACTTTTCAAATTTCGTGGCAGAGCCGGGAATCGAACCCGGACCTCCGGGGGTGGCAGCTAATCACGCTAACCACTACACCACAGAGGCGGACATAATGCACATGTTCGGCTGTATATCTTGTTGTGTAGCAGAACAACGCATGCCCTAGTTCAACGTCCACAACGTTCAATTGATTGAAGGAATGCTCTGGGCATTTGGTGATGTAACCAAGAATAACATAATTATATTATTTCCACCTCCGGTATTTTGTCCTGCCGGATGATATCGTACTTATTTTTTTCGGTAAGGTATGCTTCGGGATTAACGTTCGTTCGTAATCGGTTTACCCTCCAGGGTCGGTTTTTCCCTCGGACTCAGCGAGGGATCCCACCTCTACCGTCTCAAGGGCAGTGTCCTGGAGATTCAGACTTTGGGTCGGGGATACAACTGGGGAGAATGACCAATACCTCGCCCAGGCGGCCTCACCACTATGCTGAACAGGGACCTTGTGGAGGGATGGGAAGATGGGATGGGATAGACAAGGAAGAGGGAAGGAAGCGGCTGTGGCCTCAAGTTAGGTACCATTCCGGCATTTGCCTGGAGAAGAAGTGGGAAACAGCGGGAAACCACTTTCAGGATGGCTGAGGAGGGAATCGAAACCCCCTCTACTCACCTGACCTCCCGAGGCTGAGTGGACCCCGTTCCAGCCCTCGTACCACTTTTCAAATTTCGTGGCAGAGCCGGGAATCGAACCCGGGTCTCTGGGGGTGGCAGCTAATCACACTGACCACTACACCACAGAGGCTGACTTTATTATTATTATTATTATTATTATTATTATTATTATTATTATTATTATTATTATTGCTGTTATCTTTAAGTTATGGCTCAATTATTTCCTAGTTAATTTAATTGTATCAGTTTGATGAAGTATCCACCTCTGTGGTGTAGTGGTTAGTGTGATTAGCTGCCACCCCCGGAGCACCGGGTTCGATTCCCGGCTCTGCCGCGAAATTCGAAAAGTGGTACGAGGGCTGGAACGGGGTACACTCAGCCTCGGGAGGTCAACTGAGTAGAGGTGGGTTCAATTCCAACCTCAGCCATTCTAGAAGTGGTTTTCCGTAGTTTCCCACTTCTCCTCCAGGCAAATGCCGGGATGCTACCTAACTTAAGGCCACGGCCGCTTCCTTCCTTCTTCCTTGTCTATCCCTTCCAACCTTCCCATCCCCCACCAAGGCCCCTGTTCAGCATAGCAGGTGAGGCCGCCTGGGCGAGGTAGTGGTCATCCTCCCCAGTAGTATCCCGCGACCCAAAGTCTGAATCTCCAGGACACTGCCCTTGAGGCGGTAGCGGTGGGATCCCTCGCTGAGTCCGAGGGATAAACCGACCCTGGAGGGTAAACAGATTAAAAAGAAGTTTGATGAAGTGGTTAAACTGGGTTTAGTGCAATAGAAGGTTTTATAGCCTTATGTAGGCCAAGCAAACCAAGGCAAATAAATAATTATAAAAGAACAATGACTTATTTGAACTCGGCCCTTCTGAGAGAGCTGAAGAACGTGCTACACAATCACAGATAAATCCGGTAGCAATCTTATTATCTCGAAATTGGTCCTGGTTAACACTTGGCTACTTGTTAACTGACGTTGCAATATCGAACTGCCCAGACGAGATATTTCATCATCCAGAATGGCAAGACGGGCTGGCGGGAGTAAGGACGTAAAAATTGTAGGAGCTACTTCCTATCCGCCACGGCCACTTTCATTTCCTCGTCCCTTCTTAATGTTTCCTGGGTGTTAATCACTATTTAATAGGACGACCATCGATCAAAATAATCCAGTGCTGAAAGACCCTAACCATAATTGGTATTTTCGCGGTGTTCAGTAAATGTACGAGGCCTCGGTCATAACATGAATAGTTTTTGAGATTTCCGCCAAGAAATACAACGAAATGCCGAAATATTGCCTCTCTCTCCAACTGCTGTGACTGTAGATGAATGTCGTTTAAGAGAAAATACATACGTTTCTTTTTTCAATTTGTTTTACGTCGCACCGACACAGATAGGTCTTCTGGTGACGATGGGACAGAAAAGGGCAAGGAGTGGGAAGGAAGCGACCGTGGCCTAATTAAGGTACAGCCCCAGCATGTGCTTGGTGTGAAAATGGGAAACCACGTAAAACCATCTTCAGGGCTGCCGACAGTGGGGTTCGAACATACTATCTCCCGAATGCAAGCTCACAGCTGCGCGACCTAACAACTGGACAACTATTCTCTCAACGGAAGGAAAAATAAATTTAAAAGGTGCGACCCTTCAAAGAATGCAAGTATCAGCGAAGAAAGGGAAGGGCCACGAGCGCCCAAAGACACACTAGGTCTCGCTAGGCTAATACAGTTGGAGTCTGGAGAAAACAGGAGTTGAGATTATACAGGAAAGTTAAACGTGAGGAGCTTGGCACAAGTACAGGAAAGCCACGTCAGAATCAACTAGTGGCCTCGTGGTTGCCTCACCAGTTGAGCCCCTGGGGGAATTACGGCTTTTAGTCGCCTCTTACGACAAGCAGGGATAGCCCACTCCAGGGGGAGATCCTGACCCCAAATAACTTCAAATATACACATACATGTACACAAAACAACAAGCCACGACGACCACCACCACCAACATCATCATCATCATCATCATCACAGCTCCCGTGAATCAGATACTTTTTATTTGACGTCATTTAGGCTGCCTGCATGTCAGTTTCGACATTCCGTCTTACTCCTCCATGTGACGGAGAATCCGGGACTCAGTTGGGCAATGGACGGCTTAGTTTTAATTATTTCAAGGGATCACCAATGTTATCACCAGAGATCTTTTACATACTGATAAAGTACGACATGGAGTGCCGAATGTCGATCTTAAACTATCTGATCACTTCTACCATAACTGAAACCACTATCTTGGAACCTGGGGGCCGACAGTCCACCATCGTTATGCACAGAGTTACGTTCTGATAGCTGAGTCACATTGTCGTTAATTTCTGCGTATGCGGCCGCTGTACAAATCTCAGTTAACACATGCAAGATTTATGAAATTTAAAGGTAGGCCTACATTTCTTTGATAGAGTTTCCATAAAAATCTGTGGTACAGATAGTACACTAGTGTCCAAAAGTTAAGCATAAGTTACGAGTAAGCAGAGCAACAGGAAATAGACCGCAAATCGCACGGCATATGCACCTACGAACCTTACGTGTTCGCTCTATATAGGAAAGGAGTGTTTCATGCTTTGACTAGCGGCGTAACCGCAAGGTAAACACAGCCAGTGCCTGCGCCCCATATTCCCTCAGTCGTGTTTGCCCTGTTATAGTGTGCGGTGTGTAGCTTCATGATGAACGGGACAACATAATGGCACAACGACGCCATTTGGACCCCATTTTGCAGGGTAGAATACTCGGCCGCCTGGAAGCAGGCCAGACACAGACCGAAGTCGCCGTATCCTTCGATGTGCCACAAAGTGTCATTTCCAGGCTTCGGAGACGATTTCGAGACACAGGAGATGTTAGTCGTAGGCCAGTACCAGGTTGACCAAGGGTAACCACCCCACAGGTGGAGCGATATCTGGCCTTAACCGCCCGACGAAATCGGAGTGCACCTGCAAGACAATTGTCGGCGGAGCTTGCAGCCGTCTCAGGGGTTGCCGTTTCCCGGCAGACTGTGTACCGGAGGCTCAGAACAGCAGGGCTGTTTGCTCGACGTCCTGCGGAGTACGTCCCGCTCACTCCAGCACAGAGACGGGCCCGTTTACTGTGGAGCCGTCGACATCAAAACTGGACCATGATAGAATGGAGGCATGTGCTATTTAAAGATGAATCCCGCTTCAGGTTGCAGAACGATTCCCGTCGCACATTAATCTGGAGAGAACCGGGAAGTGTGGGGCGGCATCATGTTGAATGGTCGTACGGACGTGTATATCTTCATGGGTGGTCCGAGGAACAGTTAACACTCGGAGATGCAGGGATGAGGTACTGAAACCATATGTTCAACTCTTCAGAGGTGCGGTTGGTCCAGACTTCCGCTTAATGGGCGATAATGCCCGACCACGCCGCGCTGCTCTGGTGGATGAATTTCTGGCTGCGGAAGACATTCATCGCAAGGACTGGCCAGCGAGTTCTGCGGATCTGAATTCTATAGAACATGCCTGGGACGCATGGGGGAGGCGAAATGCATCCCGTCAGCCTCCACCAAGGGCCCTCCAAGGCCTTGGCATTGCCCTTTCGGAGGAATGGGATCCACTGCCACAAGAGCTCTTGGACCATTTGACAGAGAGCATGCCACGTCGCTGCGAAGCATGTGTGGCCGTTAGGGGTGAACATACACCCTATTAACAGCATATTTTGTTGTGGAAGACACTGCGAAGTTTTGTTAGTTGTTGTCAAAGGGGTACCTTAGCTATCAGAACCTTTCTAACACTGTTGTTTTGGACAAGTTGTGTGGAATATGATGTGTGAGTCAGCTTCCGTTTGTTCAGCAATCTGTCTGACATTCCTATAAAGCGGTATGGATTCCTTTAGTGATTATGCTTAACTTTTGGACACTAGTGTAGTAAGGCACATTGCGCAGTGCACCCTCAGTAAATTCGACATACAGTGTGCCGTACCATAGTTGATTAGATGCTCGTCTTTTAAGCTTAAAGCAACGGGATCAACTCAGCGTCCCTGAAAAACATAGCAGTGATTAAGGAATGTAATGCCAAAATAATATTGTTTTTGCTAGTGGCTTCACGTCGCACCGACACAGATAGGTCTTATGGCGACGATAGGATAGGAAAGGCCTAGCAGTTGGAAGGAAGCGGCCGTGGCCTTTGTACCGGGCGGTACACCTCCACGCCGCTAATTTAAAATTTGCGCCAGTTGAAACTCCTCTGCTGGAGGAAGTCTGAACTTTATATACGCAATTAATTCGCTACCTTCTCAGAAGATGTCACCACGTGGAAAATTTTGAGTTTTTGAACTGTGTCATTTTTGATGTGTTTTTGTTTTGCTTGAAGTAAGAAGTGTGAACTTTCTCTTCTAGAGGACACTACTGAAGATCAACAATAGTGCACCCTAGTGCGGAGTCAAAGAACTATTTTGTTGGAGAAATTTTTATTTCAAATGTTCGTTCTTTGCTAAATTTCTTTCAGTCATTGGTTAAGTTGGCAATATTAACCCCTTCTTTCCCCTTGTTTTAAATCTAGCCTATCCCGAATTTCTTAAATTAATTTTCCACCAATTATGTGTTTCTTCTTAGTATTGTGTAGGGGGTTTATGGATGAACCAATAAAATCCTCGTGGGAGGGTGTTCTCATTCCCCTAACGCCTAGAAACTTCCGCGAGAGTATATAAACTGCTGATTTTAGGGTCTCCGGGCCACTTCAGTTCCATCTTTCAGTGTATTAAGTACATAGCAGGAGGCGGGAAGCGCCTCTTTCCTCGGCAGCGGTCAACAACAAGGTAATGGCCGATTAATAACTTCTTTCTTTGCTAGCTCAGCAGTTTAACTCTCGGGGCGAGTTCTAAGCGTTCCACCATGTAACCTTTTCCTAAATGTAACTACTCTTTTCATATATTCTCTTTTAAAGCTACATACTGGGATAGAGAGTGCTAACCCTCTCGAGCTCCCACTCATATTGTTTTGAGGTGAACTTATTTTTCTCAACCTATTCTTCGTTAACGTAAAACAAATTGTTCTCTTCTTGAGTCACCTCTTTAGTATGGGATTAGCCCTTGTATTAACGGCCTAGTGCCAAGTAGGTCTTAATCAAAGTGTATTAGGAGTGCAAGTTCGCCTCCTCTCAAATTGTTACCTTAGAGGTCATTTAATTAACCTTCTTTTCATTTAATAGACCTCAGTAGATTGGGAATTTTACCCCTGTGTTTATGTCCGTTGAGGACAACTTGAAGGTGGAGTTTGGTGTGGCCTGGGAGAGGCTTAAATTTGAGAGCGAGTGGCTCTTTTGAAAATTGAGTGTTGTATGCCTCGTGGAGGCTTTTCAGTGTAATTTGGAGCTAGGGCTCCTAGGTATGAATGGGGTTTTCTGCCCCTCTGTTGAAACTTGCGTTTGGAGGTAAAACTGAGCTGATTGCCCAGGCATTGTGTTTTCAGGGCTCGAAGCCCAAATCCTGTAAATATTGTAACTACCCTTGGACTTGCTACTTTGTACCTGCCATGCTTGTTATTTCTTTGTTTTTGAAAAGAAAATATAACCTGATTAAATTTTAAATTAATTTTACTTTAGTAGCTTGAGACCCGTTCACCACCCCGCACCTTCTTTCACGCATAACTACCACAAAAACACGGTAACAGCCTTAATTAAGGTACAGCCCCAGCATTTGCCTGGTGTGAACATGGCAAACCACGGAAAATCATCTTCAGGGCTGCCGACAGTGGGATTCGAACCCACTATCCCCCGGATGCAAGCTCACAGCCGCGCGCCTCTAACAGCACGACCAACTCGCCCGGTACCAAAATAATAATAATAATAATAATAATAATAATAATAATAATAATAATAATAATAATAATAATAATAATTACGGATTGTAAATGTACCAAATGTGATCGATCTTTATGTCATTCTATTATTATTATTATTATTATTATTATTATTATTATTATTATTATTATTATTATTATTATTATTATTATACACTTTGGTCCCGTTCCTGATGCGGTGTCAGGGATGAGGTGAGATGAAATATTATGGCTTGTTTTCACGGCCGGATCCCCTTCCTGACGCCAACCTCAGTTGAGGAGCTAATGAAGATGAAATGATTGAAGATAGCTAATGAAATTCGATAAGGAGGTGGAACGAATCGGCTGTGACCTATGAACAGGAACTGTGCCGGCTTTTGCTGGAAAGTAAAATAAAAATACTGTAGAAGCACAGAAAACAATTCTCAGGAGAGCCGACGGTGGGATTCGTACCCATTCTTCTCCCGAATGCAGAGCTCGGCTCCACAGCCATAGCGCATTAACACGCGCGGCCTCTCCGCTCGAATATATTTATTATTATTATTATTATTATTATTATTATTATTATTATTATTATTATTATTATTATTATTATAACTGAATAGAGATATTGCCAAGGTAAATCGAAGTAAGTATGAAAGTTGTCAGTGGAGCAATTGACAGTGAATGGAGTGCAGAACTTCTCTGTGAATGACGTGTATTTAAGTAAACCTTAAATGTAAAAATTACAATAAAGAAAAGCAAGAAAACTAGGTGGCATTAAGTTTTTTTTAGGGTTTGTAAATGAACCAAATGTGATCGATCTTTATTTCATTCCATTTGTTCAAAATGTTAAAAGTCAAACTACCGAGCAAATTGGCCACGCGTTTCGGGTAGCGTAGCTGTAAGCTTACATTCATGGGATAGTGAGTTCGAATCCCACCATCGGCAACACTGAAGATGGTTTTCGTGGTCTCCCATTTTCACATCAGGTATAAGGCTGTACCACGGGAGCTATATTCCCAGTCGAAATCATGTCTCATCCTGTGTCGCCCAAAACCTTCCATGGGTTAGTGTATTAAAATACTAGCAATAAATAAATAAATAAATAAATAAATAAATAAATAAATAAATAAATAAATAAATAAATAAATAAATAAATAAATAAATAAAATATGGCTCGCTTATCACTCCTAATGCAGCTGTTGGTCAGCTTATAACCAGTGGACAATGACAAGAATGTCATTTTAGCAACTTGTCATGCGATGTAGCGCTACGGTTTCCTTCTTCAAGATCCATTAAATTAGTTTCAGCTCAGGTGTACGATCCTCAACATCTCCGTTATCATGAGGTGTGAGGTTGTTTGGCGGTCCGGAGTGAGTGCCTCAGATGGTTGAAGTGCTGGCCTTCGTCCCCCAACTCGGTAGGTTCGATCCTGGCTCAGTCCGGTGGAATGTCAAGGTTCTCATATACGTCAGCCTCATGTCGGTAGATTTACTGGCACGGAAAAGAATTTGGACAAAATTCGAGCACCTCGGCGTCTCAGAAAACCGTAACAAAAATAGTTAGTGGGAACGTAAAAACAATAACATCATTTTATTATTGTTTCCCGTTGCTTTCTTCACCAAGTCAGAAGTTGCTATTACATATCAGTCGGCGAAACCCACTGAAATGCACGCACCAACCGATCTTAAGTAGTTCCCTTTTCATACCATTCATAACAGAGACTGGCTGCATAAAGAGTAGTGTTACTAGCATCGCTCATACCTCAGTCACTTTCAAATTTTCAAAGCCAAGCATAAGACTGAGACAGGTCAATGAAAGTTAAACATTTGATATAACCTATTGTGACCGTGAGGCCACAGCTGAATAGACAGGTGTTGGTATGGCTTGTGTTCGCTTGTCGGCGAGATGGGGTGTGCGCGACCTTGGACGAGGACGAGAACGAGTTTTTTTACGTGAAGAGGGCGGCCGACTGGCTAACAGGATAAAAATGAAAAAATGAAGGTTGGCGAGAGAAAGAAAGATACGAGCGCGTGTCACCTGTAACTGCGAGGAACGATATGAATGAAATATTTATAATATCTTTGGTGGCGACGAGCATAATTACGGAAGGCTCAAGGATTAAATTAAAATAAACTGGATAAAAAATAGCACATTTAGAGGATATAAATTAAAAACTGAAATTTTGAAATAATTTACACGACCTTGTGGCTAAAATGGTAATGAAGTTGTATATTCGTACAGTAGAAGAATTTAGTATCTAAATTGACTCTACTTCCGTGCATGTGCACCAGACACGATATTTAAGTCATGTGATACAAGTACTCACTCTCACACACACTGACGTGTTCCTGGACTATCATCTGCAGTCGCTCAGCGTGGAACGTCGTGAATACTGTCGTCAAGAATAGTGGCTTCACTCCTGTGCTCTACACCTCTGATAATCGTATACAACTTAGAACAGTGCTGTGATCAGACGTCGAATGTGCAGATATTAATCCCTTAAGTACGTGTCATTTCCAAAATACAGTTACGTGTGTGTTTGGAGTTTATGCTAAAGCACTTTGTGTAAGTTTCAGCTTTCTCACGAGTGGACGCGGAAGACGTGGACGTGATCATTTCCAGAAGAGGACGGAACTTCGCATTATGGATTACCAGTGCTTCACCATGAAGTTCTAAACTATCGACCACCGTTGGCGGCGTCGGGATGCAGATTCTTTCATCCTAGCATGGCTGATTGAGAACCCAGACTTCCAGACGTGAAGATTTCTCCTTAAGTTAAGTCGATTACGTCTCATTTATATCTGTTCTATGTAGTTTTGTTCTTTCTTTCTTTCTTCTTAGTAAGCTATTTTGACACATTTTATGGTTGTTTATTTGCTCGGGTATGTCGTAAAACTGACACATGCGATTACTTCATGACCATGTGGCCATGAATTTGACAGTGAGGGTTCTGATAGAGTTATCCATGTGTTATCGACACCATCTTTGCTTATTGAGTGAATTTCGTCACGAATATGAATTAATTTATGTCCGATGGATTTAATGGTAGGATATTTCGCCCATATTTTCAATATTTTTCTTGAAATGGAACTTCTACTTGTACCTCGTGTTTGAGATAACGTGTCATCGGGATATTGAGTCTGAATTCTATATACGAATTTAATGTGAATATGTGCATTGGGGGCATGTGATAATTAGTTGGAGTAATTGATCATCGAGACACATTTAAGTGGATATTATGTATTTGTAGGACGATGGTAGGTCCTGATATTTCGTGGTTACACATATTTGAGATTAGGATGCGACAAGTTAGAGTCGTCATGGTAGTACACTGTACGTGTGGAGTATATGGAATAATTGCGCATGACATGGATCTTCGTGAAACTGAGCTTTTCACATGTTAATGGATTATTCGCGATGAATGCAGTGTAGTCTAATATTAGCGTCTTCAGATGAAAATGATGAAAGTCCATGTTAATCGATGTACTTCTTAATTCGTGGGAATATCCCAACTTTTCTCAAGTAATTCAATAATTTCAAGTTGAAGGTACAGGTGAACGTTCGAGAAGGCCTTAGGTCTAAAGAACAGGTCTTCGACGAAATATCTAAATAATATTTGATTCGTGACTATGCAAGCTCATTCGTTGGTGCAATTTTTCGCTCTCATGAGGTAACTCAATCTTGCTGTAACTCAATAAATCTGTTAACAGGAGAGTAATATGATTGATCGACACTCGTCGACATGTACATAGTGTAGATATTTTCTTCTTGGTAATCACAGTCTTCTTGACAATTTCCGTAGTTAGCTGTAGAAATAGTAATTTGTTAGTAGTTAGAGAATTATTTTCTATATGTTCTGTTCGGGAAATATGTGACACTTTTTTATTATCGAGTGATAGTGGAAGGGATTTCCACATGGATGATATTCTCCCCATTTACTTACGTTCGCAAGCCCAGAAGGCGTTTTATTTTGTTTAATTATTGATTAGATATTTGAAGTTCAGTATTAATTCTCACGAAAAGAGATGTGAGATGACGTGAACAGGTATATACGACGTCTCGGATTAACTTAGAGAAAACCAAGGCAAATTCAACTTTTCATTTTATAATTACAAAATTGTTAAGATAACGACTGTAAATTTTATTTTTGCTATAATTGTTAACTTTTTGAATCTTGGAAATTTCTTTATTATACTCGTTTTTACAATTACTGCATTTTTTCCAGATTGTCGATGAAGGCTTGGCCCAGACCTCATTTTTCTGAACGACAATTTTTAGTTCAACTTTAAATAAATTATTCAATAACTTTAAAGACGATAAAAAAAATTTTCACCATGTAAAAACACTCTGTTAGAATGTTAGGGAAACAACTGCCGTGTACCATCCCATTTGTTTGCGCCTAGGTTTGTTACATCAAGAGCCATATTAAATTCCATAACGTAGTGATCATAGTCATAATCACAGACTTCAGGATGGCGAAAATTTCATTCATTAAATAAAAGTGTCATATTTGTTCTAAACTTGAACGTGCTTATTCGATGAACCCTATGAAAATCCTGCCACATTCATTTAGTTTATAAGCCTACAGCCACCGAACTGAGCACCCCTGGGGTGTCTCGTGTTCGCAGACTGACTATGTCGGGTACATCTTAAGTGGCTAGTTCCTTCCGTGGGGCTCGATTTGTGGCTTAAAAAGTGGCTAAATCCATCGTGGAACTTGATTAATTGCTTCTCCACGTGGTTTAAATCGACTTGATCAAATTATTAATTATTCAAGGTTCGGCAGATTCATTTCAGATTTAATGCCATCCCAGTTAGGTAGAATTCTAACAGAGTACGCGGAATTTTCAGAATATTTTACTTATGATGATGTGTTTCACATGGAAAAATGAGGGTTAGGAATTTTCTTCATGAAACTTGAATTTGCCTTATCACAATCAACATGTCTGGGGGGAAAGTCTCTGCATTTCGGTGTTTGCTGACACAGGTCACTTTATGAATAATAGAATGGATCTCGAGGAGATTAGGAAGTTATTAGAAACTATGACAGAGGAGAACAGCAGAGCACAGGAAGAGAATAAAGAGGAACTCAGAAAAATACAGGAAGGGAGTAGAAGGATACAGGACGAGAATAAAGAGGAATTTAGGAAAATACAGGAAGATAGTAATGAGCGAATAAGTCAAAAAATGAACATTATGGGTGCTGCGATACAGGAAGAGAATAGGAAGGCACAGGAAGAGGCGAAAAAGGGTCATGACGAACTATATGCAAAACTGGAGGAAACTAGTTGTCGGATTGACAATATCGTGTTAGAGTGCAGGGAAAATCAGAAAAAAAACCTGAAACAAGTTGTTACTTTGACAAGCCAGATTAAAGAGGATAATAAGGTAATCACTGGGAAGGTCACCGCTCTTCAGAGTGATGTAGTCCTAGTAAGAAATAACATTGAATCCGTGAGGAAGGAGATAGATGTTATAAAAGTAGAGATTTCTACGGCACAAGAAGAGATGTCAGAACAAGTGAAAAATCTTAGAGGAGAGGTCACAGAAGACTTAAAGAAAATAAAAGAGAAGGTCGACGACGATCTCCGATCCGTAAAGGACAGTATCTCAGTCAACCAAATGGAGATACAAGATATTTCACTCCAGTTCGATGATATCAAGAGCATGATTGACAAGGACAAGTCGGAAATACTTGAACAAATTATTAATCTTGCCGGAGATGTCAAGTCCGGGAAACAGAAAATGGAGGAAAATATGGACGCCCTCCAAAAATTAGAAAAGGAAGTAGGATTCTTGAAGTTGCAGGATAGGAGCACTAGGGTCTTAGTGACATCGTTAATGGACCGACAGAGTAATGTCGAAGAGGTCGTACAGGCTAAATCTACTGTAACAGAAGGAATATCGCCAGTAGCTGAATCGTCTCAGAATATTACCCATATTGAACAACCCACAGTAAATCCAAGTACTACGCCGGCACAAAGTGTACCTCAAATCATTAATTTTATCCGAATGAGCGAGGACAGGCCTAGAAAATTCAACAACTTAAATGGGGTCACACCTAAAAATTTCATTAGGGACCTTGATGAATATATCCGCGAACAGAAGATCCCTACCGAAAAACATCTTCGAACAGCGGAGAAATTTTTAGAGGGAGACGTGCTCAACTGGTACCACGCTTTCCGTTATACGTTTGAAGACTATGCAGGTTTCAAGCGCTTGTTCCTACAGATATACTGGGGAGCGGATTTGCAACAAGCACTACGGTTGGATTTGTATTCACGAAAATATTCCATAGATGGGCAGACGCAGTACGCTAATTACTTCTGTAATCAAGTACGACGAATGAAAGACCTCGACACTCCACCATCTGAAAATGAGTTGGTCCAAGCGATAACAAAGCAGTTTCCTGTGGAAGTACAGCGTTTACTCATTGCTGCCAATGTTCAGACCGCAGTGCAGGCTGAGGCTATCCTCAGACAACTCGACCATACCATGAATGTCTCAACAGTACCGAAAACTCAAAGGAGCAATACTTACAAGGTCAACGTAATAGACACTCCGAAAAACCGGAATTCGCCTCCAATGCCTGAAAACGGAAGTCAAAGCGGACCTAAAGAGTACAAAAACTATCCCAGAGCGTACGACCGTCGATGGGAAGAGAGAAGAACGAGACCCAGAGAGGACAGGATGGAAGATCCGAAGAACGTCCGAAGAAGGGGAAATTACAGGACACGGGACCGACCACAGGACTACAGGCGAAATAGGCCCTATGATAGGCCTGGATATTATTCAGATCGTAACTACCGGAATTTCAGAGATGAAATGGAGAACCGTCATCGAGAAAGTATGCGGTACATTGAAGAATTAAGGAAGGAAACTGAAAAAGGCTCAAAATGGAAGGACGCCATTCATAATCAAGACACCGATCCAGATGTGATGGGAGCCGAGAGCCCACAGTTCCAGCGACACCGGAATTCACCTCAGGACGATAGATTAAATCCTTCGGCACCACAATATCAACCTGAAAATCAGGGCGCCAGAAGAAAGACTCCAATGTGAAGATATCAAACTATTACTCTCCTACGAACAGTTATATTCAATGCCTCGAACCTAAGACTCTACCGTAAAGCAGAAGAGTGAAGAAAGAAAAAAAAGAAGAGACCCAGGTCGGCCGTCAAAGAAATACCAGTTGTGTCGTGCAGAATGATTACCGTTCAGACAAGTGACAGATGCTTGGAAATTATTAATACCATGGAAAATTAAACAGTGAGGTAGACAACATACGGACCACATTTTAAGGAATGAACATGATTTAAAAAATTTTAACCTTGTTTAAAATTTTTTGTCCCATTAAGAGGTGGATGTGACCGTGAGGCCACAGCTGAATAGACAGGTGTTGGTATGGCTTGTGATCGCTTGTCGGCGAGATGGGGTGTGCGCGACCTTGGACGAGGACGAGAACGAGTTATTTTACGTGAAGCGGGCGGCCGACTGGCTAACAGGATAAAAATGAAAAAATGAAGGTTGGCGAGAGAAAGAAAGATACGAGCGCGTGTCACCTGTAACTGCGAGGAACGATATGAATGAAATATTTATAATATCTTTGGTGGCGACGTGCATAATTACGGAAGGCTCAAGGATTAAATTAAAATAAACTGGATAAAAGAATAGCACATTTAGAGGATATAAATTAAAAACTGAAATTTTGAAATAATTTACACGACCTTGTGGCTAAAATGGTAATGAAGTTGTATATTCGTACAGTAGAAGAATTTAGTATCTAAATTGACTCTACTTCCGTGCATGTGCACCAGACACGATATTTAAGTCATGTGATACAAGTACTCAATCTCACACACACTGACGTGTTCCTGGACTATCATCTGCAGTCGCTCAGCGTGGAACGTCGTGAATACTGTCGTCAAGAATAGTGGCTTCACTCCTGTGCTCTACACCTCTGATAATCGTATACAACTTAGAACAGTGCTGTGATCAGACGTCGAATGTGCAGATATTAATCCTTAAGTACGTGTCATTTCCAAAATACAGTTACGTGTGTGTTTGGAGTTTATGCTAAAGCACTTTGTGTAAGTTTCAGCTTTCTCACGAGTGGACGCGGAAGACGTGGACGTGATCATTTCCAGAAGAGGACGGAACTTCGCATTATGGATTACCAGTGCTTCACCATGAAGTTCTAAACTATCGACCACCGTTGGCGGCGTCGGGATGCAGATTCTTTCATCCTAGCATGGCTGATTGAGAACCCAGACTTCCAGACGTGAAGATTTCTCCTTAAGTTAAGTCGATTACGTCTCATTTATATCTGTTCTATGTAGTTTTGTTCTTTCTTTCTTTCTTCTTAGTAAGCTATTTTGACACATTTTATGGTTGTTTATTTGCTCGGGCATGTCGTAAAACTGACACATGCGATTACTTCATGACCATGTGGCCATGAATTTGACAGTGAGGGTTCTGATAGAGTTATCCATGTGTTATCGACACCATCTTTGCTTATTGAGTGAATTTCGTCACGAATATGAATTAATTTATGTCCGATGGATTTAATGGTAGGATATTTCGCCCATATTTTCAATATTTTTCTTGAAATGGAACTTCTACTTGTACCTCGTGTTTGAGATAACGTGTCATCGGGATATTGAGTCTGAATTCTATATACGAATTTAATGTGAATATGTGCATTAGGGGCATGTGATAATTAGTTGGAGTAATTGATCATCGAGACACATTTAAGTGGATATTATGTATTTGTAGGACGATGGTAGGTCCTGATATTTCGTGGTTACACATATTTGAGATTAGGATGCGACAAGTTAGAGTCGTCATGGTAGTACACTGTACGTGTGGAGTATATGGAATAATTGCGCATGACATGGATCTTCGTGAAACTGAGCTTTTCACATGTTAATGGAATATTCGCGATGAATGCAGTGTAGTCTAATATTAGCGTCTTCAGATGAAAATGATGAAAGTCCATGTTAATCGATGTACTTCTTAATTCGTGGGAATATCCCAACTTTTCTCAAGTAATTCAATAATTTCAAGTTGAAGGTACAGGTGAACGTTCGAGAAGGCCTTAGGTCTAAAGAACAGGTCTTCGACGAAATATCTAAATAATATTTGATTCGTGACTATGCAAGCTCATTCGTTGGTGCAATTTTTCGCTCTCATGAGGTAACTCAATCTTGCTGTAACTCAATAAATCTGTTAACAGGAGAGTAATATGATTGATCGACACTCGTCGACATGTACATAGTGTAGATATTTTCTTCTTGGTAATCACAGTCTTCTTGACAATTTCCGTAGTTAGCTGTAGAAATAGTAATTTGTTAGTAGTTAGAGAATTATTTTCTATATGTTCTGTTCGGGAAATATGTGACACTTTTTTATTATCGAGTGATAGTGGAAGGGATTTCCACATGGATGATATTCTCCCCATTTACTTACGTTCGCAAGCCCAGAAGGCGTTTTATTTTGTTTAATTATTGATTAGATGTTTGAAGTTCAGTATTAATTCTCACGAAAAGAGATGTGAGATGACGTGAACAGGTATATCCGACGTCTCGGATTAACTTAGAGAAAACCAAGGCAAATTCAACCTTTCATTTTATAATTACAAAATTGTTAAGATAACGACTGTAAATTTTATTTTTGCTATAATTGTTAACTTTTTGAATCTTGGAAATTTCTTTATTATACTCGTTTTTACAATTACTGCATTTTTTCCAGATTGTCGATGAAGGCTTGGCCCAGACCTCATTTTTCTGAACGACAATTTTTAGTTCAACTTTAAATAAATTATTCAATAACTTTAAAGACGATAAAAAAATTTTCACCATGTAAAAACACTGTTAGAATGTTAGGGAAACAACTGCCGTGTACCATCCCATTTGTTTGCGCCTAGGTTTGTTACATCAAGAGCCATATTAAATTCCATAACGTAGTGATCATAGTCATAATCACAGACTTCAGGATGGCGAAAATTTCATTCATTAAATAAAAGTGTCATATTTGTTCTAAACTTGAACGTGCTTATTCGATGAACCCTATGAAAATCCTGCCACATTCATTTAGTTTATAAGCCTACAGCCACCGAACTGAGCACCCCTGGGGTGTCTCGTGTTCGCAGACTGACTATGTCGGGTACACTATATCAGAAGATATAGTGGACTATAAACACTAGGTCTCGCCAGCAAAGGCACATCAGTTCAGGTATCAATGTTTAATTTTGATCAACGCACACAATCGAACTTACGGACATCAGGATAGCACCCATTTAAAATGAGCGGTTTTGTTGAGGTTACGAAAGGACATAATGTTCGATATAACGCTTCCCTGAAAACAATTAGAACCATTCTATTCTTGTTATGAAAGGTCATTGACAGGGACCATTAATATTCTAACTCCGGGAGATATTATTTACTTTCTACTCTACGTCAACCACGCGCACAGAGCGTAATAGCTCATTGCAGTCGACCACTGTTTTCGCTGATCGATATAAAGACAGGAAAATAGTAACAACAGCAATCAGAAGTTGGTCAATGTTTTGATATTTCTGATTGTCACTCTCGCCACTGAGATATGGACTGCAGTAGGACGAGGATGGACGCATATGAAAATATATAAGGGTCCTACGAATATATTGGAAAAACCGGTGCTTCAAAGCATCACTTCTTGAAGAACTAAAAGTAAGAATAAGCTAACGAAACAGATTAACACTAGATAATACTTTGAACACATCTCCGGACTAACAGAAGCAACGGAAAAGCTAGCGGCAGAAGGAAAAGTGCAAAGAAGACGACTTACTGGGCGAATACCAGAAGATGAGTGGACCAAATGAAATCTCCCCATGACGCTACGCAGTTGGCTTAGAACTGTAAATCTTCAAGTTCTACTGTACATGGCATGCCACCACACCTTGTCAAGGGTACAAGGATGGATAGAGAGATCCCTATTTCTGCAAGGCAGGCAGATGGATTCGAATTTCACTCAAACATACTGGAATTGTATGAGTACGAATTTACTCACTTACAGGACGCGGAACGTAACGTTAACTACACAGCGAGTGTCTGCCGTTTAAGAGGGTGCATAATATTCTGAAAAGTGTCCTGACAACCCAGATTACGTTGTGCACTATGCAAGAATTTCCTGGACATTATTACTTCGACGTATAGGAAACCGAAATTATATGCTTTCCTTTAACAGTGATGTTGCAGTATTATAAAATATTCGTATAGTGGTTCGTATAATAGTGCCTCTACTGCGAACATTGTGCTTAGCGTAAAGATAAGAAAAAACCTTCCAGAACACCTCGAAATGTATGATTAAACTCTATAATAATCATTAAACTAGTGGGACTATTCGCTCTCTCGAGATGTTTTCTATTCCTAAATTGATATCTTTGTAGGGTCACTCGAATTTTCATTCCTTAACGGCGAATAACTTACTTGGAGTCCGCCTCTGTGGTGTAGCTGCCACCCCTGGAGGCCCGGGTTCGATTCCCGGCTCTGCCACGAAATTTGAAAAGCGGTACAAGGGCTGGGTCCACTCTGACTCGGGAGGTCAACTGAATAGAGGTGGGTTCGATTCCCACCTCAGACATTCTGGAAGTGGTTTTCCGTGGTTTCCCACTTCTCCTCCAAGCAAATGACGGGATGGTACCTAAAGGCCACGGCCGCTTCCTTCGCTCTTCCTTGTCTATTCCTTCCAATCTTCCCATCCCCCGCCAAGGCCCCTGTTCAGCGTAGCAGGTGAGGCTGAAGGGGCGAGGTACTGGTCGTCCTCCCCAGTTGTATCCCCCGACCCAGAGTTTGAAGCTCAAGGACACTGCCCTTGAGGCGGTAGAGGTGGAATCCGTCGCTGAGTCCGAGGGGAAAACCAACCCTGGAGGGAAAGCAGATTAAGAAGAAAAAGAGTACTTGGAACTGTGTACCGAGTCAATATTTTACTACTACGCTGTCGCTTGTGTCGGCTATAATACCACTGGCGAAATCAATATGGTTCTAACACATGTTCTGACAAATTGTCCACTGGATCAGTGGTCGGAGAACTCCACCTCTCTTGGGTTGAGATGTTTTTAAAAAGATTGAATTGGAAGCTATATGTGACATTCGTTTGTTATGGTTATGTGATTACTAGCAGAACAGGTTCCCGGTTCTCACCGTCAGATAAACGTGTGCACTGTTGATCAGACATACGTTCAGACTGTACATGTCTATGAGTATGGTAATGTCGCTACTGATTAAACTTGTGATTATTCATGAATTCATCTGATGAAACTCAACATTCTGTGCACCAAGTGAAGGTTCAGTTCAACAACTGCATTAGTAATAGTAGTATTAATTTAGAAAAAATTCGGTTCGATTGTGTTCCTACCTCCCAATGTGGCTCAGTTTAGAGTGCTGGTAACCTGAGTTTACTTATACGTTGGTGAGTTCGATCTCGGCTCAGTTCGATGGTGTTTGAGGGTGTTCAAATATGCTATCCTCGCGCCTGTAGATTTACTGGCTGGTAAAAGAAATGCTGCGGGATAAAGACGTAAGCCGAGTAGCCCAGAGATGAAGCGTTGGTCCGAGCCGAGCCGTGTGGGACCGATGCACTGTGCACAGGAACTCTGCGCCGCTGTCTGCACTCATGAGATTTTGGGCGTATTGCGTATTGCTCTGATTGTTACCTACAAATGAGAAACGTAAAGCGAGCATTTTAGCCCAGGAAAATCGACTAGACCGCCTCTGTGGTGTAGTGGTTAGCGTAATTAGCTGCCACCCCCGGAGGCCCGGGTTCGATTCCCGGCTCTGCCACGAAATTTGAAAAGTGGTATGAGGGCTGGAACGGGATCCACTCAGGCTCGGGAGGTCAACTGAGTAGAGGTGGGTTCGATTCCCACCTCAGCCATCCTCGAAGTGGTTTTCCGTGGTTTTCCACTTCTCCTCCAGGCGAATGCCGGGATGGTACCTAACATAAGGCCACGGCCGCTTCCTTCCCTCTTTCTTGCCTATCCCTTCCGATCTTCCCATCCCTCCACAAGGCCCCTGTTCAGCATAGCAGGTGAGGCCGCCTGCTCGAGGTACTGGTCATTCTCCCCAGTTGTATCCCCGACTAAGCGTCTGAAGCTCCAGGACACTGCCCTTGAGGCGGTAGAGGTGGGATCCCTCGCTGTGTCCGAGGGAAAAGCCGACCCTGGAGGGTAAACACATGATGATGATGATGATGATGAAAATCGACTAGATGTAATCCTCGAGCCGTAAGGAACTGAGCACTACGCAAATATACAGTTTATTGCTTTCACCTATATTTTTTTTCTTGCCAGTGGTTTAACGTCGCACTAACTCATCGAAGATTTTCGGCGACGTAAGGATTGGGAAAGGGCTAGATTGGCATTTTCTACTGGGGGTGCGACCAATTTAAGAGAAATCAGGTGCTGACAAGTGTGAAAACTTCCGGACCATTAATTTAGTATCTCACGGTTGCAAAATTTTAACACTTCTTATTTTAAAAAATGGAAATACGAGTTGAAGCTGAGGAGGGAGAAGATCAGTTTGGCTTCAGAAGAAATGTAGATACAAGTGCATCAATCCCGGCTTTACGCCCTTTTTTATAAGATCGAATTAAAGAGGACAAACCCACGTATATGGTATTCGTTGATCTAGAAAAGGTATTCGATAATGTTGATTGGACCAAGCTATTTGAGATTCTGAAGGTGATCGTGATGAGATAGCGATACAGAAGGATTATCTACAATCTACACAAAAGTCAGTCTGCAGTGTCAAGACTCGTGGGCTATGAAAAAGAAGCAGCAATCCAGAAAGGAGTGAGGCAAGGTAGCAATTCGTTTCCTCTTTTTCAATGTTTATTTAGAAAAGGCGGTAAAGGAAATCAAAGAGAAATTTGGAAGGAGAAACACAATTCAAGGAAAGGAAATCAAAACTCTGAGATTTGCCGATTATATTGTATATGAGTCTGCAGAAGATGCGGAGAGACTGCTGAATGGTTTGGACACAGTCATGGAGAAAGAGTATAAGATTAAAATAAATAAATCCAAAACAAAATGGAGTGCAGTCGAATGAAGTTTTAAAAGAAATAGATGAATGTTGTTACTTGGGTAGCAGAATAACTAACGATGGCAGAAATATATATATATATATATTTGCTATTTGCTTTACGTCATACCGACACAGATGGGTCTTATGGCGACGATGGGACAGGAAAGGGCTAGGACTGGGAAAGAAGCAGCCGTGGCCTCAATTAAGGTACAGCCCCAGCATTTCCCTGGTGTGAAAATGGGAAACCAGGGAAATAGGTGGAAATATCAAGTTTATTTATTGCAGCTATCGAGCTCGGTGGCTGAAATAAGGAGGACATAGCATGCAGACTAGCACAAACAAAGAAGTCCTTTCTTAACAAATAAGTTTGCACATTTTGAACATTGTTATGGGAATTAGACAAAAAAAGTTCTAAAACTTTTGTCTGAAGCCTGCCATTGTATAGAAGATAAATATAGACGATAATTAGCTCAGAAGGAAAAATAATAGAAGCTTCTGAAATGTGGTGTTACAGGAGAATTCTGAAGGTGAGATGGGTAGTTCGAATTATGAATGAAGAATATTGAATCAAATTGTGAGAGGAGAATAATCGGGCGAAATTTGATCAGAAGAAAAGATGTCATGATAGGACACATCTTAAGACACTCAGGACTTGTAAGACTACTTTTAGAGGAAGGTGTAAGCGGTAAGAACGGTAAGGGTGGACAAGGGTATGAATATGACAAACCGGTTAGAATAGATGTAGTAGGTAGTAGTTACGTAAAATCAAAAGTTGTAGGAGGTAGTAGTTACGTAAAAATCAAAAGATTAGCACAAGATAGGGTGGCATGGAGTACTGCATCAAACCAATCTACGGATTGATGACCCGAACAAGAACAGCAGCAACAACGACATATGTTTATAATGTTTAAGTATGTAGGCCTACTTCATATTTCAAACTACAGATATTAGTTTAATTTTCTCCTGTTTTTCTCTGTAATACAGTCATTGTTTGTGTATTGTTTTCAATGTAGATGCTATGTTAAGGGGCTCATCAGTCTCAGTGACAAATTGTAACCAATAAATTCGATTCAATAAGATTCAGTTCAATAAATTAATATACTCTATCTGTTATTTACCCTTTCTATTTAAATACGAATTTTGACTTCATTAGTAGCCTAGTTATAAAGTTAATGCAAATTAAAATCTTGTTTGTAAGAGTTCGTGTCACTGTCTTCTCTTTTCTCTAATATTTCCGACTCCATATCACAGAGTAGAATCCCTACCTCTCATCCGGGGGCTATTTCCGTTTCCAGTGCAAATAGTGACTATCCTGAGTGTGGATGTATCCCTGGCTTTAGATAAATCCCATAGCTCCTACACTCAAATGTATACAATTACGCACATTGTGATCGCAACAGTGCTTATCACACACGCACACATGATCGTACATGGTACTGGAGATCAAATGTATCCATGTTGTGTAATATGAACCACTAAAAACCAAATGTCTTATTGACAGAAAATCTCGTTATGCACATATAGTTTGTTATTTCCGCCACTTTCCAGTGGGAGAAAGCTTCCTCGGACTTATGGTCGGCTACAGCCGATCACCCTGTCAGTAGCACATGTCTTCCTTGATACGAGTGCATCCCGCTCGGACCAATTTCCACTAATTATCGGCACGCGCGAGCTTGGATCAGTTAGAGACAACTTGTTCGGACCAGAAAAACCGGACCGTTTCGACCAAAACGAAATTTCTCTTCCTAATTTGCATAGACTTTTGACTGGCATGCTGAAAAATGTTGTCATTAACCTTCGAAGTCTCTAAAATTTGTCAGAAGTAAAATAAAATCTCAAGATTATACTTGTTCTGTCATAGCAAACACATTTAGTGTAGTGTAGCTGAGTTGCTGCTTCTTCCACATACAGTATAATAGGCCTATAAACCCGTAACTGAAATGAAATGGCGTATGGCTTTTAGTGCCGGGAGTGTCCGAGGACATGTTCGGCTCGCCAGGTGCAGGTCTTTCGATTTGACTCCCTTAGGCGACCTGCGCGTCATGATGAAGATGAAATGATGATGAAGACGACACATATACCCAGCCCCATGCCAGAGAAATTAACCAATGATGGTTAAAATTCCTGACCCTGCCGGGAATCGAATCCGGGACCCCTGTGACCAAAGGCCAGCACGCTAACCATTTAGCCATGGAACCGGAACCCGTAACTGTCCGCCTCCGTAGCTTAGCACTATTAGCCGCCTTCCTCGGTGGTCGGGGTTAGATTCCAAGTACAGCCAGATATGGTACAGGCTGCTCATCTCCAATGGGGGAGTGACTCAAAAGAGCTGCACCACCTCACGATGAGGACATGAGTTTACTTTAGCCCGTAATACTCTGCTTACGATATTTCATTTGCATCTCTTGATTAGTTAACGTTGTGGATGACAAACAGTGGTTTGGAATTCTTTTTAACATTTCTATCACACTTTGTAATCGGGAGGGGGGAGTGGGGAGGATTTTCCAAGGTTGTTATATCTCAGACTGCCCACATCGCATTATTCACTTGTATTGGCTGTTAGGCCCATTTACAACGAGCTGTTCAAACGCCGCTGCTTGGTCGCCTGCTACCACCTGCTACCACCCTTAAAATTTGCAAACTGCACGCGACCAGCGATCAAAACGCTCGGCTATACTACACAAACAGTTAAAACGCTATTGTGCAGGTCACTTGCAAAATTGACTTTGTGTAGATAGGGTGTATTGCGGAATTTATTACAGTCGAGGAAATGCGTAAAAAATCGTGAAAAGAGACGTGGATCGACTCACCCCATGTTATACAATGGCCTTTTAACAGGGCAATGTCATGCCATATTCGGTAAACATAGAATAGTCTATATCGGGACAAGGTCTTTCATTTCTAAAAATTGTCCGGCTCCATTCCTAAATGGTCATCATGCTGGCCTATGGTCCCAGGGGCCCCGAGTTCGATTCCCAGCATTCACTGGTTAATTCCGATGTTCGGAGGGTGGGTGAGTGGGCCGTCTCCACCATTACAAATCATCATAGGTAGGGCCCCATTCTCACAAATGCGCAGGTCGTGCGTCAACTCGAAGGACCTGCCCCAGATCTCTCCGGAGGCCACAGCACAGTATTTATTTAGTTCTACAGAATGTCAGTTCTCTCACTCGATGAACAATTTTATTTTGTAAGTCATAATGTTCATATTGCCGAACGTGGTGCCATCATGAGGAAAAGTATCACACCGGCATAAGAGAGATACAGTGCAGACCCTGTTCAACCCCTGTTACTTCCTCGTGTAGCAGTTGCAACGCCTCATAAGACGTTTTCACCGCCTGTAGCCTGTTAAACGCCAACGAAGCCCGCCGTGAAAATGCTTGTATAGGCGCAATGGAAAGTTTTCGTCTTATTTGCCAGGAGATGTTCGAAGGCGCGGTTGCAGGCGGCCAAACAGTGGCTTTTAAACAGTTCGTGTAGAATGTGCCTCTCAGTAGCGACGTCATCGAGCTATCCCCGCAGTTCAATCACTACTGATCTGCATTTAGGGCAGTCGCGCCGGTGACAGATTCCCTATCTGTTCTTTTCCTAGCCTTTTCGTAAATGATTGCAAAGAAACTGGAAATGTATTGAACATTTCCCTTGGTAAGTTACTCCAATCCTTAAGTCCCCTTCCTACAAACGAATATTTCCCCAATCTGTCCTCTTAAATTCCTACTTTATCTTCATATTTTGATATTTCCTAATTTTAAAACACCACTCAAACTTATTCGTCTACTGATGGCATTCCACGCCATCTCTCCACTGACAGCTCGGAATATACCACTTAGTTCAGTAGCTCGTCTTCTTTCTCCCAAGTCTTCCCAGCCCAAACTTTTGTCGGAAATCACCCAGAACAAATCGAGCTGCTTTTCTTTGGATTTTTTCCAGGTCTTGAATCAAGTAATCCTGGTGAGGGTCCCATACAATGGAACCATACTCTAGTTGCGGTCTTACCATGCCTTCTCCTTTATATCTTTACTACAACCCCTAAATACCCCCAATAACCATGTGCAGAGATCCGTACTATTTATTTACAATCCCATTTATGTGATTACTCCAATGAAGATCTTTCCTTATATTAACACCTAGATGCTTGCAATGATCCCCAAAAGGAACTTTCACCCCTTCAACGCAGTAATTAAAACTGAGAGGAATTTTCCTATTTGTGAAACTCACAACCGCACTTTTAACCCCGTTTCTCATCATGCCATTGCCTGCCGTCCATCTCACAAAATTATGAAGGTCATTTTATAGTTGCTCACAATCTTATAACTTATGTATTACTTTATATTGAATAACATCATCTTTAAAAAACTATCTCTGATTCCACTTCTTATATCATACCAAGCTCGATAGCTGCAGTATCCAGTATTAGGGAGATAGTGGGCTCGAACCCCACTGTCGACAGCCATGAAGATGGTTTTTCGTGGTTTCCCATTTTCACACCAGGCAAATGCTGGGGCTGTACCTTAATTAAGGCTACTGCCGCTTCCTTCCCAGTCCTAGCCCTTTCCTGTCCCATCGTCGCCATAAGACGTATCTGTGTCGGTGCGACGTAAAGCCCATAGCAAAAAGAACCTCATATCATTGATATATATAAGAATACATAAAGGTCCAATGATACTGCCTTGAGGAATTCCCCGATTAATTATTACAAGGTCAGATAAATATTGGCCTACTCTAATTCTCTGAGATCAATTTTCTAGAGATATAGCAACCCATTCAGTTACTCTTTTGTCTAGTCCAATTGCACTCATTTTTGCCGGTAGTCTCCCATGACCCACCCTATCAAATGCTTTAGACAGGTCAATGGCGATATAGTCCATTTGACCTCCAGAATCCAAAATATCTGATATATCTTGCTGGAATCCTACAAGTTGAGCTCCAGTGGAATAACCTTTCCTAAACCCGAACTGCCTTCTATCGAACCAGTTATTAATTTCGCTAACATGTCTACATGCAACGCAAGTCAAACTTAATGGCATGTAATTTTCAGCTTTATGTCTATCACCCTTTCCTTTATACGAGTACACAGGGGATAATATAGCAACTCTCCATTCATTTGGCATATCTCCTTCATGCAAATAATGATCAAATAAGTACTTCAGATATGGTACTATATCCCATTGTCTTAATATATACCCAGAAATCTTTTCACTTCCAGCCGCTTTTCTAGTTTCTAACTTCTGTATCTTAGAGGAAGTGACTAATGCTAAAGAAGTATTAAAATTTGCATGTGATGACAATGACATTATGGAAATGGAAATTATCCTTGCAGCCAATAATCTTTACATAGTGCTGACTGGATACTTCTGCCTTTTGAAGATCCTCGCATACACACTCCCCTTGTTCATTAATGATTCCTGGAATGTCCTTCTTGGAACCTGTTTCTGCCTTAAAGTACGTATACATAACGTTCCATTTTTCACTAAATTTTGTATTATTGCCAACTACGCTTGCCATCATGTTATCCTTAGCTGACTTCTTTGCTAGATTCAATTTCCTAATAAGTTCTTTCAATTTCTATTTACTTCCACAGCCATTTCTAACTATATTTCTTTCCAATCTGCACCTCCTTCTAAGTATCTTTATTTCTCTATTATAATAAAGTGGTTCTTTACCATTCCTTATCACCTTTAAAAGTAAAAATATGTTTTCACATTCTTCGACAATTGCTTTAAAACCATCCCAGGGCCTGTTTACATTTTTATTTACCGTTTTCCACTGATCATATTTACTTCTTTTAAACTCCCTCATGCCTGCTTTATCAGCCATATGGTACTGCCTAATAGTCCTACTTTTAAGACGTTCCTTTCTTTCACATTTATTTTTAACTACGACAAAAACAGCTTCATGATCATTAATACCTTATATTACTTAGGTTTCTGTCCAGTTCCATGGCTAAATTGTTAGCGTGCTGGCCTTTGGTCACAGAGGCCCCGGGTTCGAATCCCGGCAAGGTCGGGAATTTTAACCATAATTGCTTAATTCCGCTGGCACGGAGGCTGGGTGTATGTGTCGTCTTCATCAGCATTTCATCCTGATCACGACGTGCAGATCGCTTACGGGAGTCAATTCAAAAGACCTGCACCTGGCGAGTCGAACATGTCCTCAGACACTCCCGGCACCAAAAGCCATTTCTTATTTTTTTCTTTTTTACTTCGGTTTCTCTATAGAGCTCATCTGGTTTTACCACCAAATCGTCCAGGATATTTTCTCCTCTAGTTGGTTCCATCACTTTCTGAATCAGCTGTCATTCCCATATTAGCTTATTTGTCATTTGTTTGTCATGCTTACTGTCGTTCGCATTACCTTCCCAATTGGCATTTGGTAAATTCAGATCTCACGCTACAATCACATTCCTTTCCATATCGTTTCCCACAGAGCTCATTATCTTATGAAATAATTCTGAATCAGTGTCAGCCCCCTGAAGGCTGCAGAGAGGTCCACGTGTATTCTTTTCCTCCCTCTAGGAGGGGTGAATGTTGTTGTTTTTGTGTCCGCCCACATGGCGAGGAAGGAATGTGCCATTTATTAATTGAGCAGCAGAGTGACGTTTTAGAATAATTTTTTCATTATGGAATACTAGCAGTTACCCGCGGCTTCTCTCGCGTGGATTTCGTAATTTGTTAAAAGTAATCGTTCCTCGGCATTTTACTAAGACATTGTCTGAAAATCCCTAAAGTATAAAAACTCACCAAAAAATTTAGTTTCATTTACCCCAGAAAATCTTTGTAAACCACGTTCGTGGTATTGCATTTTGGGGCTTAGATGACCATGCGACATATAACTGTACACATGAAAACGTCTTCTCTCAAGTACAAATAAAGAGTTTCTTTACTTTTAAAGGAGATTTGAAATACATATTTCCACATCTGTAACTTCTTCAGCCTCTTTATCAGCCCTTCCTCCAACCCCACCTAAGTGGATTTTCCGAAAACAAAAAATACATGTTTCTTTATTTTAAAAGGACTTTCCCAGTAGCAATTTTCAAGTCTGTAACATGTTAAGTTTTTGACGTACACTGCAGATATTCTGGTATTCATTTTAAAAATTTACCTGATTTTTCAGTTCTTTTTAGCCCCTCAAGTAGTTTTCCGTCCGCCTATGTGTTGTAGTGGTTAGTGTGATTAGCTGCCACCCCCGGAGGCCCGGGTTCGATTCCCAGCTCTGCCACGAATTTTGAAAAGTGGTACGAGGGCTGGAACCGGGTTCACTCAGCCTCGGGAGTTCAACTGAGTAGAGGTGAGTTCGATTCCCACCTCAGCCATCCTGAAAGTGGTTTTCCGTGGTTTCCCACTTCTCCTCCAGGCAAATGCCGGGATGGTACCTAACTTAAGACCACGGCCGCTTCCTTCCCTCTTCCTTGTCTATCCCTTCCAATCTTCCCTTCCCCCGCAAGGCCCCTGTTCAGCATAGCAGGTGAGGCCGCCTGGACGAATTACTGGTCATCCTCCCCAGTTCTATCCCCGACCCAGAGTCTGAAGCTCCAGGACACTGCCCTTGAGGCGGTAGAGGTGAGATCCCTCGCTGAGTCCGAGGGAAAAACCGACCCTGGATGGTAAACAGGTTAAGAAAGAAAGAAAAAAGTGGTTTTCCGAAAAAATCGTGTTTCTTTATGTTTAAAAAATTTCAAATGTCAGTTTTCACGTCTGTAACATCTTCAGTTTTTCAGATATAAGCATGCTCATAAATAGGTCAACTTATTCGTCACTTCTTTCCACCCTTCCCCCTTAAGTGAATTTTCCTGAAACAAAAACTACGTTTTTATTTATAAAAGAGCTTCGAAATACCAATTATCACGACTGTGACATCTTCAGTTTTTGAGATATTTGTATCCTCATGAAAATACTTCAACTCCCATTTCTCATCCACCCCAAGGTTGAATTTTCCCCAATAAATGCGTATTTTTTAATTTTTAAAGGAGATTCCAAATACTCGTTTTACACGTCTGTTACGTCTTTAGGTTTCTTAGATATAAGTAGCCTCATACAAATAATTCAACTATAATGTTTCAATCCTTTCATTCCCTCTTAAGTGGATTTTCCGAAAACAAAATTATACGTATTTCTTTCTTTTTAAAGGAGACTCCAAATACTATTTTTTACGTCTGTAACATCTTCAGTTTTTGAGATATCTGTATATTAATAAAAATAATTCAATCCATTTTTCAGTCCCTTTTACCCCCACATTATGTGGTATTAAAAATACTATTTCTCACATCTGATATATACTGTAGACATGCTCATCTGAAAAATTCACACATACCCACTTTTCAGTCCTTTTATCCCCCCCCCCAAGTGTTTTTCAGAAAAAAATACATATTTCTTCACTTTTAAAAGCGATTATAAATACCACTTCAATTTTGGTTGGCAGCTATGCCCAAACGTACACGCGTCATTTCGCTGCTGTAAAATCCTGGAACTGACGTTGCCATGGTTACGGCAGGACATTTCTTTATCCGATTCCTAGAACAGGGGTAGTGTGTGCCAATATCTCCATAACGGATGGTTTCAGGGACTTAAAACATTGTTTTCGGGTCCGTAGAGCGTACCGAGTTGTGTTCTTTGCGACTAGGGTCTTAAAATGAGCTTTGTCTCGTCCTTTGTATGCTCATTTCACCTATTTCACCTATATTAGACTATTATTTTCATATCCCCCCCCCCCCGTCGCTCTCCCACCTAGAATTGTTTTGAAAATAAAATACAGCCATTGTCCCTCAGGGATTATGTGTACCAATTTTGGTTGGCAGCTATGCCAAAACGTACATGCATAATCTCGCTGCTGTAGAATCCTGGAGCTGACGTTGCCATGGTTACGGCAGTTCCTTTCTATCCGATTCCTAGAGCAGGGGTAGTGTGGTGCCAATTTCTCCATAGCGGTTGGTTTTAGGGCCTTAAGACATGGTTTCCAGGCAAGTAGGGCTCACCGGATTTTGTTCTTTACGTCAAGGGGCTTAAAATAAGCTTTGTCTTATCCTTGTACGACAAATTCGATATTTCGCCTATATTAGCCTATTACTTTTATATCTTACCCCACATAAATCCCTCGATTTGTTTTGAAAATAAAATATAGCCTATAGTATTCAGGGATATCTTTCTCTTAGTGAAATAATTTTTTAGAATCCGTCCAGTAGTTTCTGAGATTACCCTCCAAATATACACAAACTCACAAAATTCGCACTTTCTCTTTATTATATTATTATTAGTATAGATAAACCACTCATCTTTCTCAGCTCATGTCAATTACCGACAGAGGCCAGTAAACCTTTTTAGAAATACATTAGTAGTAGTAGTAATAGTAGTAGTAGTAGTAGGGATTTCAGCCCCATCTTCAGTTGTCGCAGGAAATGAGTTCGGATTTTGAAGGCACCTGCAAATTACGGGTTGTTTCTTCTGCAACCAGATGTATTCACCGTACTATTTTTCTTTGTGTATTGGTTCTATTCTATTTTATATTTGATGATTGTGTTCTGGAATGACTTTCGTTTTGACGCAATGGTCAATTTATGTCATGTGTCCATAGTCGCGGGTTTATTTCTGACCCGTAGCATTTTAATGATAATGTTCGTTTATTTAGGACGATGTAAGTTATTTCGTAAGGTAACATGTTAAATCTAGGTTAGCATTCACTCAGACGTGTTAGTAATTTGTGTAATAGCACCCCAGTATAAGTGTGGGGATAGTTTGAGTAATTTTTTTTCTACATGCGAGATCATGCTAAAGACGTTATGTAACGACTGTGCTAGGCCTCGACCTCAACATATTTACACAATTCTCAATATATTAGCTGCAAAATTTTTAATTGTTCATGTGCATTCAAAATTGTTTATTTTGTACCACGTTCCACAATCATCTGAAGTATAATAAACCCCTTTATTTAAAAACTAGCAAATGTACCCGTGTTATACATGCAGTGAAGAAGATTTTTTTTAAAATTGCATGTCTCTTAACGTTATCCAGAAACAGCAGGGGGAGGTTCCCATTCGTTGTCTCCAATGTGACGTGCGAGTTGCGGAGTTGTGATGATAACGGCAGGCTCACTTGCCTACTGCCATTCACAATCGAATAGGAAAGTGTTCATTGTAATGGGAGGCCCCATTACCTACTGCATGGTCACAATTGATTTGGGGAGTTTTTGTTACAATGGCAGGCGCCCTTTCCTACTTCCAGACAGATTACAGTTGAGGAGTTTTTATTATAATAGCGGACACCTTCCCTAATGCCATTCAAAATTGAGATGTGCTGTTACCATTATATTGACAGGTCCCTTTTCTTAATGACAGTTACAACGAGTTGGTGAGTTTCCATTATAATAGCAAGGCCACTATGCTTAATGCCAGTCACATTTTAGATTGGTAAATTTGTTTATAATGGCGGTCACACTTGCCTACTCTCAAACACAATCGGTTAGGGGAGTTTTGAACAAAATGGCATGCTCCCTTGACTTATGGCAGTCAAATAGAGAAGGAAATTGTCAATTACAATGGTAGTCCCTCTTTACTAATGCTAGTTGCCAAGGAGTTGGAAAAGGATCCCATTCCTACTGCCAGTCAAAGTCGATGTGGAGAGTAATGATTACAATATCAGACGCCCTCCTGCTGAAAGTCACTATGGATGTAAAATATTAAGTATAATGGCAAACACACCCTTTCTACATCGCTACAGATCGACTTCAATGAATTTATATATAGCCTATATATATATATATAGATCGACATACGACGTATATGCTTGTTTACAATATTGCAAACCTTCATTTACAGATTAACTGCTGCTAAACGATACATCATATCGACGAACGGATTCTACTATAAGATACCACATTTAGCGGTCTAAATGGCTGGTCTTAAGATATTTTCTCCTGTCTCATTTACTTATCGTCTCATCTACTTATGGGTTACATTGAGTTAGAAACGTTGAATAGGGTGAAATTTGGGTAAGGTACTACAAACATAGAATTTGGCTCACGTATGGATAGGGACTACTGGGTGGCCAATGTTCGTGTAGAATTAAATAATTCTCCCTTTCGTATAAGTGATTCGAACTAAAAATTATACGTGTACAAAGAGCAACATTTAGGTATAATCGAGAAATAGAGACAAATGTAACATATAAAATAGAGATAAGACGAAACGTCATAGGACCAAAGTTGTAGATCACTCCAAATTGAACTGAGTTTGTGCAGTCCGTTTTGTGATACGACTTACCATTTAGCCGCGAAATACCTCGAAACGAAGGTCTGCACCGACATTAAACTTTTCTCAATATTCCGATATTTTTCGGGAGTAAACAATGAAATATTTAAAGATCTTGGAAGCTTTCCGTCGATTATAGGCTAAGACATATAATTTTGCGGAATTTCAATTTTCTAGCTCGTCTGGCAGATTGTGCCTCAATCGTGCTTTCTGGGGGGAGGGGGGGTTATAAAAGAGGACTTTCAGGAAACTAAACCTAAAAATATGCAGATGGTCATTATTAGACTTGAAACGGATAACTGTACGAAAATTTATCCAAAACGGTCAATGTACAGACACACAGGCCCGGTTTCATCAACACATGTTAAATATATACTAACAAGTAGTTAGTTAATACGGAGTTAGAAATTTAACATCTTGTTAGGTTTCTTGCGTTTCATCAAACTTTTCTTGTGAAATGTTAACTAATCGACTGTTAACTCTCCCAATATTGCGAACTGGTGCGAATCAAGGAGGCAGTAGTACGAACAAGCTGTTTTACAGCGCGCTCCGATGCGCTTTTGTTTTGAGCACAGCTGTAAAATATGGCGCGTGAAGTGAAACGGAATCGTAGTTCTAATTTTTCCTCCTTCGAAAAAGAGTTGTTAATTGAATGAGTTATTAAATATATATATAAGTTATTGAGTGCAAGCGCACAGATGGCTTGACGATAAAAGAAACGGACGAGGCGCGGGAAAAGTCCGCGAGGGTTTCAATGAGGTAAACAGATACTTTTTTAGCGGAAATCCACTGTCACCTAACAAATTCACTTCGTTAATTGTCCCACTTCAAACTGTGCTCCGATATGGGAGTTATTAAATATTGTATTGTCGCGTGCAGAACCAGACCACCTAGCAAGTAGGCCTATATCCCTGATTTGGAGGTTAGGCTCACTAATCACCTGAACATTAACATTAACAGAGAAATATCCCTTTCGATTACGATATATTTCGGCCCAATTGCCTCCAGGTGATTGGATTCTTACATGTGTGCAATCTATTGCACGTAGAACAAACACTAGGAAAATGGCTTATTTCATAGAAGTCGCGGATAATTTGCTGACGTTCTTCTACTGAAGGGAATGTTATATACCTCCTTCTCATGGATGCTATTGCTGCAGACACTCGACAAACAACTCAATTAACAGTGTCTTTAGAAATTCCAGCGTTGTATCCGGCCATTATGTGAAAATAACCAGTAGCAAAAACTCGTAATATTATCAGTACCTGCAACATTGGAGAAAGAGGTAAGTTTCCCTTCGTAGGATATTCTAACCTCACTTGAATTTCGTCAACAACCTTAGCAACGACTGTTTTCGATAACCTGTATCTATGAAGAAATTTTGGATCCGTCAAATTTTCAAAGTCATTACGTCGCTGAACTCTTCTTCGATCAGGATTGTTTTGTAAAAGATCTAAATAGAGCAATTCCGCCTCGAAAGCGAGATTCACAGCAGCCATTTTGGAACAGGTTGCTAAATGCTAATGTTAGCCATTTAACATTGGAAATGGCTGATGTTAACTTTAATACGCTGTTTAAAATTTGTTGATGAAACGCAAATTTTCTTAAATCGTATGTTAAAATGATTTAACACCTTGTTAAGTACTAACATGTGTTGATGAAACCGGGCCCTAGTCGTTACGATTCTGTTTACATAGATAAGGAATCTGCTCTACGTACAACATCTTTCGAGCTATGTCCGCTGAACTTAGCCTGCAAAACCAACCGTTCAGGATATCTCCCATATTAATCCTCCCGTCGAAATAATACACATGGTAAAAAAAAGTTTTAGACATGGATTTCCATAAAGGTTGCTCGATTTTCACTCAGGTTGGTCTTGTGTATATTGTGGGAGAGTAAAATCAGTTTCGGTTCCATATAAGTTCCCAGTCCATTCCGGGAATGTGACATGGTATGGACCTCAAAGCATACGTTTGGAACGGTGGACGCTAACTTTGAAGTTTGGATGAAATATCTTCCGTAGTTTTCAAGTTATTCTTAAGAAATGCACTTTACACGCACTCGTTCTTGAGTTAAGTCCGGTAGGGCTTGTATCGAAATGATATATGTTAATGATATATTACACCTCGTATCGAAATGATGCACATGAAAAAAAAGGTTTAGAAATGGATTTCCATTAAGGCAGGCAGATTTCCATTAAGTTTGGTTGTGTATATTTTGTGGGAGTGCAAAATCACGGTTTCGTTTTCGTATAAACCCCCAGTCAGTTCAAAGATTTAGAAACAATATTGGCCCTAAAACCTACCCAGGGACAGGTGGATTCTAAAATGACGTTTGGTAGGAATATATCCAGTTGTTTTAAAGTTTTAGACAAACAGACGGACAGGCAACAAAGCTTAAAAGTATGCAGATGGTCATTATTAGACCTGTAACGAATAACTGTACGGAAATTTCACCTAAATATTCAATGTACAGACACACGATTTTATTTATACGGATGATAAATAATGTCCTCATTCGATTTTAATTAGATGACACCCCGATGTTCCTACCCAATTAATATTATCATTATTATCATTATTATTATTATTATTATTATTATTATTATTATTATTATTATTATTATTATTATTATTATTATTATTTACATCGATAGAGTTTTCCAGAACTTCTGCTAGATTTATACCAACTTCATTCAGATATTTTTGCACCTCTGACAGCCAGCGTTAATGAGTTTTTCATTTCCCTTGAAGAATTACTATATTATGAGCCATCTCTCTTCAAGTGATCGCAACACTTCAACTTCCCCTATCTCACTAAGGTATTGATGTTTTCGGTATTGGTATATACTTTCTAGTACGATCTCAGGTGTACGTTAATGCTTCTGACACTTTCGCTATTATAATTATATTATTATTATTATTATTATTATTATTATTATTATTATTATTATTATTATTATTATAACTTCTGATACCAAAGACGAACTTCGATTTTCCTCCCTTTCATGAACCTTTTAATTCTTTATCCGACATGATCATATCTTGAGGCGTTTTAGGTCTTCTCTTCCTACCAGATAAACTGTTCTTTAATTAATTATACTTCTGTTTTGCATATTTCAATTATCTTTCTGCCCGATGATGTCACGTGACATAAACATTTTAAGAAAAAATCCTGGTAGTTTCCAGTTTGATATCATATTTTATCTAGATTTACATGAAAATTCCCTTTTCCCGTCACTCGAGCGAACTATGTTGGTGGTGGTAGTGGTGATGGTTATTATTTTTAAGAGGAAGTACTGCTAGGCGTCATCCTAACACTAATCAGAGGAAGAAATGGAAGGGATTCGACACTTCTAAAATTAAATATATCGGCCAAAGAAAGATAAGGGCCACGAAGGGCGTGAAAATGAAAGACTCCCTAGGTCTCGAATGCTCTAATACCGTCGGGGTCGGGAAAGAACTAGAGTTGACCAAGGGGACCGAATAGGATAGATGAAATTGAGGAGCCTGACACCAGTAAGGGGACGCAATGCCAGGACTCAACTAAGAGTCTCGTGGTCGTCAACCCACGCTCCCAAGTTCAGAGCCCCTGCGGTCCCTTTTAGTCGCCTCTTACGACCTCAGGGAATACCGTCGGTGTTGTTATACAGCCCCCACCCAGAGGGGTATGAAATGGCAGGGGATATCCCTCTGCAGAATTGAAGGTGGCAATAAAAGGTCTGGAAGATCCACGAAGAACGAGGTTGGAAGAGGAAAAAATTGACCAAGGGAAGTTGAACTGGAAAGTGGTCGCCAACCCACTATCAACCGCACCCGCACGAGGGACAGATTTTTTTTTCTTTTTTTTTTTTTTTTTTTTTGGATACGAGCATGTTCAGTTTATGTTTCTGAATGTCGCCTGAGATGTTCATGTTTGATGACGCCTGAACCTGTCTCACGTGACCCGTACTGTTGTAACGAGAGTACACAACTCCCTCCAGTGTCAGAAACAGGTTATCTAAAATTGAACTGACGGTCCATGATGTTGCGGCGGACTTAAAAGTAAGCATTTGAATGGCCCTAAATGAAGCATGCAGTTTGAAATAGCCTGTTGAAGTTACGAAGAAACTAAAATAAGCGTTCTGCTCCTCATCGTACGGCCCGTTCACTGGACGGACAACGTCTCAGAAGAATAAAGGTTAGTTTAGGAATAAAACAAGCAAGGCACGCCCAGTTCACCGAGGATCAGCTGATCGCTTTAACGGGACTCTGCTGGTATTATGACGTGCACTTCACAATGATGAAGCGGATTGCATCAGCCAAATTGGTACAGAGACCAAAACGAAAGTGGTTCTGGCTCCACCTACCGCTTTTCTGCTCTTAACAAGCACTCACAGACGAAGATCTTGACCTCTTCTTCGTGCATAATTATTTGCCGTATTATGAGAGAAGAGAATTCAGAAAAAAACTAACTTTTTTACCGTTTATGTATCGTAATTTTCTTCACATTAGCTGTCAATTTTTTTCGTTTTAACAGCCAATAAATTGACAGGATGAGTAACTCTGGCGGAAGAGCGTTGGCCTTCTGAGCTCAAGTTGGCGGGTTCGATCCCGGCTTAGTCAGGTGTCATTTGAAGATGCTCAAAGACGTCAGCCAGGTGTCGGTAGATTGGCTGGCACATAAAGGAACTCTTAAGGGGCAACATTCCGGCACCCCCGCATCTCCCAAAATTATAAAATAGTCAGTGAGGTGTAAAACCAATAACATTATTATTATTATTATTATTATTATTATTATTATTATTATTATTATTATTATTATTATTATTTAGTTGTTTTACGTCGCAACGACACAGAGAGGTCTTTTGGCGACGATGGGACAAGAAAGAACTAGGAGTGGGAGGGAAGCGTCCGTGGCCTTAATTAAGGCACAGCCCCAGTATTTGCCTGGCGTGAAAATGGAAAACCGTGGAAAACCATATTCAGTGCTTCCGACAGTGGGATTCGAACCCACTATCTCCCGAATACTGGACACTGTCCACACTGAAGCGACTGCAGCTATCGAGCTCAGTATTATTATTATTATTATTATTCAAATTTGTATTTTATTGAATCACTTTACCCTCCAGTGCATTGGCTGAATGATCAGCGTACTGGCCATTGGCTCAGAGAGCCTCGGGTTCGATTCCAGGTCGGGCCGTGACAAAATGCAACACGCAAAAGTGAATACATCCCTTCAACATAGGGCTGAGTTGAAGAAGGGTATGCAGCCCTAAATCTAAGCTAAATCCATTCAAAGTTCCAACGCCAGGTCGCTGGAAAAAAGGCCAGGAGGAAGAAAATTGAATCACTCTACTGAAACTCGTTTACATTATACGGAGTGTTTAAGGGGTCGTAGTAAACACTTACGGAGTCAGTAGTACATACCAATTCAAACATATAACCATGTTTACAATGTGCAATGTGTGAGGAATTACAGCTGTTTACGAGGTACGCATAAGAACAACTTTTCAAAAGCACCCATTGCTTTTCTTATTTAATCAAAAGGAAAAGGCTGTGGGAAGTCATCGTTTGGTGGTCGAACCATATGGTGAACATACTCCATCGATCAGAATATGTAAGACACTTTCAACGTAGTGATAGACAGTGGGCGCTCTTGTAGCGGTATTGCGTATTATGACCTCTTGAAGCCCGGCGAAGCCCCTAATGCACAGCGCTGTCGCCAACAAATGATTAATTTAAATCACGCATTGATCGAAAGACGACCGGAATGGACCAGAAGACATGACAAAGTGATCATGTTGCGCGACAATTCGCCCTCTCACACAGCAAAACAAGTGAAAGACGCCTTGAAATCGCTTCGATGGGACATCCTTCCGCACCCGCCGTACTGCCCCGACCTGGCGCCATCTGTCACCTGACTATCACCTCTTTGCATCAATGGGGCACTTGTCTGTGTTGGTATGTTAATGTCAGACGAGCAAACTAACGTATGTGTCAAATTCATACGCTGCGTACTGTTCGATGGCGCCATCTCTTAGTGAAGCCGGAAAAGACTTATGCATACAGCTAGTAGTACGACCACACACATAACAAAGTACATAAATGTTTAAAATAATGACCTTTCTTACTCGAAGTAGTGTTTACTATTCTCCTGAAACACATTACATTACTGACAAGGATGGCCAAGCTGGATAGTCACTGGCTTCTCATCAAGGCTGCCGAGGATCGAATACCGGCCCATGCATGTGAGATTATTTTATATGAAAGGTCACGTACATGTGTTTCAGATTCCATGTTGTCCGACTCGTTGGCTGAATGGTCAGCGTACTGGCGTTCGGTTCAGAGGGTCCCGGGTTCGATTCCCGGCCGGGTCGGGGAATTTAACCTTCATTGGTTAATTCCAATGGCTCGGGGGCTGGGTTTTTGTGCTGTCCCCAACATCCCTGCAACTCACACACCACACATAACACTATTCTCCACCACAATAACACGCAGTTACCTACACACGGCAGATGCCGCCCACCCTCATCCGAGGGTCTGCCTTACAAGGGCTGCACTCGGCTAGAAATAGCCACACGAAATTAAAGATTCCATGTTGCTTTGTTCTACCACCTGGTGGCTGGAGTGCGAGGGCTGCAGTGTACGACACGCGGACTGGGGCTGGTACTAGCGCTTAGCGCTATAGCTCATTCCACGTTAAGAAAACAGTATTGCTCTTACAGACCTACAAGGAGTGAACACACCCCCTCTTAGACACCCATAATTCCTCGTCATTATACTGTACTTTGTAATGTATTATGAAAGACATAAAAATGATGAGGCATTTTTGTCCGTGGGTTATAAAAAAATATACATAACATTTTCTTTCTCATAAATATATCCGTAGGGAGGAAGCACACTGGAAGAAACAGCCATCGTAGGGAGGAAGCACACTGGAAGGAGCAGCCATCGCTTCGTTGCCTTCCTTCATTTTCCTTCTTCTGTGTTGCTCTGGTAGAAGCCTCTTGTAGTCCCTCACTCTGTGAACCGCCGGCAGCTCACTTCTGTAGTGAAGTCATCTACAGTATTTATTTGTTGCGTGTATGGTTTTAGGCTTTGAATCAGTGCGTACTTGTCTTGTGTTCAGTGAGAGATGGTTGTATATTGCATAGTATTTGTGTGTGTTCTATTATTTCGTACTGTACAGAAGTTGTAACTGAAGATTTTGGTGTTGTGGTGCACAGCGATACGTCATGCCATAACTTGTACTGTTAAGAAATTTGCCGTGTATTTTGTTTGCTTGGTTTTGTTATTTATCAGTTCTTTCTTAAGCGCATTTTAATTTTACCACTTCTTAGGACCGCATTTAATTTTTACTATTTACTATTGTTTTTGTGAGCGATACGACAGCACAGTAGTACCCCTCGTTGCCTGGGCAAATTTATTAAAAGCAATTAAATGCATCCCCCACCTCTCGAGCCCATAAAGTATGTTATTTTTCTATTTTATGTCCCAGTTTTCCTTACACTTCAATGCTGAGACACAAATAAAAAATATCCCCTGTAAACCCCCGTCCTCTATAGTTCATAAAAGTAATTTACAGTTTAGTTTCTTCCGCTTTTTATCTTGAACTTAAATACTGAATTTCACAAATTTTTGTGCCGCCGTTTTCCCGTGATGGTGTTGAGCAGAGCTCTTCGATATGGCAACCCTGTTGTCATAAGATCATTACTGTTTTCTTAACATGGAAGGACCTATAGTGCGAGAAGCTGCTGATTTGACGGCGGGTGAATTAGCGTTTTGGGCTGCTCGCTGCTTTCTCCGAAGGTGCTTTTTGGCTGGATGTTGGCAAGTGATGTATCGCGCATGTTGACTTGGTTTTGTTTTACGACCAGATGCCCTTATTGACTCCAAACCTACGTGGAGGGATGAATTTACTATTGTCTGTTTCTGTGGTGGATGGCAGTATGGTGTGTTGTGTGTATAACGGGGAGTATTGAGACAAACACAACCCCGAGTCAGAGTAGCTAAAAGCACCGAACCGGCCTGGAATCGAACCCTGGACCCTCTGACCCGAAGGTCATCATGCTGACTAGCCAAGTAGGCGAATGAAACGACATTACAATTGAAAGTAACAAAAACCTTCATGAGCGAGGGTAGACTCGGAAACTTGCGGCTGTAGTTTAACGTTATAGTCCAAAATTATTACTTATTAAATTGAAATTGTAAAATCTGAATTGGAATAGAAAAGATAATCTCAGAGGGACATATCGAAGAGACTCAATATTAATGAAAAAGAAGGAATGTGTTGTGGGTAAAGTTTATTAGCCGAACAGAGTAGGCCTATTTGTTAGAAGTTTTCGATTTGAAAGGATTCATTGTAACGCGATAACTTGATAAATATAAAATTATAATCAAATTGAGCTTGAAAATCCACAGCCTGTTTCCAGTCATTCGACCGGGTCAGGAATGGAATGAATGAAGTCCCATCTAGGGGCGAGGATAGGAATTGTGCCGGCTGCCGAAACCTGTCGCACTCCTCCGGGGCAATGATTAATGAATGACAGATGAAATGAAATGATACTGGAGAGTGTTGCTGGAATGAAATGTGACAGGGAAAACCGGAGTACCCGGAGAAAAACCTGTCTGCTTCCGCTTTGTCCAGCACAAATCTCACATGGAGTGACCGGGATTTGAAACACGGTAACCCAGCGGTGAAACGCCGACGCGCTCCCACCTGAGTATAATTATATTTATTACTTTGTGTCTTTAGCTGGCGAAGTTGGGGTTCATGGCCCTCCCTTACAGTTAACAACATGAATTAGAGGATGTTTTTGTTTTTGTTTTAGACATCAGTCCATAGACTGGTTTGATGCAACTCTTCATGCCAGCCTATCATGTGCTAACCTTTTCATTTCTACGTAATGATTGCATCCTAGCCACTCCGTGGTGCCTGCTAGTTACCCGGTTGCCCCGAGTTCGACTCCCGGCCAGTTAAGGGATTTTTACGTGGACCTGAGGGCTGGTTCGAGGTCCACTCAGCCTACGTAATTAGAATTGAGGAGCTATTTGACGGTTAGATGGCGGCCCCGGTCTAGAAAGCCAAGAATAACGGCGACAGGATTCGTCGTGCTAACCACACGACACATCGTATTCTGCAGGCTTTCGGGTTGAGCAGCGGTCACTTGGTAGGCCAAGACCCTTCAGGGGCTGTAGTGCCATGGGGTTAGGGTTATTGCATCCTACATCTGCTCTAATCGGCTTGTCATATTCGTATTTTGGTCTATCCCTATCGTTCTTACCGCTTACACTTAATATTTAGCCAAACCGATTTCCTCACCTTCAGCATTCTTCTGTAACACCACATTTCAAAAGCTTCTATTCTCTTTCTTGGCAGAAATACTATAAATTAAAGTCTCTCGCCGAACGTCAACACACTTGATAACAGTGGAGTGGGAGGTGAGCCTCTGTCAGCCGAGTTGCAAACTAAACAGTTCTGAACACTCAGCCGCGGGACGAGCTTCTCCCCTTCGGCGGATAGTTATTCACACAGCACTTAAGTAAGCTGCGTTACTCAGCCCGAGTATTTGTTGCAATATTATTCCTAGTGACAGAACAATGCAGTCTGGAAGTTGTTATTATCATGATGTAGGTGTGATTTCAAACAAGCATAAATTACTGGCATATGCCAGGACAGGATTGTTAAGCCTGCATTCGAGTATCATTAGTCAGTAGATAAACATGCGCACGGACGTTCCTAGCATTTGTTTAGGAAAGAGACTGGTTGCGATCCCAACGGTGGTGGTCTTGCTGTACTACTTAGGTGAGGCGCGGTCATCGTTAAAGGAATTCTGGTCGGGGAGACGAACATTTCACGGTGCACGAAGAGGTCTCTGGCATAACAACCGGCGGGAGTAACAGGCGCATTGATATGATAGCCTTTCAACCAGCTAGCAAGCAAGGACTAATCTTAGATCCCACAATACGCTTTGAGTCGCACGTTGGCCAGGCCGAAGAGGTGGACGCCGAAAAGAAGTCGATTTACCAGCCAACCGTAAACTACTATAAAGATAAATATCACCTAGACAATATTTCCGTCCATGGACTCATGATCGGAGCTCAAGGCACAATCCCTAAATTTCTTTTTTGCTAGGTGCTTTCCGTCGCACCGACACAGATAGGTCTTATGGCGACGATGGGACAGGAAAGGCCTAGGAATGGGAAGGAAGCGGCCTTGGCCGTAATTAAGGTACAGCCCCATCATTTGCCTGGTGTGAAAATGGGAAACCTCGGAAAACCATCTCCAGGGCTGCCGACAATGGGGTTCGAACCCACTATCTCCAGGATGCAAGCTCACAGCTGCGCGCCACTAACCGCACGGCCAACTCGCCCGGTCCTAAATTTCTTGTACAGCTATGGGAGTATCTTGCTCTCAACCGGACACGACTTCACGACATCGCTATCGCCGCAATACGAGGTTCAGTAACCATACTCCGAAATTTTCTATACAACGTTTGAAGAACCATACATCATGCAATATCCCAAACTCACTGCAAATTTATTCCTGAGCCTTGTGGTGGTTATTTCTGTCTGGCACACTAGCAAACTCACCAGTAACTTAGAAGACAAAATACTGTGTGGTCGACATACTTTGTCCTTGTGGCAGCCTCCTCATGGAGGAAGTTGTATTAATAACTAATAAATTTAAAAATTAAAAAATAATTCGGGGGAGTGCCGTGTTCGACTCGTGGAGTGTGTGTCGCGCCGTATACGCGATAATTCGTCGCATATTATTGTCACTTCCGTGTTCGGGATGGGCCGAAGAGTACGCAGTGAGTAAGTTGAGTTCTTTAGGTACCACAACATCAGAAGATCTTTCAAAAATCGCAATTGTTTGCGTTAGGTTAAAATGTGTACGGCAAATGTGTCTTGGATTAATTCATCATCCTGCGATGGATATCAGCACCATAGCTGGCTAAGACGGAGTAGGGCCCAGGTTCTTCATCCGTCTGGCACGCTGAAAAGGTACAAGAAAGTACTCGGTTTCTATGTATACAAGGTAGGACTCTTCCCTAAGGCAGAAAACAAAGAGGTGATTCGGGATTAAAAAAGGAACAACACAAATCCAACATGTGTAGGCTAATTCACTACACATTTTGCACTACTACTGTATGCTGCTAAGACAGCAATTGGGCATCCAGGCCTGCGTCTCATGACGCTAGAGCAACTGTCAGCCCTTATTAACACTCATTATAACATAACGCAATTTACGTGCAAGTGTGAAATAGTGATTGTGTACGAGGCACTGCCGTACTACAATCTGCGGGCGGACTGTTGATGAGTGCGCCTCGTGTAACACAGTCTACGCTGGGCCAGGCGAGATATAAAGACACAGCAATTGTTCAAAGTGACTTCCGTCGGCATTCCGGCGACAATACATGTGCGTTCTCCTCTGACTCTGATAAACTGTAATTTACGAACATGGGTAACGTATTGGACCATTATTCTTGGCTTACTGTCCACCTTATCATCGCCTCATTCTCCTCTCTGCGTTTTGACACAGGGGAGAGACTCACTCTGTAAAGCAGAAAATTAAAACATATAAAGTTTGAATAAAATAGCTAATGTTCCGTTCCTCAGTCTGGAGGTACTGTACGCTCGCCGATGTAGGGAGAGGAGGGATGGAAAATAGATGTTAAGCAATCAGACATCCCTATACTGTGTGGAGGCAAGTAAGCTTTTCTTTGTTTGCGTTTATATATCCATGACACCGTGTGCGTTTATTGTGAAATCTGTTGCCAGTGGTGATAATTGTTGTGAGGATAAAAGCATTGTATTTTATTAATACGTGGGGTGGCAACAATGGGATTCCAGCTGAGCCTGATATTGTTTCCACTTGCACTTGACTCCTCACGTCCTTTTCCCTAACAGCCCCTCTCATGTAAAACTCGTGTGCTATTGTTTTCATTCGTCTCCGCCTGTCACACAATTTCCCTCGCTTCGAACATGCAGATTGCATACCACAATATGCCAAGTTATTTTCCTCTCAATATCTTCTGAAATCTGCCTGTTCTTTTTCTGTTTTGAAGTTTAAGGTATACATTTACAATGATATTGTTATAGAAATATATTTTCGAAATTGATTTCAGAATTTTTCATTTGTTTCTGAATCTTTTCCATTGCATACTTGGCTCTACATCCGTAGTGCGTTAACACGCGTAGCCGCTCCACTCCGTAATTAGATAAATAAAGAGTAGCTTCCTCTGTATACAAGTGGTTGAGTGTTGGCTTTCAGATCCCAACATCGTGGGTACGAACCCAACAGAGGTAGTGGGATATTTGAAGGGTGAAAGAACATCCATTGGGCACTACTTGTCATTTGACTTCGGGATTTAATATGGAAAATTATACACAACTCAGCAATAGTTCGTGCAATATAGTTTCAATTTCTTTACCATTAGACAGAGCAAAACAGAAGGTTGAAATTGACACACAGACAATTATATCAAAATACTAGCATGTAGGTATTATTATTATTATTATTATTATTATTATTATTATTATTATTATTATTATTATTATTATTATTATTATTATTATTATTATTAATTTATTGCAAATGTTGGGACTCGCCAGAACCCTGCGTCCCGACGCAATGGTGGATTTATTTCTCATCCGAGCTACCAAAACCTTGGCAAGACCTGTACTTTACTATGGAACTGAAGCGTGGACCCTGAGGAAATGCGATGAGAGAAGAATAACTACAGCTGAAATGAAATACATGCGGCGAACAGCAGGAGTCACTAAGTGGGAACACAAAAGAAATACAGAAGTGCTGAATGATCTTAAAACCAGACCTATATTGGAATACATCTATGAATACCAGAGAAATCGGCCAGAACACCTAGATTTGAGGGCTGGTTCGAGGTCCACTCAGCCTACTTGATTAAAATTAAGGAGCTATCTGACGGTGAGATGGCGGCCCCGGTCTAGAAAGCCAAGAATAACGGCCGAGAGGATTGGTCGTGCTGACCACATGACACCTCGTAATCTGCAGGCCTTCGGGCTGAGCAGTGGTCGCATGGCAGGCCAAGGCCCTTCAGGGCTGTAGTGGCATGTGGTTAGATTATTACCAACTGTGCTTACAAAACCGGTATATTTAAGTGCTTGTTTTTTTCACACACTTTAACATTTGGGGATATACGGATGAGAGTTTGAGATACTCTTAATTTCATCGGTGGTGATTATTGTTTTAAGAGGAAGTACAACTAGGCAACCATCCTCTACATAACACTAATCAGAGGGAAAAAATGGAAGGGATCCCACACTTCGAAAAATGAAGGTATCGGCCAAAGGAAGACAAGGGCCACGACGGGCGTGAAAATGAAAGACTCCCTAGCCCTCGCAAACCTAATAGCGTCGGGGTCGGAAAAGAACAAGAGTTGATCAAGGAAGATCTGATAGGATAGATGAAAGTGAGGAGCCTGGCACAAGTAAGTGGAAGCAATGCCGGGACTCAGCTGAGGGCCCCGTGGTCGCCAACCCACACTCCAAAGTTCAGAGCCCTTGGGGATTAATTTCATCATCAAGGTTCTTAATAACGCGTAGAGGAGTGAGTTGACACTCTTTCATAACAGACAGGATATAGCAGAGAACAATGTACTGTAAAGTAGATTTATGAAGTACTAGCTGTCGTGAACACGTCGCAGACGCGTTATTTGTTTTTGTGATTGACGACCTAGAAATATTAAAGGCCTTAGTCTACTTACTACAAAGTGAGTGGTTGCGCGGTTTGAGTCACATAGCTGTCATCAGGAGATAGTAGGTTGTAATCCCACTGTCGGCAGCCCTAAAGAAGATTTTCCGTGCTTTCTCACTTTCACTCCTGGCAGATGCTGGGGCTCTACCTTAATCCAGGCCACGCTCACTTCGTTTCCACTCCTAGCCCTTTCCTACTCCATCGTCGTCATAAGACTTATCTGTGTCGGTGCTACGTAAAACAGATTGTAAAAACAGATATGGATGAAAATGTTACGCCTATCTGCAGAGGAAAAACTAGAAGAGAAATCCAGTAATTGAAAAAAAAAGTTTATAAACGTGAGCGAAACAGAATCAGAGGTTAATTTTCCCTCACATTTGGCAAGGAAGTGAAGAAGAACTGGATTAAACTGAATTACGGTACGTCAAAAAAAAAAAAGGATAAGTCTTCCGGAAAAAAGATAAATCAAAAGAGAAGAAATAATTCATGGTGTTCTTTCATACAATAATTTAAAGTTCATATAAAAGTGTGAACACACATAAGTAAGCTGGTGTATCATCTTTAGTACGGTACTTAGAACCTGAAAAAGTGGAGTTTACTGTATGTGTGTGCCACGAATCATAAAGTTCAATAAGTGAATTAACATTATATGAGTGAAATTAAGAGTTAATGTTGGTTGTATCTGGACAAGGTTTTATAGTAATAATATTATTAAGGTTTTATAATGATAATCTACTACTCATGACTCATCAGATACTAAAACACCTTTATTGCCCACATCGGCAAGCACACACCGCTACACGACCATTTTATTACATCAACAGAGAGCAACTGTCTGTACCAACAATTTACGATAAAAAAAGAAACGGACAATAAAATCATGGTACCAACTTCGACATAATAAAAATATAACACAACCTAAACTGAATATACAAAGTACAGTACATACACAAAATGTATGAAAAACAATCCATGTATCAACAAGAAAAGGCTTAGGCTACGCTGATGTAGTGAAGCTGTTACATGTGTGCAGTCTTCTAAACAAGGGTTACCACATATTCACGGACTTTTTTGCAAGTATTCCTCTTGCTAGTTACCTTTAGAGTGAAATATATTTTACCGGCACTCTGAGGCGTAATAGGAAAGGTATTCCAGAGGAATTGACGTAAGAACTACCGTATATGAGGGGAGGAAGATAAAACATAACAAAAGGCAACATTCTCAGTTTGGCTTACAGGGAGAAGAAATCCCGGAAATTTCCCATAATTTTACTGTCTATAAACTAACCAAATAACTAACCCCATGGCACTACACGCCTTGAGGGCCTTGGCCTACCAAGCGACCGCTGCTCAGCCCGAAGGCCTGCAGATTACGAGGTGTCATATGGTCAGCACCACCAATTCTCTCGGCCGTTATTCTTGGCTTTCTAGACTGGGGCCGCCATCTCACCGTCAGATAGCTCCTTAATTTTAATCAAGTAGGCTGAGTGGACCTCGAACCAGCCCTCAAGTCCAGGTAAAAATCCCTGACCTGGCCGGGAATCGAACCTGGGGCCTCCGGGTAAGAGGCGGGCACGCTACCCCTACACCATGGGGCCGGATTACTGTCTACAAACACGGAAATAAACGACCAAGGAAGATAAAAAGAAACATGTGCAAGAAACTGTGACAGTGAGGCAAAGAATGATCTGTGACTACAATACGTTTATGGAAAGGATTGACACAAATCATATTTAATGCTGTATTGCACCCTTGCTTACCGATAGTCAACATCTGCCTCTGGCTCTTGCAAATGTAGATTCTTCTATCTCAGGGGGTTCCGGGCTCTTCAGCCACTTGTTGACATAATCAGCGGGTAACATAAGGAAATCTAATTAACTACTTGAAAAAAAAATTAAGAAGTGAGCTAAAATGGATTTATTATAAAAATAAATTATTTATGACCCATAGATGTGAAGCACCGACTAATTAAAAGAAAGTTTTTTGAATTAATAAACAGCTGACATAACTTCGACACAAATAAAAAACATGAAGACCTCAGGAATTATTTTATTGACATTTAGTTAAGTTAAATGTTAATTGCCTTTTCAGAATATAATTCAATAATAAAAAGAATGGAAAGAGAAAATCTGAAAATTACTACCGTATCGGATTTCGAGTAACACCGTTGGTCGATTCCCTTGATCCGTGAAGATTCAGTTTCCGTAACCGGACTCCGAATTTTTCTTTAACTAGGTTTATCCACTGATCACAAAATGCCACGTAGGATATCATCAGCCACCGAATGGACCCTTACTCGAACCGATCCAACCTCAGGTTATATTTGAACCGATCAATTATACACAAGAAAGAGAAACATTTAATTCACATGTTAACTTGCTCCTTGGTAAGGCATGGTGATCCAAAATTCACTGTTATCAAATCCCTAATATCTGTATAAGAATACATGATCGCACCGTGTTGTGTCACAACCAGATACCCAGAAATAAAGTTACTTTATTAATTAATTATTTGAAATTATACAGAATGTTGTTCCACTGAACTGCCATATTTATAAACTGTAATTAAAAATTGAGTTTATATTAAATTTAACACACAAATAACTTTCAGGTTATGTTAGTTTATAATAAACCAACTTAAATTAAATAAACCAATAAGCGCGGATTTCTGAAAATTAATCTCATCACTTCTCTGAATAATAATTAAATTAATTTAATCCGACCGTCGATGAACGGTACTAAGAAACTGAACTGAAAAGAGTAACGTCGATGGACGGTGTTGTAATAATCATCACCCTGCTATCAGTAGCAATTAACGCGAACTTATTAAACAAATGCTCTTCATCAAATTGTAGGAAACATACTCATTACAATAATCATGACCACTACTGTGGCAAGGAACACGGATAAACGTCTCACTCATATAGAGAAAGATTTGTTATTTATTTCAGTAATCACAACCATCATCTTGGACCATTGAAGAAATGTGCTATTCAAAAACTATGACCAGTGCTATAATAAACCGAAATAACATTTTATCACAAACTAACTTTAGTGATGAACACCAATAAAATTTAGCTGAAGCACTATCATCGCAGACTGAACTGATTTCTTATTGATTATCCATAAATATTAATTATCGCTAGAATAAACTAATCACAAGTCCTCGCAGACTGAACTAACCATTTAACTTGGATAATGGACATTGAAAATAAACCGGACATTGATCATTGCAGACTGAACTAACCATCTAATCTAATTCATGATCGCCATAAGACCTATCTGTGTCGGTGCGACATATTCATGACTAATTCATGAATGTTGAAAATAAACCGGGCACTGATCATTGCAGACTGAACTAACCATCTACCTTCCTGATTTCATTAATGTTGAAAATAACCCAAACACTGATCATTGCAGACTGAACTTACAATTTAACTTGGATAATGAACATTAAAAATAAAACGGACACTGATCATTGCAGACTGAACTGAAAATCTAATTGATTTCGTGTATATCGCCGAAACAACTATCATCAACATACGCTCTTTCTCCCTCTTTGCTGTTACAAGGTATGTAGTTTAATGACATGACAATCATTCTGCATCGTTACGTTCTTTTAACCCTAAAATTATTTACATTACTCACAACTAACGTGTGGTCCACTAACCAACTTACAAAAATATGTATGAGTCTAGCCGCAATCTTGACGTCTTTAACAGATCACTACTGTACAACTCCAACAACCACGGTTCCTCATACAACCAGAACTGAGGCCATCTAATAATTAAACCAAAATCACAACTGTGGGTGCGTGACAGACGAGTGCCGTCATTTACCCATACCATTCGATAATTTCGCCACAACACACATTAACAATCTACTGCCACAACAACTAACTGTGTCAAGATTTAGCCGTAACAAACTCTTCTACCCCACAAAAACCATTAATCCAGTATACAAAATATCATCTCTATCATTTACGAGGTTTACGTAATATTATTACTTACGTTGACCCTCTTAAATTTTCCAGACAGTCGTCTGATAACGGGCTCGCAGTATTCTAAAAATATCTCACCTTTCCGCTAGCCGTTTGTCAATCATATCCTGTCCCTCCTGTCGTTTTCCTAGCTACGTTGAATCTGCATGGAAACAAGCCAGATTACTCGTATAATATACTCATTTCAATTGAATTTATCTGTCATGACATCTAGCATCCTGAGATCACATAACTCCTGAAACCAAACGATTCTCGAACCCTGGACATTGCACATGCCTACCATGGCATTCTAACACATTATTTTGTCGGGGTATTTCCTCCTCCCATCATTATAACACATTACTTCCTCGGGGCATTACATCTTCAAGGCATGAACACATCGTGAGTGCGATTCTTCCTTGGGGCATTTCAATCCCGGAATCCAACTGAACTCATTTATTTTAACATTGTCCCTGCTGGCTCGTCCTTAATAATGGCTATTGGACATCTCAGATTAAGTTCTTATACAACGTAATATGGCCTATCTTGATCACCTTTCATTTTATATTTCATTTTAAATTCGTGGCTTATTTCATGGATTCGGCATCGTACTGAAATTACGTAACTATTGAAAGAAACTTTTAGCAAATATCAAACTTTAAATGATAGGAAAATCACGCCGCTCTTGACTTAATTTAGACATTAAGATATCTGTACCTGATACCCACGAATAACCGAAATTTTCCAACACTCAACTATATTTTATATTATGCTTTGACACGAAATTTTGACACACAAATTCTTTAACGACAGACTGGCATAACACTTATCTTTACCCGATACCTTATTTAATCCGATTTAACATAATCGTCTGGGATTTCAGCATAAAATATGCATAGAAATCTCATATCATCTCTGTCCCACACAGCACTCAATATTTAAACCAAAGCAAAGAAAAACAAATATCGGCCTGAAACTTTGGCCCTTATTTACACAGAACCTAACGATGCAAAATACACTTTAGAGAATACAAATCATGTGACCCACATGGATTCTGCTGAACAATGGCATATTAAGGCTTAATACACCATGTTGATACATACTATTCAATCTTCACACATTTCTTCTCGGATATTCTTAATTAACAACATTATTTAATTGTATTTTCTTACATTCTGCACACTTAACAAATATATGTGAATCTTCAAGTTTATCTCACACGTTTCTTCCTGAATGCTCTTAACTTTATATAATATTTACATGAAACACTGCATATTTGCTAGATATAGATAATTATCAATTCACTTCTTATGCATATTTCAATATTTACACCATCCGACACTTTTAACAGGCAGAAACCGTCGGGTATTCTACCACTCACATACGCAAGGGAAACGAAAATGAGGGGTCCGGCACAAGTAGACTGAGTCTCCGTAGTCTCCTCGTGGTTGCCAACCCACGTTCCCCAGCTATAAATCCTTAGGGGTCCCCCTTCTCGTTTGCTCTTAGGGGATATCGAGGATGTATTCTACTGCTCGCGACTTCAGGTAGTATGTGAACCTACCTGTTTGCTCATCGGCTCAGACAGTGGCGTCCTGGCCTTTTGAGCTCAACTTCGCGACTTCTATCACGTCTCAGTTCGAATACGCAAGCCTCGTGTCCATACATTTACTGACGCGTGTAAGAACTCCTGTGGGACAAACTTTCGACACTTCTAGGTCTCCAGAAAGTTGTTATTGGAACGTAAATCCAATAAGAATGTCATAATTGTCGGAATTTGTGTTCTTCAAGACACACATGTACACGGAGAAAGATGATGGTGATTATTGTCTTAAGAGGAATTACAACTGAGGAACCATCTTCTATTAACACTAACTAGAGAGAGAGAGAGAGACAGATGGTGGTGGTGGTGGTGGTGGTGGTGATTATTGTCTGGAGAGGAACACTAGCCAGAGCAAGTGAGAGTGAGAGGGTCAGTCATGCATATTTATGGTTCTCTTCTAATGTTGTTAGGTACGTAAGTTATACTTTTGTTGTTCTAATGGTTTAGAAATATGTTTAACAAATACTTATTCCCCTCGTTAAGATGACCACTTGATTTAGAATATCATACAACAAAGGAACTCGAATTATTATATTGGAATCGTTGTGGCTGTCGTTTTTGTTGTTGGTACTCTCTCCTATAAGGAGCTTGGACATTTTATGTTCCGACTTCAGAAGGTACTGAGTAAATTATATGCCTGAACACAGAAGGTTGCGTTATTCAGATGCTAGAGTGATGGCTGTTAGAAAATAAATTTGCATGTTGATCCTAGATCATTTCAAGGGTATTTGAAGGTGCTCAAATATGCCAGGCTCGTGTCGGTAGAGTAGTGGGGCTTAAACTCAATAACATTATTATTAGAAGTATCTGATCCCTAAATAATAATAATGTAGTTTAATGTGTTGGTGATGTTTTACAAATAAATGCAAAGTGATTCTTGTTATAATTATTGTTTTTTTAAGAGCAAGCAGTACAACCGCTCAGCCATCCTCTCTTAACACTGTTATATTTCCTCCTCGTCGTCGTCCCTATTTATTAGGGTCCGCGCTTAATTTAGCCTTATTTCACGGCTGGAAGCCCTTTCTGACACCAACCCTATGTGGTCAGATGTATTCACTATTATGTGTTTTTTCCGGTCGGTCTGGGTAGCTGAGACGGTAGAGTCCTAGCCTTCTGACCACAAGTTGGCAGGTTCGATCCTGCTCCAGTCCTGAGGTATTTGAAGGTGCTCACATATATCAGCGTCTTGTCGGTAGATTTACTGGCACAAACGTCCGACACTTCGGTGTTTCCAAAACCGTGAAAGTATTTAGTGAGACGTAAAACAATAACAACATTATTATTATTATTATTGTTATTATTATTATTATTATTATTATTATTATTATTATTATTATTATTATTATTATTACAATTATATGGTAGTTGTTCCAATCGACAAAAGAAACGGGAGGTCCGTGGAGAGCGAGAAAATGATAAGACTCCCTAGGTCACGCAAACCTAACAACAGCGGGGTCGCAAGAAAACAAGGGATGATCAAGGGAGGTCGGTAAGAAATATGAAAACAAGGAGATTGGTACAAGTAAGTGAAAGCAATGCCGGACATTGTCAGGGGAACCATGGTCGTCAACCCATGTGTTCAACCACCCCCCACATACAATGGGCTTGGGGCAAATTATAAGTACAACTGATACAACATAAAATATTTGAACCTTACACTATTTTTTTTTTTTTTGATACTTGCTTTACGTCACACCGACACAGATATGTCTTATGGCGACGATGGGATAGGAGAGGCCTAGGAAGTGGAAGGAAGCGGCCGTGGCCTTAATTAAGGTACAGCCCCGGCATTCGCCTGGTGTGAAAATTGGAAACCACGGAAAACCATCTTCAGGGCTGCCGACAGTAGGGCTCGAACCCACTATCTCCCGATTACTGGATACTGGCCGCACTTAAGCGACTGCAGCTATCGAGCTCGGTACCTTATACTATTGGCGGCTGGTAGCAATGAAAGGAACGTGAGGTGTATGGGTTAGTACTCATAAAGAGTATTAACTCATTGCAAGTTGAGAAGAGAACAAGAGTTGACCAAAGTAGGCAGGGAATACCACCACCCCCATCCTCGGGGATAACGTGTTTATCATCCTTTATTAAGGCTAATGGCACTGTAAAAATCAAGATATGTGACCTTTCGAAGAATGAAGATATCGGCAAATGAAAGCCATGAAAGGTGTGAAAGTCAAGGATACCAGAAGTTACAGCTAGAGTAACCGCAGTGGCCATGCCAGACCCCAAAGTTGAGAGCCTCTAGATGTCCGAATTTGTCGGGAATCGACCCCAACCCCAACTGCAAGGAAAGCAGCTGCCTGACAGGCATAGAAAACTGTATTAAATTCGGTAAATGGATGGACTAGTAAGTAAACTGGCTATATGCGGAAGGCAGACAGTTAATAACTAGTGGATTATGACGTAGCACAGCAGAACATTAAATCCATTCAACTTTTCGTGTACATTCTGAATGTATTGTTGCCCCTTAATTGGGTAGAACAACACCTGACGCTGAGGAATGAACCAATTAACGCAAAGAACAAGTGTGGGTGTGCTACGAAACGTGAAAGGATAAACAAGCTAATACTTAAGGCGTATGTCAGAGTTGACCTCAAGCGGGACATACATGAATTAGCTTGCCAGAGAAGGGGCATGTCCTAAATAAAACATAGCAGCCAGAGAGGCAAATGAATTAACGAGTGAAGAAGAATTTCTTCCTTCTAGTTGGTGACATTCTGGTATCTGCACAGATCTTGCCTTGACGAGCGCTGTAGGAAGTTAACAGTAAGTTGGTGATAATTTATGGTCCTTGTTCAAGGACAATGCATTCAAAACTAAAGTTACACACTAATGAAACTGGAAGAGCTTGAAAATATAAGCAGGGCTCTGTACCGAGTCTGGTTAATGAGTATTTATTGAACAAGTAGAACATGAACAACCTGAATTTACAATGCTCTTTGCTGAACAAGTAACGGACTGCCACCGAGAAGAATGTGAGTACAAAGCTGCTTTATATTCCATGATTCTTGTGATGCTGAGGAACATAAATGTGTGCCGACTGTTTCACATGATCTATTAGCACATTCCACGAGAATCCTATTTCCTTCCTCACCTCTCCATGCGGAAAGTAGATTTCCCACAAGAGGACCTGCCAAAACACATGTTGTTTCAACATCTGTTATATACTGACGTGCCAAAAATCACGGGATATCAGTATTTAAACATAATATTCGGTGGCGCTACCCTATCGTGACGACATGGAACTATTCAGACGTATAATCATCTGACAGCTCGAGAGTGAGTGTAAACACCATCTGTGGGACTCGTAGCAAGGCGACGTGAAAGATCCTCTTTCAAACGGGGCATGATAATGGGGGCCAGATGGATGGAACATTCCACTGTCGAAGTTGTCTGACATAACAGTCCTCGATTGACTGTGCCACGTGTGTATCGGGAGTAGCTCATGGAAGGCATTACCACCGACAGTCAGCAGCACAGTGGCCGACCACGGATGCTTAATGGTCGCGATTAGCTGCGTCTGACTAGAATTGTCCGTGGTAACAGACAAGCCACACTAGCTCAAATCACATCCACATTCAGTACAAGACCAGCAGGTCAACACAGCTTGCTTTGACCTCAATGGAATATGGTAGCAGAAGACCTACCAGAGTATCCTTGTTAACACCACGACACCGGGCACAGTATCTCGCCTGGGAGCGTGACGTTGCTATCTGCACCCTGGAGGCCTGGCGAAATGTAGCTTGGTCCGATGATTCACTGTTCCAGTTGTTTCGAGCTAAAGGTTATGGCGCAGGCCCCACGAACCAATAGACCCCAGTTGTCAACAAAACACCATGCAGACTTCATAATAGTGTGCGGGGTGTGTTCATGTGATACGGGCTGAATCCGCTGATCTACCTGAATAGCGTCGTTAACGAGTGACTGCTACGTTAAAATTCTTATCGACCACTTGCAGCCCTTCATGGACTTCACGTACTCCTACAACGGTGAGATACTCGAGTAGAATAATGCGCCGTGTCATCGGACCCAAGTTGTCTATAATTGGTTCGAGGAGCGTTCTGGAGAGTTTCAGTGACTGCTGCAGCCACCTCGTTTGCCTGATATGAACCTTGTGGACTATTTACGAGACGTGGTGTTATGGTACATCCATACCGAAGACCCTGCACCTTCAAATAGAAGGAAGATGTGGATAGCTACCCTAACGGCATGGGTCAGACAATCTCCAAAGGTGTTTCTTCGACTTGTGGAATCGATGCCATGACGAGCAGCTGCATTTGGCCGAGCTAGAGGACGGCCTACACGACACCAAACCAGGGTGTCTACGTAACGTTTTTAAATAAAAAACTGGGACATTTAAAATAATATGAAAACCTGGGACAGTAACGAAAAAACGGTAACAAACAGTTTGTTAACAAAATTTAGTGAACATTTAAAATTTATCTTCGTATCGTGCATTCAAATTATCCAAAATGACTTCTTAAATTTGTTCTGCAAACGGATATAGATTAATCAGTCAGTAGAAGTAGATGCCTCACTAACCCCGTAATTTTCACTTATACTGTTCGTATCTTATCAAGAAGTGTCTTTTCTTCTGAGATTTATTTCATAAAAGTCAACATATTATACCCCAAAAGGTTGTTTGTCAAAGGCCTTCACTGCTGCAATATTCATTCTTTATCTTTCATCTGTCCACAAAGACTTCACTAGAAAGAAAACGCGTTCCACAGCAGCATTTCATCCAAGAACTGACAGAAAAAAAACCCTACCAAATAAACCATGCACTTGATGTCATTGTTTTACTGTTGAAATAGGCGATCATGTTACACCAATTCTTACCAGCATTTTCATTGTTTCTTGAATCACTGCTTTCAGTTTCACTTTTTAAGTAGGTCTGTACGCATTAAAATTCTTCAAACAGCTCGTCTTCGACAGCAGAAGAATTTGGTACAACATTTTTAACAAATTTACAACAATCCTGCATATTCTTCCATTTCAACGGCTGTTTTTCAAAAATCATCCAGTAAATGCTTTAAAAGGTATGAGAAATGATAAAAACTATTCATTTATACTCAATGCAATTGTCAGCATAAGTGTGAGATTTTTCTATAGCAATTTTTCCCTCCTCTTCCAGCTTTCTCAGTTGATCATGTATAACAAATGTGAGAAAACTTTCAGATTTTCTGCACTGCAATTTGTTTAATTTGTTTATTTCCTGATAGACTTCCACTACTGTTATTTCTGTCGGGCTCCATGGTTAAATGGTTAGCGTGCTGGCCTTTAGTTACAGGGGTCCCTGTTCGATTCCCGGCAGGGTCGGGAATTTTAACAATAATTTGTTAATTCCCCTGGCACGAGGATTGGGTGTATGTGTCGTCTCCATTATCATTTCATCCTCATCAAGAGGCGCAGGTCACCTACGGCGTCAAATCAGAAAGATCTGCACCTGACGACTCGAAGTCCTCGGACACACCTCGGCACTAAAAGCCATACGCCATTTAATTTTTACTGTTATTTCTTGTTTCTCTGTAAATTTAATTATTGTGGTAGAAGAGTAATCAAAAGAGGGTTCTCAAACAATTGTTTGAGGATAACAGGGCAGTGAATTATCAATGGACAGAAAATAAGATTTCAAAGAATGAAATATTTCTACTTTTAATTCTTTCCAGTGTTAGTAACAGGGATAGCCACCTAGCCTGGCTGTACCCTAGTATAGTTTTGTATTCAGTTTCATCTGAAAATCCGAAATGGTTTGAGAAATTTAATTCTTACTGTATACATGTGGCAGTGCTGGTAGATTTTATCCACAATTAATTGTTAGTCAATTGATAAGGAATCTGAACCAGATGTAAAGAATTGTGCACTACATGTGCAGGAGAGCCAACCCCTATTAGGCTATTCATTGTGTTTAGTTGCAATTTATAGAAAAAATTGTTTTCGCCATTCCTCTGTTAACCACCAAAATTGGTATTAGTATTATCAACAGAAATTGAAATTACCTTTTCATCAAGTTCGTATTTCTTTGAACCCTCCAACACATAATTCTGAAGTAAATCTGATGTTTCTCAGATAAATTAACCAGTTCAAGCACTTTCCCCATGACACCATTTTTCAGGATGGAAATACCTCACAAGGAGAAGAAACAGCTTCATATTCAGATGATTAGATGTATGGATCATTATTGAAATGAATCGAGCACTTTTTAGTTCAACATTTTCTAACAACTGTCGCGTTGCAGTCCCTTGACCTAAAACTAGGCCTATGGTTATATATTGTACTGTGATATGCGAAAGTAGTTTTTTGTGCTGCCAACTGCCTGTCCATTTCAGTCACCGTTTTTTAAGGCTAGATAGTCCCTCGTACTTGTATTTACAATTTTCGTTTGAAAACTCATGCGACGTTTTTTTAACGTGATTCAAAATGTCAGACCGTCCACCATGTTCAATATCAAATTTTGATTTGCGTAACGTGCGTTCTTCAGTTTCTTCACTACCTGTGATTAAAGGAAACTTTCCATGTTGCTGATAAAATTACACCTTCGCTTCGTCATGCTAAAACAGTGATTTTATAGTGGTGGTGGTTTTAAGAGGAAGTATAATGGAAGGGATCCAGCACTTCGGAAAATGAAGGTATCGGCCAAAGAAAGATAAGGACCACGAAAATGAAATACTCCCGAGGCCTCGATACCTAATAAAGTCGGGGTCGGAAAAGAACAAGAGTTGACCAAGGGAGGTCAGACAGGATAGATGAAAGTGAGAAGCCTGGCACAAGTAAGTGGAAGCAATGCCAGGACTCAGCAGAGGGCCCCGTGATCGCCAACCCACTCTCCCAAGTTAAGAGGCCTTGGGGCCCCTTCTAATTGCCTCTTACGACAGGCAGACGATACCGTGGGTGTTTTTGTACCGACCTCACCCACAGGGGAAATGTGATTTTGATCTAAAATATAAACTCAACAGGTACCATAAGAACCAAACCAGTCAAAATATGTATAACTGGAAATCGCACCACTGCTACCAGTAAGACAAAACACTGAAAGTAAAAGGACCGGGCGAGTTGGCCGTGTGGTTAGGAGCGCGCAGCTGTGAGTTCACATCAGGGAGATAGTGGGTTCGAACCCCAATGTCGGCAGCCCTGAAGATGGTTTTCCGTGATTTCCCAGGCCTTTCCTGTTCCATCGTCGTCATAAAACCTACCGGTGTCGCTGCGACGTAAAGCAACTAGCAAAAAAAAAAAAAAATGTACAAGGTAAAGAGTAGTGAGCAAGTCGTACAAGTGGCTCATACTGGCAAATATACCTGCACTGTAAAAAACAAAACAAACGAATGTAGCATAAAATACATTGGCCAAGTGTAACCACCAAAAGCGAGCCTTTTGAGCGTCTCCAATAAAACTTACTGGGCAGCTGGACATTTCACAAGGAAAAAAATGCACTATCCCTGGAAAAGCGGGATGAACGGATGCCCTATACTAGTCCCCTATCTCATGACATTTGGCATGTCACTGTAGGTGCTAATGGTTTCGTTAGACGCTGGGATGTTGAAGAAATTGTCCCACAGGAGCTTTCCAGCAATACGAAACTGTCGCATTTGAATGCTTTTAAGGACGGCCGAAACATGAAAATGAGCAGTCTGGGGCAATCGACGCCGGACTTAGACAAGGACCCGTGAGGAAAGCAATGATGTAGTTTCTAGCTGATTTCCTCTCCGAGATGGCCGTGTTGTTATATTAGCAGTCAGCGAAGGTGGTGGTGGTGGTGATTATTGTGCCCACCAATATGTGACGATGATGGTGATTACTGCTTTAAGAAACAGTACAGTACAACTGTGCAACCATCCTCTCTTAACACCAATCAGAGGAAAAGTGGAAGAGGTCTGACCTTTCTAGATATGAAGGTATCGGCCACGAAGGACGGGGAAAATTAAATACAATTTCCTTTACGTCGCACCGACACTGATAGGTCTTACGGGGAAGATGGGATAGGAAAGGGCTAGGAGTGGGGAAGAAGCGGCCATGGCCTAAATTAAGGTACAGCCCCAGCATTTGCCTGATGTGAAAATGGAAAACCACAAAAATCATCATCAATGGGGTTCGAACCCACTATATCCCGAATGCAAGCTGATAGCTATGTAACCCAAACAACGCAGCCACTTGCCCGGTCAAAAATTACGTTAATAATTCTGTTCATTCCTGAGTCACTGTCAAAGTCAAGAGCAGCAGATTTCCTTCACCCACATCGCTCATATTACCGTCACTTTCAGTGAAATCGACACTTGCTTCTTTGTGAGTATCATGTTCGCTTTTTTACATGTGACCTTCACAATTACTCGCATCATCATCACTCATCAGTAACCCATACGCCAGTCCTCCCGGGTTAAGTAACATTTAAATGTCTGTCTGCAAGTCATAAGCCCGAAGACTCGTTCGATCCTCAAGTAGCGGTTACAGTGCAACCACAGGTGGCAATGTGATGAGTGAGGCATACTAGGCACGATAAGGAGTGCTATCGTTTTCTTTAGTGTCATTCCAGCACCATTGAGCATATGCACATTACCTTTCATACCAACTAGACTCACTACTCATGCCCTGAATACTGTTTTTCACCATCACTCATACATCGTCCGGTTCCATGACTAGATGGTTAGCGTGCTGGCCGTTGGTCCAAGAGGTCTCGTGTTCGAGTCCCGGGCGCATCGGAGATTTTATCCTTCATTGGTTAAATCCAATGTTTCGGGAGCTAGGTGTGTGTGCCGTCTTCATAATTAGAATTCATCATAGGTACAGCCCAATTCTTATAGACGCGCAGGTCACCTATCAGACGTCAATTCGAAAGACGTACATCAGGCCCCTTCGGAGGCCATGCACTATTATGATTATTATGATTGTTATTATTATTATTATTATTATTATTATTATTATTATTATTATTATTATTATTATTAGAGAAAGAGTACCAAATTTGGACCACCTTTCTATTTTCATAAAAATGATGAACTCTATTTTGACATTTTAAGATTGTAAATGCGTGTCTTGTTGCTACAATTTGTCCACTTTCCAGATACTTGTTTTCAATCTGATTAACACTTAATATTTTTGTAAATTAAAACATAAAATGGAAATTGTACTTTTCATGTTTTGATAAGTGTTCCTAACATGGAATACTATGATTCTACTCCTAAGCCTCTTATTTTTATGGAATTTCGTACTCTACGTGTTTGAAATAAGAAACTCTTTAAAATAATAATAATAATTTCGTGTGGCTATTTCTAGCCGAGTGCAGCCCTTGTAAGGCAGACCCTCCGATGAGGGTGGGCGGCATCTGCCATGTGTAGGTAACTGCGTGTTATTGTGGTGGAGAATAGTGTTATGTGTTGTGTGTGAGTTGCAGGGATGTTGGGGACTGCACAAACACCCAGCCCCCCGGCCACTGGAATTAACCAAAGAAGGTTAAAATCCCCGAACCGTCCGGGAATCGTACCCGGGACCCTTTGAACCGAAGGCCAGTACCCTGACCGTTCAGCCAACGAGTCGGCCACTCTTTAAAATAATAGACCATTATTTGCAATATTCACTCAGAAATACAGTAGGTCACCTTCTGCACTTGAACACTCGATATGGCACCATAACATACACTCCAAGTACTGAATTCATTTCTTGCCCCCTTCTGTCGCTGCAAATATTTGACGTCACAGTAGAAGCATATACCATCTTCATCACTTGGGTCCACTTTTCCATGTTCCTCTATATCGAGATCAGATGATTCGTCACTCATGCTGATTAATTCTTTATCCGAAGACAAACTGTAACCTCTTGTCCTCTTCTTTCCTTTTCGCGCAGGCTCACGTCTGCTCAAACCACTGCACGAAGTTCTTGTGCTGTTGTCTCTTTCTTTTTTGCCAAACGAAACAACGTTGTTCTTGGTACACCATATACTCTTGCTACCATTTTGTACCCGTTTTTTCCTGTCCTTACTGCAGTGATAGCTTGTTGCATGTCTACTACCTTCCACTTCTTCAGCACCTTTCCCTGCAACTGGGAGTGTCAGAGGACATGTTCGACTCGCCAGGTGCAGGTCTTTCGAATTGACTCCCGTAGGCGACCTGCGCGTCGTGATGAGGATGAAATAATGATGAAAACGACACATACACCTTGCCTCCGTGCCAATGAATTTAATCAATGGTGGTTAAAATTCCGACCCTCCGAGGAATCGAACGCGGGACCCCTGTGACGAAAAGCCAGCACGCTAACCATTTAGCCATGGAGCCAGACGTGTTGATACACTCTTGTGATGTGGGTGCTTGCAGCGTGAAGAAAAAGAAAAGAAAAAGATATCTTGGAGACATCCGTTCAGTGTAGCCTAGTCTTCTTTAATGGTGGTGTTGAGGGAGGGCCGATTACCTTAGATGTTAGGCCCCTTTAAACAACATCATCATCATCATCATCATCAGTGTTGATGATTCTTCGTTTCCGGCACCACTATTATATTTTTTCCACGTGAGTAACGATCGTTTACAAGCTATAACCAAATCCTTTTTTATCATTGGTACATAATATCCGGTTTTACAGATAGACAACTCTCTGCTAGTCTCCGTCACAGAATAGCAAACCGATAGAGGGCTTAGAAGGCGTCTCGATCCCTAACATGTGTGGTGTATGTGTTGTAGAGATGCTGGGAGTGGCACAAACATCTGGTCCCCGACCCAATAGAACTAACCGTCTAAGATTAAAATCCCCGATTCGACAGGTACCCTCTAAATCGAAGGCCACCACGCTGGTTATTCAGCCGAGAAGCCGCAGGATGAGAGCCCCTGTCTCCCGATTAATTGTCCCTTACGACAGGTAGATGATACCGTGGATATTTTCTACCATATCACCCTGTACTAATGATGATGATAATCAATCATTCACCACGGATCTGCATTTAAGGCAGTCGCCTAGGTGGCAGATTCCCTATCTGTTCTTTACTAGACTTTTCTTAAATAATTGTAAAGAATTTGAAAATTTATTGAACATACCCCTTGGTAAATTATTTCAATCCCAAATTTCCCTTCCTGTAAACGAATATTTGCCGAATGTGTCCACTTGAATCCCAACTTTATCATCATACTGTGATCGTCCCTACTTTTAAAAACACCACTCAGACTTATTCGTCTACTAATGTCATTCCACGTCATCCCTATACTAACAGCCCGGAACATACCATTTAGTCCAGCAGCTCGTTTCCTTTCTCCCAGGTCTTCCCAGCCTAAACTTCCAACATTTTCGTTACGCTATTCTTTTGTCAGAAATCTTCCCCCTGTTAGCAGTGGCGGTGGAATAACACCCACAGTATCCCCTGCCTGTCGTAATAGGCGACTGAAAGGTGCCTCAGGGGCTCTGAACTTTGGAGCGTGGGTTGGCGACCATGGGGCCCTCAGCTGAGTCCTGGCATTCCTTCCACTTACTTGTGCCAGGCTCCTCACTTTCATCTATCCTATCCGACATCCCTTGGTCAACCCCGATGGTATTACGTATGGAGGCCTAGGGAGTCTTTAATTTTTATGCCCTTCGTGGCCCTTGTCTTCCTTTGGCCGATACCTTCATTTTTCGAAGTGTCGGACCCCTTTCATTTTTTCTTTCTGATTAGTGTTGTGTAGAGGATGGTTGCCCAGTTGTACTTCCTCTTAAAACAATAATCACCACCACCACCTGTCAGAAGTCACCCGGCAAAAATCGAGCTGCTTTTTTTTTTGGATTGTTTCCAGTTCTCGAGGTCCCAATACACTAGAACTATACTCTAGTTGGGGTCTTACCAGGAGATTTATATGTGCTCTTTTTTAATCCTTACTACATACCTTAAATATCCTCATAACAATGTACAGAGATCTGTACCGTTTATTTACAGTCCCCTCTATGTGGTTACCCCAATGAAGATCTTTCCGTATATTAACATCTGGGTACTTACAGTAATCTCCATGAGGAACTTATTAATGAAACCTACAACCTGACTTTTAATCCCGTTTGTTATCATACCATTGCCTACTGTCCATCTCACAACATTATCGAGGTCTTTTTGCACTGTTTCACAATCTTGTAACTTATTTATTATTCTATATAATATACCATCATCCTGAGAAGATTTTACAAGTTTCTCCAGAGCTGCAGGAAACTGCATTAATAACAGTCGACCCATGGAAATTTCACAATTTTGTTACCCAACTTAACTGCAATATAAACCATCATTTTGATATTTACACAGATGATCTCGGATTTGCAAGGAAAATGCTCGTTGGCTTGTGGGATGTGCTTTTGTGGTTTTAAAGGATAACATAGAGATTGATGCTGAAAAATTCAGATTGTCTTCAGAATGTTTTAAAGAAGTAAATATCAATTAGTAATTCACTTAAATATGTGTGGTATACAATATGAAGCACTTTTTAATGCTTTATTTAAATAAAGCTGCTGTTATAATGCATTTGATAAATTTTTCCATTTTATTTACAAGCCGTCCCAGTTTTAAGTTTTAGTTATTTTATGTATTCATCTAGTTTTGTTATCTATAGCCCTAATACACCATGTGCAAAACAGGGTTTGCACTTGGATAATCGTACTAATAACATCATGTGCAAAAATTCTTATCTCTGATTCCAGTTCTTTACAGATATAATTTTTCTATAAACTAGTATGTAAACCTGTCTTTTACAGATGAAATTACTACCTATAAAGTAATTGTAAATTATAAATGAACTCTTAATATATCTCATGAGTAAATGTTACACTTTCTAGGTTTTATATGGCATTCGAATGGAATCAAAAAAGTATTATAATAATTCTTTACAAACCATATTGAGTGCAGTTGTAGCTTGGAGTTGTACTTTGGCGTCTATGAATGTGCGTATTTTTGAGATGGCTACATAGAACTGTTCAAAGCACTGGAGTGGGGAGATTTATCCCAACTTTAAAATTTCTCCTTGAACTTATTCATTGTGACAGAGAAAGCTAAATTTAAAGGAAACCGCCTCCATTTAAGACCCGGATTCACAAGTGCTAAATCTATACTTGGAATAAAACACTTTCTGCACGAACGATATTTTTGTCAAGCTTCCATAGATTCAATCTCGTTCAGTTGCACAAACCAGCTAATTAAGTTCAGTAACATCACCTATTCAAACTATTCAGAACGTATTTGGTGGAAGGTGTTAACTAGTTCAATTCTGGGGCAAAAGCATTGCTACTTTGGAAAACATTACGCTCTGACTTGTATAAAAAGAAGAAACAGCAAATCTCGTACAATAGGACCAATTTTTTGAAATATTGTTTTGTTGAACCTCAACACTGGCGTCTGGCCTCGTTCTTTTTTGTACTGTAAGTTTTAGAAGCCATTCGATGAAGTTCATTGTTAATGTCCGACTCGTTGGCTGAACGGTCAGCGTACTGGCCTTCGGTTCAGAGGGTCCCGGGTTCGATTCCCGGCCGGGTCGGGGATTTTAACCTTAATTGGTTGATTCCAATGGCACGGGGGCTGGGTGTGTGTGCTGTCTTCATCATCATTTCATCCTCATCACGATGCGCAGGTCACCTACGGGTGTCAAATAGAAAGACCTGCACCTGGCGAGCCGAACCCGTCCTGGGATATCCCGGCACTAAAAGCCATACGACATTTCACATTTCATTGTTAATTTTGTGCCATAAAGTAGAATATGGCCTACACGAGGCATGGTTGCCTCGTCCTATGATTAACTTAACCTGTCTCATTTACTCCGTGTCTTATGTTAGACGTACATGTATGCGAATTTAGTCCTTTCTGTCCCTCTTTCCATTGGCTTAACCTTAATCAATTAATCTTCCTCGAAATGCGTATCGCCTTAGCTTTAGTTGTTTGTCTCTATAACTGCATATTTTATTTCTGCCACTTTTACCTTCGTTTACTCTTTTCGTCTTCTTCGTGGAGTTTCAGTACAGTACGTTGGATGGTCGGCTCATTTAAAATTTGTTAATTTAACACACGAAATTCATACAGACTTTGAGGATGGAAAATTCTTTGAGGTGAAACCTCATGCCTTAATGGACGTCATGTTGTCCCGACGGATTTCTCATGAAGTGGCGTATGCAGCAAAAGCGATGGCGTATGCTCCGCAATCGATGACGTTAGGCAGATGATCTACACGGTGATAAACATTGAGCGAGGAGTCGGCAATAGCCTAAATATGAAATCCTTCTATTGTGGCAATAACATATTGGTGTTTTAACTATCGTGAATATTCTGTCGTAAATATTGATGTTGAAACCATCATGATAAACACATGTACAATGCGTGATATAATCAATGTTTTCACATTTCCCCTAATTACCATCTATATGTGTGCACACATAGCCGGTTAAGCTAAGTCTAAAACTCTAAGCTCCAATGAAAAGGAAAATAATTTTGTGTTGGGACGTGCGGTGTCTTGGAGTCTATCTGAGACTTGTTCTCACAAGAAACTGTTCTCCGGTGACATCAATCATTACGATTGAACGCGAAAGCACATTAAGAAACCCACTTAAGTTTGTGGTCTAAATTATGTTTCTCTGGAAACAATATCGTGAAACAAATTATTAACATTATCTCCCGATAAATAATCAACCCGATTCTAATTCACTCATTAAATCTGCCATTACAGAGCGACCAAATGGTGACGATATCTACCACCCAGACACTTAAATATAGAGAACACAAATATTGAATTATTGTAATTTGCTAATATCGCTGTCTGTAATGCGAACACATCAAAGCAGGCAGCAGAACTTGGTCCAGTCTAATGCAATTAGATGATGTTAATGTTGCTTCTTGTTCCAAAATGACAATCTCACTGCACTGAATGGGAAGCAACAATGATTGTTGAGTATTCTCGTATTCAATACGCGAAAACTTCAAAGCAGAGTGTAGAACTTTGTTCAGTCTTATGCCAATATATGACGTTAATGTTATTATGTGCAACAAAATGGCAATCTCACGTCGGTGAATGAGAGGCATTTTGTCGAGAGAGAACCAAGTATATGAAATTCCACCTCAGCAGAAACATATCTCTAGCATAGAAACACCTAAGCCTACAACGAAGCATCCGAAATCACCATTTGTTAAGATATTAATCCTCGAACTGAGCGTTCCGTATCGTGCTTGTATGACCAACCCTTGTCCTGTTTCTTTGAATCCTTGTATCGAGTTTTACGACCGGATGCCCTTTCTGACGTCAACCCCATCAGAGGAATTAATGCGATGAAACGAATGATGTGATATATGATAATAGGAAGGAGAAGGTGACGTCGGGTGACAGCAATAGCCTAGTCCTGTCGAATACCATCAAGAGTTCTGCTCAAAGCTTTACGTCTCCATCCGACAGACTAATCACCATTAACACCGTCGTATTCCGTCACTCCATAAGAGCACTGTGGAGAGGTTTGGAACTTAATCCAGGCTTTTGGCTAACATACTAGTGATCAGAAATTGTATACCACCATCTCCCCTACCCTGCTAGCCAACATTCTTATGGTAAAAATGTTTTCAACGAACGGAGCTGGAACCAGCCAACCACGGTGACAGACCATTTAGACGGCCACCAGGCGGGCTGTTCTACCTTGTGCGTATCGATAGACGTAATGTGTTTTCTTACTCCAGATTTTTTCTTCTTTTTGCTAGTGGCTTTACGTCGCACCGACACAGATAGGTCTTACGGCGACGATGGGATAGGATAGAACCAGGAGTTGGAAGGAAGCGGCCGTGGCCTTAATTAAGGTGCAGCACCAGCATTTGCCTGGTGTGAAAATGGAAAACCACGGAAAACCATCTTCAGGGCTGCCGACAGTGGGATTCGAACCTACTATCTCCCGGATGCAAGCTCATAGCGCGCGCCTCTAAGCCCACGGCCAACTCACCCGGTACGAAAAAATAAAAAACATTTTAAAATTGATTTATTCATTTCACTGCAAGTATTTTCCACTGGTCAGCCTCTGTGGTGTAGTGGTTACTGTGATTAGCTGCCACCCCCAGAGACCCGGGTTCGATTCCCGGCCCTACGATGAAATTTGAAAAGTGGTACGAGGGCTGTAAACGGGTCCACTCAGCCTCGTGAGGTCAACTGATTAGAGAGGGGTTTTATTCCCTCCTTAGCCATCCTCGAAGAGTTTTTCCGTGGTTTCCCACTTCTCCTCCAGGCAAGTGCTGGGATCGTACCTAACTTAAGGCCACGGCCGCTTCCTTCCCTCTTCCTTATCTATCCATTCCAATCTTCCCATCCCCCGCAAGGCCCCTGTTCAACATAGCAGGTGAGGCCACCTGGGCGAGGTACTGGTCCTACTCCTCAGTTCTATCCCCGACCCAGAGTCTCACACTCCAGGACACTGCCTTTGAGGCGGTAGAAGTGGGATCCCTCGGTGAGTCCGAGGGAAAAGTCAACCCTGGAGGGTAAACAGATTAAGAAGATGAGGAAGTATTTTCCACTGAACAGTTCAAGTATCATGGTCATCATTGCATTGTTGTTGTAATCCATATCTGGTACCAGTTTAAGTCTCTTTGTGCGCGATGCGCAGCCAAATGCAGGGCAAGGAGGGATCTAAACTTGTTAGCACAGGCTTATTCTTAGATGAGTCTTTGTACAGGTAAAAGCCTGCCTTCGTTAATTATTTTTATCGTTTCAACTGTGGAACATGACTCTCAGTCAAGAAACTGATGCCATATATTACTGAAATTTGAAATGTTTAACGTCCAAATGCACCTCGAATTCGGATGTTTCTTTTTCGCTTTCGTTGGCGAGTTATGAACAACAACAACAAAAAAAAACCGGTCGAAAACGTGTGTTGAGATATGACAATCCATCGTGCTGTCACCAGGATTAAACACATAGATTCTCCATGGCTAAATGGTTAGCGAGCTGGCCTTTGGTCACAGGGGTGGTTCGATTCCCGGCAGGGTCGGGAATTTTAACCATCATTGGTTAATTTATCTCGCACGGGGGCTGGGTGTATATGTCGACTTCATTATCATTTCATCCTCATCACGACGCGAAGGTCGCCTACGGACGTCAAATCGAAAGTCCTGAACTTGGCAAGCCGAACATATCCTCGGGCACTCCCGGCACTAAGAGCCATGCGCCATTTCATTTCAACACATAGATTCACTGTTACTAGGCAACGTATATACGATATAGGTAGGCTAATACAACTCAAGGAGCCATTTTAAGTGTATGGCATAGGAAGTCATTTTCTGTCCCCGACACGAGTAGGCCTACGGAACTGCTTGTCTGCGTGAATGGGTACGATGCCCAGCAAAAACTACAACAAGCAGAGATCTGAAATTGTTAATACTGTGGAGGCGTATTCTTAGATAAATCCTTATACAGGGACATTCATTTTTAAATTATTATTTCATATCTATCCGATATTCATTTCATAAGCTTATTCTTATCTTGAGTTACAACGACACTGCTAATAAATACTTCGAATTACATTTTCACACATGGCTGTGTCAAAGAGCAATTTTTGCTCCGATAAATGAAGCTATAAACGTCATCAACAAGCATCCTTTACGTGTGCATGAGCGATGCTCAGCCAAATCTAGGGCAAGCAGAGATCTAAAATTGTTAATAGAGACTTATTCTTAGATGAGTCTATATACAGGTGAAGCCCTGCCTTCAACGATTATTATCGTTTCAACAATGGAACACGATTTTCAGTCAAGAAACTGATGCCGCATATTATTGAAGCCACCGTCATGACTGGACATGCCGCGGGTGAACTAGTGTACTATTCATTCCTGGGATTCAAATCATCTCTTCGGATATACCACTTCAGTTTAGACGTCTGCAGTTGTCTGTTCCTTTGGGTGTCACTATGTGTATCAACAACAAGACACAAGGACAATCGTCAGAAGTTGTAGGATTCAATCTTCGGAGACCGTGCTTCTCCCATGGTTAATTGTACGTTGGTTGTTCAAGAGTTGGAAAGACAAACACTCTATACATCTTGCTCCAAATGGAAGGACACTTAATATAGTTTATCCGGAAGCTCTATAAGGAAAAATCAGTTTGTGTTTATAAAATATGGTCTTTTAGAATTTTTTAACATTACTTGTACTACCCACCAACCCGGTACCTAAGCATTGAAAGATAATATAATCAAAAATAATATAATTCATGCAATTTATATAAAAACGTTGTATGTTAATAAATGTAATGTTTTTATTTTTCTTTTAAATACATTGCTTAAAAATGTAACGGTTGAATTAATAAATGCGGACAAAGCCGCGAATACATGCCGGTATAGATATATAACAAAACATAGATGTCCAATAATACTGCCTTGAGGAATTTCAGTCTTAATCATTACAGGATCAGGTAATGCTTCACCTACTCAGTTCTATTTTCTAGAAATATAACCACCTATTCACTAGGCATATGACGCTGTTGATGGTGATTCGTCCATCGGATGGGGACGTTAAGCCTTCAACAGACCCCTTGGTCCTTTTCGACAGGAGTAGGCTAGGTGCCGGCACAGGTTTAATCCTCTCCCTACTATCATATATCACGTCATTCATTTCATCTCATTAACTCCTCTGATGAGGTTGACGTCAGGAAGGGCATCCGGTCGTGAAAGCCCGCTACGACTGATTCGTCTCACCTCATACCCGACTCCGTAGGGAAACGGGACAAGGGTAAGACAAACAAAAACATCACCACCCATTCACTCTTTTGTCTAGTCCAGTTGCACACATTTTTCCAGTAGGGCCTAGTCCTCTATGATCTACACAATCAAACTCCTTACTGTAGATAGGTCAATCGGAATGCAATCAATTTGACCTACTGAATCATATCTGCTATATCTTAATTGGAATCTGAGCTTCAGTGGAATAACCTTTCCTAAATCTGAAGTAGACCTATCTTCTATCGAATCAGTTATTCATTTCGCAAATATGTGTAATATAATCAGAAAGAGTGCTTTCCTAAAGCTTCCATTTAATATTTTAAATAAGAATAGGTATTAAAACAATACACTCCTAAGTTGTTTTGACTTGGGTGGGGGGGGGGGCCTGATGACAATATTATTCATTTCTCTGAGTTTGACATACGAGGTTAATATTTGCCATGATTATTGCTCCTATATGACATAATAAATAAGAGGTGGTCTTCAAAAAATGCACCCCTAAGTGGTTTTGAGGGGGGTGATGGTGGTGGTGATCATTATTTTAAGAGGAAGTACAACTAGGCAACCATCCTGTATGGACGGGGAGAGAGAGTGGGGTGGGGGAGAAGGCCAGACGAGGACATATTTTGTCTGGAACCATTTGTTTAACTTCTGTCTGTTAGGTCATCAGCCCAGAGGCTGGTTGGATCCTCATATAGCACCACCAAAGGTTATGCGGTTATAAGGAAACCGCAAAAATCAATGGCAACACCAAAATGAGGCGTACTAGGCAAGACGAGGAGTGACGTAGTTTGCCATTGCTTTCCTCACTGGGTCAGAAAGTGCTATTGCAGCACGACTGACCCTATGCGCAACACCTTTCATAACACTCAGATGCACTAGTCGTGCTCTGAATGCCATTACTCAGCACCACCCATACCCCAGCAGCTTCCATATTGTCACAGCCATGGATGAGACTGGGACTTCGGTGAAAGCTACACTTTACTCTGGCCTGTGCCAAGAGATGGATACAAAAGTACTGTATCCATCAAGAAATGGAGGCAGGCAATTGTTTGACTTACAAAGTTAAAATTTCACATGCTGGTTGCTTCTTTGTGTCTTAGATTTTAAATACACCCCTAAGGAGTCTTGAGTGGGGATTGATGACAAAAAATATTCATTTCTCTGAAGTCGTTTGACTTACAAAGTTAACATGTCAAGTGCTATTCTAGGTGTTAAACAAGAAAATATTTTTAAAAAGTGACGCACAGGGAGTTAAATATTAATTCCTCCAAAACCGTTTAACGCATGAAGAAAAAATTTCAGATGGTGGTGGTGTATAAAGTACTATAAATCTTAGGTGCGAAGTAGTGAATACTCTTAAACATTTGACCCCAAGGGGTTATTCGTCCGTCCAAAACCGTTTGATTTACGAAGTTTCAGTTTTATAAGAAAGCTGCTCTTTTATGTTCTAGGTGTCAAATACTGCGCCGTCTCTGTGGAGTAGTGGTAAGCGTGATTAGCTCCCACCCCCGGAGGCCCGGGTTTTATTCCAGGCTCTGCCACGATATTTGAAAAGTGGTACGAGAGCTGGAACGGGGTCCACTCAGCCTCGGGAGGTCAACTGAGTAGGGATGGGTTCGATTACCACCTCAGCCATCCTCAAAGTGGTTTTCCGTGGTTTCCCGCTTCTCCTCCAGGCAAATGTCGGGGTGGTACATAACTTACGGCCACGGACGCTTCCTTCCCTCTTCCTTGCCTGTCCCTTCCAATCTTCCCATCCCTCCACTAGGCCCCTGTTCAGCATAGCAGGTGAGGCCGCCTGGGTGAGGTACTGGTCCTCCTCCCCAGTTCTATCCCTCAACCCAAAATCTCACTCTCCAGGACACTGCACTTGAGGCTGTAGAGGTGGGATCCCTCGCTGAGTCCGAGGGAAAACCCAACCATGGAGGGTATACAGATTAAGAAAGAAAGAAAGAAAGAAAGAAAGGTGACAAGTACTATATATTTAAAAATACTTCTCACCTAAGGGTTTGGTTGGGGGTTGAGTTTGAAAATCACGATCTTCATTCTTCCGAAACAGACTTAGAATTTTACATGAAGGTTAGTTTTCTATGTCCAGATGTTAAAAAAGTAATATTTTTAAAACATTCTACCCTTAAATAAACATTTATTCCTCCATTACTGTTCGACGTACTAGTCGAAATTTCGCAAGCTGGTCACTTCTGCGGCTTAGGTTTTAAATAAGACAAAGTTTAAAAACACTCTAATTTTGTGAGTTTCAGAAGGTTGTTAGATCCGAAATTAAATAATCATTGCTGTCAAAACTTGTAAATTGAGGGTATTTTACAGGCTCTCCCAACAGTGGACTCTCCAAAATTTTAAATATGACTTTCAGTTTAAACCCGTAGCAAAGCTCGAGTATCTTGATAGTTTTTATATCAATTCTGTTGATGAATCTAAATAGTAAAGTATTTCATAGTAGCTTGAATTTATGCTCCTACACAGTTGTAGTTTTCTTGGGGTTAAAGGTAAGGCCCCTGCAACAGAATATAGAATTAGCAGCATTTGACCTCGACCTGAGTAAAATTTCATATTTCTACCGTTCTTCTTCTTAATTATTGATAACATTTTGAGGGACTCATTGGTGGCCTCTGGCGCCTATTTACCAATATTTTTGGGAATTAGTAGTAGTAGTAGTAGTAGTAGTGGTGTTAGTGGTGGTAGTAGTAGTAGGAGGAGTGAGTGTTAAAATTATTACGATTATCGTCTAGCAGTGGGAGAGTCTCTAAAATAGTCACAATTAACGCCCAGATGAAGAGCGAATTTAACATTTATACATTTGAGAGAAATTTCAACTGAAAGATGAACAAACTGTGAAATATTAAGAAGTAAAGGAGGATAGAAGATAGTTAAAATAAATGGAAAGTAAGTAAATTGAATGTACTGGATATATAATAATATAATCATTATTAGTAAGTCCGGCTCCTTGGCTGTGTTTTCAGTGTACTGGCCTTCGGTTCAGAGAGCTCTGGGCTCCATTCCCGTCCCGGCCGAGGATTTTAACTTTGTATGGTTAATTCCTCAAGCTCAGGGACTGGCCTTTTGTTCGTTTTGATACACTTCCCTCTATTTGTATACAACACCTTAACAACAACCACAGAAACACGAAAAAGTAAAAGCGAATTGTGAAAGTGAATACATTCCTCCTCATATGGTTGGGTCAGGAAGGGCATCCTGCAGTAAAACTGTCCAGATCGATATTCATTGGTCAAAAATACGGAAGGAAGAAGAAGATTTTTAGACAGAACATCTTCATAACTAATATTTTTGAAGGAAGAGGGAAGAAAGGGAGAGATCGAACTCGGAGAATGTATCCAAGTGGTAGTACAACTAAGCAACCATCCTGTATGTAACACTAATGAGAGAGAAAAATATAGGGGCTCCGACACTTCCAAAAATGAAGGTATCGTCCAAAGAAAGGCAAGGGCCATGAAGGGCGTGAAAATGAAAGACTTTCTAGGCCTCGAGTGCTCTAATGCCGCCGTAGTCCGAAAAGAACAAGAGTTGACCATGGGTGCTCGGATGGGATAGATGAAAGAGAGGAGCCTGGCACAAGTAAGTCGAAGCAATGCTAGAACTCAGCTAAGGACCCCGTGGTTGCCAACCCACTCTCCAAAGTTGAGACCCTTTGGGAGAATGGAATATGAATATAACACGATGATCAAAAGAGGAGCAGAAGATAGAAAACAGTTGTTATTGATGATGATGATGATGATGATGATGATGATGATGATGCTTGTTGTTTTAAGGGGCCAAACATCGAAGGTCATCGGCCCCACAGTTGTTATTTGGCCAAAACGTAGCCTATAGAACATGAAAGAATGGTCCCAAATTCATTAACTCTGAAACATTCACGCTAGATATGTTCTTCATTTTAACTATATGTTAATCATTTGTTCATTTATTTCTATGCAGCAAAATACTCCTACTTAACTTACATATCATTTTGACTTTCTTCAATTCCTAGGATATCATTCTTAAACATTGAGTAGGTTATAGTTAATGACTCGTCTTCAGCGTTCCGAGATGGATCTTCTTCTTCTTCTTCTTCATCTTCTTCTTCTCCTTCTTCATGGCTTGGCTGGGGAAGTGGTAATTTTGCCTTTTGCAAGAGATAATGAAAATATTTTTTGACTTGTTCGTTAGAAAAGCATTCCCCTCTTTCTCGAAGAACTTGTATGAATTTTTCGACCTCAATAGAGAGATTTGAGGCATTTCTTCCTTCAGCAAATGTATTAAATGCCATTCGTAACGATTCGTCTGTTATCCCTTGAGCAGGGGCGTGATTTATTAACAAGCGAACAAAATCATCGAAATGAATAGAGTCTTCCCTTTTACCTGTTGAAGCGTATTTGGAATAAGCTATTTCGTAAAATATGTTGTCGATCTCATACTCCGTAGGGTAGTAACCCACTGCCCTCATAATGTAAGGTATTTCACATATGGGAACCCTATCCGTAATCTTGTAGGACTTTTGTGTAGGGAGGCCTTGGGATCGCATTTGGGCAAATGTGAAAAAGTCCTGAATTTCAGTAAATAAATGTCCTTCTTGGCCACCGTCCATTAAGCAATAATAGGGGTTCAAATTTGAGCCACCAAGTAAATAGTTAACTTCTACAGGCGTTGGATTGATGTACCACATGAGAACAGCCGCGTCATTCTCTCCTCGTGTAAACAAGTAGTTCATATCTGCACTAATGCACATTTGGACGACTTGTTTTGGATGTCCTGTAACCGCAAGTGACCTGTACGGATTTCCATCAATGGGCATTAACTGAATCCCAATTTCATTTTTGGTACCAAAAATGAGGAACTCTTGGGAATGTTTCTCATTCCGAGCTGGTACAAATTCAAGGAGAGAAATAGGAGACTGTAGCGGAGGACCAAGTGATGTTTTACGACATTGCTTCGTGACGTCATTTATCAACTTGCATTTGTTTTCACTGTTTGCTACAAGTAGAAATCTCTCGGAGTCTAGTTTGGGATATTCTATCATTATAAGTGGTATGGCTGACTGTTCGATACGGTCTCTGCTTAAGATTTCCAGTTCTAGAGAACTGTTTTCTTCTAACCCGTACTCTATTAATGTCCGATCTTCCCCGAGAGAGAAGAGACGGTATGGACTATTTTCAGAAGATGATTTGGTGAACATAATTGTTCTAATCGGTTTCTGATGAACCCTTGCTCTTCCGATGAATTCCTTTTTCATTCCTGAACTGCTCAAGCATTTATACAACGACACAGTGTTCGTTTCTGCCCTCAGTGCTATGTAGTAACCATTATCGGATATTGCTATTTGCGTGATAGGAAATTTGCCTAAATTTTCTGGTATATCGAATAAAGGCAGCAAAGATGTTGAATCTAATAACCAAAATCTTCCGTTCTCCGTACCACAAGCTATAAAATACCCAGAAGGCCCGTACTTGAGTGATGTAATGGCTACATGCCGTTTTTCAAACAGTTTCTCATACATATTTATGTCTTTTTGTATGTAGTTATAATAAAATACATGCCCACGTGCATTGCCAACGCATATTACCGGTCTTTCAGGATGTGTGTCCATGGCCGTAACATTGTCGTTAGAAGTATATAGGAGTACTTTGCATTCTTTTCGGCTAATATTGATTAAAGCAACTTTTCCGTCTTTTGAGGCAACCAAAAATTCTAAAAGTATGGATTCCAATTTGAAATCTACATAATCAAAAACGATTTCTCCAGATAAATCTTCGTACATATCCAAGCTTTCGGAGAGTGATGCACTTTCAATGACAGTGAGGTCTTCCTTCCCCACAGATGGAATATTAAAACCTTTCTCCTCGGGTATATGAAAGGACACAGTCACATGAGGACCATGCTCAAAATCACGATAAACGTAGATTAACCTTAAGTGTCTGTCATAAAATCTAATATGACCTTTGTCGTCGGACGTTATTACAAATCCCTCTAAGGTTTTAATAACGTGTATGGCACTTCCTATCAACCGAATAGTCTTCACTACGTACTTCTTATTCGTCAACGGAATAGTCAGACAAAACGAGTTGATGTAGTTAACATCACTCCATACCAAGACATGACCTCGGACTGAAGCAGTGAGGGCCTGATGTGACCCAACTACATAAGCGGATTCCGTAAGTCGGCCGACGTCGCGACTCCAGTTCGGAATATGGAGTGTTAGCGAGCCACTTACCCATTCTCCAAATACAACGCTTGTTTTTGATGTCAACATGAAATGATCTGTCTTGTCCGAACTGAAAGTTATCCTCGTTACTGGGCAAAAGTCCCTTGGAAGATTCGCTTGTGCATCAGGTTCATGCTTTCCGAACGTCCATAGCCAGAATGCTACTTTCTGAACATCAGATTTGCTTACGGTGACGATATACTTTGCATCAGGACTGATACCTACTACTCGGACTCCAGCGTTTGGGTAAGGGTTGAACTGAGTATGAACAGGAATTAAAATCTCTGTATCCCACACAATAAAACTACTGTCTCGACCTCCATCAGCTGTGACAAGCCACCTGCCTGTCATGTCCATGGATACTGAAGATATGGCTCCTCGATGTCCGAGTAACATTTTCATCTTGTTCTTCCGATAGGAGTACATAACCCCTACATGTGAAGAAGCGAAGAATATCCTAGCGCGATTATTTGTAGTTAAGTTTAAAATAGGTACATATTTATTCCTACCGAATGTCCAAAGGGGTTGGAATGGCAATGTTTTGTACCTCGGCACTGTTTCAGGCGTTATGGAATCTGGAGTTAATTTCTTCCTAATTCTCGATAACGCAGAAGAAAAACAACTTTCCGTTGTCGTCGACGTTTGGTCAGTCTCTGCGCTTACTGGTTTCTCCATCTATCAAAAAGTATGGAACTAATATAAAATAACGGTTCCTAAACTATCCTAAATAATGCAGTACTTTCTATTAAATATAAATAATGCTTATTTTATAAGACATGTTATAACATTTAGTTCTATAAAGAAACGCTCGTAAAAGTGTTACTTTCTCGTATCCATAGAAACTAACAATATGGTATTCATGTATTCGTCCGTGTACTGTACCGCAATTAGGCTTTCCAACTAAGTCTTGGTATCGTTCGCCGAAGAGCGGAACTAGTCCGCGGCTTATAACATGTACTGAGTAATACACTTCAGTGGCATGCGCACAAATCTGAATCACTGCTTCCTGGTATTCGCTTGTTTCTTCCGTGCGATGCATTTTATTTGTTTATTAATGGTGGGGCTGGTGTTTGTTTTAAGAGGAAGTACAACTGGACAACCATCCTCTATTAACACTTCTCAGAGGTGAAAAGAATGAAGGGATCCGCCGCTTAAAAAACTGAAGGTATCGGCCAAAGAAAGGCAAGGCACGAAGGGCGTGAAAATGACAATCACCATAAGCTTCCATACGGAGTACCATCGGAGTCAGAAAATAACAAGAGCTCACCAAGGGAGGTCTGATAGGATAGATGAAAAAGAGGAGACTGGTACAAGTAAGTAGCAGCAATGCCAGCACTCAGCTATGGGCCCCGTGGTCGCCAATCCACGGTCCCCAAGTTAAGAAGCCCTGAGGCCCCTTTCACTCGCCTCTTACGACAGGCAGGTGACACCGTAAATGTATTCTACCGCCCCCACCTACAGGTTGTTGAGGTTATATCAGGGAAAGCAACAGAGCCGTTTTATACTATTCGTCCGGAGAGGACTTTATACAAAAAGGAAACGAAATGATTATTATTTAGGTTATTATGTATTTATTATGTTACTTCAATTCCATGGAGAAAAAATATATTTCTCTATACCAGATCATAAATAGTAATAGGTCCTACTCTATGGCTAACTGGTCAGCGTGCTGACCAAATGGTACCACGATCGAATACCGGATGGGTCGGGGATTTTAACTTATCGGTTGATACTTCTGGCTCGGGGACTGATTGTGTGAGTCGCTTGCAGCATTAGGTATAATCCCAGGTACGGCGCAATTCTCATAGACGCGCAGGTCTCCAAATGTCGACATCTCGAAAGATCTGTACCAGGCCCGTCCAGATACAATACGCCAACGTTATAACGATACGAGAAATCATTCCAAAACAGCCCTTTCCTGCATCAGTTCCATAAGCGATACATAAGTCAGGGCATACGAATACGTGAATACCTCGTAACTACTAACTACTATCGAATTTGAAGTTTGGAGAGTACTGAATTAAACTTCAGATGCCTATGGAGCCTCATGATGCAATGAATATAGATTTCTTTGACTAATGACAAGAATCAAAACTACGTACATTGTAATGCACGTATTTCTGATAATACGAAACCTTGTAAATTCATGACTTGCACGTCATGGCTTCAGACATTTAGTCGCAAAACATCGTAACCCCAAATGACCTGACAATGAATCAATGCCGATACCTCTTATATTCATTTTCTACTGTGTGAGTATACAGCCTGAAGGCTAGTTGGACCCTCAACAGCTCCGCCGTCAGCTGCCGTAGATTGCCTAGGTGTCACTGAAGAGATATTGTAGTGAAATGAGGAGTGAAGCAGTTTCCCATTGCTTTCTTGACCGAGTTAGGAGTTGCTATAACATAGACTGGCTGCGTTTCTTTTCAGTTCGCACTGATCTTGATTATAAGGTTTTTTTATTAACAAAAAGCAAAGCAAAGCCATCTCCTTACAGTTATGAAGGCCCTTGGAGGGGTGTAAGGTAAAGGCTTCCTTTATTCGTAACCTCGGCACGTGATGGTGTACAGTGGTTAGCTTTACGCCCGGCCGCCTTTGCCCCCAGGAATTAACCTGGTACTCATTTTTGGTGTAGAATGAAGGAACCTCAGGACCATATGCACCTCCGGAAGTGGAAATCTCGTTGCTTTAATTTTACGACTTCCTGACGGGGATTCGAACCCACGTCCTTCCGGGCGAACCGAGCACGCCTTTACCGCCTCGGCCAGGCAGCCCCTTTTTTGTTAACACCGACGCTATAACACCATATCCTAATATGTTCGCTTGTCCATCTCATTGAAAACCAGGGGTATGGTAGCGGAGTGGTATAGACACTGGCATCTTAACAAGGCTGCGGCGGTACGAATTCCGGTCACTGCACATGGGATATTTGAAATGAAACGTCACGTCCCCATGGTTCATTTTTCGCGCAAAACTGGAGGTTTCGGTGACGATATTAATAGTCACGTTAAGTTAAAAACCGGGCTGAGTGGCTCAGACGGTTGAGGCAGGTTAGATCCTGGCTCAGTCCGGTGGTATTTGAAGGTGCTCAAATACGTCAGCCTCGTGTGGGTAGATTTACTCGCCTGTAAAATAATTCTTGCGGTACAACATTTCGGCAGCTCGGCGTCTCCAAAAACCGTCAAAAGTAGTTAGTGGGACGTAACAGAAAACAACATTGTTACTATATACTTAAATATATTTAGAAATGTAAAAACATTTATATTTATATCTACTTAAATCCTTAAAAACTTGCATATTGGAACTTATCTTAATGAGGTTCTCGCTGCCCTCCACTATATCATAGAATCTACATAGATATAGATATTATACATTTCTATATATATTTGAGTGTGACTGGACATAATCTGATGACGTTCCTTAAGAACGAGACGTCATTCTATTTTAATTATTCATTTTATTTAATTAATGTATTTATTTATTTATTTATTTATTTATTTATTTATTTATTTATTTTGTTGCTATTTGCTTTACGTCCCACCGACACAGATAGGTATTATGGCGACGATGGGGCAGGAAAGGTCTAGGAATGGGAAGGAAGCGGCCGTGGCTTTAATTAAGCTACAGCCGCAGCATTTGCCTGGTGTGAAAATGGGAAACCACGGAAAACCATCTTCAGGGCTTCCGACAGTGGGGTTCGAACTCACCATCTCCCGGATGCGAGCTCACAACTGCGCGCCCCTAACCGCACGGCCAACTCGCCCGGTGTGTTTATTTTCCTGGCATAATTCTGTTACCATATATTTTCTTTATCAGTAGGTTACAAATATATTTATTGAAAATGTATTTATTCAAAATTATTTTCAACTGAAGAACCTAACAGTTATAAATTACAAATCTAAACAAATGAATAAATCTTCAGGAATACGAGTTCTGAATCATTTCCTCCAGTGGGGCAGCAGATGTGCTCGGCTCTCGTTTGCCTTAACTTTCAGACATCCCTGATAAGTCGTCAAAATGTCAAAACTAGTTAGTGGGGCGGAAAAAGCAAATCACATTATTATTATTATAAACTCAAACACATTTAGAAATGTTCGCTCGATTTTGGTGCATTCAGACTTCTTGGAATTATAATAGCTACTCTATTTCCTAGAATGCATTATTTTCTATTATTTTGAAAGCAAGTAATGTCCATGTCCGCCTCTGTGGTGTAGTGGTTAGTGTGATTAGCTGCCACCCCCGGAGGCCCGGGTTCGATTCCCGGCTCTGCCACGAAATTTGAAAAGTGGTCCGAGGGCTGGAACGGGGTCCACTCAGCCTCGGGAGGTCAACTGAGTAGATGTGGGTTCGATTCCCACCTCAGCCATCCTGGAAGTGGTTTTCCGTGGTTTCCCACTTCTCCTCCAGGCAAATGCCGGGATGGTACCTAACTTAAGGCCACGGCCGCTTCCTTCTCTCTTCCTTGTCTATCCCTTCCAATCTTCCCATCCCCCACCAAGGCCCCTGTTCAGTATAGCAGGTGAGGCCGCCTGGGCGAGGTACTGATCATTCTCCCTAGTTGTATCCCCCGATATAATGTCTGCAGCTCCAGGACACTGCCCTTGAGGCGGTAGAGATGGGATCCCTCGTTAAGTCCGAGGGAAAAACCAACCCTGGACAATAAACAAATTAAGAAGGAAAGAAAAGTAATATCCATATGTCGCAGCATTTTGCGAAAGAAACAAATGTTTCGCAATTATTCCCACCATAACTTGCTCAAAAGTGCTCAGTTTGAGTTTATTTTCACCGTATACTTGTAGAAATCACTGGCACGAATCAAACGATACAACGTGCTATTGAGCCGAGGTCTACAAGTACATCAATATTGTTAACCACGTGGTACGGCGGCGGTTGTAGGCTACTTCAATATGGCAGCACTATTGCATCATCCAGTTACATTATATCGAGGTCAGACTGTTATTGATTGATACACTTATCTTTTTAAAATGATAGCCAGACTGAGCAGCTCAGATGGTAGAGCGCTGGCCTTCTGAGCCCAACTCGGCAGGTTCGGTCCTGGCTGAGTCCGGTGGTATTTGAAGGGGCTCAGATACGTCAGCCTCGTGTCGATAGATTTACTGGCACGTAAGAGAACTCCCGCTGGACAAAATTCCGGCACCACGGTGTCTAAAAACCCGAAAAAGAGGTTAGTGGTAAGTAAAAACAATGATATTGTTAAATGAGATACTCAACACTGTCGTCGCCCGTGCTGTCCAGAGATACAGTAATATATTGTACACTTATTGCTTTTTAAACGCTGGCCGGTCCAAGTACAGTTCCAAAATTATAGATGCATTCCACCGAGTGAGTTGGCGTCGCGATTTGGGTCATGATTCTGTGCGCTTGCATTCGGGAGATGCACTGTCAACAGCCTTGAAGATGGTTTTCCGTGGCAGAAAATGCTGGGTATATACCAGTCGAGGTCTTCCAAGTCCTACACCTGTCCTAGCCTATCGTAGCCATGAGACATGTGTGTGACGGTGCGACTTGAAACAAATAGATATATTTGGCGGAAAAAAAAGGAATATCTAAAATTGACAGAAATTACGCAACAATACATCCAAAACAAGGAGATATTTATATTAAGTTGACCAAGAAGAGAAATCAAAGAAAACGAACGGAATAACTTGAATCAAAGGGAGAAAAGAAGCCCATAGTAAATAAAGTTATATCGGCACTTCAGTGGTCTCGAATGGGCTTATTCGAAATTGACAATAATAATAATAATAATAATAATAATAATAATAATAATAATAATAATAATAATACCGAGCTCGATAGCTGCAGTCGCTTAAGTGCGGTCAGTATCCAGTATTCGGGAGATAGTTGGTTCGAACCCCACTGTCGGCAGCCCTGAAAATGGTTTTCCGTGGTTTCCCATTTTCACACCAGGCAAATGCTGGAGCTGTACCTTAATTAAGGCCACGCCCGCTTCCTTCCAATTCCTAGCCCTTTCCTGTCCCATCGTCGCCGTAAGACCTATCTGTGTCGGTGCGACGTAAAACAACTAGCAAAAAAATATAATAATAATAATAATAATAATAATAATAATAATATCTAGCGTACCCGCGCTAAAGCCAATCCAGCGCCTCCCCCACTCTTTGCGCTACGTCCGTATGAAGGGTGAGTGTATGGTGACCAACCGTCCCGCATTTTAAGGTTTTTTTTTTTATATGTGCTGCCCGAGACGTCTTTTGTCCCTCAATTGTTTCGTTTTCTATCTGAACGAATGTTCATGTTATTGTCATCGGCACGAATTTCCGCAGGGCGTACTGTAGACGTCATGCAAAGAGGCGAACAGTTTCCTCCGTCCGACCCCCGCAATACAAGCACATGATACGTCTGCTCCTTGTAGTTAAGAAATATTGTGAAATGTATTAATAGCAGGTGAGATCACTAACACCTGTAACCGTCTGATATCTCTTAAGTTAGGTCTAGGTAATTTTATTAGAAGTAGACTTAAAATGTGATCAAAGTGGTCAAATCATAACGATTGTATTACTCGTCTATGTACCCAATAAATCATAATTATTGTGCTTTGAGTAAAATATGGAGACAATGAACGTACACAAATAATAATAATAATAATAATAATAATAATAATAATAATAATAATAATAATAATAATAATAATAATAATAATAATAATGATTGTACCGGGTGGTACACCTCCATGCCGCTAATTCAAACTTTGCGCCAGTTGAAACTCCTCTACTGGAGGAAGTCTGAACTTTATCTACTGTGTTAATTTTCTAGTTTCTCAGTAGATGTCACTACTTGTAAATTTTGAAGTTTCTGAACTGGGTCGTTTTCGATGTATTTTTGTTTTGCCTGTAATAAGAAGTGTGGACATTCTCTTCCAGATGGCACTTCTGAAGAAATACAATTATGCACCCTAGTGCGAAGTGAAAGAACTATGTTTTTGAAGAAATTTTGTGTTTATAAGTTTGTTCTTTGTTAAATTTCTTTCAGTTATTGTTTATATTGGCAATATTAACCCCTTCCTTCCGCCCGGTTTGAATTTAGCCAATCCCGAATTTCTTTAATTAATTTATGACCAATCAACTTGGATATGTTGCTTAACCCTAGCCAATAAAATTCTTGGGGGAGGGTGTTCTCATTCCTGAAACGCCTCGAACTTTCCGCGAGAGTATATAAACTGCTGATTTTCGGGTCTCCGCGCCACTTCAGTAACATCTTTCAGTGTGTAAAGCATGTAGCAGGGGGCGGGAAGCGCCTCTTTCTTCGGGCAGCAGTTCATCCACAAGGTGATGGCCGTTTAATAACTTCTTTTCTTGCTAGCTCAGCAGTTTAACTCTCGGGGCAGGTCCGAAGCCTTTTACCATGTAACTTTCCCTTAAAATGTAAAGACACTCGGTATCAATTCTGTTTAAACTATAAATTGGGATAGAGAGTGCTTAACCCTCTCGAGCTCCCACTCATATTGCTTTGAGGTGAACTTATTTTCTCAACCGTTTCTTCCAGTCTAGCGTAATGTAAATTGTCTTCTCATATAAGTCACCTCTTTAGGATGGGTTTAGCCCTTGCATTAACGGCCTAGTGCCAAGTAGGTTTTAAACAAAATGTATTAGGAGTGCAAGAACGCCTCCTCTCAAGTTGATATTTTAGAGGCCATATAATTGACCTGTTTCCTTACTTAATAGGCCTCAGTAGGTTGGGTTTTTTTTTTTTTTTTTTTTTACCCCTGTTTTCATGTCCTTCGAGGACAACTTGAAAGTGGAGTTTGGTGTGGCCTTTGATAGGCCCGAACTTAAGAGCAGGTAGCTCTTTCTTAAATTTTGTTTCTGCGCGCCTCGAGGAGGCTTTACGGTGTAATTGGGAGCAAGTGCTCCTGAGCATGATTGGGGTCTTCTGCCCCTTTGTTGAATTGTGTATATTGTAAAGTTGGGCTTATAGCTCAAGAACTGTGTGTCTGGCTCTCGGAGCCCAAATCCTGTAATCATTGTAAATGTACATTTTCGAATTGTGATTCGGCTACTGAGTACCTGTTCTATTTGTTATTTCTTAATCTTTAAAAGGAAATATAACCTTGTTAAATTTTATCTTAACTTTAATTTCGTATTTTGGGACCTGTTCACCTCCGCACCTTCTTTCACCTCTGCCGTTCCACAGATACCTCGGATCAATAATAATAATAATAATAATAATAATAATAATAATAATAATAATAATAATAATAATAATAATAATAATAATAATAATAATAATAATAATAATAAGGCTGTCACCATACCTCTAGATGGTCATAAATGCAGTGCAGCTTTCGTGGTTTCCTTTTCTTGGAACTTCCTTCAAGGAATTAAGTTTCATTGCTTACAATATCTAATTGTCTACTAGCAATAGTTTTAATTTAAATTGTTCGAAGTGTATGTATAACAATGCCAAATAGAAGGTTGTGTTTTTGCATTTAGTTCTACATTTTGGATTGGATTCTATCTTTTTTGCACGTTTTCAATATTACCAAACCCATGAAATAACACAAATGTAGCCTTGCCTGGTTACTGATCGTCTATGCTACTTTTAGGATTGTACTTTATCAACAATAAATCGCACTGCCATATCTATAGTACGCGAACCTTTTCTTGATACCACAGGGGTTACGGCGGTGAGGGGTAAGGAGGGGGCTCTCCCTGTTTCACAGGGAGTAAAGAATACCAGGAGATGCCTTCCAGCCCAATGACAGTGGTCTACATAGGCGGCTTGGTCGTAAATAGGCGCGAGAAGGAATGCTCTATCAACTCTATCACAGCTCACTGGAGTGAATACGGTGTACGCAAATTGTAATTGAGGGAATTTTCAGATGTAAACACTGTAAGACACGCTAAAATGTAAAAGATATACTAATATTTAGTTGATCTTGTAGCCCTTACATGTCGTGTTGTGCATACGGATGCAAGAATCGGAAATCCAAAAATATTTCTGGAATAACATGTTACAGGTAGGATTCTAAGTATGGCTTTTTTTAATATGTAGTACAGTACATTATACTACTTCATTGTATTTCGGAGTCTCAGAAGCACCGTCCACTTTTTGTAAGAATTTTTAGGTTAGACTCGTTGTTTATCGTCAATTTTTCCTGAGGTTTCCTGTTCATGAAGAAAAGAGAGCAGAGTGGATTAAGGTCATTAGAAGGGAAAACTGGATACCTTCTCCTTACACCAGAATATGTTCAGCACATTTCAAACCGGAATTATTTCATCGGTCCATGAAGAAAGTTGTTTTGAAGGTGAATGCAGTACCTACTATTTTTGAAGCGTTCCCTTCTTACCTACAGAATTAGAGCAATCGAGGCCTAGGGAGTTTTCATTTTCACGCCCTTCGTGGCCCTTGTCTTCCTTTGCCGATACCTTCATTTTTTGAAGTGTCGGGGCCCTTCCATTTTTCCTCCTAATTGGTGTTAATAGAGGATGATTGCCCAGTTGTACTTCCTGTACGGTAGAATAAGGCCCACGGTATCCCCTACCTGTCGTAAAAGTCCCTGGGGAGGTGGAGGTAGAAGGACAACACCCACGATATCCCCTGCTTCTCATAAGAGGCAACTGGAAGGGGCCCCAGTAGCTCTCAATTTGGGAGCATGGGTTGGTAACCATGGAGCCCTTAGCTGAATCCTGGCGTTACTTCCACTTACTTTTGCCAGGCTAATTTTAATCTATGATGTCCGACCTCCGATGGTCAACTTTTGTTCTTTTCGGACCCCGAGGCTATAAGAGCACTCGAGGGCTAGGGAGTCTCATTTTCTCGGCCTTCTTGGCCCTTGTCTTTCTTTGGCCGATATCTTCATTTCTCTCTGATAAGTGTTCATAGAGGATGGTTGCCTAGTTGTATTTCCTCTTAAAACAATAATCACCACCACGTGTCGTGAAAGGCGATTAAGGGCCTAAAGGTCTCTTAACTTCGGAGTGTGGGTTGGCGTCCAAGGTGGCCTTAGCTGAGTCCTGCATTGTTTCCACTTGTGTCAGAGGATGGTTTACTTGATGGTTTTACTTCCTATTAAAACAATAATCACCTCCACCACCACTCCAAAATATGTAGTGAGCAATGTTGTTAAGCCAGTTTGGTGATTTATTGCGCATTCCCGAAAAGCATTCAGATTGCTGTATGCCATTATTAATAGCCTACTCCTTATCTTTACTGATATCTGGTGAAGATTTGCATCTACTGTTTTTAATATACTGGTTTTATAGTACCGATAGTCAACTAGCGAGAGGATAGATTTAAAGCTGCGGGTCATGAGAGACGCTTTCTTAGAGCTTAGAGCTTAGGTGTGTTTGCCAGAAAATTTTGTTACAGTTAATCGCTGTGTTATTTTGAAACGATTCTACTTAATTGAGCGATTCTGAGTTTCCATACTCCTTAGCAAATGTCTTAGTTTGTATACATCCACAACGTAAGAACTGCCATGTTTTGGTAACCTTGGGTGGGGGGTTGTGGCCGTTGGCTTCAAGCGATAGCCACAGAGAGTAGTGTAGCGGGCAGCTCCCTCTATTCTTTACTCCCTGCTGTTCCGGTTATACTGCCAACTGAATGGAAATGAAATCTGAATTGAATCGATAGTATGATCGATCGGCAGGAATTTTTTAAACCTTTATTATCTTAGGCCAACAACTGTGTCTCACACACATTATATAAAATTATACAACATTTCTCGATGTGAATCTTGTTCCTAGCATGAATTCTATATTTTGGCTTTGCTGTGTAGACAGCAACCACGGCCGACCTGCGCACCGGAGCTAGCTAGAGCGACGTATCAAGTAGGCCGTGCAACAACAGTACTAATACGTTGTGTACACCAGACATCTCACGGCGATTCATAGTTTGTGTGTCAAAAGTTGCCAATACGAATCTCGAAGATAACCGAGGTATACCGATTCAGCACTGGGGAGCTCAGGTATCACGAAAAGGTTCGCGTACTGTACATAAAAAGAAGGAAGTCAAAAGTAGAACTCACCCTCAGCTTGGGGAAACGAGTGAGACATACTCCTGTATTCTTTGTAATAGTTATCGTACATTTCCGATTAGGAATTTCGTCTTCCATACGTTTCTCCGGTCCTCATTCGAAGGAAATGAAAATATTGGCGTATAGTTTGTACAGTCACTTGTATAGTTGGATATTCACCGTTATGCACACAACTTTTGTCATTGCGGCACTTTATTTAAATTATTCGCGTTTTTTCAAAACGATTCAATGAATAAATTCCACGAGAAATATTGCGTTCCTTGAATTTACATTACTAACCATATGAAAATAACTTACCTAACCTTAACTATGAGGTCTCACTATCTCTGTAAGAGCTATTTATTTAAATCCTCAAAATCCTGATGTGATAAATTTAGAGAACAAGCATGCAATATACTTAAAAAGGTCTGTCTTTCAACGGCCACAATTATCCACAGAATGTTCTCAATTGATATTCAACCCTCTACCCTTCCAGCCTTTGAAATTTGGCACCGGCAAAAAGAATCCCAGGGTAGCTGAATGGGTACTACCCACAGAGATATCTTCGAAACAATATAACTAACCTTAAATTATTAAGCAAGAAGGATAAGAGAGAAGATAAATCAAATAAATCGGAATGAGAACCTTTTGTAAGAACACAGATTTATTAAAATAAAAGAATAAACTTTGGCAAAGTAAAATTCCTACACAAAATAAAAAAATTCGGACTGTACATGGATACGTCATTCATTACCTCCGTCAACTCATATGGAAGATTGGTTTAATTTACACAATTATTTACTTTAAGTCAATCCCTAATATCATTATCTATTAAGAAATTTTCACCCTAAGTTATCAACTTTTCTTCCATATCAATTATGGCCATGAAAACCAACAATCTTGTCCATGAATTCAAAGTTTATCCAAATGCATTCCACTTAATTGAGTTCTTATTACATCTCATTATCATTTACCAACATTACTTTAATCAATTAATTCCTTTTACTTAATTCATCTCGGTTTTTATTATGTTCGGTTGACACCATATTTCAAAAAGATAAATAATAATAATGTAGTTGACCATCATTACATCCATCCTTTCATCAGAGTGACCCTTGAGATAAAAAAAATTTCAAAATACATTCATCTATACATGAACTCATTACTCCGTATCCACTTTCCCTTCTATCTATACATCATTGAGAAAATGTGAACATTTGAACTATTGTCGCGGCCTCCAAATTAGGCGGGTGAGGAAAACTGCACCGTCGTCAGATATGGGAACGGCGAAGCGACAGATGGTCGAGAGTCGCTTACCTCCGAGCACGGATTGGCAACGCTGATCGTGCAGTGCTGTCTAGTTGAAGCCCATCTGCTCCAGGCCACCTTACCCGAGTCATTCCCTGTCATGCTATTGTTGAGTTCGCACCATAAGTGCAGTTAAAGATGGATAGTAAATGTGTTCAGCCTGGTGTTTCTTTGGGTCTATTATCTGAAGAGGACGAAGTAAGTGCGAGAAACGAACAAGAAATTCCTCTGAAGCGTCGTCGGTTGGAAGGGCTTAAGAAGAAGGACTTAAGCCAGCCAGACAAAATCCGTAATTGTGAATGTATTGCAATATGTGCAGATGTCGGCCGACTCAAATATTTTGCAGACTGTGAACTTCAAGAATTGACTGCAGAATGTGTAATGTTAGCCTTCGTTCGGTCCAGAGATATGTTTATGAAGCGAAATATTCACCCAACCATAAAATACTTTCATCTCCAAGGAAACCTTGATAAATTAGCTCTCTTGAGGCCATGAGGTAGTAAGGTTGCCACCCTACCACTGCCAATACAACCCAATTGAAATAATTTGGGCTCAAGTCAAGTTAGAAGTGGCAGAGAGGAACAAGACATTCAAAATAAAGGACGTAGAAAAACTCATGTCAGAAGCCATCGACCGTGTGACTGCTTCAGATTGGGAAAAGTGCTTCAATCGCGCGGAAAATCTTCAAGCAGACGATTGGGTCAAGGAAATAATAAGGGACGAAAGAATGGTACCATTCATCATCAGTGTAAATGACGACTTGACAGATAGTGAGATAAGTGATTACAGTGACTAACAAATCTTAGACTCCCTTTTTTGCTAAAAACCGTTTCTTAATTCATGGTAAATTAATGTAAAGCTATTCTTTAAAGTAGTTCTTTTTCTATATTACTCAATCCAATAACATATACATTATTCAAATATTTAAAGTTATAATGTAATAAAACTGATACAGATTAATATGTAATCCGAAAGTATTTACGGCATCCTGCAGCCTGTGCTGGCGCGCGCGCCCCGAACTGCATCAGCTAGCGACATTTACATGATCGCTTTCCGGACAATTTTCCAGGCAAACTACAAGACTCACGGAAATATGTTTCAGATAAAAAATGTAAGTCACGCGATTTTTTTACCTTTTTCCCGCAGACAAAATTTTATTGGCTGAAGAAATAAAAACTTGGCCGCTTACTGATATTTTCAGTACATGATTCTACGGATTTAAATGTATTCGTTCAAGACTTTATTTTTAATAATTATTTAAAGTGGTTTATGTGGAAAATAGTTATACCACTGAAATCAGCAGTCTTTTCTGAAGCTTGTGGTATAATGTGTTTCGAAGCATTGTATGAAGTAACATCAGGAGCTTGAGAGAGAAAAACCTGCCTCGCGCTCCGAAATGATGTGTTTAGTTAGACATTTCTTCGCCAGTGGTTGCTACACAACCTTGGCAACAACGTAATTTCTCTGACCCGCCTAATTTGGTGGCCGCGACAATAGATACTGAATCACTAAATCATTATACTTTCAAAATAATAATAATAATAATGGTGCATGGAATCTGTGTATTGTTGGTGGTGTCCTAATGAGGATAAAATGAATGGCGAAGACGTCATAAGCATCCAGTCCCCAAGCCAGGGGATTTAACAGTGTGAGGAGGTTGATTCTGAAAATTGATCCGGGGCCATCGGGCCAAAGGCCAGCATTCTATCCATTTAGCTACAAAGCCGGACTTTAATTTGCTAAAACTTCGCCTACCAAATTCACTGATCAGGGGTTGAGCATTGGCAGCAGCAGAGGCCAGGACAGTAGCTTGTGAAGAAGATTTCACAACACAACAGGCTTCTCCTTTGGCTATTGGCTGCAGCTCAAAACGCTGAAGGCTTAGCGTTCACTAAACCTACCATCGAAAAGGGGTAACCTAAGTCTACTGTTAGCCCACGTCTTGATCCCAGCATAAGCCCCTGATCAATCAATCAATCAATCAATCAATCAATCAATCAATCAATCAATCAATCAATCAATCAATCAATCAATCAATCAATTGATCGATCGATCTCCTGGGTGGATGCAGTAGAATAACACTCACGATATCTCCTACGTGTCAATCAATCAATCAATCAATCAATCAATCAATCAATCAATCAATCAATCAATCAATCAATCAATCAATCACCACTGATCTGCATTTAGGGCAGTCGTCCAGGAGGCGCATTCCCTAGTCTTTTCTTCAATAATTGCAAAGAATTTGGATTTTTTTTTGTATATTTCCCTTGGTAAATTATTCCAATCCCTAAATCGTCTTCCTATAAACGAATAAATGCCCCAATTTCCCCTTGAATTCCAACTTTATCTTCATACTCCTGTCCTACTTTTAAAACACCCCTCAAGCTTATTCGTCTACTTATATCATTCCACGAACTCTCGACTGACAGCTCCAAACCTACCACATAGTCGAGCATCTCGTCCCCTTACTCCCAAGTCTTCACAACCCAAAGTTTGTAACATTTTCGTAACACTACACCTTTGTCGGAAAACACCCCGAACAAATCGTGCTGCTTTCCTTTGGATTATTTCCAGTTCTTGTATCAAGTATTCCTGGTAAGGATCCCATACACTGGGGTCATACCAGAGACTTACACACCCTCTCCCTAGCGTCCTTACTACACCCCCTAAAAGCTCTCATAACAATGTGGAGAAATATGTAGGCCTAACCTTTCTTGACAACCTCCTTAATTTGATTTCAGCAATATACCTTGCTCTGTACAATTCCTTAGTATCTAGTCAAACAATCAGCAGTACCTCCAGAAGACCAGAGGTGAATGCTAGTCGAGATGTGATGCTCGCCATGCCGGTTATTTCTCCTCTACCAGACGTAATGTTTGTGGTTGAGCTTTAATATACTTTAATTTGCCTTGTGGGTGGAGGCAGTAGAATAACACCCACGATATCCCCTTCCTGTCGTAAGAGGCGATTAAAAGGGGCTCCAGGACTCTTAACTTGGGGGCGTGGGTTGGCGACCACGAGGTATATAGCTGAGCCCTGTCATTGCTTGTGCTAGACTCCTCACTTTCATCTGTCCTACCCGACCTCAATTGATCAACTCTTGTTCATTTCAGACCCCGACGGTATTAGGTCACGAGGCCTAGGAAGTCTTTCATTTTCATGCCCGCAGTGGACTTTGTCTTCCTTTGGCCGATACCTTAATTTTCCTAATTGTCGGATCCCCTCTAATTCCCCCGCCCCCCCCCCCCCCCATTAGTGTGATTAGTGTTATCGGAGGATGATTGCCCAGCTGTACGTCCTCTTAAAACAATATTTAGCACCATCACAACGAGCGCTGCGACAAGAATGGTGCGGCACCACATTCTCTATGCGGTCCGTCCTTAATGTTATAAGTGGCGGCTGCAAAAATATCCTACTTTGAAGGGGGTATGCGAAGTAGCTCCTCTGGGAAGAGCTTTCGCATTACTGGCCATCCGCATGGTCGTTTGCAAGACTACATTTTATTTATTTATTCTCACTCTACCGTGCGTCAAAATTACTTTTTCATTTTATTATCTTCTCCATTTTATACCTTAAAAGCCTTGCACGCGGCCATGGACCGGGGGTGACAGTGGCTCTTGAGCGGCAGTGGTGTAGCGCCCGGAATGTCTTGGTATGACCGCGACAGGGTAATCAGTGCCGAAAGGATATATGGGATTGTCTGGTGGGTTTAGGAAGGTTTCTCATAACTTCTCATTTACGGAGGGGTGGAAGTAGCTGGCAGGAGACTAGCCTTCGCACCTCAAGTTATTCTGTACTCTTGTACTAGGCTATGTTCCTGCGTTAGTACTCCCTTGTCGGTCATTTGTCCAAACAGGTAGGTCACGGCACCCCCCCCCCCCAAAAGGACACATACTAACACAGCTCTATTGCCTTTATCTCACCTAGAAAAAGGCAAACCTTGTCGAGCGATGACCGTCCGACCAGGCCTCCAGTGATTTCCATGTCTTCCGATCGTTGATGAAGCACGAGGACGAACGTCATGACGTAGCTTCAGAAACTGGAAGCAGATTTCTGTCTTGCCAACATCGTTGTCTTGATGTAGAGGAACAAGAGCTTGGATAAGAATAGTGAGTATGTTGAATAGCAATGTGTACTACTATGCATTATTAAAGTGCCTGTAAAATAAAGTTTCTCCGTGCAAGACCTTGTTTCCTTATTTTGTTAAAGGTACATTGCACTTATAACACATGGTGCCCGTCATCCTTAGAGGGTCTGCCTTACAAAGGCTGCACCACTCTTAGTAATAAGCCATCCAAAATACACCCTGGAGAGTATAAAATTCCCTGTACTTGCGGCTATATATACGTTGGTCAAACACTCCGGTTCCATTGGTACTCGTATCAAGGAACATCAACGTAATCTCCATCTCAATCTGCCAGACAAATCAGCAATAGCTGAGCACGCCCTATCTATGTCGCGTTCCAAGATGTGCTACTTCTACTAACATATTTTCATTCCTTCCTTGAAGAAGGAGGTGAGCCTCTTAGACGGTTACGCCGTCTCACTGACTAGGAGATGCTTGGAGAAAGTGAGGGGGTAGGCGTTCGTTTGCCTATACTAGGAACTGTCTCGGCATTCACCTTAGTGCAGGAGAATGGAAAACCAAGGAAAACAATTTTCAAGACAGCCGAAGGCGGGGACCAGTCCCTCTCCGTCTCCCAAATACAGGGGCGTAGAGCCACGGTAGAGCTACAGTAGAGCCGTGGCCATCCCTCCTCTGCTCGGTTGGCCGGTCAGAGTGCAGAGCTATCGGACCACGGACCTGCGGTGGCCACGTGTGGGCCCAGACTCCCCCTGCGTCCGCCGACCCGATGTTCGAGCTCTTACACTAAACAGGTCTGGGATTATATGGGAAGCTGTGGAAATACGTATTTGAACAGGGACACTCTCTGTCACGTAATAGGCCTACGTGGTTGCCAGCCATTAAGGATTTATATAGGTGTCATCTCACTATTAGTATTTCTTTCTGAGTTTTCCAAATTAGTATTTTCTTCATCAGGAGATGACTCACGCTGTGCACAGGGAGCCATCTAGTGGCGAACGAGAGTACCACTTACTATAGACAACGGTAAAGCATTCTTAAATTCAAGTGATTCAAACCTTCATTCATTTTTAGAGAAGCCTTGCTCGTGAACATACGAGATTGTCTTTTCAAGACGCAGAGCAAAGTTTTCTGTGAAAAAAGTCCAAAAACTCATTATCGTATCTACATACAAACTATTATCTATGTAATATTATCATCATTAATTGTGCAAAATTTGAATCACCAGTATAATTTATTTCAAGGAAAGTGTGTGTTTGGTGGCTTCTAATGCGTGTATTTCATGTACATCACCCTTTAACTGTGCGACCATCCTAACCCAAATATGAAAAGTTCCAACAATGCTTAGAATGGATGTCTTGGCCAAAGAAATACAAGCACCATAAAGGGCTTGAAAATGAAAGACCCCCCAGGCCTCGGAAACCCAACACCGTCGAGACGGAAAAAGAACAACAATTGACCAAGGGAGGTCAGATAAGAAATATGAAAGCGAGTAGCCTGACACAAATAACTGGAAGCAATGTCGGGCTCAAATATGCTACAAAAATGAAAGCCTCTGGGACCCCTTTTCGTCGCCTTTTACGCGTGTGTTCTACCGGCCCCATCTACAGAGGAAAGTAACATTATTATTGCTCTTATTATTCCTGTTCTATTACTAAGTTCACCCCGTACCGTAGTTAGGTCTAGTTTTACAGATGAATATTCTTCCTGACGCCAACGCTGTGTTGTGGGATGTCATCAGTATTACGTGTTTCTGTGGTAGATGGTAGTGTGATGTGTTTTGTGTATACGACGTCCGGCTCCATGGCTGAATGGTTAGAGTGCCGGCCTTTGGTCACAGGGGTCCCGGGTTCGATTCCCGACAGGGTCAGGAATTTTAACATTAATTGGTTAATTTCGCTGCCACGGGGGCTGGGTGTACGTGTCGTCTTCATCATCATTTCATCCTCATCACGACGCGCAGGTCGCCTACGGGAGTCAAATCAAAAGACCTGCATCTGGCGAGCCGAACTTATCCTCGGACACTCCCGGCACTAAAAGCCATACGCCATTTCATTTTGTGTATATGAAGTGTATGCGCGCCATGTCTACGACCATCTATGCCAACAAACTTGAATTTATTAACTGCTGTAAAGTAGACTTAAAAGAACAAATACAAAGCACCAATACCACGAAATGGTATTCTCAATTACTACGAAGTAACGTAGCCAACTTCAATGTGCAAATGACGATGTATTTTTATAATATCAGTTCACCTTCAATGGCTTCACTTAAGATTGACGAAAAAAGGTATAATGAAGCTGTCACGTTAAAGATATTTACCGCAATGTTCAATATTTTCATTCCCCTGCCTTTACTCCAGGAGTTCATGTGTTAGGCCACCTGTCTACACATTTTTAGTCTGAGGATTTCTAGCAAGTTCCCTTGGAAAAGTGTTTTCCTCAATAGAAGTTGTGTGTTTATTGATAAAAATTAGATAAAACAATTAACAATGATAACGTGCATAATTTACATAAACTAGAACAGTTACATACAACATAAACCACATTTCTAAAGTCAAGAATCACGAAATAATATTTCTGTATTATCGAAAGGAGAAACACAAACACATGTTCGATCTACAACCCTATGAGGAAGCAAAGTTCGCATTTAAATCACTGCTTTCAACAAAACAGCACACAGACACTCATCACCATATTTTTCTCACTCATCGAATTTCTAAACCTAACAGTCCATCTCTTTCATTATGTAAGTGAAGAAATTCGTATTGATAGTTGTCACTAATCAACAAATGGAAATGTCTCAAGACAATGAAACACAGAAACAAGGATATTGACAGTTGACTCTTCAGCCATTTTTGATCAATTGAATGAAATATAAAGAATTTACATGTCCCAATACAAACGGAAACCTCCATCTCTTGCAATGAACTAGATACCTGTATAACAGATTTAATGCACACCAAAGTAATACTGGTCACTTCAGATAACGGTACTCATCCTAACCTGTTTTTCCGTCAATGGTTCGATCTTTGGGAATCCAAAAGTTGTGGTATTAGTGCATTCGTAATTAGATCAACAACCAGGCACAGAACATTTACGACCCTTTATATGTATCTATCGCATCTTTACATTTAAGGCACATCCACTATAACACACAAGAGAAAATAACAGAAACACTACGAAACATTCAGGATACGGTAAAAGGGAATTCTAAATAGGTTACCATGTAATTAGTATAATTAACTCGTCAGAAACGACCAAATCTATAACAGAAGGAGTCTTAACATTACTGAACACATCCGGAATAACCAACAGATAGAGAAATTGCGAATTCAAGCTACAAGATGATCTCTTCCGTTTGGGCACGCTCGCAATATAAAGAAAACATAACGTAAACAAGACCCAATACCCTCACAACGCATGGACAAATCTCGTGGCCATTTTATCACATGTCAATGTATGCCGTCAAGACTAGCGTATGTGCTTGCGAAAGAATATTTTCTCATAGAAGATTTGTGGTGCAACCTACAGCTACCAATATTCGCCACAATCAGAAAAAGTCCTTAGGAAAAGAAGACCAAAACGAGAAGAAATATGGCCGGAAGTTTCCACAACCGAGGCCATGATAGACCGAAAATTGAGTGGACCAAACTAGGTTCTGCGAAGTGCCATCACAAAACAACCTCTCCTCGGATTCCATCATAAATAATACAGAAAACCATTTTTCCATGACCTAGGTGATGATTGCTTATGTAAAGTATGCAACGTATTTTGCACCTGTATGTTTCTCATTGCACCAATTTTATGCACGTTTATGTGCTCTTCCTTAATAATAATATGACTTCAGGTTGGTCAACTGTGGTTGGTCTTGGTTTAATCATCGTCTGTAATTTCATTGTATATAGGTACATTCTTTAGTAGTGCTCTCGGCCGTCAGCCATGTATAGTCCAACAGAGTGAAAGGTCTCAGTATGAAGGCAAATTCAAATGTTCCCTACTGTTTCTGTAAGTACATAGCCTCATTTTGTTCATCAGATTCCTTAGACGTGAAGCATATCTCATTAAAGGCTTTCGTTATGTCCTTATAGTGGTATCGAACTGCTGATAGCGCACCGTGGGCTGATGACCGTCTTACTAGACAGAGTCATTTTAATGTTGGAGCTTTTCTGCTAACTTCAAGAAGTTCCCACCTCTTACTACTCGAGCTGGAAAAGACTAACAGTCTCTCGAGTTAGCCGTAAAATGATGAGACTTGAGGCTTCTATTAGATCAAGTTTGAATTATGAGCTACACAGTGAACGTAATGCGCAGTCTTCTTCAGTCGTTTAACTATTTACTGGACCCTGGAATAAACGAGTACATCACATTTACTCCACCGTAGACCTGACCCAGACACTGTTTCATTGAAATTATTTTCTATAAGTCTCTAGTTCATCGAACTCTAGAATGTGGCTCAGTTGTTTGGTACCCTTACCAGAGAGGTCATATTGAACAGATTCAGTTCATTCAGCGACGGTTCATCAGAATTCTCGGATTAAGAGCTGGTTATACTTCCAAAGGATGTTCCTGTTTATTATTCCGAAGCAAAATTTGGCCTTCAGCAGTTATCTGAGATGGTAATAAAGGCTTCTGATTTGTCATTTCTATATAAACTCCGCCATGGCATAATTGACTGTCCTACTGTTATTAAGATTCATATCCATGTAGGCACACTCTCTGTCTCTCAGCACATCTTCGAGAGGAGACACCATGACAGTAATTGCCTTTTACATAATCCTCTACCAAGATTTCTGCGTGAGGGTAAATTTGTTTGTTTCCATTGTGGAATCTTCCACAACTCCCACAGGTAATTTAGACGTGCTATATTGGCTGTTACCACACACTGTGACTGAATAACTAGCTTTGAATTGGTAATTATATATCTAACTAGAATACATTGCTTGTATGTTACGTGCATATATTTTTTCCGTCTATTACTGCTTCCATCTTCAAGCATGATATGTCATTTTTCCGTGTGAAAATAACTTAATGAAAATGCTTGTATCATAGAAATAAATTTTTAAAAAATTTTATCCTTGGCTTTCGGTCTTGCCACCATGCAGCCACCATACACATATACATGAATAAGACAATGGATGGAATACATAAGAGAAGGATATGATAAACAAATAAAACAGTCAGGACTGAAAGAGAATACAAGTAGAAACATATTAAAGAAACATTCAACTCTTGTTGATGGTCCGAGAAACGTTCATATCGTCATTTGTTTCACGAAGATACTGAAATAAAACTAAGAACACTTCACCCTTCACGCTTAAAAGGGGATAATAGCACTGTAACACAGGTAGGGAGGGCGATTCGAAGTTCTTGTAGCCCTTAGTACAAGCGGTTTTGAGCAACTTGATGGTGTTTACAAGCCAAAATAAGTAAATTGAACACTTTATTCACAATTCCTTGTGTACATCCGTCCGAAACTTTCAGAAAGCCTAAAGAGGGCTTGCTTTTACTATCAATTACATTGGAATAACAATATTTATCAGACTATTCCACCACATATCGGAAAATTAAACTAAACAGGTCATGTTTCGGTACGTCTTGAGTGGTGCCCAATATAAGAAATACAAGCAAGATTCTTTGATAACCGAAATTATGTACTTTTAAAATCTGTGATGATTTCATACCAGTTAGTTAATTCTGTATTTCTGGACTCAAATCAGTAGCTTTCCTTTTTTTAATTCCTTTCACATTAAGCGGGATAAAAATGGATCCTACTTACTTAAAAGTTCAATGATGGCAAGAAAATTTCCACCAACACTCTCGCACAATTTTTTCCGATGACCTCTAAATGCCATGTTACATGTAGCTGGAGTAAGTGTTACGTCAATACTCCTTTACAAGAATTCATTCCAAATAGTTACTTCATTCAATTCAGAACCCAAGAAATCTCCAACGGTGGTCTCAGTTTTCCATATCAGGTAGCACAAGCTTGCAAATAGTACTGAGCCGATTCGTGGCCTTTGACCTTCTTGGTTAGGCCTTGCCAATTTGCTTTTCCAGTGTTCCATGCTGGGCTGAAGTAACTGTTATCTCTGTTTGCAAAAAGCCAGCGCTGTTCACAGTAGGCACAATTCATATTTTTCCTGAATAACACAACCATCCGCATGGAACACTTAACCCGTATCGTGTTTTATAACTGTGATAAAAGCAAGATAAAATATTTTTCACATCGCAAACAAATCGACCTTCGAGTCTGCAGGGACTGAGTTCCAAAATGCTTATTTTTCTGAGTATCGCCCCTAATGTCCAGACTAAAATGTCCTTGATCCGCGGGATTTTTGAAAGTATTGTCGAATACACCTTCGAAAATTCCATCAACTTCGAACGTAGATAGTAAGCTCTCTTCACGTCCCTTAAATGTTTCTTCTTGCTCCCTACACCCTGACGTAACGCTTGATGAATTGCATTCAAGGGACTCCACAGTTTATCTTCAACCGCATCTAATTTCACATCGCTACTTTTTCCCTTAAAATAATATTTTTCTGAAAAAAACGGCGTCCATCTTCGGAAATTTCTTTACAGAAAAAATTCTGGAGCTCTTTAATACTCTAGAATAATTTTTCTTAACCCCTAACATCGCTACTTATCATATCCCTACTTTATCACATTTGGATGCAAGCCTAGTTACATAATGATAGCCTCTGAAAATCTATAGACCTGTACGCTGGACTTTATTTATTACAATACGTAAGTTGTTAAAGAATCTACGGTATTTACACTCAGAAAACCAATTAAATGATTTACGCACTTATAATTCATTAGCAGACGCCACTTATAAATACGAGAAAACGTCATCTGAAGAACTGGTAATTAAGACCGATTGAAGAGTTACACTCGTATATTACAAACTGAACAGGCCTATGTAGATTCAGGCTTAGTTAACGCTTCATTAGTCGCGTGTTATCTGAAAGATTCACGGTGGTGATTATTTTCTGTAACTTTAGCTTGCTTGAGGCTAGAAGCCCGTCTCCCCTTCTAGTTTCTTGTCTAGGAAGTGGTGACATCCAGCAGTTTTGTTACCTGTATGAAATATAATTGTCAGGAGCTGCTGATAGCTTTATCTCACAGGTAGGACGTGAGTAAATTTGTAAAGTATTTATCTTTATCTCGAATGAGTTTGATTTTCTGTGAATTAGCTCATTAAAATTTGTTCTAATCCTTGCAACTCGAGATCATTTGAAATTGAAAATATATATGAAGTTGATTTGTAACTCTGTAGTGTGTTCAGCGAGATGTTTGACTAATCAGCAACAGTACTATCTCAGGATCCTAAATCCTGTCAAAACAACAATCTGATAATAATTAGTTTAATTGTTTCAAATATGTCAGTGTCGTTTCTCAATATTTCGGTGGAAATGTTGTAAATAAACCTTAAAGTGCATTTTATGTTGGTTTCTATCTTCCACAGATTATAGGGGTTGTGTAGATGGACTGAATTTATGTATCTCTCAAATACGACATGAGCACTGCTGCTACTTTTAGGACACCCCTAATACAGTGTTAAATGAGGAACGGAAATGTACCGTACTCCCGACGCCCAAATGCATAGGAAATATCATGCGAATTCGAATGCCAGAGATGACAGTCGCTCGAACGTTCGAATTCTTCGAAAGGCCACAACTACTCAGTGTCAGAGCAGGTTTTATAACGTGCCCATTGTACTAGAGCCCTTTCTAAGGAGCAGAAGTCAGAAAACCCCAAGATCATGTCGCTGAACTAAGTCCTCCGAAGGTGACAGAGGGGCGCAAGTTAGTCTTGCATCGGCTGGATTGCTGGACTGCGAATCCAGCTCGTTATTAAACAACTCATTGAAAAGTAGACACTTGAAATTAATTCCGACATAGTTATCTGAGGCCTGCGTATCCATTTCTGTTAATGCACTAAACCAAGTAGAGGACGTGATGGCCGGATGCCCCTTTTAGCCCGGGGCTCCTCCATACTGTGGGGTTTAAGTGGGTGACGGCTACGCCCCTGGATATTAAGAAGAATGGTATTATCGGCACGAGAAAAACAAGGGACACAAAGGGCGTGCAATTGAAATACTCTTTAGGTGTCCCAAACCTAGAACTGTCGGGATGGAAAGAGAACAAGAGCAGACCAAGGAAGATCAGATACGTCTTATGAAATTGAGGACCCCAACATAAGGAAATATAATCAATGCCAGGCTCAGCTAATGGATACATGTTCACCAACTCATGCTCCCAAGTTTGAGAGCCCCTGGGGTCTCTCTTTTAGACACCGTTTACGACAGGTAGAGGAAACTCCGGATATATTCTATCGCCTCTAGCCAGGGGAATTCCTCAAGGCAGTATTATCGGACCTTTATGTTTTCTTATATATATATAAATGATATATGTAAAGGAGTGGAATCGGAGGTAAGACTTTTTGCGGATGATGTTATTCTCTATAGAGTGATAAATAAGTTACAAGATTGTGAGCAACTGCAACGTGACCTCGAAAATGTTGTGAGATGGACAGCAGGCAATGGTATGTTGATAAACGGGGTTAAAAGTCAGGTTGTGAGTTTCACAAATAGGAAAAGTCCTCTCAGTTTTAATTACTGCGTTGATGGGGTGAAAGTTCCTTTTGGGGATCATTGTAGGTATCTGGGTGTTAATATACGGAAAGATCTTCATTGGGGTAATCACATAAATGGGATTGTAAATAAAGGGTACAGATCTCTGCACACGGTTACGAGGGTGTTTAGGGGTTGTAGTAAGGATGTAAAGGAGAGTGCATGTAAGTCTCTGGAAAGACCCCAACTAGAGTATGGTTCCAGTGTATGGGACCCTCACCTGGATTACCTGATTCAAGAACTGGAAAAAATCCAAAGAAAAGCAGCTCGATTTGTTCTGGGTGATTTCCGACAAAAGAGTAGCATTACAAACATGCTGCAAAGTTTGGGCTGGGAAGACTTGGGAGAAAGAAGACGACCCGTTGGACTAAGTGGTATGTTCCAAGCTGTCAGTGGAGAGATGGCGTGGAATGACATTAGTAGACGAATAAGTTTGTGTCGCGTCTTTAAAAGTAGGAACGATAACAATATGAAGATAAAGTTGGAATTCAAGAGGACAAACTGGGGCAAATATTCATTTATAGGAAGGGGAGTTAAGGATTGGAATAACTTACCAAGAGAGACGTTCAATAAATTTCCAATTTCTTTGAAATCATTTAGGAAAAGGCTAGGAAAGCAACACATAGGGAATCTGCCACGTGGGCGACTGCTCTAAATGCAGATCAGTATTCATTCATTCACATGCGGTCCCTGTATGTCTCTAACAGTCTTCTTTTTATCTTTTTTACGTCACACCGATTCAGCGAGGTCTCATGGCGGCGTTGGAATAAGACAGGGCTAGGACTTCGAGAGAAGCGATACGGTCCCAGCATTTGTCTGATATAACAATAGGAAATCACGACAAACTCTCTTCAGGTCTGTCGACAGTGGGGTTGAAAACTACTAAATCCCGAATGTAAGCTAATAGCCTCGCTCTAGAGTCAGTTGATGTGTGCGTTTCAGTGGGCTTGGTGGACTAATACGTATTCGTACATTAAGAACTAGCTAAGAAAGGAAAACAATGGAAAGCGATATCACACCTCATTTCCATAGAAAGCCATTTCAGTTATGTCTGGGCTATCTAGGACAAATAATGGTGAAGCGGGGATCCAGTTGGTCTCATGGGTGAGTGTTCAACAAATATTCTTTCCGATAACAATACGGCAACACTCAGATTGTGGATGACACAATGTTTTACGAAAAACATGTATAGTGTCTAACAATCGTTCTTCACACAAACAATGGCGGAAAATGGACCAACAATTGAATGCTTTGTTCGTGTTCTTCAAATCCCAAAGAATAATTTGCAGTAACAGAGGTGCCATCATCGAATGATCTTCCAAGTTGTGTTCATAGAGATGCAAATAATCTGGGAATGACGCTAAAATAATAATAGCAATTGGGTTTCGTGTTTGTATGCAAAAAAAAGTACCGGTATGCAAGTAAGAAGTAGGAAAATATTCTCATCCACGCACTCGTTCACACTTCACTCACCATATAAGTCAGCTGGAAGCATTCAGCATGTGATTTCGGCAATTCATCTTCCACCTTCTACGAGAATGCAAATCTCTAATGTTGGCAAGGGGATTTCACACTTAACGTGATTATGATTATAACCACGGGATCCCATGGTTTACGTGTACCAGCGCGAATTTCTATATCACAGCACATGAATTTAGTCACAAGGAGAAATGATGCAGTCTAATATAATAACAAGATCCCTTCATTTTAAACATGTATATACAATTAGTTGAAAATGGGAACTCCGTCAAGTTTTATTGAATAAGGCCACCAGTGTGAGATCAACAAGATTTTCAGTTAACAGACTTTGCATTAATGTCCCAATGGATTTATCTGGTAATGAATACGGCGGAGCATAAATAGATGACGATCCTTCACAATTATTAAGAAATTTCTTCAATTTTACACTACTTGTTGCTGTTGCTAACGATCCTCTGAGGATGAACAATCGGCATTTAATTCAATGCACTGTGGGCCAGAGAAAGTGAAACATAGATTTTAGAAATTTCCTTGTACACTAGAGTTTGAACGCAATTTTTGTACTCCTATGTGAATTTATTTTGAAAAGTCAGTTACAGAAGAAGTCTCATGTCTCTTAATGAACGATCTCAAACACGGCTATAATAAGTTATAATACTATTTACTGTGATAATTGCATACTCCCAAGTAAAATGTGTTGTATTACAACCATAATGTTCAATTACCACACATTTAGTGCATTTCTTTTCGATTGTTTTTCAAGTGATACTGAACATTGAATTTTTAATACTTTTGTCACTTTTAAAGGTTCAAGTGATCACAATAAATATTTATAAATCGTTATATCTGAGAGGAATTATAATTCAAGGAGAAAATTTGATTTAATTTTAAAGGGCCTAAAACATGCTTAAAACTATAAATGTGTATATTTTACAAAGAAAACATCTAGAAAAAAGATTCCCACCAGACATTAACACATCACAGCTCCTTTTGACGGCATGTTCTGGGCTGTCAGTGGAAAGCCGGCGTGGAATGACACGGTTAGGTTGTAATATAATTTCGTGTGGCTATTTCATTTTTTTTTTCTATTGGCTTTACGTCGCACCGACACAGATAAGTCTTATGGCGACGATGGGATAGGAAAGGCCTAGGAGTTGGAAGGAAGCTGCCGTGGCCTTAATTAAGGTACAGCCCCAGTACTTGCCTGGTGTGAAAATGGGAAACCACGGAAAACCATCTTCAGGTCTGCCGACAGTCGGATTCGAACCCACTGCCTCTCAGATGCAAGCTCACAGCCGCGCGCCTCTAACCGCACGGCCAACTCGCCCAGTGTCGCTATTTCTAGCCGAGTGCAGCCCTTGTAAGGCAGACCCTCCGATGAGGGTGGGCGGCATCTGCATGTGTAGGTAACTGCGTGTTATTGTGGTGGAGGATAGTGTTATCTGTGAATTGCAGGGATGTTGGGGACAGCACAAACACCCAGCCCCCCGGGCCATTGGAATTAACCAATGAAGCTTAAAATCCCCGACCCGGGACCCTCTGAACCGAAGGCCAGTACGCTGACCATTCAGCCAACGAGTCAGATACACGGTTACATGAATAAGCTTGAGTGGGGTTTTTAAAAGGAAGGAAAGCTAAAAAAGAGACTAATTTAGAATTCAATAGGTCAAATTGGGGCAACTATTCGCTTATATGAAAAGTAAATAAGTAATTAAGTAAGTACTTCGTCGTTATTCGTAGTAAAGTTAGGGCTCAAGGCTCTCTCTTACACTTGATCACAATATTAAAATTATACAATTAAGTAACTGAAAAATAGTAAAAATGACAACAAACCATGAAAAAATAAATGAAATGTCGTATGGCTTTTAGTGCCGGGATACCCCAGGACGGGTTCGGCTCGCCAGGTGCAGGTCTTTCTATTTGACTAACGTAGGTGACCTGCGCGTCGAGATGAGGATGAAATGATGATGAAGACAACACATACACCCAGCCCCCGTGCCGTAGGAATTAACGAAGTAAGGTTAAAATCCCCGACCCAACAGGGAATCGAACCCGGAACCCTCTGAACCGAAATCCAGTACGCTGACCGTTCAGCCAACGAGTCGGACGAAAAATAAATGATGTAGTAGTACTGATAGCAAACATGGAGATAGTAATAATAGAAATAATTCTTCCTTTTTTACAGGTTGCTTTACTTCGCACCGACACACATACTGTAGGCCTTATAACGACGATGTGATAGGAAAGACTAGGAGTAGGAAGGAAGTGTCGAGGCCTTAATTAATATACAACCCCAGGATTTTCCTGGTGTGAAAATGGGAAACCATTGAACACCACCTTCAGGGGTGCCGACAGTGGGGTTTGACCCCACTATCTTCCGAATGCAAGCTCACAGCAGGGCGACCTTAACCGTACGGCCAACTGCTCGGTAAATAAATGCTTATAGAATGTACAACATAAAAGTATAAATGAACAACGATTATGAAACCAACAATAGTAATAATGAAAGAAGGAAATGCAGAAAAAATTCTAAAGCTGGCAAATATATTTCTAATTTTTAGGAAAATATTCTTATCCACACACTCATTCACACTTCACTCAGCAAATAAGTCAGCTGGAAGCATTCAGCATGTGATTTCGGCAATCCATCTCCAGCTTCTACGAGAATGCAAATCTGTAATGTTTGCAGGGGGATTTTAAAATGCATAGAAGCTACAATTAAGAAATAGAAAATTGAAACTTTGCACAATTATCAATATAAGAATCACTTATTCTGTGCTAAAATACAGTTATTCCAAAATTTATACATATTTATCGTAAGTTTTATAAATAATTATGAAAATAAGTACAAAAGTAACATTTTTGTTTTGGAAACAGGGAGACATGGTACAATATAAAAAAATGTCAAAAAAATCTATGAATATCTGAATAAATGCACTATTTTCACAAAAAACGAAATCAATGAAGGTTTCATAGCAGTAGCACTAATTGTTTCAGAAGAACTTGTACCGATTCCTAAAATGTCATCAGAAACTGAAAGCTTAGAGAACGTTACTTAAATTTCCTAAGTGCGTGCTCCTATTAAATCAGTAGCAAATATGAGGTCATTTTTAGAATTACTTCCTGTTGAACTATCAAGTTCAAATTTTACACATTTTAAAGTAAACGACTTTACTTCAGAAAAAATAATATTCGCAATTTTCCTATTTTTTGACCCGTGGTAGGGTATAACACCGCTTAAAGTTTGCCAATGGCGTGGTCCTATTAATGCAGGAACTAATATGAGGTAATTTTAAAAGAATACTTCCTTTGAGCTACAAGGTTGAAATTTTCACATAATTACAGGAAACGTCATCAATTTCAAAGAAAATAATATTCAAAGTATTGAATTCTTAACCCTGATCAATTACATCCCCCCTTAAATGTTAGATTTTTGTCCGAAATCTCCCTCTATATTATCTTCAGCCACCGGCCCCGCGGTGTAGAGATAGCGTGCCCCGGGTTCGATTCCTGGCCAGGTCAGGGATTTTTACCTGGATCTGAGGGCTGGTTCGAGGTCCACTTGACCTACGTATTACAATTGAAGAGCAGCCTTCTGACGGTGAGATGGTGGCCCCCGTCTAGGAAGCCAAGAATAACGGCCGAGAGGATTTGTCGTGCTGACGACACGACACCTCATAATATACAAGCCTTCGGGCTGAGCAGCGGTCGCTTGGTAGGCCAAGGCCCTTCACAGATATTGCACCATGGGGTTTGGGTTTTATTATCTTCAGTCAGCGCCGAATATGACGCACTCGTTACTCGATTAGCTTACGCCTTTTCAGCGACCTCCACGCTCTCTATGGCATTATTTTGATGATTAAAGTGTTGAGTAATCTAAGCAGTCTTCTGGGTGGCACTCATGAGTGTATTTGTGGTACTGGTACCGGTACTGATGTCACAATTAGGAACCAATGCAGACCTTTTCAGATAACTCTTGAAGTACTGTATTTTACATTATACACTGACTGACAGAGCAAATGCAACACCAAGAAGGAGTGGTTCGAAAGGGATGAAAGTTGGGGAAAAAACAGAGACGGCACGGACGAATAATTGATGTTTATTTCAAACCGATATGCAGGTTACACAATGCGCACGGCATCGACTCAGTAGGATGTAGGACCACCGCGAGCGGCGATGCACGCAGAAACACGTCGAGGTACAGAGTCAATAAGAGTGCGGATGGTGTCCTGAGGGATGGTCTCCATTCTCTGTCAACCATTTGCCACAGTTGGTCGTCCGTACGAGGCTGGGGCAGAGTTTGCAAACGGCGTCCAATGAGATCCCACACGTGTTCGATTGGTGAGAGATCCGGAGAGTACGCTGGCCACGGAAGCATCTGTACACCTCGTAGAGCCTGTTGGGAGATGCGAGCAGTGTGTGGGCGGGCATTATCCTGCTGAAACAGAGCATTGGGCAGCCCCTGAAGGTACGGGAGTGCCACCGGCCGCAGCACATGCTGCACGTAGCGGTGGGCATTTATCGTGCCTTGAATACACACTAGAGGTGACGTGGAATCATACGCAATAGCGCCCCAAGCCATGATGCCGCGTTGTCTAGCGGTAGGGCGCTCCACAGTTACTGCCGGTTTCGACCTTTCTCCACGCCGACGCCACACTCGTCTGCGGTGACTATCACTCACAGAACAGAAGCGTGACTCATCGGAGAACACGACGTTCCGCCATTCCCTCATCCAAGTCGCTCTAGCCCGGCACCATGCCAGGCGTGCACGTCTATGCTGTGGAGTCAATGGTAGTCTTCTGAGCGGACGCCGGGAGTGCAGGCCTCCTTCAACCAATCGACGGGAAATTGTTCTGGTCGATATTGGAACAGCCAGGGTGTCTTGCACATGCTGAAGAATGGCGGTTGACGTGGCGTGCGGGGCTGCCACCGCTTGGCGGCGGATGCGCCGATCCTCGCGTGCTGACGTCACTCGGGCTGCGCCTGGACCCCTCGCACGTGCCACATGTCCCTGCGCCAACCATCTTCGCCACAGGCGCTGCACCGTGGACACATCCCTATGGGTATCGGCTGCGATTTGACGAAGCGACCAACCTGCCCTTCTCAGCCCGATCACCATACCCCTCGTAAAGTCGTCTGTCTGCTGGAAATGCCTCCGTTGACGACGGCCTGGCATTCTTAGCTATACACGTGTCCTGTGGCACACGACAACACGTTCTACAATGACTGTCGGCTGAGAAATCACGGTACGAAGTGGGCCATTCGCCAACGCTGTGTCCCATTTATCGTTCGCTACGTGCGCAGCACAGCGGCGCATTTCACATCATGAGCATACCTCAGTGACGTCAGTCTACCCTGCAATTGGCATAAAGTTCTGACCACTCCTTCTTGGTGTTGCATTTGCTCTGTCAGTCAGTGTATAATCCTCGATGGAAGGCACTAGAGGCTTTGAGAACCACAAGACTGTCCTCAAAGAAAGCTACCATCATAAAGTCCTAAGGTGCAAAATTTAGAATAAATCTCAATACAATGTATTCCTTTTTATGGTCATTCACATTACTACATCTCATCAACAAGACATTGCCTTTAAAGCTCTCCAGTCATAGCCATTCCAGCATTAATTCGTTCGAAGATGTTCTTCAAATTTACATTTATTTGTTTGTATCCAGTTCCTTTGTTTACGGCGCATCGTCGTATTTTTCTTTTCTTTTTCCTTGTACAGTTACATTGCGTGTACGAAACAAGGCTCAGGTCGATGTGTTTAAGACAATGTTTTATGGGTCTGGTTCAGCTCTTCTAATGAGGACGCCAGTACGTGCTCGATCCTTCCGGGTTCCCACTCCTTATATCTGCAACATTTAACAGATCTTCAGTTCGATAGACAAGGATGTTCCATAGCCGCAGAAATATTGTTTTTTGCAAGGTACTCGATAATAAATTAGCGCTAATTCTTTAAGTTTTAGTTACTTGAGAAAACATGACTCCTAGCTCTCTCATTAATTTGCTATGCAATGGCCTCCGGCCGAATTTATTCTTGCGTCCTGCAGACCACGGGAGAGAGTGATTTATGTTGTGCTTAGGATATTGACTGAAAACGTGTGCCTACAGAGTTGTTGTTTATGTTGAAGTTGCATATAGAGAACTTCGCTTCTTCTGTGGATCAGAGAAATGTAGATCTTCATATCGGAAGATCATGTGTTCAAATACGGCAGAGCTAGAGGGATTTTTGAAAGTCTGAAGAAAGTTCCTTCAGCACTGCGTGTCGTTCCATGTCGGTGTGTAGATGATCTCAATTTATTTCTTACTATTTGCTTTACGTTGCGCCGACACAGACAGGTCTTATGGCGACAACGGGATCGGAAAGGTGTAGCAGTAGGAAGGAAGCAACCAAGGTCTTAATATTAAGGTCCAGCCCCAGGATTTGCCTCGTGTAAAAATGTAATTTTTGAGGCTAGATTTCAAAATCGTGGAAAGAATTGGCCATAACCTAAATCTTAGGCACCAACCTAGAATTCACTTGGAGTTTCGAGTGGGAATTCGAGAATATCTACGTCTACATTCGTCAATATTGGGGTTTTAAATTACAAATTAATATTGTTGATTTTACGTCTAACTAACTACTTTTACAGTTTTCGGAGAAGCCGAGGTGCCAGAATTTAGTCCCATAGGAGTTCTTTTACGTGTGAGTAAATCTACCAACATGAAGCTGACGTATTTGAGCACCTTCAAATACCATCGAACTGAGCCAGGATCGAACCTTCCAAGTTGGGGTCACAAGGCCAGCGCCTCAACCGTCTGAGCCACTCAGTCTAGCTGTGTTTTAAAATACTATCTCTCATGTTATTCCAGAATGAGTGCGCGCTGTTCGAGTCTCGCTTATAATTCCTAAATGTATAACAGAATTGGTAACTGAACCCGGGCCAATCGAGCTGTGATAAATGCCGAGCCGGGCCATTGCCAAAATTGGCCATGACATGTGGTGGACAGCGCTAGTGGCTCGGACGTGTGACCATCTCGCAGCCCTGGGCAAGTACGAATTGCCTTCCACCTATCTGTGTCTGACATTTGTTTACCACCTATCTTGTCCTTTGTTAAGTGTATTGCGACATTCGTCATTTCTTTCTTTCTTAATCTGCTTATCCTCCAGGGTTGGCTTTTCCCTCTGACTCAGCAAGGGATCCCACCTCTACCGCCTCAAGGGCAGTGTCCTGGAGCGTGAGACATTGGGTCGGGGAATACAACTGGGAAGATGACCAGTACCTCGCCCAGGCGGCCTCACCTGCTATGCTGAACAGGGCCTTGGGGGGGGGGGGTGAGATGATTGGAAGGGATAGACAAGGAAGAGGGAAGTAAGCGGCCGTGGCCTTAAGTTAGGACAATCCCGGCATTAGAAAACCACTTCCATGATGGCTGAAGTGGGAATTGAACCCATCTCTATTCAGTTGACCTCCCGAGGCTGAGTGGACCCCGTTCCAGCCCTCGTACCATTTTTCAAATTTCGTGGCAGAGCCGGGAATCGAACCCGGGCCTCCGGGGGTGGCAGCTAATCACACTAACTACTACACCACAGAGGCGGATGACATTCGTTATTTATCTTAGAAAATGTATCGCTCAAGAAAGCCCGCAACTACCCAGTAAAAGTAAACCTTGAAGTAAGCATCAAATTACAATCACCGGAGTCACCAAAGTCTCAAAATGCTGCTGAACATTCAGAGGAGCTTGAAAACACGTCTATGATTATGCATTCCACACAACTTGTCTGAGATAACTTTCACTGGAGTGCTGCGTTTTCTATAAATATGTACTTTTTCGTTTTCATGGCCTTTACATAAATACTTTCATTATCACTGTGTCTGATAACCTGCTTCTCCTGTAACCAGCGGCCACACATCCTTGAAGTAAATTTGACGTTCTTTTCAGTCTACGTTATTTCCATGGGAATTAATGAGAAACGAATTCGGGATAGAAATAAATTATCCTGTTTATGTTCTGTGCGTTTGCTGTCACCTGTTCAGTATTATAATCGGTTATTGTATAAGTCATTATTAATCTAATAGAGAAGCAGACAAGTTTAAACCTACTCGACTGCGTAGTAAGTGGCTTAATACAGTAAACATACATGACATTTGTTCTCGGATTGCTGGTTTTTCCATGCACTACTGAATATCATTCAAGATACAGGTTTCTTCTTGTAAATAATCAGAGTTGACAGCCCGTCCTTAGAATGACAAGTGATTTGCTTATTAGAAGTATCTTTGGAGTTAACCAAGACAATTGGTTTTAAACAAGGACGAGTCCAACAGGTGAAGCTCCTTCGAACCAAAAACACAATTCCTATTAGTATTCTAGACAACTACAACATCTTCAGCTAGACAGCCGTGGTTCGAAATGTTATGTCATTTGAATTTCTGAAATGTTCATTGAAGGGATTCTTACACAAGCTAATGGGGTGACCTGGTGCGGACTTCATCAACAACATCTTTGCTAGACATCTAGCAAGTTGGCCGTGCGGTTAAGTTCGCGCGGCTGTGAGCTTATATTCGGGAGATAGTGGACACGGCCGCTTTCTTCCTACTCCTAGCCCTTTTCTATTCCATCGCCGCCGTAAGACCTATCTCCGTCGGTGCGATGTAAAGCAAATCGTAACGGTATTCTACAATGTCACTGCCGTCATATAGAAAAGCCATTGTATTCGGATCAGTTCATTTTTACCTTATTTAAGAGATAATCCCGCTGTACTAATTCTTTTTTATGAGAAAGTTCTTCTGTTTATCGGTCTTCTTTAACGTTTTTAACATAAAAATAGAATTCCGCAATCTGATTGGACAGATGTTATTGCAACGTATAGAAACTCCAAAATTATATAAATAATTATAATTTCGTGTGGCTATTTCTAGCCGAGTGCAGCCCTTGTAAGGCAGACCCTCCGATGAGGGTGGGCAGCATCTGCCATGTGTAGGTAACTGCGAGTTATTGTGGTGGAGGATAGTGTTATGTGTGGTGTGTGAGTTGCAGGGATGTTGGGGACAGCACAAACACCCAGCCACCGGACCACTGGAATTAACCAATGAAGGTTAAAATCCCCGACCCGGCCGGGAATCGAACCCGGGACCCTCTGAATCGAAGGCCAGTACGCTGACCATTCAGCCAACGAGTCGGACAATTATATAAAAGAAATGGCATACTAGTCAAGATAGAGATTCAAGTCGTTTCCTTTTGCCTTCTTCATTGACCCAGAGAGTGCAGTTGACGTAACGAGTAACAAATTTGTGGGTACTGGCCATATTCTTAATATCACTGTGTAACTCTCAGCAGCTTTTGTACAGTCACAACTAGAAATAAGTCCGGTCCCGTGGCTGACTGGTCAGTGCCTAGGTCTTCGATCCCTCGAGAGACTTGGGGCTGATTTCTGGACGGGCTGCAGTGTTTTAATCGTGGCTCGGGAACTGCTTGTTTGTACTTTCGTCAACATTCCTGCAAATCACATACCACACACAACATTACACTAAGACACAGCTTACTGAGCCATAAATGAGATGGAAACGTCAGGAAAAGTTATTATGCTCTAGTTTGTGGCAAGAGTTATATGCAACAATACTGAAGACAAACGGCATACTAAAATGATTCAGTGTGTTCAATGGGAAACGAATATACATCATACTGACTGTTTTTTAAATTTATTAAGAGGATCATTATTACAATGACGACTAATCTGAACAATATCGTATTTTGTTCATTAAAAGCATTTATTAATTTAATAGACAGGGATTTGTACGTAGATGAAAGAAACAGAGCGAAACAAATAGTTGTTGAATCCAAAAAGAAGTCATGGGAAGATTTTGGTAATAACCTGGAAAGGCTAGGTCAAGCAGCAGGGAAACCTTTCTGGACAGTAATAAAGAATCTTAGGAAGGGAGGAAAAAAGGAAATGAACAGTGTTTTGAGTAATTCAGGTGAACTCATAATAGATCCCAGGGAATCACTGGAGAGGTGGAGGGAATATTTTGAACATCTTCTGAATGTAAAAGGAAATCATCATGGTGGTGTTGCAAACAGCCAAGCTCATGGGGAGGAGGAAAATGATGTTGGTGAAATTATGCTTGAGGAAGTGGAAAGTATAGTAAATAAACTCCATTGTCATAAGGCAGCAGGAATAGATGAAATTAGACCTGAAATGGTAAAGTATAGTGGGAAGGCAGGGATGGAATGGCTTCATAGAGTAGTAAAATTAGCGTGCAGTGTTGGTAAGGTACCTTCAGATTGGACAAAAGCACTAATTGCACCTATCTATAAGCAAGGGAATAGGAAGGATTGCAACAACTATCGAGGTATCTCATTGATTAGTGTACCAGGCAAAGTATTCACTGGCATCTTGGAAGGGAGGGTGCGATCAATCGTTGAGAGGAAGTTGGATGAAAACAAGTGTGGTTTCAGACCACAGAGAGGCTGTCAGGATCAGATTTTCAGTATGCGCCAGGTAATTGAAGAATGCTACGAGAGGAATAGGCAGTTGTGTTTATGTTTCGTAGATCTAGAGAAAGCATATGACAGGGTACCGAGGGAAAAAATGTTTGCCATACTGGGGGACTATGGAATTAAATGTAGATTATTAAAATCAATCAAAGGCATTTATGTTGACAATTGGGCTTCAGTGAGAATTGATGGTAGAATGAGTTCTTGGTTCAGGGTACTTACAGGAGTTAGACAAGGCTGTAATCTTTCACCTTTGCTGTTCATAGTTTACATGGATCATCTGCTGAAAGGTATAAAATGGCAGGGAGGGATTCAGTTAGGTGGAAATGTAGTAAGCAGTTTGGCCTATGCTGACGACTTGGTCTTAATGGCAGACTGTGCCGAAAGCCTGCAGTCTAATATCTTGGAACTTGAAAATAGGTGCAATGAGTATGGTATGAAAATTAGCCTCTCGAAGACTAAATTGATGTCAGTAGGTAAGAAATACAACAGAATTGAATGTCGGATTGGTGATACAAAGCTAGAACAGGTCGATAATTTCAAGTATTTAGGTTGTGTGTTCTCCCAGGATGGTAATATAGTAAGTGAGATTGAATCAAGGTGTAGTAAAGCTAATGCAGTAAGCTCGCAGTTGCGATCAACAGTATTCTGTAAGAAGGAAGTCAGCTCCCAGACGAAACTATCTTTACATCGGTCTGTTTTCAGACCAACTTTGCTTTACGGGAGCGAAAGCTGGGTGGACTCAGGATATCTTATTCATAAGTTAGAAGTAACAGACATGAAAGTAGCGAGAACGATTGCTGGTACAAACAGGTGGGAACAATGGCAGGAGGGTACTCGGAATGAGGAGATAAAGGCTAATTTAGGAATGAACTCGATGGATGAAGCTGTACGCACAAACGGGCTTCCGTGGTGGGGTCATGTGAGGCGAATTGAGGAGGATAGGTTACCTAGGAGAATAATGGACTCTGTTATGGAGGGTAAGAGAAGTAGAGGGAGACCAAGACGACGATGGTTAGACTCGGTTTCTAACGATTTAAAGATAAGAGGTATAGAACTAAATGAGGCCACAACACTAGTTACAAATCGAGGATTGTGGCGACGTTTAGTAAATTTTCAGAGGCTTGCAGACTGAACGCTGAAAGGCATAACAGTCTATAATGATAATGTTTGTATGTATGTATTATTTTAATATTCGAACCACACTGTCGGCAGACCTGAAAATTATTTTCCGTGGTTTCACATTTTCACACCAGGCAAATGCTGGGGCTGTACCTTAATAAAGGCTACGGTCGCCTCTCTCCCGATCCTCGCCGTTTCCTATCCCATCGTTGGAATTGAAACCTATCTCCGTCGGTGACGTAAAGAAAGTTGTTTTAAAAACCTTTTTAATATACCACCCATTTATTCAATTTTATGAAACCCAAACAATATAAAATGTCTCCTTAAGGTCGATATTGATATTCATCCTGTCTGTATGTTAGCCATGGAATTAGATAAGGAAAACTACTTGCAATTTTAATGAGTCTGACCGTCTCATACGGACGAAAACTGGCTTAAATATTTTAAAAGAGTGTTTTCTAAGTGTGTTCTTTCTTTATTTGTTTCGCTCTTTCTGCCTTTCTGTATGCATTTTACCTTTCTGTCCAATTTTCTTCCTCTTTGTGCTGTAACATTTTAATCATTGTACACTGATGATAGCCGAATGTCCTAAGGACGAAGGCTACGGGCCGTTATACAAATATGAATTTTAATGCTCCCTGAAATAACACATTTACCACTAATTAATTGGTAATGCCCCCGTGATCGGTATTGGTAGAAAGAAATGAACTCCGCAAATCATGAATGAAGACTCTGGCACGGATATTAACTTTCGAGGTGGAAGGACCGTACTTTAGTATCATACTTCTAGCGAGTAACGTGTATGTTGTCTGTGGCTGAATCGGTAATGTGCCGGTTGCCTGTGGTATCGATAGTGTAGTGGTTGGAATCCAATCGTATTCAATATTTGTTTGTTTGAAGAGCCTCTGTGGCTCAGACGGCAGCGCGTCGACCTCTCACCGCTGGATACCGTGGTTCAAATCCCTGTCACTCCATCTGAGATTTGTGCTGGACAAAGCGGAGGAGGGACAGGTTTTTCTCCGGGTACTCCGGTTTTCCCTGTCATCTTTCATTCCAGCAACACTCTCCATTATCATTTCATAGCATTTATCAGTCATTAATGAAATCACCTTGGGAGTGGCGACCCCATTGTGATAACAGCCTATATATGTTTCATTCATTACACTCCTGACCCGGTCAATGACTGGAAAACAGGTTGTAGATTTTCATTTTCATTTGTTTGTTTGAACGACAGATCGTGCCCCATCGTAACGGGGACACGCCTACCAGGTCACATTACAACACTCATTCATTCGCTCACGATGTACTCCAGGGACAAGTACGTTGATATGTTATTAGTTTATGGAGAAACAAGACATAACGCATTCGAGTCGCAACGTGTGTGTCACAAACGGCTTCCTAACAATAATGGCGTGTGGCTTTTAGTGCCGGGATGTGTCCGAGGACTTCGACTCGCCAGGTGCAGGTCTTTTAATTTGACTCCCGTAGGTTACCTGCGCTTCATAATGAGGATGAAATAATGATGAAGACTGCGCATATACCCAGTACCCGTGCCAGGGGAATTGACCAATTATGGTTAAAATTGCAGAACCCCGGCCCGGGAATCGAACCCGGGACCCTGTGACGACAGGCCTGCACGTTAAACATTTAGCCATGAAGCCGGACGTTTCCTAACAGAAGGCTACCGACTACCAACGACGAATCCGGTCAACTTGGACGCTTGGAAAAGTACCTCCTGTTAAGGTGCGTACACACTTGTGAGCATCTTGAGAGCCGAGCGGCTCGCAAGCACTGCTTGAGCCATTGCTCGCCATTTGGAAGCAGGATCAGTCTGTGAATTACATGCAAAGATGTCTTCTGAGCATGAAACTCTGCTTGCTGTGATGGTTGCAAGTGGCGCAGCTATGATTATAGCCTATTTAAATAAGAAGAAACCTAGTCGGTATTGGCGCACTGAGCTGTACAAAAAGCGGACTGGATCCGAATTAATGTTGGACATGAAGTTCCAGAGCGTTAGTGGTCAATATAGAAATTTCACCAGGATGTCACCTACTGATTTTGATAATTTACTGAACAGAATAGGTCACAAAATTTCAAGACAGGAAACATACCTTCGCTCCCCGATTTCTGCTCAAAACAGGTTCGTACTTATTTTCCTTAACTTTCTAACAAAAATTTTAATTAATGTTTTAGCTCATATAATTTTGAACCACGTTCACGTTTTTGTAATAGTACCTATTTATAGTTATCTTTTTTGATTTTTTCATTAAGGGATTTGTTCGATTCCTGAATTACATGTGTACTTAACATTTCAGGTTAGCAGTAACTTTACGCTTCCTTGCCACAGGAGATTCGTACACTAGCCTTCAGTACCTGTTTAGAATATCAAAGCAAGCCATCGGGAGAATAATTCCGGAGGTCTGTGCAGCACTTGTTGAGGAACTAGCAGAATATGTCAAGGTACGACAAATGAATTAGCTTGATTTGTTTCTGTGTTACATTATTTATTAGAATTGAATTTATAACGTACGAACTATATTGTTAAAATCATTCCAGTCAACATGAAATCAAACTGCACGAAAGTCAAAATGTAACTCCATTTAAACATAGTCATCAAAGTCATCTGAAGACATTGACAAGCTGGATTGTTGAGAGGGTGAAGGTACAGGATGTGTTTTTAGTACTGGATGGAGTTATCATATGAGGGCTCAGAGTAGGTTGGTGCATGAAGTGAAGGGGTAATTGCAAAAAATTCTTGTTGTGTCTGTGTTTGGTGGATGGTAGTCAGTTGCGTCAACTGAGGCTGAGAAGAGTATGCAGGGGCTGACTGATGGGACATTCCTGTAGCTGGACGTCCACCATATGATGAACTTGGCTGTTGGTAGCCCTGAAAAGCATTTTCAGGTGTCCACTCATAGAAGCCTCTATCTGCCTTCATCAAAATATCAAATACGGCCTGTTGAACACCTCTCTTTGTTTCAGGGGAATAGCATTTTACCTTCGCAGTCACGTACTTAAAAAAGGAAGTTACCTCGTCGTCCTCACAGGGGAGTGCATTCAATTTTGTGGAAGCTGCTTGCAGTACTTGGAAAGCATTGGCCATCATTTCAATACCCTGATTTCGCTCTTTTGTTTTCGCTCGCTTACGTGGTGTAGGGTTGGCAAAAACTTCTTACTTTTGAACTACTGACTGGTTTTCCTCTTCACTTACTTCTGTTGGTACTTGCGTTTCCTCATTATCAACATCCACCGTCTCCTAAAAGATACACGAATACATGTTACTGAATAGTATTTTTTTACTTTTCTAACACTATGTGCCCGATGGTTATATTGTACTACTGCGCGTCGTGAGCCCGAGTGCCGCTGTTAGTAAGACTATTACCACGAACTTTCAAATGCTCGAATGCTATTCACGTTAACGAATTAGTTGTTACCTTAATGCGTTAAAGATTTCCTTTAGTACCAATACATAGTACTACTGTTCGATATCCCCCTGTGGGTGCGGGTATCCCCTGCCTGCCGTAAGAGGCGACTGAAAGGGGCCACAGGGGCTCTTAACATTGGAGTGTGGGTTGACGAGCACGGAGCCTCTACCTGAGTCTTGACACTGCTTACACGTATGCCAGGATCGTCACTTTCATCTACCCTATCAGACCTCACTTGGTCAACTCTTGTTCTTTTCCGACCTCGAAAGTATTACCTATGGAGGCATTTCCACGCCCTTCGTGGCCCTCGTCTTTCTTTGGCCGATACCTTCATTTTTCGAAGTGTCGGATCCCTTCCATTTTTTCTCTCTGATTAGTGTTATAGAGGACGGTTGCCTAGTTGTATACTTCCTCCTAAAACAATAATCACCACCACTTACCGTTCGATAGTGATTGGTGATGCTGCCTAAGGACAATTTTTCGTAGCCATATGTGCTCAGCTAGATCTTCCCCAATTGCTTCGGTCAGCCCACTTCGGTCAGATAAGCTCAGATTTATGTGCGCGTGTTCTAAGTATAGATTGTATGACTTCACAGATTTAGAATGAAACTGCAGTGAGTCAACCATCTCTCAAGTAGTCAATTAATATTGAATACTGAGATATGGATCCCGGACCTAGTACAAGCAAAGGAAATCCTACGCATGCATACAGCCCACTGATAAGTGAACAGATTTTTACTGAACTTGTAAACGATTCGGATTCTGATCTGTACAAAAGTGATTGTGAAGAATAAAATGAAGTGTTTGATTCCCCACACGGCGATGAGTCATCAGATTCATCACCCGCCTCCATGGCTAAATGGTTAGCGTGCTTGCCTTTGGTCCAGGGGGTCCCGGGACAGATTCCCGGCCGGGTCGGGGATTTTAACCTTGATTGGTTAATTTTGATGGCTCGTGGGCTGGGTGTGTGCCTTCCACACCAGTAGAATTGTGAACAGGCCTGTTCTTTTTCTGGCACACCAGTACATAATGCTAATAACCTTGGTATTTCTGCAAAATCCTCAACTCTAACTTTAGTTTATTTTTGGACAATAATATATTGAATGTTATCAGGGTAGGGAGAAACAGATAGGTCTATGCCCTATATCAAATGAATCTAAAGAAGCAAAAAGGCCTTTAAAACTGAAAACTCGTGACAGTGAATGAACTAAAGTTCTTTTTGTGGTAGTGGTTCAATTGTGTTTGATTCGTAAACCTTTTCTCCGGAACTACTGAACCACAACATCAATTGTAAAAACTGAATACGCCAAGTCCATTGGAACGCAATTTTCTTCCTGAGGATTTAAGGGTAGAGACGCCATTTTAAACCATTCGGGATCATAGTGTTAATTCTCTTATTTTTTTGAACATGTTTCTATTTAACTATTCTTTTAAATCTATTTCTTTTTCAGCTTCCCAAGATTCCCACGGATTGGAAGAAAATAAGCTCAACATTTGACACTGTTTGGAATATCCCTCACTGTGTTGGAGCCCTCGATGGAAAACATGTTGTATTGCAATCGCCAATAAATTCTGGCAGTGATTTCTTTAATTATAAATCATACTTCAGTATTGTACTACTAGCACTAGTAGATGGAAATTATAACTTCATGTTTGCGGACGTAGGATGCCAAGGCAGAATTTCGGATGGCGGAGTTGTTAGAAACAGTAAACTGTATAAAATGTTAACCGAAAACACGTTGGGACTGCCATTACCCGAAGAACTTCCGGGTCGTCAAATGAAGTTGCCGTACTTTTTCGTAGGTGATAGTGCATTTGCACTCAGCGAAAACGTTATGAAACCATACCCGGGAGATCATGCCCCTGGAACTTCCAAGAGAATCTTCAACTATCGATTGAGCAGAGCTCGACGAGTAGTGGAAAATACCTTTGGTATATCAAGTTCAGTATTTGGAGTTTTAAGAAAACCAATGCTTTTGGAGCCCCCCAAAGCCGAAATCGTTGTTATGTCTGTAGTAGTTTTGCATAATTACCTGAGGATTCATTCCCCTAACTTATACACACCAGTGGTGGTGGTGGTGATTTTTGTTTTAACCCGGTTCACTAGACCATGAAGCGAACGGAGAAATAATTGAAGGAACATGGAGACACAATGAAGAGATGACTTCCATGAGACGGCTACGACATGTTCCTAGGAGATCTTCTGCTTACGTAAACAAAATTAGAGATGAAATAGCTGACTACTGCATGAAAGAAGGAGCTCTGCCATGGCAAAATACGTACGCTTAAACGAGATAAAGAAAAGGAAAAATACTCACTGTGTTTAGCGTCTGTCTTGGTTTATATCTTTCATTGAGGATCCCCAAAGATTCATACGCAAACTATCGGCTTTTGTAAATTTCCGTAGCTCCTTTAAAAGAAAACATTGTACAAAATATGATTGAATACGGCATTGTATGGGTACTACCTATTGAATTGCAACCTGTGTTCACTTTTGATATTTATTGATTATTATATCATTACTTGTTTACTACAGTTGTTATTTTAAACAGATAATAAATGAATACATCATGTACAAAAAGGAAGTTCAAGCTTCGTTTTATTGAAACACGAGAACTTACCTTTTCCAGTAGTGCGACTGCTTTTCTCTTTGCTCCTTTCCCTCCGGAGTGATGCCAACAAAGAAATAATTTTCTTTTTACATTCATCCGCGGGTCGTCCAATTGTTGTGCCAATATCCCGCCATGCATCCTCTTTCACATTCTTTTTAAAGTGATCGCCATTTTTCGGGTTCCATAAAACAGAATGTGTCCGATAGGTGTCTATTAGCGTAAGCACATCTTCATCCGACCAGGCCGCCATGCTCGCGGGATGCTCACTGTAGCCGTACACACTTGCGAGCACGTTCCTTGGCCGTCCACACTGAGCGCGAGCATCCCTTTGTGCTCGCCTAGAAAACCGACTCCAGTCGGCTCGCAGCGAGCGGCTCAAAACATGCTCGCTTTACGCTCGTTACCCCGTACACACTTGCGAGCATCGTAGTGTGAGCGGCTCGCGAGCCGCTCGGCTCGCAAGATGCTCGCAAGTGTGTACGCGCCTTAATGTACGGTCCAAATGAAGAGGCTGCTTTTTTGGACACTGTCTAATCCTCATGATAGTACACGGATACTTGCACGACAGACCAACATCAGCCAGTCGTTTGTTACGTGAATATTTTATATCAAAACATTTTTCTTTATTTTTTTAGTTTATAGCCTTCGTCCTTAGGGCATTTGGCTATCAACAGTGTATACAGCAAAAAGAGGAAGCCAATTGGATGGCAAGGTAAAATACATACAGAAAGGCAGAAAGAGCGAAAGAGCGAAAGAAAGGAAAAACACACTTAGAGTGGGCCGATAACCTAGATAAACAGTTCAAAACATTTAGGGGAACATGTTTTTGAACGTATGCCACAAAACAATACCTCACACCCAGGTATAGTACCAACTAAACCTTTATTCTTTACCGTTGAAGCGTACAAAAAAGAACATCGATGGATTCGCGTTCATTTTCAGAACACAAACGGAAATGTCCACATAGGGGCGAAAACAAAGTGATAACGGTCCTCCAGGGTGGATTTCTATCACAGTTGGAGAGCTTCAGTATGGTGTATGTCCTCCATGAGCATTTATCACAGGTTGGCACCTACGTGGCATGCTCCGTATAAGTTGACGGTGGTCACGTTGCGGTATCAGGTCCCATTCTTCAATGAGAGTCTGTTAGAGGTCTTGGAGAGTCTGTGGTGGAACAGGACGCCCACGAACACTTCTGTCAAGCCTATCCCACACATGCTCGATGGGATTAAGGTCAGGACTCATTCCTGGCCATTCCATCTCTTGAATGTCCAGTTCTCGCAAGACAGCTCTTGTGATGCGCGCTATATGAGTCCTGGCATTGTCGTGGATGAGTACGAACTGAGGGCCAACACCGCATGCAGCAACCAACACTTGCTGTAGCAGTATCTGCTCGATGTACCCCGCAACGGTAAGATTACCACGGACGACGATAAGATCCGTACGGCCGTCAATACTGCTGCCACCCACACCATCACAGAACCTTGTCCGAATCGGTCACCTTCCTGACATTTGGCATGTACTGTTCACCACGGCACCTCCATACACGTTGACGTCCATCACGATGTGTAACGGGAAATCTGGACTCGTCTGTGAACAACACAGGTCTCCATTGGCGAAGTTGCCAGTTGGCGTGGGTACGGGCAAACAGAAGGCGAGCTGCGCGATGTTGCTGCGTTAAACGAGGCACTCGAGCAGGACGTCTGGGTCGTAAGGACTCTTCTCTTAACCTGCTCCTTACTGTCTAGTCACAACCGTGACTCCAGTGATCCTCATGAGGTCTTGTTGCAGTTCTCTGGCAGTTGCTGAACGACGCCGCAACGCACAGATGATCAGATATCGGTCATCCTGTTTGGTTGTCATGCGTCCACGACCTTGTCCAGCCCTCCTTGTGAAATAGCCTGTCTCAATATAACGATTCCACAATTGGTGAATAACTAACGGAGATACATTGAGATCTACAGCAACACGACGAAACGTCCATCCTTCCCGAATCAAAGTGATGGCCCTTGCGACTTGAAATTTGTTAAGATGTCTTATGGGATGTGTTGGTTTACGCACAACGTGCTCAAATGACCGCAGTAGCCTGTGTACCTCACAAAGACACACGGACGCACCGCTATTTTGTTTTGAGGGGTCTCCTGACTGTTTAATGCATGGCTACGCGTACAGGTGGAGTTTAACTTCGATTTGACATACCTTGAGTAGCTAATGTCTCAAGGTATGCTGTACGACCATCGCAACCCCATCTACCAAATTAACGTTCACATACCAGACGTTACAAAACATGTTCCCATAAATTATTGAACTGTGTATTAGGCGTCTTTAAACAACAAGCATCATCAACAAACACACTTAGAAATAACACTCTTGTTTTTAAAGTATTTAAGCCAGTTTTCGTCAAGTATTTTGCTATTGCACTGTACACACGTAGATCTCTGGTTGCCAGTTGTATTGAAAAGGGAACCTGGAGGTGCATGAGGGTGTCGAACAATTCTGTGGGATAGGATATACTTCTACAGCACTAGAAGATCAGTAGGGTCATATGTCCTGTGTTTCTTTCACTACACGGGCATTGTGCTGATATTTTTAACAGCCAAATTTTTATTGATAGTCTTTCTTATTGTTCTAATCCTTTCTTTGTTTTCCTTGTATTTTCTGTTTAAGAACGACACACACACACACACACACACACAGTCCGCGGGCCAGTGAAAATAAACAATTAAGGTTAAAATCTCCGACCCGGCCGGAAATTGAACCCAGGGCCCCTTGAACCAAAGGCCAGCACGCTAACCACTTAAGACATGGAGCCGGACGATTGGAGCTCCAGTACTATTGAGATAAGCAGGGCATGAAGCATGGATGAACCTCATCCGGATGATGGTGGTTACTTGGCCTCTGGCCCATGTGACGTCTTCATACAATGATTTGTGTGAGATAGCTCTCTGAATGGAGGTATAGTAATGACCCCTGTGTTCATTAGTCCCAGTCTATATTTCACCGTACCATCAACAGTTACATCAGCAGTTCCACGGACGTGATTTCGATGTTCGAGTAACATTTTGTCAGTGGGTATTACGCAGAGGGACCAATAATGAAGCATTTTTGTCAAGTGGTGGTGGTGGAGATTATTGTTTCTAGAGGAAGTTAAACTAAGCAACCACCAGGCGAGTTGGCCGTGCGCGTAGAGGCGCGCGGCTGTGAGCTTGCATCCGGGAAATAGTAGGTCCGAATCCCACTATCGGCAGCCCTGAAAATGGTTTTCCGTGGTTTCCCATTTTCACACAAGGCAAATGCTGGGGCTGTACCTTAATTAAGGCCACGACCGCTTCCTTCCAACTCGTAGGCTTTTCCTATCCCATCGTCGCTATAAGACCTATCTGTGTCGGTGCGACGTAAAGCCCCTAGCAAAAAAAAAAAACAACTAAGCAACCGTCTTCTATATAACAGTAAACACAGAGAAAAACAGAACTGTTCCGGCACTTCGAAAAATGAAGGTATCGGCCAAAGAAAGACAAGGGCCATGAAGGACGAGAAGATGAGAGACTCCCTAGCCTCAGAACCTAATAGCGCCGGGTCGGAAAAGAACGAGTGTTGACCAAGGATGGTCGGATAGGATAGATGAAAGTGACGATCCCGGCTCAAGTAAGTGGAAGCAATGCCAGGACTCAGTTAAGAGCTACACCCTGGGGACTCTTTTAGCCGCCTCTTACGACTGGCAGGAGATATGTTGGTGTAATTCTACCAAGCCCCACCCACAGGGGGAATATTGTCAAGAGTCCTGTTGTCAGATGACTCACGAATCCATAACAATGGCATTGTGAATCGGCACAATATTCACTATTGAAGTGCGGAGAATCCCCATTGGGTAAGACGGGACGCATTTCAAGTACAATGGGGAGTAAATGTCTGGTGTGGGGTCCAGGGGCGACTACCTAATCGGACCATGTTACTTCGACAGCCTGCTGACGGGAAAACACTTTCATTTTTTTTCTCATAACAAACTCCCTAGGCCGTTTGGTTAGGGGCGCACAGCTGTGAGCTTGCATTCGAAATATAGTGGGTTGAAACCCTACTGTCGGCAGTTCTGAATATGGCTTTCCGTGATTTCCCATTTTCACATCGGGCAAGGCTGTACCTTAAATTAGACCATAGCTGGTTCTTTCTCACTCCTAGCCCTTTCCGGTTGCATCGCCGCCATAAGACCTATCTGCGTCGATGCGACCTAAAGTCAATTTAAAAAATCTCCGACAGTTGCTGGAGTACGTACCACCGCTCATCCGATTACGAATATGGTTTCAACAGGACGGAGAATCCCCATCCACCTCACGAATCAGTAGTCGTCTGGAACCATCTTCATGCTTCATATCCTAATAAACAGATAGGAAGGGAAGAACCCGTTTCCTGGCCCGCTCGATCACCCGATCTTACGCCACTTCACTTCTTCCTGTGGGATTTAATAAATCAGGCAGTATGCTCAAATTCTGTTATTATTATTATTATTATTATTATTATTATTATTATTATTATTATTATTATTTTATATTTTGATACGGCGCAACGATGAGATCAGGAAGGGCTAGGAGTGGTAAGGACGCTGTCGTGGCCTTAATTAAGGTACAGTCCCAGCATTAGCCTGGTGTGGAAATGGGAAACCATGTAAAATCATCTTAATGGCTGCCAACAGTGGGGTTCTAACCCGCTACCTCTTGAATGCAAGCTCACAAATACGCGACCAAACCACACGGCCAACGCGCTCGGTGGAGCCTGAAACTCTTGGTCGCCTTTGGTAACTTATCACCGAGGCATGCCAAGCTGATACACCTCACATGTTACAACGAGCCAAGAATGTCTTTATAACATCGTACTGAAATCTGTATAAACCAAAGTGGTCAACTTTTCGAACATTTGCTGCGCTGAATATGCAAGGTACACTGCTTCCTACCTACAGACCATCATATCAAAGTCCAACCTGGCTACGCAACAGCCGATAAAAACAGTCCTTTCAGGACTAAATAAAATTGCACTCCTGAGAACAAGTAGGTATGCGATCTTATCACACACTCTACAAATGGCGTAAAGGGGAAAAAAGAAAAAGAAAAAATAAAGAATTGTGCCAGCCTGTGAAGAGAACCTGTATTCTGGCAGCCTGGCATTGCAACAGCAGCGATGAGTGATTTATCTACCTTAGCTACGGAGAGCGGTGACAGATAATTGGTACGTGTACAGGATGGTCGGAAACAGCGTAAACCTGGGGTGTATGTGTTAGAGGATTGTTCATATTAATAAATAATTTGAAAAAGAAAAAGTTCGTCCTCCTCTGTGGTGTAGTGGTTAGTGTGATTAGCTGCTACCCTCGGAAGCCCGCGTTCGATTCCCGGCTCTGCTATGAAATTCGAAAAGTGGTACGAGGGCTGGAACGGGGTCTACTCAGCCTCGAGAGATGAATTGAGTAGAGGTGGGTTCGATTCCGACCTCAACCATCCTGGAAGCGGTTTCCGTGCTTTCCCACTTCTCCTCCAGGCAAATGCCGGGATGGTACCTAACTTAAATCCACGGCTGATTCCTTCCCTCTTCCTTGTCTATCCCTTCCAATCTTCCCATCCTCCACCAAGGCCCCTGTTCAGCATGGCAGGTGAGGCTGCCTGGGCGAGCTACTGGTCATCCTCCCCGGTTGTATCCCCGACGCAATGTCTCACGCTCCAGGACTCTGCACTTGAGGCGGTAGAGGTGGGATCCCTTGCTGTGACCGAGGGAAAAACCAATCCTGGAAGGAGAGCAGATTAAGAAAGGAAGAAAGACGAATGCTCGATGTGTTGACCGTTTTGATTTACACATTCGGGCCCGGTCTCCAATAGATCGCCTTGCGCACTGACGCATTCCAGGTGTAATATTGCTCGGCAGGCATCCGTGATGAGTTGCCAGAGCTGGTTGGGTTTTTCCGGCGCTTGAATATAAACGGCGTTCTTCTAACGTCCCCACAAGAAGAAGTCTAAGGGCGTATAAGTATGTTAAGTTCAGTGATTAGAACCTGGACCCACAGATTCTGTAAGTGTTATGGATGCTATGAAACTATAAATATTGGAACTAATCCTTCTCTAAGAGTTACATTTGTGATCATAATTGTCAGGCTTAAGGCCAAGTGTATGTAAACAAAGGCATCAAGGTAGTTTAATGTGCTTTTGAAGGGTCACGACACTTTTATATATTATCTTTGGTTTCGATTCGATATATCGAGTCAAGGTAACTTGAACGTGTGGTACCGGGGACACAACACACTACTCACATCACATCACTTGCCCATCGGTTAATATTATATTAAGGAACAGATATGAGTACCTGCGCGAAGTGTGGGAAAGCAGTACCTAGACAGGACATAGCATCCAAAATTGAGTGTAACACTTGTAACAGTTGGTTTCACAGTAAGTGTGTGAACCTTAACGATCAAGATGTGGAATATTTGAAGTCCCAGGATCAGACATGGAGGTGTGACCAGTGCAACTCACAGCGGCGTAGGAGCATGCAAGAAGAAGCGCAGTCACTTGTGTCGGTACCATCAGTTGGGGACGTTTATAAACTGCTGCAAGTTTTAACTGAAGATATGGCTACATTGAAGAAAACAACTAGTGAAATAGAGAAACAGTTAGGTAAGTCCATTGATGTATGTCATGAAAGGCTGGACGAGCACAAACGAATTCTAGATAATCAGCAGGCAATAATTAATAGACAGCAAAATATTATTGATAACTTATTATCTGAAAACAATCGGCTTGCAAAAGCATTCAGTGAACTTAAAATCAAGTGCGATGACAACGAGCAGTATTCTAGGATTAACACACTTGAGATATACGGTGTTCCGGAAGTACCGAATGAAAATGTCTCTCAAACTGTTATCAGTGTCGTCAAGGCGTTAGATGTAGAAATAAAAGAGGATATGATTGATGCGTGTCATAGGCTGGAAAAAGTTAATAATCGTCCAACTCGTGGCATTATTGTAAAATTTGTTAGAAGATGTTACAGGGAACAGATCTTAGAAAAACGTAAGATCAAAAGGAATTTGTCCACAACTCATCTTGGTCTTTCCGTCCCTAGTCCCATATATATTAATCAGTCTTCAGCTCCTAACAGGCGAATTTTATTTGCTAAAGCTAAACAATTGCAACGTGATAGAGAATATAAGTATCTGTGGGTGAACAGGAGCGGCAAAATTTTGATGAGAAAGACTGATGCTATATGTTGAGGGAGATTTGGATAAATTGTAATTGTTTCATTGTAATGTTGTTACTCTTTCAACTTTGATTTTTCATGAGCCATGACATGGAGTTTTTGTTTATTATCAAAATGTAAGAGGAGTTAGAACTAAGGTTGATATGTTTATCCAAAATCTCCTGTGCTCTTCATACGATATTGTTGTACTTACTGAGACTTCTCTATCAAATAGTATATATGATAGTGAATTATTTGACAGTAGATATTTAGTGTTCAGAAATGACAGAGATCCTTTAGTATCTGGTAAGGAGTGGGGCGGAGGAGTTTTGATAGCCGTCAAAAAGAGTTTCAAGGCGAAACTATTATCCAAGTACTCTAAACAGTATTGTGAATCACTTACTATTTGCATCTCAAATAATAACGGGAAGTTATTCATAAATGTTGTATACATTACTCCAGCATCATCTTTAACAGTTTATCAGGTTTATTTGGTTATTTAGAAAGCACTGACAATCTTATGATTTCGGATTGCGTTATCGTGGGTGATTTCAATCTTCCTGAAATTAATGGTACTGGTTATTCATTTACAGAAGGAACTGTGACTAGTAAAAGATTGGGTCAATTGATATCATATTTAGGTTTAACGTCGTACAATAATATTCTTACTTACAATTTTAGGACGCTGGATCTTGTACTGGCCAATTTCATAGTTGACGTGAAACGTGAGGAATTTGCTCTTGTGCCTGAAGATTTACATCATCCCCCACTATGTTTATCGTTACCCCCAGTAAAGAGGTGTTCATTACCAAAAAATATAAATCGAGAATACTATGATTTCAAGAAAGCGGATTTTCTACAACTGTATTACGAGTTAAGAGATATTGATTGGAACCCGTTGTATAAGTATCAGAATGTGGATGAGGCTGTGGATTTCCTTTACTCGTCAATATATAGATGCTTTGATAATTGCATACCTAAGTGTCAGGTCATTAAAAAATCAAAATTTCCAGTCTGGTTTAATCACGATATCATTCAGATAATCAAAAAGAAAAGGAAGTGTGCCAAAAAGAGGAAATTCTCCAGGTACTATGATGAACGGTTCAAACAACTCAGATTTGAATTGAAAGTAAAAATAAATACCGCATATCGAGATTACATAAGTGAATTAGAGGTTACTTTAAAATGTGATATAACACCTTTCTGGAGGAACATTAAAAATAAGCGACTCACGAGATCAGGAGTAACTGCGTTTGAGTATAATGGTGAAAACTACGAGGGCGGTAATGTTGTTCATGGCTTTGCTCGATATTTTTCGTCAGTTTACGTCAGATCAGATTTTAATTATATATTGGATGATTTGGCTTTAGATGACATTCCTCTAATTCCCTCTGTTGATATATTATATGTCAGCGAGATATCTGTTGAAGAAGTGAGAAAGGCTATTAATGGTAAACTAAAGCCTGAAAGATCGAGTGGTCCGGATGGCATACCTCCATATATAATTAGGGCTTGTGCTGATTTATTGGCTAATCAATTAACTTTCATTTTTAACCTTTCTCTTCGCACTTCATCCTTTCCTCAAAAATGGAAAGTCGCTAAAGTTACGCCCATTTTTAATACAGGCAGTTTTGTAACCACATCTAATTATCGTCCAGTGTGTATTATTAATGCCGTAGCTAAGGTATATGAACATATATTGCACCATAAGATTTATAACTATGTTAAGATTGCTCTGTCAGAATTTCAACATGGATTTGTACCCAACAGATCAGTTATCACCAATCTTTTGGGCTATACTCAAAGTTTGTATGATACCATAAATACCAACGGAAGGACTGATGTTGTTTATATGGATTCGGAAAAAGCATTCGATAAAGTCGACCATAGAATTTTAATCACAAAAATGTATAAATTTGGTTTTTGTAAACAGTTGTTGCAGTTAATGTGTTCATATTAAAAAAACCGACAGCAGTTTGTTTATTTTAACAATGGAATTTCAGATAATTTTATCAGTCCTTCTGGTGTTTCGCAAGGTTCAAATCTTGGACCTCTATTGTTTTTAATTCTAATTAATGATTTACCAGACAATATTTGCCACTCTAACTGTTTACTTTTTGCAGATGATTTGAAACTTTACAAATACATTAGCGACCACCACGACCAAGACGAGTTGCAAAAGGACATTAATAATGTAATTTCTCGGTGTGATGTTAATAAGTTGTCTTTGAATGTTAGTAAATGTAAATACATGACCTTTACCAGGAGGAAGGAATTTGAAGTCTCAGCCTATCATATACGGGGGGGGGGGGGGATTGGATAGGGTTTTAACGTTTAAGGATCTTGATATAATTTTTGACAGTAAGTTAACGTTCAATAATCATATCAATACAATAACAAAGAATGCTAACCGAATGCTAGGATTTTTGATGAGAACATCGAGACCATTTACTCAGCCCTCTGTACTGAATAAATTATATATTACCTTGGTACGGAGCATACTGGAATATTCTGTAATAATCTGGAGCCCGTACACAAAGCAACAAGTGAAGGCTATTGAAATTGTACAAAACAAATTTCTACGTTACCTTTATTTCAAAACTTTTCATACTTTTTGCCCTATCGACGCATCAACCCATTTATTAAGGAATACATTTAAATTTACTTCATTGAAAACTAGACGGTCCCTAATCTCTATACAAATACTAAGAAAAATTGTAATAGGACGATTTGATTCCTTGGACCTGTTAAGACGCATTTCATTCCATGTTCCGCAGACAAGATCACGTCAGCACCAATTATTTCACGTTCAAACGTCAAAAACATTGCATCAGTCAAATTCACCTTTCGTAAAAATGACAACGCTTTATAACACTGTAACAAAAGGAGTCGATATATTCACCAAATCGGATAAAGAATTCAGTAAGAAACTAGAAGCCTGCCTTTACAATTTGTAAATTTTTGATAATTCCTTCTTTCTGGTATTCTTCATATTTCCCAGTGTACTCATCCATGTTTTAAGTTTCCTTGTTTTTGCATTGTCTTTTCCTTTGTATTACCGTGTGATTTCTTAGTGAAGTTTTCATTTATTATCAACTGTAAATGGTATCATATATAATGTTAATTTTGTTCCAATTTGTTTTTGTTCATTTTAAATCTTGTTTTTGTTAAACTTTAACTCAATGTACAGAATGTTACTGAATGTCAAGAAGGTACTTAATTGGATGTAAAACCTGTGTACTTTCAGATAAATAAATAAATAAATAAATAAATAAATAAATAAATAAATAAATAAATAAATAAATGAATAAATCCGGTGATCTGGAGAGCCGAGAAACAGGGCCTCCTCATGCTATCCATTTCCCTGGCCGTTCCTCGTCCAGATGGTTACGAACGGGCAAAGTCGAATGTGGTGGAGCTCCATGCTGTTGCGACCACATCGTGAACGATCGTGCAAGGCACATCCTCCAGCAATAGAGGGAGCTCCTGACGCAGAAAGTGCAGGTAGCGTGGGCTCGTCCAATGACCCTCAAAGAAATAAGGTCCAATCAGGCGATCCCCCAAGTTTCCACACCAAACGTTCGCTACATCGTACTTGATGGGCCGCATGTCGCACTGAGTAGGATTGTCCGTACTCCAATAGTGCCTGTTGTTGCAATTGACGTTCGCATAATAGTGGAAGCGAGATTCGTCCGAGAACAAGATATGCATTATTGTCCAGCCTGCCTAACAGCCACCGACAGAACTCTATTCGAGCTTCGAAATCCCGCCCATGGAGCTCTTGGTGTAGCTGAAGATGGTATGGGTGACATTTATTTTCATGCAGTATTTGCCAGACGGACGGCTGGCTGGTGTTCACCTGTCGTGCAATCGACCTTGTACTGATGTGTGGATTATTACGAGCTGCCTCCAGAACGGCCTCCTCTGTTTCATCCGATGTAACGGGCCTATCGCGGACTGGTGGCTGGTTGGAAATCGCACCTGATGTCCTTAGTCGTCTTTCAACACGGAGGAATGTCCTAGCAGTCGGGTGTAGCCTGTGAGAATACAGTTCCTGGTACAGGCGTAGTGCCTCGCGCGCGTTTTGTCTTGCTTCCCCATGAATGAGGAGCATGTCAACGTATTCCTCTGTGGAAAACATGCCGAATGACAGCAGAGATTACAGTACATTCAGGGCCTAACCAGCGGAGTATGGCAGGGCACAAGATAAATAACAGCGTCATTGTATTACTTGAATGTGGCAAACGTGCGCCTGTGTTTACGTATTCAAACATCATTCCGATGCAAAATTATTTATAAGATGCAGGATTCGAGCCGCCGCTGGCACATTCCGCCGATCGCTAGGCAAACTACTAACCACATCCACTAAGCTACACTGCTGGAAACATGCTGATTGTACCACGAGAGCAGAGTACATACGCCATCCGATTCGGTGTTAGACATTAATGACTGCACTGTTGCATTGTTTTATACTTTGACTCCACTCTTCATTACATCCCGTCACGAGGCACGACACATTAACATAATTACATGCTAAACGGATGTTGCTGCTACATGATTTCAAGGCGTCATGTTTTGCGAACGGATGATATAATACACTGACTGACAGTGACAATGCAACACCAAGGAGGAGTGGTTCGAAAGGGATGAAAGTTGGGGAAAAAACAGAGACGGCACGGATGAATAATTGATGTTTATTTCAAACCGATATGCAGGTTACACAATGCGCACGGCATCGACTCAGTAGGATGTAGGACCACCGCGAGCGGCGATGCACGCAGAAACACGTCGAGGTACAGAGTCAATAAGAGTGCGGATGGTGTCCTGAGGGATGGTTCTCCATTCTCTGTCAACCATTTGCCACAGTTGGGGCAGAGTTTGCAAACGGCGTCCAATGAGATCCCACACGTGTTCGATTGGTGAGAGATCCGGAGAGTACGCTGGCCACGGAAGCATCTGTACACCTCGTAGAGCCTGTTGGGAAATGCGAGCAGTGTGTGGGCGGGCATTATCCTGCTGAAACAGAGCATTGGGCAGCCCCTGAAGGTACGGAAGTGCCACCGGCCGCAGCACATGCTGCACGTAGCGGTGGGCATTTAACGTGCCTTGAATACGCACTAGAGGTGACGTGGAATATACGCAATAGCGCCCCAAACCATGATGCCGCGTTGTCTAGCGGTAGGGCGCTCCACAGTTACTGCCGGATTTGACCTTTCTCCACGCCGACGCCACACTCGTCTGCGGTGACTATCACTGACAGAACAGAAGCGTGACTCATCGGAGAACACGACGTTCCGCCATTCCCTCATCCAAGTCGCTCTAGCCCGGCACCATGCCAGGCGTGCACGTCTATGCTGTGGAGTCAATGGTAGTCTTCTGAGCGGAAGCCCGGAGTGCAGGCCTCCTTCAACCAATCGACGGGAAATTGTTCTGGTCGATATTGGAACAGCCAGGGTGTCTTGCACATGCTGAAGAATGGCGGTTGACGTGGCGTGCGGGGCTGCCACCGCTTGGCGGCGGATGCGCCGATCCTCGCGTGCTGACGTCACTCGGGCTGCGCCTGGACCCCTTGCACGTGCCACATGTCCCTGCGCCAACCATCTTCGCCACAGGCGCTGCACCGTGGACACATCCCTATGGGTATCGGCTGCGATTTGACGAACGACCAACCTGCCCTTCTCAGCCCGATCACCATACCCCTCGTAAAGTCGTCTGTCTGCTGGAAATGCCTCCGTTGACGGCGGCCTGGCATTCTTAGCTATACACGTGTCCTGTGGCACACGACAACACGTTCTACAATAACTGTCGGCTGAGAAATCACGGTACGAAGTGGGCCATTCGCCAACGCCGTGTCCCATTTATCGTTCGCTACGTGCGCAGCACAGCGGCGCATTTCACATCATGAGCATACCTCAGTGACGTCAGTCTACCCTGCAATTGGCATAAAGTTCTGACCACTCCTTCTTGGTGTTGCATTTGCTCTGTCAGTCAGTGTATTTCGCTAGGGTTCAGAATCGTGTGCAAAATATGCTCACTGATCATTAGTACCATACAGTACCCCTGCAGAGGAATAGCACTCCTATAACCAAGTGCACGTTAGTTGGGCTGCAGCAAACGATATTGGAAGGGCTGCTGAATAACACTGCATAAGAAAGCATTCTTCTTCTTCTTCTTCTTTATCTGTTTACCCTCCAGGGTCGGTTTTTCCCTCGAACTCAGCGAGGGATCCCACTTCTACCGCCTCAAGAGCAGAGTCCTGTAGCTTCAGACTCTGGGTCGGGGATACAACTGGGGAGGATGACCAGTACATAGCCCAGGTAGCCTCACCTGCTATGCTTAACAGGGGTCTTGCGAGGGGATGAGAAAATTGGGAATTGAATCAACCTCTACTCGGTTGACATCCCGAGGCTGAGTGGACCCCGTTTCAGCCCTCGTACCACTTTTCAAAATTCGTGGCAGAGCCTGGAATCAAACCCGGGCCTCCAGGGGTGGCAGCTTATCACACTAACCACGATACCACATAGGCGGACCAAATGTCATTGTTATCATAGGCAAACGTTAATACTTCTTTAGTATTAGTCATCTCCTCTATCTTGACATTGTCCTTGTAAGCAACAATCTTTACAAACTGCTGACTGAATACTTCTGCCTTTTGAAGATCCTTGCATACACACTCCCCTTGTTCATTAATGATTCCTGAAATGTCCTTCTTGGAACCTATTTCTGCCTTAAAGTACCTACCCTTCCATTTTTCACTAAAATTGTATGACTGCCAATTATGTTTGCCATCATGTTATCCTCAGCTAACTTCTTTGCTAGATTCAATTTTCTGGTAAGTTCCTTCAGTTTCTCCTTATTTCCACAGCTATTTCTAACTCTATTTATTTCCTACCTCCATCTCTACTTCTGTGTTATAATATAGTGGGTCTTTCCCGTTCTTTACCATCTCTAAAGGTACAAACCTGTTTACACATTCCTCAACAATTGCTTTAAACCAATCCCAGAGTCTGTTTGCATTTTTATTTACCGTTTTCCACCGATCATAGTTACTTTTCTTAAACTCTCTCATTCCTGTCTTATCAGCGATGTGGTACTCTCTAATAGTTCTACTTTTAAGACCTTCCTTTTTATCACATTTATTTTTAACTACCACAAAAACAGCTTCATGATCGTTTCATGGTCGATTTCTCTATAGAGGTCATCTGGTTTTACCACCCCTTTCTACCTGAGCTCCTATGGGTGCTAAGGATGTTTTACCCCCACAGTGTTTATTCGGATAGTAAATCTGTGTGCCAAGTTAGCTTGACAGTTATACTGGTACGAACACACACATAAGTCCATAATCTCGGTCATTTTGGATATTTTTCTTCACCCCTTTTCTCCCACTATGCCAATGGTGGATGAACATCGACTTAAACGGCATCCAGTGTGTCTGAGTTCATCTCAGCGACCCAGAAACTATAGATTCCTCACTAATATCCGTCGTTGTTGATTATTTTAATTTTTACCCATTTCCTAGCTCCCATAGTATGTTTCTTTCAGGTGCTGGTAGTAAGTCGCATTTGTACCAAGTTTGGTTGAGAGCTATGCTGGAAAAATTTACTATTTGCTTTAAGTCGCACAGACACAGATAGGTTTTATGGCGATGATGGGATAAGAATGGGCTAGGGGTGTTAAGGAAGCGGCCTTGGCTTTACTTGAGGTACAGCCCCAGCATTTTTCTGGTGTGAAAATGGTAAACCGCGGAAAACCATCTTCAGGGCTGCCGACAGTGGAGTTCGAACCTACTATCTCCCGGATCTCCCGGATGCAAGCTCACAGTTGCGCGCCTCTAACCGAACGGCCAACTCGCCCGGTATGCTGGAACATACACACACATTAAATTCATAATTTCTTTCATTTTTCGACGCCCTATGCCGATGGTGTCTGAACGTGGACTTAAACGGCGTCCGGAGTGTCACTGTTCATTTCAGCGACCCTGAAAACTATAGATTCGATTATTTGTATATTCCACCCCTACCCACCCCAATCCGTAATGGTGATAGCGGTGGCTTATCCCCAAGGGTTCATCTCCGGATAGTAAGTCATAAATGTACCAAGTTTGTTTGAAATTGCTCCAGTGGTTTAGGAGGAGACGTGGATTTTATACTCATAGCCTGAATACTTCCATTTTTATATGACATTATAAATGATATAGAATCGCTTTTGCTCGTCATGGGCTCCGCCCCCAAACCCCCAGTTGCCCTTCTTTAGGACTGACTGATAACTCGTGCCTTTCCACTGTTGATATTCTAAATTTTTCACAGTTTCTTAAATATTTCTTCACATCTAATGCACAGCTACATTCTTCAAACTTGGCAGATCTATCAAAGAAGGTCCTATGACTTAAAAGTACATATCGATCACGGCATGTTGGATTGCTATTTCCAAATAACAGGCACGGTCATGAATCTTCTAGCAAGAAAGGTGCTTTATAAAACATGGCGGCGTGTTCCCATCTTTCTATATACATCATTTCTTATGTCTGTCATGATACAGCATAAGTTGCTGTCGCCTAGCGACAATCGGTCCTTCAAGTCGATCCAATCTTGGTGCGGCTTTGCAATTAAATTAATTACATAAAATTACTCATCATAACAAAACAACCCAACGAATTTCGTTCAAACCACTTTCTAAACCATCTCTGTAATTATAAGAGCAAACTGTGAATTTTTCAGCGAAATCGGTCCAGTAGTTTTGGAGTCCATGCGTGACAAATCCACAACCCCACAAACACACACACCTAGGTTCACTTTTATATACGGTATATAGCCTACTGTAGATAGACTATGTTACAGCACTCTAAGTAATGTTTAATTTTCATACATTATTTGTTTTTCTTACAATATATTTTTGTATTATTCCGCTTTCATTGCATTAAATTCCTAGTTTTAATATATTTTCAGGTAATTGTTTATTGTTGGGTAATTTATATTTTATTTAATTTCGTGGTACGCTACTGCAAGTGGACATTGCCACCGGGACATCCCCAAACACAATGCATATTTTGTTGATGACTTATTAGCATTGATGATGATGATGCTTGTTGTTTAAAGGTGCCTAATATAGAAGGTCTTCGGCCCCTATTATTATTATTATTATTATTATTATTATTATTATTATTATTATTATTACGCAATTCATTTATGGAGGCTGTCTACCTGACTCAGTAAAGGCGTATTTCGTTCATCACACAAGTCAATATTTCATTTTTCGATCAAGAAATCGACGAATTTAGAAGCATTTCAACTTTCTCCGGAGGGCCATTAGCAAGGCACTGGGGTTCATTCAGCTTACAGAAGATATTAGTATCAGGTTAATTCCTGGGAGCAAAGGCGACTGGGCACAGAACCAACCAATCTAGTCCTAGTTCACGAGGTTACGGATAATGGGACGCTTTACGTTCGAAACTTTCGGGTCGATAATGGCCGATACGGATACTGCTGACTGACTTTATTTTATTTCTTTGTCCACTTAGCCTAGGAGTAAATGTACGGGAATATTTTAACTTATTTCCAGTAAACTGTATATGAATGCCGGCGTATTTTATTGTAATTATTATGTTACAGCCAAAATTATTTCATGAGCACAGTATGTGTAAAATTAGGACCGTGTGTTGCAGTAGGGAATGATTTGTAACACCGGCTTATCTCTTTTAAGCCGGACACCTGGTGTGAGAAACATGATGTCGAGAAAGACTCTAGCAGCACGTATCCTGCTCTTGTAGGTAAACTAATTTTGTCTGTTCTATGTAGGGGCAGTAATTAATGTACATTTAAGGTATGATTGCAACAAGTTCCCCCCCTGTAATCTGGACAACGCATTAGGAACACGAAAGGTGAACTACTAAATCATTGTGCAGATAAGAATCGTGCAAGGCGGACAGCACTCTATAGTACAAGTACCCGAGGGCAGCCGGCTTCTCTCGTGAACGTGAACAATATTAACACCTTGACGGTACACCTCTTCTTCTTTATGACCCTCCACGGTAGGATAATATCTCTGGCTTACTCCACATTCGATATGGTAAACTAATGGCTCGTTTGCTCAGTGACGCAGCGACATTTATGTTCTTCGGTTTCCGTCCAGACTTAGTTCTTCATACCACGGCCTCATAAGCAACACGATTGATTGGTCGCTCTCGCATTTCGCAAAATGTCGCAGAACAGAATCTACAATTTGATTTACATCGCACCGACACAGGTAGGTCTTACGCCGACGATGGGTTAGGGAAATGTCTAGGAGTGAAAAGGAAGTTGTCTTCGCCTTAATTAAGGTACAGCCCCAGCATTTCCCCGGTGTGAAAATGGGAAAACCACTGGAAACCATTTTCAGGGCTGCCGACAGTGCTTAAGTACGAGAGACTCATGTCAATGGATTTCCTGTTGTGTCGCTTCTCTAAAACGGCGCAGTAATTTAAAGAATTGACTGTTAAACGCATGGAACATTTTAACTTAGAATACGTTTTGTGGGAGGAAATGTTTCGTTAAAGATGACACAGGGACAGTGTTATCAACAGCCGTGTACCACAAGTATGTACTCGTATTCTGCCGGTGCTCACACTTACCATATGCCATTGTGAAAATGATTAGCCTATTTACATGTGTCGTTTGTAAATTTATGCATTTCGAACATGGATAGGCAAATAATAATTGCCTATTAGAATATTTGTTTGCTTCTTTGTTCAACCCTTGTCCCGTTTCTCTACGGGGTCGGGAATGAGGTGAGTTGAATTAGTCGTGGAGGATTTTTATGACCGGATGCCCTTCCTGACGTCAACCTCATCAGAGGAGTTAATGAGAAGAAATGAATGCCGTGATATATGATAGTAGGAAGGGAGACGGCAAAACCAGGTGCCGGCGCATAGCTTGCTCCTGTCAAATAGCACCAAGGGGTTCTCATCCGACGGACGACTCACTATTAACAGTGCCATATGCTCTCACTCGATATGAGCACTGCGGAGAGGTTGGGATTTTGATCCAGGCTTTTTTCACGCAATCTAGTGATTAGAAATTGTATACCACCACTCCCCCTACCCTACCGGCCAACATTCTGATAGTGAACATTTTTTCGACCAATGGGACTCGAACCGGCTAATCACGGTATCAAACAGTTTAGATTTCAACCCCTTAACGAATATGGCCCCCACGTGGGCACCAATTAGAATATTAATGAAAATGAAAACCTACAACCTGTTTTTCAGTCATTGACCGGGTCAGGGATGTAATTAATGAATCATATATAGGCTATTAGTACGATGGGGTCGCCACTCCCAAAGTGATTTATTAACGATTGAGAGATGCTATGAAATGAGAATGGAGAGTGTTGCTGGAATGAATGATGACAGGGAAAACCGGAGTACCCGGAGAAAAACCTGTCCCGCCTCCGCTTTGTCCAGCACAAATCTCACATGGAGTGACCGGGATTTGAACCACGGTATCCAGCGGTGAGAGGCCGACACGCTGCCGTCTGAGTCACAGAGGTTCCTAGAATATTAATAGTAGTCGTAATTATTGTAAAGATATTGTAAAATTTATGCATCATTAATACTTAAAACAATAACAGCCGAAAAATTCCTTGGTAGTTGATACTTCGGATAATGAAGGTTCCTCTAAAAGGGAGGGAGTAAGATTGGTTAAAAATGTACTTTATTTACATGATTGTACCGCTTCATTCATATAAAAGAAGTATTCTACGCACGATGTTTTTATGAAAACCGTTTCTTTCTTTCTAATTTTCATCCCATATATATTATCTTGTGCTAACATTATCATCCAGACGTAAATGCTGACTTTACAGTAGATCTGTCCTGTCCGTTTGTCATAGTCATGTCTCCGCACCACTCTCATCATCCACATTTGGGTCAATGACTTAGAGGTTAGACCCTTTTAAACAAGCAACAGCACACCTTCATTCACACTTTTATTCTAAGCTATTATTATTATTATTATTATTATTATTATTATTATTATTATTATTATTATTATTATTATTATTATTATTATTATTATTATTATTATTATTATTATTATTATTATTATTATTATTATTATTATTATTATTACGGAAATTTCATGAATCACAGAGGTGTAAGAAGGAGCTGGAGTGAACGGGCTGGCAAGGAATTGACCAGAGTATATGTTAATGCACCAAATTGAAATTGTATTTCTTTCCTTCCCTTTTTTTAATTTGATAGAGAGAACATTTGGAACAAATAACAGTCAAGAAAATCTAAATTAGCTCGTCAGCTCCCACAACAACAATGGCTTAAGTCCAAACATCAGGTACAAAACTAGAATTATTTACATGATAATGTGCGAAGGGATGAGCATTATAGTTCTGAAACAGGTACACTATTATATAAGAGCTTATATAAGTTGCTCCACTAACTTACATAGCCTAGGAGTCTGAGCTCCAAAATTAATTCAGTCCAGCCTCTTAAAGGCATACATTTCTTACAGCGCACAAGCTTACACCTGCCAATCTTCAAATAAGGTAATTACAGTTACTTAGCCCTGTATCCGGCTTTATCTTCTCCTGAACAGTTTTTCACTTTCTTTTCCAGAAACATAAACAGGGGCAATGAGTGCCCATACTAAATGGCCTTAATGTGAAAAGAAAAAGGTAGAACATGATTGGCTATGAACAAAAGGCTAGGAGGCGAAACACTTGAACTCCTCTTAGGTCTTTCTTCTTAAAACCCTAAGTGGGCTTTTGGCCCAAAGATACAGAGTCTAAGCCTATTCTACGCTGGGGAGACTAAATGAGAAACATTAAATACCAAAAGAGTGTTAAGAATTGTAGAGGATAAGAAACTTTAGTCATCCCATACCAAGTTGAATGAGAATCAACAGAGGGTAATCACTCTTTGTTCCCTTACATTACATATTTCCATACAGGGAACAAAACGGAGTCCTTGGACTGGCGGAACATTTTACATTTAAACCATCAGGTTTAGAAATTTACATAAAATAAAAGAGCTTTGAAACCTTCTCCTCAAGCTATCTTTCGGAGCTGTCACATGTTAAGAAAATTCAGCCATTACCTTGAGTTGCTAGGCCTTCTGAACGCCGACCTGCGGCCCCTGCCCCTGCAGAACACGCCGCACTCACTAAAACTGGAGCGATGAAGATGACGATACAGCCCTAAAGTGCCCAGCTTTTATAGTATTTCGTGGGGAAGTCTCCAGAACTATTTACAGATAGGTTAGATGCCAATTTTAATTGGCTAGAGAAAATATCACAAAATTTCTGATTGGTTGATAGATACAGGAGTTGAAGGGGAGCAGAAGTGTTGACAACCATGACACAAAAAGAGAAAACAATCCTAAGAACCAGGTTGAAAAACCTCAACAATACAAATTTTTTAAAGGATTAATTATAGTTTACCCCACAAGATGGAGATTCGAATGTATAGTACAGACATCTTACAATTGAAAACCAAATTATTTAGTACTACATCAGTTCAAGTTTGATTACATTGATGGCCTTGTAGAAGGCGCGCAATTTAACTGGCCGGAGAAGTTGTACCGCCGGTACGGACCTGCACCCCCTAAGGTTTTACAACGGTATGAACAACTTGAAGCCTTGAATCTTGCAATACATACATTTTGAGGGAAACATGTATACTATATGTTGGAGTATATCTTGATAGAGTGTCCGTTCGATATTTTTAAGTAAGGCAATCTTGATGGTGTTTACGAAGTAGCACAAGTGCGGGCTGTTGCATCCATAGTTGACGGCAAGAGCGGCTGCCACTGCCGATGTCAGGATGGGGTCACCCAGTCCTCCAAGGTAACCTGAGATACCATATTCCCGTATATTGAGGGCCTACAGGTAAGGTGAAGGCAATCAAAGACGAAGTAGCATTGTTCGGTCCAAGGATAGAGTGGGCGGTTGGAGTCCAGCTTCCAAGCTACTCCCAATGATGACGGTCTCAAAGGAGGCAGTTTAGATGGAGTCTAGCCCGGAACGAGGCGGTCTCATACCCCACGCCGGAATCTTTCACAGGTTGACACGACGTGGCCTCAGGTGGAAGTAGGGCACTGTAACTTTGAATTTTTGGGCAACAGTAACTGATTCACTGATAGTGTTACATGTGGTGCAGGTAAGGCTGGCGACTTTGGAAGACGAGTGCATGGAGTTTTTGACTCCAATTTGGAGGAAGGGGCCGTAATGGCAGAATGGTAATGAAATTATCGAAGGGAAGGTTTTCACAAAGGGATTTAAACAACAAAAAATGAAAGTTAACTTAGGATATACGGTAACTTACATACATAAAACTTTTCACAACCAACAGGGGCAGAAGGCCTCCTTATTCTTTCTTTGCTTACATAAAACTAGATAAGATAAGATGCTACGGAAAGAAATACAATTAAATCAGCAACATCATCGCTTGGTAGCATATAATGAAAAAGCAAAGGCCTTCACACAGGTTTTACTTGAGACAGGTGAACCCTAAAATTTTTTACCGTCTCCGGATTACTCACCAAGAGGGTGACAGGAGTAAGAAAATCAAGGAAAAAGCAAGGTCCATGAAATCTGGGTGCAAGCTCGCCTACGGGAACCAAATGTTTAACCATAACCTGATCTCCAACTTTGAAATTCGTGGGTCTTCGTCCACGGACATACCTAATTTTTACTCTCTGATGAGAGGCCTTAAGGTTATTTCTAGCTTTTCTCCATAAATCCTGTATATTTTCTGCGTCTATTGTCTGTGGCAAAAGCTCATTAATCGACCACAAATTTGACAAAGAAGTATTTGGGGCAGACTTAAACACAAGAGAAATTGGATAAAACATGTGGAACTCATGAACGACCGAGTTAAAGGCTAATGATAACCAGTGTAAGGAAGTGTCCCAACGAGAATGATCTTCCTGGTGGAAAGCAATAAGGGCAGATAGAATATTACGATTAACCCGTTCAGCTAGAGATGGCTGTGGGTAGTACTCGGACGTCGTGACATGTGAGATAGATCTAAACAGAACTCACGAAACAAATTAGAGGTGAACGCAAAAGCTTTATCAGAAACAATATACTGACAGGGTCTAAAAGATGCAAAAATGGTATTGAGACAAGAAATTGTGGACTGAGCAGTGACAAGCCTGGTCTGAAACAGCCATGAGAACCATGTGAAACCATCCACACACACAAGAATGAATATATTCCCATTCCCTTTAGATTGAGGGAAGGGTCCGACGTAATCGATGTACATTCGCTACATAGGGCGAGATGTTTGGTGTGATGATAATAGCCCTACCTTGGTAGACAACGTGGGCTTGCTAATCAAACAAGACTTACATGCTTTAACCAGTTTCCTGATTTCACCGTCCATACTCTTCCAGCTAAACGTCTCCCTCATCTTCTCCCTAGTTTTGAAGATACCCAGATGTCCCCCTAACGGGGTTTCAAGGTAATACTTGAAAATCATTGGCACTAGAACAGCTCATGGGTGACCTGCACGCCTGAGTGTATGTAGTCTAAAGTTGAAGACGGCACAAATACCCAGTCCCCGAGTCGAACCTATGGCCCGTTGGACACAAGTCCGGTACGCTAACCTGTCAGTGGAGCACTTAAATTCGTGTTTTCAGGCACACCACCAAATAGAATTGAGCTGCATTTTGGCCTGCCGTTCCAACCATGTACCTAGGCCACATTTTCAGTAGAGAAGGACATGATGTGTAAAAGGCCGTTTTGCAAGGCAAATTTGAAGGCGGTAGAGAACGAGGAAGAACAGCAAGTAGATGATTAGATCAAGCGATGAAGGTTACCGGCCTACCTCTTCAGACTAAATTAAGGGCTAAAGACCCCTCTGCATGGATACGTCTCAAATTCAAAGTTGCAACAGGAAAATAATAAATCAAATGAGGTCACGACGCTCAGCAATGAACAGAGCGACCAATGTTGTTGTTGCTGTTGATGATGATGAGTATTATTATGATAATGAAGATGATGGACAGCTCTTCTGTCAATCTTAAATTTATATCTAACCCGGGTCTCCGAGGACGCAGCTAATAACGTTAACCGTTACACTTCAGGTATGGACAACATCTAGGTAAAGTATATGTTCATGGCAGATGATATGATATAAGGGTTGCAGATATGAATGAGTTATCGTAACTTTCCATGCGTAAAATGGGAAAACTCAGCAGAAATACATTTCTGACGTTGAGGGGATGAATATTTGAAAGAAATTGACCACTGAAATAAGCACCGATTTTAAAACAGGCGATCAGTATAATTTGTCCTTACACTTGCTTAAGGCCGGTATTAAACACTATCAAAGAAAAAATGAAAATCCACAGCCTTTTTCCAGTCATTCGACCGGGTCAGGAATGGAATGAACGAAGCCTCATTTAGCAGCGAGGATAGGAATTGTGCCCGCTGCCGAAGCCTGTCGCACTCCTCTGGGGCAATGATTAATGAACGACAAATAAAATGAAATGATATTGGAGTGTGTTGCTGGAATGAAAGATGACAGGGAAAACCGGAGTACCCGGAAAAAATCCTGCCCCACCTCTGCTTTGTCCAGCAGAAATCTAACATGGAGTGACCGAGATTTGAACCACGGAACCCAGTGGTGAGAGGCCGGCGCGCTGCCCCCTGAGCCACGGAGGCTCTGTTACAGTACGAAAGAAGTTGGATTCAAATACTTCGGATCGAAGAAATTTGATATTGATGAAAACCATCTCGGATGAAACTTTGACGAGTTTCTCCATGTTGTTATATTTAATCAAAGATTTCGTGATACAAGTGAATGATAGCCTGGTAAAAATGGTCAATAATTAAATTGGAGCGTAGCTGCAGTGAAACTGCTTATTGCATTGTATTAGAAGATAGATTATCTGTATAGCACAAAGTCCGCACAGATTTCTTCTTTCTTAATCTGCTTACCCTCCAGGGTTGGCTTTTCCCTCGGACTAAGCGAGGGAAACCACCTCCACCGCCGCAAGGGCAGTGTCCTGGACGTGAGACATTGGGTCAGGGATACAACTGGGGAGAATGACCAGAACCTCGCCCAGGCGGCCTCGCCTGCTATGCTGAACAGGGGCCATGGTGGAGGATGGAAAGATTGGAAGGGATGGACTAGGAAGAGGGAAGGAAGCGGCCGTGGCCTTAAGTTAGGTACCATCCCGGCATTTGCTTGGAGAAGTAGTGGGAAACCACGAAAAACCACTTCGAGGATGGCTGAGGTGGGAATCGAACCCACCTCTACTCACTTGACCTCCCGAGGCTGAGTGGACTCCGTTCCAACCCTCGTACCACTTTTCAAATTTCGTGGCAGAGCCGGGAATCGAACCTGGACCTCCGGGGGTGGCAGCTAATCACACTAACCACTACACCACAGAGGCGGATACATTTTTAAAGATAAATTTGCCATTCAAGAATACAGCGGTATGGCAAATGAACTGTTAATGGTTGAGGGTATGAAAAAAATGAAAAACTTTCTCAGGACCCCATTACATTTTTATTACGTATACCTAGTGAAATTTTGTGTTATAATTACAAACATAAAATAATGTCAGCAATTACTTTGTCCGCCTCTGTAGCGTAACGGTTAGCACTATTAGCTGCCGTCCTCGGAGGCCCGGTTTCGATTCCCGGTACTGTCAGAAATTTAAAAAATGGCAGGAGGGCTGGTATGTTGTTGAAATGGTACATGAAGCTCACCTCCATCTGGGGTGTACCTGGAAAAGGCTGCACCACCTGGGGATGAGAACACGAGTTTACGTTTTAGCAATTACCTTCATCTTATCAGTCAAGTGGTCCTGAGAACGATTTTGTTTCGCACATCCTCAATCAGAATTCCAGGAATACTAGTAATATATTGTATTTAATACTTGTACGTGCTCCAGTGGCAAAAAGAAAAAGAAAAAAACGAGAAGAGTTACTGCCAGCCGCTCTAACAGAGCAACTTTCACAACTAACTTCTGAAATGTGTCTATGTCCATTCTTATGTACCTCCGGTATGATTCTGGATGCTCACTTTTCAAATTCATTCAGTAGTGTATTCACAATTCCCATTGAGCTTCTCCTCGCAACCCATGACCTCACCCAAAATTTCAGACGTTCCTTTAAAATAGTCCTATTATTATTACTGCACATCCAGTTGCAACTAGAACGGAAGTCTACTCAGAATCCATTATTTGTTTACACAGCCTTCTGGCAAAGAAGACTGCGGAGATGGTCCAAGATATATGATGTAGTATAATAGCATATCTTTGAATATAACATGGCGTCAAATTATTTGATCAAAGTAGTTATCCATGTTCTTCGATAGTGTAATACCGGCCTAAAGCACTGCCTTCGTGATACACAAGCCGCCCTAAAGGGAGCGCGCCAAGTAGAGATGAGCTTAACCGATATTTCAGAATATCGGTGACAGGCGTATCTGTGACACAAAAATATCTGTAACTTTTATCTGTGATTCAGTCACAGGAAGCACGAGCGTATGATTATCGTCACGGTCACTCTTTTGTCGGGGGCGGCTAGTATGGAAGTACTTCTACAGTAGTTGATATAATGGCAAAGTCAGGTAGTATTTTTCGGAAGATTCGGGACATTAGAAGTGGGAAAAATAATACTCACATTTATAATTTGAAGTTTTAATAAAGCATAGGATAAAGGTTAACATGATGCGCAATAAATTAACAAGCGGATTGTGATTACCCGTGTCGTGTCCTCGGGATTGCAATGATTTACAGTACTTAATGAAGGTTTAAAAATAAAAGGACTAAAAATAATAAATTTATGAACTTGAACAAAGATTCCTCCCATATACAGGGCTATTCAGGAAAGTTGTCAACCTCAAATAACTCGCGAACGGTTAAAGATATTGACATTTTGTTTCCACTTTCAGTAAAGGTACCAACGGGCTAATAATCGGACTTAAAGTACACTGTCATGACGTTAATATTTTCTGGGATCATGGTGTTAACTTCGCTTCTTTTTTTAAACGGTACCGCACTATTTTGTAAACATAGCCTTATTTGCCAGCTGAGGACTAATCTGATCGATTCGCTCAACATATGAAACATGAGCCAGCTATTGACATATAGAGTTGCTAGACAGGTATTTTCTCTACTGTGCTCATAAATACACTATGATAAAATGTATGATTTAACACCTTTAATATCGCCGTAGGTAACTGGTAAATGAAAAATGGGTATAGACCTTCAGCTACAGCGAATAACATAGCCCTGTGAGCGTGATCCAAGTACCCAACTTAAACGATATTTTGTCACAGATACTTCCGCAAGACTGACTCCAATCCTCAGACCTTACGGTATTGGCTAACACGAACATATCACGTACATATGATATAAACGGCGGTAATTTAACATGATAAATGTTACATCAAAAGTAAAATCACTTTTACACGTATGAAAACGCTTCGCCAACAAGTACGTACTACATATAATCAACTAGAATCACATAATATTCTACTAGAAAGGATACCAACAAGCTGATTATTTAGAAGTTTAAATTCGTCAAATAACTCTTTCTCTTAGATTTCACTTCGCTGGATAGATGAAGATACATTATAAAACTGTTAAAATTATATTTCTAAAATCATTTTGAATGTTTCAAAATAAATTAAGGTGCGAAATTCCTCGATTTATTCGCTCTCGTGAGAACTATGAACCATAATTTGTTGCCTTAGTTTTGAAGTGGTGGAAAATTTCTTAAATTCAGCACCCGAAATAATGATGTTTTTGGCTTTACGTCTCTCTAACTACATTTTTTACGGTTTTCGGAGACGTCGAAATGCCAGAATTTAGTCCTCCGGTAGTTCTTTTACGTGCCAGTAAATCTACCGACACGAGACTGACGTAATTGAGTACCTTCAAATACCACCGGACTGAGCCAGGATCGAATCTGCCAACTTGGGGTCAGAAGGCCAGCGCCTTAACCGTCTGAGTCACTCAGCCCAAGTACACCCGAAATGATTATCTTAACCCAATGAACCACCCCGGTAATGTTAAAATATTAGCCTATTTCATAATAGGTTTTTACTCATTAAAGAACATGAGTGCAAAAAGTCTATTGACTAAACATTGATATTTAACCACATGGACGAGCTTCAGTTCGGCGCAGTCTGCTTGCTAACAGATAACCACTGCATGAATCGAAAGGTGTTGGTAGTGTAAAACCCTACGTTACAAACCCAGCTAATTCCTCTAAATCACTATTTCTTCCGTGTAACAGTATACAGATTGCTCCATCTGTCACACTTATAAGTTTTGTTATACTCCAAGATCCAGCCAAACATTTCCGCAGGCAAAGCACAGATTATTGTAAAATACACTTGCATCTAAATCACTAGACACTTTGAAGCACATAGACACTGACGGAATATCACAATATGAATTATATTCTATCTAAATATTTTCCGAGGAACATGAATAGTTTGGAAGTAAAGAAATGTCTTCCCTAACCTGAGACTTATTCTCAAAATGATGTATGCACGCTACAGTTTTGTCATGGACTTGAAAATAATCACGATGTATATTCCTAATCTATTTCTCTCTTAATGTTCTATTCCGTAGGAAACTTAAGAATAGTTGTATGACAGGCATTGCCATAGACTAAAACCTGGTACACCTAGTACACTCATGTTCTTTAATGGGTAAAAACACGGTCAAAACAAGCACATTCTCACATTACTGCACAATTCCGCCTTCTCGATTCGCCATCTTTGAAAGATCGAGAGTAGCATTAAGGTCTGAGGATTGGAGTCGGCCTTGACTTCCGTGACAGCGTATCTGATCTATATGTGACAAAGTAACGCTGTGATTTATCGACCATCTCTAGCGCCAAGCTCGTCAGCTGATCGAGTGGGGCTGTCTAAACGAATGTTATCAGTGGTCCTTGTGAATATAATTCTCAGTAATTGAGAACATTCTTTGGGTAATTATGGCTGTTGAAAAGCAATTTAACCAATTGTTCTCTAAATTTATCACATGGGATTTAGGTAAACAGTTCTTATTTAGATAACGAGACCTCATTGTACAGGTTAAATATGCTGCTTTCACGTGGTGGGTAGTGTAAATTGAAAGAACATACTGTTTCTCGTGGCATTCATTCACTGAATTGTTACCGTATAGCATATTTTAGCCGGAATATAATGTGTTCCGAATTTAAATAAATAGCCACAATGGCAAACATTTGTACGCACTACGACGAAAATCTAACGATACAAGTGACTGTACACCAATATTCTCATTTCCTTCGAATGAGGCCAGGGTACATTTATGGAAGACGAGTATGTACCGTAACTAATATGAAGAATGCAGGAGTATCTTTCACTCATTTCCCCGAGCTGATGGTGAGTTGTGCTTTTGATTTTCTTGATATGTAGATTAGTCCGCCTCTGTGGTGTAGTGGTTAGCGTGATTAGCTGCCACCCCCGGAGGTCCAGGTTTGATTCCCGGCTCTGCCACGAAATTTGAAAAGTGGTACGAGGGCTGGAACGGGGTCCACTCAGCCTCGGGAGGTCAACTGAGTGGAGGTGGGTTCGACTCCCACCTCAGCCATTCTGGAAGTGGTTTTCCGTGGTTTCCCACTTCTCGTCCAGGCAAATGCCGGGATGGTACCTAACTTAAGGTCACGGCCGCTTCCTTCCGTCTTCCTTGCTTCTCCCATCCAATCGTCCCATCCCTCCACAAGGCCCCTGTTCAGCATAGCAGGTGATGCCGCCTGGGCGAGGTACTGGTCATTCTCCCCAGTTGTATCCCCGACCCAAAGTCTGAAGCTCCAGGACACTGCCCCTGAGGCGGTAGAGGTGGGATCCCTCGCTTAGTCCGAGGGAAAAACTGACCCTGGAGGATAAACAGATTAAGGAGGAGGAGATATGTAGATTTATAGTGGTGCGTTTTATCGTTGATACAAACAATCCTAACAGTATCATCGACGATCAGTAACCAAGTGACCTACATTTCTGCTGTTTCTTGGTTTAGACAATACTGTAAACGTAGAATAAAAGCGAAACCCAGTCTAAAATATAGAAAAAACAAAACCAAACCGCATGGCACTACGGCTCTTGAAGGGCTTTGGCCTACCAAGCGAAGGCCTGCAGATTACGAGGTGTCGTGTGGTCAGCACGACGAATCCTCTCGGACGTTATTCTTGGCTTTCGAGACCGGGGCCGCTATCTCACCGTCAGATAGCTCCTCAATTCTAATCACGTAGGCTGAGTGGACCTCGAATCAGCCCTCAGGTCCAGGTAAAATTCCCTGACCTGGTCGGGAATCGAATCCCCGGGTAAGAGGCAGGGACGCTACCCCTATACCACGGGGCCGGCCTAAAATATAGAACTAAAGGCAATTTCTAATGCCCAACCTTCTATTAAATGATTGGTATTATTATGCATACACGTTAAACAATTTATAGTAAAGTGTTAGTAGAATATATTTAGGGGTTACAAGCAATACAACTTAATTCCTTGAAGTAGTGGCGTGCACTGAACCCCATCCACCCCAACACTGCTGGGATAAAGAACTTTGTATTAACATTTTCTAATTATTCCTTAGAACGCTTTTTATAATGTTTAAAAATTGTGAGCATCTAAGCACAAGCCAAGTACAACTGTCTCGACAATCCGCTCGCACAACTGCAGTTCAGCTTCTCCATCGAGCTGGGTTTCCTTGCTGGCTCAAAAGAGAACTACCCCAGCGGAATTTAAGGTGGCTTGGGTGACGCATGCACTTGAAGCTTCCTTGTACTGGGAGTTTGGTGGAGCTGTAGGATCTCCCCCGGCAACAATTTACGGCGAGAGGCCAGCTAGCTTAGGTAAGGTAATGTTAGTTTTAATACTCGACACTCGACGTCTTCAGCGTCACACACTAGAGAGTGTAAAAACAATATCAACATCTTAACAGTATAGCCGCTTGCACATCGTCTTGCTAATAAAAATAATGCCAGTATATGAAATCAATGATAATATAAAATAATATATTTTAGTCTTGGGTTTCGGAATGTATACAGTTTCTTCGAGCAATTAATTGATTGCACGTGTAGATTGTGCGTTCCGATAGCGCAGAAAAATATTTAGGTTGACCAGCATGAACACAGAGTTAAGCGCGAAGTAAAAGAATGTTCTATTTGGTTGTCTGTGATGGTGGTATATAGTGAATTTTTGTAGTGTTCCCCTTGAGAGATCCTCCATGGCTCAGGCGGCAGCGCACCGGCCTCTCACCGCTGGATTCCGTGGTTCAAATCCCGGTCACTCCATGTGAGATTTGTGCTGGACAAAGCGGAGATGGGACAGGTTTTTCTCCGGGTACTCCGGTTTCCCTGTCATAATTCATTCCAGCAACACTCTCCAGTATCATTTCATTTCATCCGTCATTCATTAATCATTGCCCCAGAGGAGTGCGACAGGCTTCGGCAGCCTGCATGATAGCTATCCTCGCCGCTAGATGGGGGCTTCATTCATTCCATTCCTGACCCGGTCGAATGACTGGAAACAGGCTGTGGATTTTCTTTCCCCTTGGATTGGATTATAGGTGAAGGTTTCGCGAGTTCTGTGGCATTCTTCATGAGTATAACGTGTGTTATGTCGTGACAAATATTTTCCCTCGTTTGTCGTTGATTCACGTACACTCATTATATGAGTGAAACTATAAAACTTCTTTTTTTTTTGCTAGGGGCTTTACGTCGCCCCGACACAGATAGGTCTTATGGCGACGATGGGATAGGAAAAGCCTAGGAGTTGGAAGGAAGCGGCCGTGGCCTTAATTAATTAAGGTACAGCCCCAGCATTTGCCTGGTGCGAAAATGGGAAACCACGGAAAACCATCTTCAGGGCTGCCGATAGTGGGATTCGAACCTACTATCTCCCGGATGCAAGCTCACAGCCCTATAAAACTTCAGCGACGGTAAAATACCAGTTAATTTTTGCTGATTAGATTAGGCTTTGTACTATCACGAAGCGTCACCGGATTAAACTGTAAGTACATTGTTTAAAATATGCTATAGATTAAGTTATGATGGTGTCGTCACGGCCGTGGATATCAATTTGGAAGCATGTGCGGGCGTGTGGTTGAAAATATTCTTGAAAGATCTTTTCTCAGGTCGACCTTTCCACCAAAAACGCAGCCTGATAAAATGATAATGTTGACTTTAGAGAGTGTAGTGTGGCTACGACAGTTTAATTTTTTTTAAATTGCGGCTGGGGTAATGAATATGTTCACCGCACGCCACTTCCTTAAAGGATAGTGCCGGTAGTTCCAAGGAAAGAAACCCAGGAAAGCTAGACTGTATTATTTTACGATCATCTAGAGGCATGGTGGCAAAGCCTTATTATTACGTTTCATTTTTGTACGTTTATTGTCTCCATATTTTTATTAATGCACAATAAATATGATCTGTGAGTACACTGACGAGTAAAACAATCGTTATGATTCCACGAATTGTTTAAATGTGTATGATCATTCATGTTGATTTGCTTAGGCTCTTTTGCGATGTAAATTTCGATTGCTTCTTTAATATTCAAAGATGTGCTTGTATTTAAACATTTCACTCGTCTTCGTCCTACTTAATGGACTTATGAACAACTTGCACACTTTTTGCATTAACGCTTAATGAATAACACAGGATGAAATACCTGACTTGAATGTCTGGAATGTGAATTCTTACCTGTAGTAAATTCTCTGAATGCACGCAATATCTTTCTCCACACGAGACGGTTGTTTAGGTTATTACTTTTCACTAAAATTACTGTGTTAGAAGATCATCTTTAATTCAATTCCATGTTCTTATTTATATGCCTTTGCTGGCAGGATATAGTGTTTACAGTGCACTATGTCTTCTGGTATGGACTAGAATAAATTTGTTACTTTCATAGACCTGTCTCAGTCTCATCCTTGGCTTTGACAATGTGAAAGTGACCGAAGTATGAGCGATTCTAGTAATACCATTTCTTATGCATCCAGTCCCTGTTATGAATGGTGTGAAAATATCGCTCATAGGGTCGGTTGGTGCACGCATTTCAGTGGACTTGGCAGAGTGATATGTAATAGCAACTTCTGCCTCAGTGAGGAAAGCAACGGGAAACTACCTCATTCTTCATTTCCCTAGTATGCCTTTTCAGTGACACCTAGGCTATCTACGACAGCTGTTGGTGGGACTGTAGAGGATCAAACCAGGCTTCGGGCTGAATACCCAACATACATACATACATACATACATACATACATACATACATACATACATACATACATACATACATACATACATACATACAGTACATACATACATACATACATACATACTATGACCGTCCAATGGCAAGTGAGTCAGCTGTTGAGCCATTGAAGGTCATGCTAAAGGAATGGTTAACAGGAATTACTCGGAAATACATCCAGCTGGGTCAGATATCTAGAATAACTCGCCCATTCAGACAGGAAATTGGATGGATATAAGATGAGGAATGAAATTCCTAAGCTCAAAACCCCGTGGTCACCGCACGTTTACAGTCACGAAATATTATCTTATATGTGAGCAGAGATTAGCAAAATAATTTTACATTCTCAACAGTATTAAGAAGTAAGTCGACCATATGATATTCAGGTCCAGCGGTGTCATGAAGGAGGCCATGAATTGATGCCATGTGTTACAGGATCAAGGCGGCGCTGAAGAGGTTAGGTCGATTACATACGTCATAAAGACAATGGTGAAGTGTTCCTTTGTACATCTTTCCAGTCAGATGGGATCACGTTATCTTGGAATTCGCATTCGAACCGTCAAAAACAGATGGAAGAGAGGTTACAAGTCAGTGAGTTGAGCCTAACGTATGGAATGCAGACCGATATTATTATCATAACAATGGTAATGAGCTTTTGTTTTATGAATAATGGTATGGCGTATAAAAACGGAGATTGAAGGTTGAACTGACAGTAATTAGCACGTCTTTAAAGGGAACGTCTACGTTCGCAGAACCTAAGAGAAATATTTGAGAACGTGATATATAAAATAATATTACTGTGTCGAATAGCGATCTGAGGTTTTAATACTGAACAAGGAAAGTTTCGGAAATAACTGTGAGATATTGTAAAACGCTTGTGTCACTGTGTTAATTTTGTTTTTCTAAGTTTCAGGTCCATGGACTCAAAAATGTATGAAGATTTTTCCAATGATGTAATGATGGAAATGAATATGAGGGCTTAAACGTTCCGATATCCTAACAGGCCCGGGAGATGATGCCGAAGTGAGGGCCAAAACTATGACCAATGGAGCCAAGGACTGAGAGCGGTATCACATAATCTTCACTGATAAGTACCAAGATTTCATTTTCTTTACCCTATTTTCTTGTAGTTGCATAGCTGTAGAGTAGAATGTATTTTTTCTTTCATAATGAGGTGTCGTAAATTTAAACAACTTGAGTGACCTAATGCGACTATCATTTAGTGCCCGGTTACTGTGATTACGGTTATGTCCGAGGTTGTAATATTAAGATCATCTATTACACGCAAGATTTAGCTTGTAAATACGTGCCTTACCGCGAGTTACTCGGAATCTTCTTCACGTTTACGGTGAATGGAGGAATGCGGTGTCTTCATTAGTGAACCATACTTGTGTTGCACGAATACTTCGTGAGGTGACTTTATTTTAATATTTATTTGTAGAAGGTCTTCTGCATGATAATACAATACGTGTTTATTGCGTAGTGGCGAATGTTTCGTGAAATTAGTGTTGCGTTGATTGCGATACTTTGGTGATGATAAAGGAGATTCTTCGGGAATGCTTGTGAATTCTCTTGGGTAAGTAATGTGTGAATATGTATGATGTGCTTGAATATGGTGAATAATGAGGACAGGGTCGTCCATAAAGTGTTTTATGATGAATTAATGTTGTTATGGTGAGTGTTTCGTTGAAAAATGGATAATGGGAGTGTGATAAATAGTTATTTGAGATTTAGAGATCGATTTAAGCGCTCGTCATACAATTAAGAACACAGAATAGGCAAGCATTTGTGTCGTCGTTATTTTGGTGATGTAAGATGTCCAAAGGTCGAGCGTAGGGATTGTTATATGATCATCGAAACACTGTTTCGCGACGGGATACGATGCAGATACCATTTAATTTGAGGAAATGGTCACTAATTAGACGTCTTCAACATTTAATAAGCATAATATGTGTGAAGTAGAAGGTCGTATTTATTGAATTATTGTCACCTGGTAGTAGATTGTATTCTTGCGTAGTTGCTTATAGTATGTTTCCCGTAGATAGTGTGCCTTCAAGATTTTCTTTCAGGAGGGCAGTGCCGGTGGAAGCAGTTACTGTTAATCATTCTTTGGATCATTAATGATTTTGTAGCGGCTAGATATTGTGTTCTATTTAGGTGGCTGATACGGATTCCTGGGACATGCTGTTGTTGAGTTATGTCGATATGAGATCCAATTATTATGTGGGTTTTCCTACACTATGTGCACTTTATGGATATTTATATTGAAACTGGTCACCATTAGAGAACTCAAGTTGGTTAGCAATTGGGTAATTTCTGAGAAAATGGATAAAATGTAGGGTATTTTAAAATGAAATCTTGGATAAGTGAAGATAAAGGCAAGTGTAGTTTATAAAAAAAAATTTGAATGAAATTTTATTCGATCCTATTATTCATTGCGGGCGGACAATTAATGATAAATAATGATGATTTGCCTTCAGCAAGTTCCATATTCGTTTCCATCAAGTTAGTATTTTCAATCAAGGTTTAAATAATGATGTTTTTTAAGTATTTAGCCAACAGAGATTTTCGTTCGTCTATCTAGCTATTATCCAATCATCATACAATGTATTATTATTGTATTAAGTTAGGTTTTGATTTCATTAAATTGGAAAAGGTCCTTCCAAGAAACTAACATTCGTTTTCCTTATTTAAATGAGATATATTTAGCCTTACGAAGTTATTGAATACTATTATTACCATAATCATGAACGTCTTGCGTCAAATGCTAGTCCAACTGCATAAACAGCAGTTGAATGTCCATGCCCTGGGTGGGGAATTATGCGTCACGACTGACTTTAGCTGAGGCTTATCACATGAACCTACGAACCTTCTATATCCCCGGGCAATGGACGGGTGTATTCTGGCGCCCATACGTGAAGCCAAATTAAGAGAAGGTTTTCTTGACAACCAACAGCAGAATTCGAAATAGAGGATGACTGAGTAATTCAATGCTCATACGTGCAGGCAAGAGCACACTTATTGTCCACCGTGGGAGATTTATGTTATGCAGAGTTTGGACTGGGGTAATGGATATGATTAATACTTACATTTATTACAGAGCTACGCAAAATATTAAAAGGCAGGAGACGTTTCGAGCAAGGCATAATTATATGTTAGTAGATTGGAAGGATAATCTGTAGGCAAACTCTGTTGGCTAAGAGTTATTAATTTACTTAAACTGAAGTGTCCGCAATTAACTCACTTGCGTTTATCGTATTATTGGTCGTTCACTTTGGCATTGATTCCGGGTCTGGAAGGATTTAAGCATTCAAATAGTTGAAGTATATTCGCGTAGGATTAGGTGTTAGTGTTAGGTAACTTGAGTGATAGGGAACTTAGAGACTGTTAGTACTATATTTAACTTGCGACAATTTTTTTAAAATGGCATCGTTGGCACAAGTAAAAGCGTTGTTGGAAGAGTTGGCAGGAAAGATGACAAAGATGCAAGAGACACAGGAAGCCACGACAAAGGAAAATCAATCAATGCAAGAAAGTATTAAAAAGATTCATGATGCCCAGGAAGCTATAACAAAAGAGATTCATGATGCACAAGAAACTTCGTCTAGAGAGATTCATGGAGCACAAGAAAGGATAAAAGAAGTCACCATAAAGGAAATTCATGACGCACGGGAAGCTTCAAGAAGAGAAATTCAGGAGAGCCATGAGCTTATTCAAAACCGATTATTGGAGACACAAAGGATGCTCAGAGTGGAAATGCAGGAAGGAATTAAGAATGAGATTCAAGGTAATTTGCGTGAGATCACCGAGGTGGTCCAACAGAATTTCAAGACCATGCAAGAAGAGGTGACGTCACTAGGAGAGGACATGAAGAACTTGAGAGAAGAAGTCGCTATGGCAATTAATGAAAATAAGAAGGATATTCAGGAAAAATTCACTGAGTTGAAAGCTGAATTAAGACTGAATGTCAGTGACCTTCAAACCCAGGTTGATCGGGAAATAAAAGAACTTAAAGAGGAAGTAGTCATGGTGCAAGGAAGGGTGACAGAGACAAATGCCAGCTGGGAAGAGAAATTTAAGAAGATTACGGAAGAAATGGAAAATGCTAACCAAACGATGCTTAATGATATAACATTGGCAAGGGAACAGATCAATAATAAATTTGACTTGGTCATGGAAGAATCAGACGGAAATAAAACCTTAATGGATCAACAAATTAAGAAGCTGAGTGATAATCTTAATACGATCCAGAAGGACATGCAATGTCTGAAGATTGAAAATGAGGCAACGAAGAAGTTGGTATCAGCTTTCACAGATCGACAGGTATCGATGGAGACTGGGAAGAATACAGAATCAGAATGTCAGTCCGAAATGCCAGCATTCAATATTGAAACCAGCGAAAGTGGCATTACTCATGTAGGAAACGGTATGCAAATAATTAATGTTATCCGCACACATGAAGATAGGCCTAAGAAATTCTCAGGCAATATCGGATCAGGAATGACACCCCGTGGATTTGTGCGTGAGATGGATGAATACTTTCGTGAAGCCAAAATACCGATGGAGAGACGACTTAAGACTGTAGAGCGACATTTGGAAGGAACACCGTTGGTGTGGTTCAAAGCGTTCCGCTATATATTTGAAGATTATGACGGATTCAAGCAGGCGTTCTTGGAGAAATTTTGGAATATTGATACGCAACAAAATATCCGGTTAGAATTGTACTCAAAGAAGTATTCACTGGGTGGACCGAGTCGCTTCTCAGACTACTTTACAATGCAATTCCATCGCCTTAAAGAACTGGACTCACCACCAACAGAGTTAGAGATGGTCAGGGCGATAGTAAAGCAATTCCCTCCAGACATTCAACGATTATTGACAGCGGCGAATGTACAGTCTGCAGTACATGCTGAGTCTGTTCTAAGACAGCTTGATAGCACGTCATCGCAAACCGGTAACCGAATGATAAGGTATGCTGACCCGGTTGTTAATGTTGCGACACCGGTAGAATCAGAAGAAGCAGGGAGAGATAATAATTCATACCGCCATGCCCAAGAAAGAAGGCAAGCGAGGTACAAAAATCTCAAGGAGGACCGGCAATATCAGAGATGGGCACCACCCCAGAATGGGAATAGGAGATACCCACGATATCGAAGGAGCTCAAGATGGGTCAACCATAGAAGCAGATGGCCATATCAAAGAAATAGAGATAATGAGGACATGAGACAGCGAGATGGAAGTCAAGAAGAAGAGATAAACCACGAGAAAAAGAAATACATTGAAGAGCTAAAGAAACAACAAGAAAAGAAGCAATGGGAAAATGCAATCCAGAGTCAGGATATTAATGCTGATTGCATAGGTGCAACGAGTTTGGAATATCAGCAGCAGCTTAAGAGAAACAGCACAAATGCAAAACTCAATCCTGGAGCGGTACCATTTGATGACGGCAATAAAGAGAGGAACGGTGTGAAAAAAAAACTTCGTTCTGGGATCAACAGAGAACGATGTAGTTAAAATAAGGCATAATTATAAGGGAGATGATTGGATAATAGCTACCATAGAGTCATGGGCATTTGAACCCGAAGAACTGCTGGAGGATAATCAGCCCAAAACGATAGATTTAAAAAGAGGACTTCCGATAATTACAGTAACGGTATTTGGTATTCACGTGTCATCATTATTGGATACCGGGGCAAGTATCAGCATAATCTCGAAAATACTGTTCTTAGGATTGCAGGACAGACTTAAGATTCCTGTAATTCCAGTTTCAGGTGTAAAAATCAGAGGAATTATCCCAGATAAAATCGCTAAATGCAAGATACAAACCTATTTGCCTATTGAGATCGGGGAAATAGTGTTTGAACACCCATTTGTGGTCATGGACAGAATTCAGTACAACTTAATTATCGGCTCAGATTTCATACGTGAAAATGGCATTATCATTGACCTGAATAAGGAGGAAATCAGACTAAGAAGAAACGATGAAGAACAGTCACACGTCGCAGCAAAAGTAGAAAACAAGAGGATGAGCGAACTTCAGAAAACCATAAGTGTTTCGGCGGAGGAAATACTACACTTGACAGAGAAAGTCATGGAGAAGCACGAGTTCGAGGACATTTCACAAAACGATGTGATCGACAAGGGAATTGGAGGTAGCGTTGAGCAAAAGAGAATGGTTATAAACTTGATAATGAAATATGGCAATGCGTTCAAAACCCAACCAGGAGCGATTAAAAATTTTGAATACAAATTATTGGTAAAGGATTGGAGACCGTTCAAGGCCAAACCATATCCAGTACCAGACAAATTTATGCCTGAGGCCATGAAGGCAATCCAAGAGATGGTTGACAATGGTATAATTTCGAAATCCCATTCTCCTTATACTAGCCCCCTGGTAATCGTAAAAAAAAGTAACGGATCCATCCGTGTGTGTTTGGACGCGAGGGTATTAAACTCGAGAATCATACCTGAATATGATAAGGCCCCTATAATTAAGGAGATTATCAGAAAATTTAAAGGGATGATGTACTTCACAATACTGGATTTAACATCGTCATATTTTCATATAGTGTTGGAAGGTAAATCCAAGCTGTTGACGGGATTCCTCTTTAATAACCAAACCTATTTATTTGAAAGGCTTCCCTTTGGCACTCGCAACTCAGGAGCCGCATTAATTCGAGCATTGGATCGAAATTTATGGCCAGAAGTCAAGGAGTCTGTCACCATTTATGTTGACGACATTGTGCTAGCAACGGTCACGTTTGAAGATCACATGACCAAGTTAGAACGATTATTGGCTAATTTAGAGGAAGCAGGGTTCAAAATTAACAGATCTAAATCAAAATTCTGCCAGCCAGAAATTCTTTTCGTTGGGCATATCATTGATGGAACGGGGATCAAACCGAATCCTCTTAAAATCCAGGCCATATGTGAATTTCCCAGACCGAGAAGGATAAAACATATCCGGCAATTTTTAGGAATGACGGGATTCTTCTCTAATCACTGCCCAGATTATACTGAAACAGTAGCACCTCTACAAGAGCTCCTGAAGACTAACAATCGATGGCACTGGACTGAACGTCATGATCGAGCTTTCAGGAAAACAAAGGAATTGATGGCGAATAATGTTAAGTTGGGCTATCCAAATTTTGATTTAAAATTTATTATACAGTCAGATGCTTCGTTAATAGGAGTTGGAGCTGTATTATATCAGGAATATGACGACGTAGAGAGGAGAAAGACTTACTTGGCATTTATAAGTCGGAAGTTACGTGTTCATGAAACGAAATATACGACGACGGAGCTAGAGATGTTAGCGATCGTGTATGCGCTCCAGCAGTGGAGGAAAATGATTTATGGGTACCCAATAGTGGTCCGAACTGATCACAAGGCTCTGACATTTGTATTAAAATCATCTTTGACAAGCGAGAGAGTGTCAAGGTGGGCCCTCTACGCACAGCAATTTGATCTTCAAATCGAGTTCTGTGCCGGTAAATCAAATATCTTGGCAGACAGTTTGAGTCGAAATCCGGTGGAGGACATACCAGAGGTTAACATGGTGGAAATGACCAAAGAAGACGAAGAATGTCTTGAGGATTTGAAATGTTTATCAGAGTTGCAACTTAATGATTCGTCCTTAAAACCCATAATAGAAGATTGTCGAAGAAGAACTACCGATGATGGTCATGGAAACCAGGAAGCAAATATGCTAACGGCCAACTATGTTTATGACAATAACCTTTTATATAAATTTGTGGATAAGGAAAAGGAAAGGTTACGAGTTGTAGTTCCACGCAGTTTAAGGTGTAAACTAGTCTGGTACATACATCGAATGATCGGCCATGGAGGAGTAGACAAGCTGATAGCAACTATAGGAGAAACATTTACCTGGGTTGGATTTCGAAGAACAATAAGGAAAGTTATCAGAACTTGTGATACGTGCCAGCGTGTAAAGTATAATTCCACTTCACTGTACCAGCAACCGATCTCTGTAATACCAGAAAGGCCCCGTGACATATTTGCGATGGATCTATACGGAGGATTACCAGTTAGCAAACGCGGGAATCGTTTCATTCTAGTTGTCCTTGATATCATGCCCAAGTTCGTGTCGTTGCAACCTATCAGGAAAGCAAATTCCAAAGCCATCATTAGGAGTTTAGAGAGGTATGTCATACCTCAGATGGGCAAGCCGAACTGTGTCTTAACCGACCACGGAACTCAATTTACGTCAGTAGAATTTTCAGAGGCCTTAAAAAGAATGGGAATACAGCACAAGTTCAGTTCCATACGTCATCCAGAATCAAATGCGGCTGAGAGGATAATGCGAGAGCTGTCGAAATATTGCAGAGTATTTTGTTCTGAACGTCACTGGACATGGGCCACATTCTTACCAACAATCACTGAATGCTTAAACAACACATGGCATGAATCGATCGATAATATCCCTAGCGTTGTCCACCTGAATAAGTATCCTAAGCGTCCTTGGAACGAGGTTATAAGCAAGCCTACAGAAGACCTACCTAACGAGGAGGAGATCATTCAGCAAGCTCGACTGCGCATGGAAAAACAGGCGGAAAAAAGGCTCAAGAAATTACGGCACAGAAGATTTCGGAAACCACTAGAAATTGGAACTTTCGTGTTAGTGAAGAAACCGGCCACGTCAAACCCTGCTGCTAAATTTTATTCAAAATTCGCTCATCTGTTTATTGGGCCATTCAAAATCATCGAGGTTTTGGATAATAATTCATACAAAATTCAGAGCTTAGATTCTGGAAATGTTTCCGTATTTAATGCCTCAAACTTGAGAAAATATTATTTTCCGATCACTGTTGAAGAAGAAGTAAACGTTATTTTTGAAGATAGTAAAACAGAGGATGAGTTTAATGAATATACATCTACGGAGGAATAAGGTCAAGCCCGTTGGATATGTTACGAGGAATATCAAAGACTAAGAGGGACGACAGAACGTGTAACAGGATGTTTTGTAACGAAGAACAACTATTCAATTAATATGAATTGCAAGTTTTCCGGAAATATTAGATTGACTCCTCAAATGGAATATGACATTAAGAACAAGTTATAATTTTGGTACACATGAGGAGAAATTTCCTACTGACGTCCGAAATTTCTTTTCAAGTAAGGGGGGAAATATGACCGTCCAATGGCAAGTGAGTCAGCTGTTGAGCCATTGAAGGTCATGCTAAAGGAATGGTTAACAGGAATTACTCGGAAATACATCCAGCTGGGTCAGATATCTAGAATAACTCGCCCATTCAGACAGGAAATTGGATGGATATAAGATGAGGAATGAAATTCCTAAGCTCAAAACCCCGTGGTCACCGCACGTTTACAGTCACGAAATATTATCTTATATGTGAGCAGAGATTAGCAAAATAATTTTACATTCTCAACAGTATTAAGAAGTAAGTCGACCATATGATATTCAGGTCCAGCGGTGTCATGAAGGAGGCCATGAATTGATGCCATGTGTTACAGGATCAAGGCGGCGCTGAAGAGGTTAGGTCGATTACATACGTCATAAAGACAATGGTGAAGTGTTCCTTTGTACATCTTTCCAGTCAGATGGGATCACGTTATCTTGGAATTCGCATTCGAACCGTCAAAAACAGATGGAAGAGAGGTTACAAGTCAGTGAGTTGAGCCTAACGTATGGAATGCAGACCGATATTATTATCATAACAATGGTAATGAGCTTTTGTTTTATGAATAATGGTATGGCGTATAAAAACGGAGATTGAAGGTTGAACTGACAGTAATTAGCACGTCTTTAAAGGGAACGTCTACGTTCGCAGAACCTAAGAGAAATATTTGAGAACGTGATATATAAAATAATATTACTGTGTCGAATAGCGATCTGAGGTTTTAATACTGAACAAGGAAAGTTTCGGAAATAACTGTGAGATATTGTAAAACGCTTGTGTCACTGTGTTAATTTTGTTTTTCTAAGTTTCAGGTCCATGGACTCAAAAATGTATGAAGATTTTTCCAATGATGTAATGATGGAAATGAATATGAGGGCTTAAACGTTCCGATATCCTAACAGGCCCGGGAGATGATGCCGAAGTGAGGGCCAAAACTATGACCAATGGAGCCAAGGACTGAGAGCGGTATCACATAATCTTCACTGATAAGTACCAAGATTTCATTTTCTTTACCCTATTTTCTTGTAGTTGCATAGCTGTAGAGTAGAATGTATTTTTTCTTTCATAATGAGGTGTCGTAAATTTAAACAACTTGAGTGACCTAATGCGACTATCATTTAGTGCCCGGTTACTGTGATTACGGTTATGTCCGAGGTTGTAATATTAAGATCATCTATTACACGCAAGATTTAGCTTGTAAATACGTGCCTTACCGCGAGTTACTCGGAATCTTCTTCACGTTTACGGTGAATGGAGGAATGCGGTGTCTTCATTAGTGAACCATACTTGTGTTGCACGAATACTTCGTGAGGTGACTTTATTTTAATATTTATTTGTAGAAGGTCTTCTGCATGATAATACAATACGTGTTTATTGCGTAGTGGCGAATGTTTCGTGAAATTAGTGTTGCGTTGATTGCGATACTTTGGTGATGATAAAGGAGATTCTTCGGGAATGCTTGTGAATTCTCTTGGGTAAGTAATGTGTGAATATGTATGATGTGCTTGAATATGGTGAATAATGAGGACAGGGTCGTCCATAAAGTGTTTTATGATGAATTAATGTTGTTATGGTGAGTGTTTCGTTGAAAAATGGATAATGGGAGTGTGATAAATAGTTATTTGAGATTTAGAGATCGATTTAAGCGCTCGTCATACAATTAAGAACCCAGAATAGGCAAGCATTTGTGTCGTCGTTATTTTGGTGATGTAAGATGTCCAAAGGTCGAGCGTAGGGATTGTTATATGATCATCGAAACACTGTTTCGCGACGGGATACGATGCAGATACCATTTAATTTGAGGAAATGGTCACTAATTAGACGTCTTCAACATTTAATAAGCATAATATGTGTGAAGTAGAAGGTCGTATTTATTGAATTATTGTCACCTGGTAGTAGATTGTGTTCTTGCGTAGTTGCTTATAGTATGTTTCCCGTAGATAGTGTGCCTTCAAGATTTTCTTTCAGGAGGGCAGTGCCGGTGGAAGCAGTTACTGTTAATCATTCTTTGGATCATTAATGATTTTGTAGCGGCTAGATATTGTGTTCTATTTAGGTGGCTGATACGGATTCCTGGGACATGCTGTTGTTGAGTTATGTCGATATGAGATCCAATTATTATGTGGGTTTTCCTACACTATGTGCACTTTATGGATATTTATATTGAAACTGGTCACCATTAGAGAACTCAAGTTGGTTAGCAATTGGGTAATTTCTGAGAAAATGGATAAAATGTAGGGTATTTTAAAATGAAATCTTGGATAAGTGAAGATAAAGGCAAGTGTAGTTTATAAAAAAAAATTTGAATGAAATTTTATTCGATCCTATTATTCATTGCGGGCGGACAATTAATGATAAATAATGATGATTTGCCTTCAGCAAGTTCCATATTCGTTTCCATCAAGTTAGTATTTTCAATCAAGGTTTAAATAATGATGTTTTTTAAGTATTTAGCCAACAGAGATTTTCGTTCGTCTATCTAGCTATTATCCAATCATCATACAATGTATTATTATTGTATTAAGTTAGGTTTTGATTTCATTAAATTGGAAAAGGTCCTTCCAAGAAACTAACATTCGTTTTCCTTATTTAAATGAGATATATTTAGCCTTACGAAGTTATTGAATACTATTATTACCATAATCATGAACGTCTTGCGTCAAATGCTAGTCCAACTGCATAAACAGCAGTTGAATGTCCATGCCCTGGGTGGGGAATTATGCGTCACGACTGACTTTAGCTGAGGCTTATCACATGAACCTACGAACCTTCTATATCCCCGGGCAATGGACGGGTGTAATACATACATACATACATACATACATACATACATACATACATACATACATACATACTTTTATTTAATCAAAAACACTAACTTGCATATACTCCCTAATACACAAAAATACATTATAACATGAAGAAGCACAATACCTATGCCCTCTCCAATGGACACATCACAGCCCACAGAACTTCCCTACTTCCCCTCATCTCCCCACGGAACGGAGTTTAATGCCCACAGAATTTTCCACTCACCCCTCGACTTATCTACTCTCCAAAGCCACCTCAGTGTGGAAGCAGCTGTTGAAGGTAACGGGCTATTCATTAGCATATTAGATAAGTACAGAAACATTTCTGTAAGTTAATAAGGTAACGGTTGAATACTACAACAATCAATATTTTTTAATACTTGTTCATAATATATGACCGGTTCTCAATCACTGACAAGTTTGCGCAACGTAAACAATATTTGTCATGCACATGATTTAAAGTGATTTCATAGAACCTGAGGATGATCTTGCAGAACGAAACATGTCATTGTTTAATAATGCATATTTTTTACAGGTGTGTTATAGTGTATTATGTGTTATAATTAGTGATTTCGACAGACTGTAAAGCTTTAAAAATACATTAACTAAGTCGACACAAGAAAATACGCCTTCCTTCTTAACATATTATTATTATTATTATTATTATTATTATTATTATTATTATTATTATTATTATTATTATTATGTCCGACTCTTTGGCTGAACGGTCAGCGTACTGGCCTTCGGTTCAGAGGGTCTCGGGTTCGATTCCCGGCCGGGTCGGGGATTTTAACCTTAATTGGTTAATTCCAATGGCACGGGGGCTGGGTGTATGTGTTGTCTTCATCATCATTTCATCCTCATCACGACGCGCAGGACACCTACGGGAGTCAAATTGAAAGACCTGCACCTAGCGAGCCGAACCCGTCCTGGGATATTCCGGCACTAAAAACCATACGACATATCATTATATTTATTATTATTATTATTATTATTAGTATTATTATTATTATTATTATTATTATTATTATTATTATTATTATTATTATTATTATTATTATTATTATTATTATTATTATTATTTATGTTTAATGTAATGAAGTGTTAATGTTATCCATAATTACACTGTCAGACGTCAGATTTCTTCATTTACAAATCTACCAATATTGTTGAAATTTGCGTTTGTGTTAGTGTATCATGGAAACTAATGCTTGGGCTATATTATATTGTTCTCTGGAAAGTTTTACATTCCGAACCCTACCCGATAATCACTTGTTCGCACAAAAATTTAAAACTAGAACCAGCACAACCTGGGCAGAACTTCGAAAAAGAAGAATGCAAACACGTCAGATAAATAAGTTTCTTCGTGCTCCTCAGTTGGACATAACGATGTAAATGATGATAATAAACTTTTCCATTATTAGAACTTAATCTTCAGATAATTGCACTGTCGGAGGAAGAGACAGGAATAGCGGTAAGTTTCTTTGCCCACATTCTTGTTATCTTTTTCACTGGAAAAAATTATAAACACAATTAACATACTTAAGTACAAATTTGGAGGGAAACCACACTTATGGGATGGACCAAGTACCGTAAATTAGTTGCCGTAGGTTGTGGGAGATCTTACAGCTGGCTATGAAGCATACTTTCTCATTCACTAAATTCCGTACGCACACACGGAGCCTTGTAATTTAAACGGAGCTTGAGGCTAGACCGAGATTTCATTCGGAAATGACACTGATATGCTGGCACTTCATGTATTTACTAATGAATATTAATCATGTAGATACAAGTCATAAATAATGTTAGAGTAACTGTCGCATTGGAAGTATGATATTGTGGTCTGTATATCAAACTAACCTGACTGGAATCTGCTTTACTGTCACTTTTGTTCAGAATCTGAGATCTTTAAAAGATTTTAGGTAATAATTCTATTGATTTGTATCAAAATTCAAGCAAATATTGAATGAATTTCATAATCAGAAAATTATTTTGCTTAAATTTTTGAGAACATTTCCACCAAGTATCAGATAGAATTTAAAATTGGTACGCAGGTCACACAGATGGCACCACTGCAGAAGGTCTGTGACTCAGTGGCTGCGGATATATATCCTTCTTTTTAACAATTTTCTCCTTGTGATACAACTTGTAAAATGATATGATCTCATAAGTCTACTTAGGATTTATGGTGTTATAGGAACTTGGGAACTAATATTCTAACAACAATTCTCATTTTAAAACTGCCATTGGTATGAGAAAATAATTGTAAAATACATCTTTTCCAGAGACAAAGGCCTATTTTTGATTATTGCTTTTCTATGATTTAAAGCCGCCGAAAAAGTGTTTGTGTTAGAGGGAAATTGCTTGCTAAGAAATTAAGTTTTCAATGCAGCTGTTGTCCGATATCTATACTTTTAATCGATCTAGCACCGTCAAAACACCAGGAAGTCTTCGCAATTGTATTTATGTTGCTCATATTATTTCATTACAGTTGCAGATTGAACCGATAATCGAAAGCTATACATAAACCTGGCCAATTTATTAGGCTCGGCTTCTGAAAGTCCATTATTCTAATAAAACCGAGCGAATTGATCGTGCTGTTAGGGCCGCATAGCTGTGAGTTTGTTTTAGGGAGTAGTGTATTCGAACCCCACTGTCGGCAGCCCTGAAGATGGTTTTCCGTGGTCCTATTTCCACACCAGGCTGTACCTTAATTCAGGCCATGGCCGCTTCCTTCCCACTTCTAGCCCTCCTCGGCCCCATCGTCGCCATAAGACATATGTGTCGGTGCGACGTAAAGCCAATTGTAAAAATCAAATTCTGATAAAATACCGCTTTTATTATCTTAAAGAGGAATATAACAAATTTTAAGTACAACTATGAATGGACTAGGCAATTTAAACATGGTAGTTTTAATATTTTATCTTTTATAATAACTTGCATTCTGCGTAGTGCGCTTTCAGTACAAGATAGACTTGCGATTAATCATTCATCAGGTTTCGAACGAAATATTATCGTAACAAACAGCTGGAGTTCAGCAGTAATACGTGATTACCACTTTCTCGTTGCAGAAATTTTCGCATATTTTGAATTGGATTCCGTTCCGGTAAATAATCACGAAAGGTAAACAATGAGATTAAAGACAGTGACATTTTAAAGTGAGAGTAACTTTCACATAATTATGGTACTATTGCCAAGAATGCTAAGGTAAATAATGCATGAGTCAACAATGCATTTCCAATCATACCTTACCAAGAGAAATGATGTAAGAAGTGCACTTCATATAATAATATTGTCAGGTACTATACGGAATAGGGCACGTTCCTGCTCCGCAGATGCATGATCATATCCGGTGCCTTCGGTTCAGGGGGCTACGGGTTCGATTCCTGGTTGGAGCGGGGATATCTGCCGGTATCTTATTAATTCCTATGCCTTGGAGACTGGGTATTGGCGTTAATATTGTTATACTGTATACCTCGTCATTTACACTCAACATACCACACTACAGAAACACGCAATAGTGAAGACAATAGTGAAGTATTCAGCAGTAAAACTGGGCATACTCTAGGCTCCTCCAAAACCAGCGGGAATGCAATGCAGTACTTCTTTCATCCTGACATCACAATACAAAGCTTCTGATTGCTGAAGTATTATTTCCGTTTCTCTGCAAAATTGGAACGTAAATGAGTACAATATTGTCTATACCGGGTGGTACAGCTGCCTCTATTCACGCAGTTTTATGCAACCCGCAGATTATAGTCGAACCTAAAAATATTGACCTTGACTACTCACTACAATGTCTGCTCTTACAACGCTTTCCATAATTCGTTTATTCGTGTCAAGCAAATCAGCATTAATGATAAAATACCGATTGATGGTAAAGAATCGTGAAAATTATGTGTCGCAGAAACGTCCTGTACAGAGAATATTATTGGTGAATGACTAGAAGTAGCAGCAACACAACAGCGCTAAACAGCAACCCGTGGTAGCCGAGCTTGCTAAAAGTTAGAGGAGAGTACCGGTGGTCGTTAGTAGGCGGTTCGAGTCCTGTGTATGACGAATATTTTTATTGCGTTGTTGATGTTCGTGAGAGTCGTGTTGTTGACGACAAATCTAAATCATGATCAGTTCTCATATTCCAGGTACTCAGCTATGTTTGTTTTTTAAGGAGCTCTTAAAAGAGCTATTTGCAATAAAGTTAGATTGTACCGACAGCGGTGCGATGGGCTTATGCATGGCCATTCGATTAATGAAGCAAATGTTCAAAATGACCACCTGCTTCGTTAATGCACATCTGAGCACGGTGGAGGAGAGACATTCTTGCTTGCTGCAACATATGTGGTGGAATCTGCCTGCAGGCTTCCGTGATGAGACGCCGTAAATGATTCGGGCTCTCAGGCTCCTGCTCATAGACTCTTTCCTTTAAATAACCCCAGAGGAAAAAGTCGAGTGGAGTAAGGTCAGGTGATCTAGCCGGCCATGTGACCGGACCCCCTCGTCCAATCCATCGTCCAGGATATGTCCTATGCAAGTGGTTCCGTACTGCCAACGACCAGTGTGGGGGAGCTCCATCCTGCTGGAACCACATCCGTAACCGTGTCATAAGGGGCACATCCTCCAATAAGAGTGGGAGGTACTCACGAAGAAATTCTAGATAGCGTCGTCCCGTGAGGTTTCCTTCGAAGAAATATGGTCCAATTATCTTGTCACCTAGTATCCCGCACCACACGTTGACGCCCCATTGTACCTGAAATCGAGCTCCCCTGATCCAGTGAGGATTTTCAACGCTCCAGTAATGGAAGTTGTGACGATTAACAGTTCCGTTGTTGTGAAATCTGGATTCATCACTAAAGAGAATGTCCATTAAGAAATTCGCATCAGCTTCAACTCTATGTAATATCCATTGCGAAAATTCTATCCGTTTTGGAAAGTCATCTCCGTGAAGTTCCTGGTGCAGCTGTTGATTGAAAGGGTGTAATTTATGATCATCATCATCATCATCATTATCTGTTTACCCTCCAGGTTCGGTTTTTCCCTCGGACTTAGCGAGGGATCCCACCTCTACCGCCTCAAGGGCAGTGTCCTGGAGCTTCAGACTCTTGGTCGGGGGATACAACTGGGGAGTATGACCAGTACCTCGCCCAGGCGGCCTCACCTGCTATGCTGAACAGGGGCCTTGTGGAGGGATGGGAAGATTGGAAGGGATGGGCAAGGAAGAGGGAAGGAAGCGGCCGTGGCCTTAAGTTAGGTACCATCCCGGCATTCGCCTGGAGGAGAAGTGGGAAACCACGGAAAACGACTTCCAGGAGGGCTGAGGTGGGAATCGAACCCACCTCTACTCAGTTGACCTCCCGAGGCTGAGTGGACCCCGTTCCAGCCCTCGTACCACTTTTCAAATTTCGTGGCAGAGCCGGGAATCGAACCCGGGCCTCCGGGGGTGGCAGCTAATCACGCTAACCACTACACCACAGAGGCGGACGTGTAATTTATGGCGGTGCAATATTCGCAGTACAGATATATGACTGATGTTCAGTTCATTTCCTATGGCCCGTGAGCTTGTGTGCGGGTTGTATGCAATTGCATTTTGAACAGCTTCGCCGTTATTTGTAGACGTCACTGGAACATCCCGAACGGGGGGTAATGTATGAAATGACCCCGTTGCACGCAACCGTCTTTCAACACGTCGAAATGTATCTGCAGTTGGCAGCCTTCGTCCAGGAAATCGTTCTTGATACAAGCGTCTGGCTTCCCGTGCATTTTGCCTTGCTTCTCCATAAAGTAGTACCATATTCACATAATCATCCCGTGAATACATAATGTTTGCTTTCGTGCTAACCGTACAGCACGTGCTCACACGTTGCTGCTAGGATTACGATATGCTGTTTCATGTGCCCTATGTATGAAGTGTAGACCGCTGTTAGTTGGTCTTCGAGTCGAACGTGCGCAGTTGCTTGGTTGAATGGGTGGGTCAGAATGTTGACAACACGTGCACTGCGCTTCATTCCCTGTAGTCGTTTGCCATATGGAAGTCGCATGTTATTATTCCTTTCGTATGTATGCTTTCTTTGTAAAGGTGGCAAATTACTTTTGAGACTTAAGAACGTTAAATATTTATTACGAATGGCCTTACAATTATAATATAAAAATAAAATTGAAAAGCTCGTAACTAGATTCGAACTCTACATGCCTGCTAACATACCGTATGCTCGCTGCGATTGGTGCCACGTAGCCACTGCAGGCGACAAAGAATTGGTCTCGTAGCTCTGTACTAATGGAATCACCTAGGCTATCGCTTCGATACTGATCGTTGATGTTAAAAGTTCTGAACTCGAATGTGCAAACACCACAGTGAACTAAAGAATCGCGTCTCTCTTACGCCCAGATAGTTGCAACCATTTTCTACGCGTTACTTGGTTGAATGAGTCCAGCGTTATGTTTCAGGTGGTATTCACAATCGGTGCGTATGTGGCGATATTTATGATACCTGTTTATTATAACTTCCGTAGAAGAATATCGGAGACTTCAGAAAGGTCTTCGTAAACGATGCCTAGGCGAATACGAAATGACATTAAAAAATGCAAGACTCAAGAATGGTTGGAACCCTTCCTGCTTCAAATAACCTATCGAGGTACGTCTTCCATACGTAATTCCGCGCAGCTATTTGCAACGTACAAGCGCCATCCTTGTAACTCTGTATTCACGAGGAGAGCGGAATTTCCCGCTTCGACAAGTTACTGATGAGTTACAGCCTTATGGTCCCGTTTTATGCCTTTTTTGATCACTCTAACGGTAGTAATTACATGGCGTAAGCTATCACATCTGCTGTACAGCATTTGCGTGCCACAGATTATAAACTACACTGCAAAACATGCTTCTATCAATTTCGATGTGATGAGACTGTACAAAATGGTGGTGCATTGACATGTCTGTAATTGGTCTTACCCTATCACGTTTTCTATGATACCACGACCGCCCTTTCTATCAAAAGAAAATGGCCTCTTGGACCAATCAGGTGCGCAATTCTCTACCGACAGCTATAGGCGTGTTTATGGTTTGTACAGTATAGTAACATTTCGTAAAAATTAGTAGAGTACTGGACACCACTCTACATACAATGGTACAGTGTTTTTGAGATGGACCTCACTTAGTGCCTCTTGTACCATTTTTCCATTGTGCGGAGAAGTCTACATCGGGTTAACTGCACATAACATTGCTGTAAGGTGTTGCGCAAGATGGGACTAAGAGGCATTTAAGTCCTAGCTGGTTGCATATATTCGGGAAAAAATAGGGGCAGCTGTACCACCCTTTTATGCAACCCGCAGATTATAGTCGAACCTAAAAATATTGACCTTGACTACTCACTACAATGTCTGCTCTTACAACGCTTTCCATAATTCGTTTATTCGTGTCAAGCAAATCAGCATTAATGATAAAATACCGATTGATGGTAAAGAATCGTGAAAATTATGTGTCGCAGAAACGTCCTGTACAGAGAATATTATTGGTGAATGACTAGAAGTAGCAGCAACACAACAGCGCTAAACAGCAACCCGTGGTAGCCGAGCTTGCTAAAAGTTAGAGGAGAGTACCGGTGGTCGTTAGTAGGCGGTTCGAGTCCTGTGTATGACGAATATTTTTATTGCGTTGTTGATGTTCGTGAGAGTCGTGTTGTTGACGACAAATCTAAATCATGATCAGTTCTCATATTCCAGGTACTCAGCTATGTTTGTTTTTTAAGGAGCTCTTAAAAGAGCTATTTGCAATAAAGTTAGATTGTACCGACAGCGGTGCGATGGGCTTATGCATGGCCATTCGATTAATGAAGCAAATGTTCAAAATGACCACCTGCTTCGTTAATGCACATCTGAGCACGGTGGAGGAGAGACATTCTTGCTTGCTGCAACATATGTGGTGGAATCTGCCTGCAGGCTTCCGTGATGAGACGCCGTAAATGATTCGGGCTCTCAGGCTCCTGCTCATAGACTCTTTCCTTTAAATAACCCCAGAGGAAAAAGTCGAGTGGAGTAAGGTCAGGTGATCTAGCCGGCCATGTGACCGGACCCCCTCGTCCAATCCATCGTCCAGGATATGTCCTATGCAAGTGGTTCCGTACTGCCAACGACCAGTGTGGGGGAGCTCCATCCTGCTGGAACCACATCCGTAACCGTGTCATAAGGGGCACATCCTCCAATAAGAGTGGGAGGTACTCACGAAGAAATTCTAGATAGCGTCGTCCCGTGAGGTTTCCTTCGAAGAAATATGGTCCAATTATCTTGTCACCTAGTATCCCGCACCACACGTTGACGCCCCATTGTACCTGAAATCGAGCTCCCCTGATCCAGTGAGGATTTTCAACGCTCCAGTAATGGAAGTTGTGACGATTAACAGTTCCGTTGTTGTGAAATCTGGATTCATCACTAAAGAGAATGTCCATTAAGAAATTCGCATCAGCTTCAACTCTATGTAATATCCATTGCGAAAATTCTATCCGTTTTGGAAAGTCATCTCCGTGAAGTTCCTGGTGCAGCTGTTGATTGAAAGGGTGTAATTTATGGCGGTGCAATATTCGCAGTACAGATATATGACTGATGTTCAGTTCATTTCCTATGGCCCGTGAGCTTGTGTGCGGGTTGTATGCAATTGCATTTTGAACAGCTTCGCCGTTATTTGTAGACGTCACTGGAACATCCCGAACGGGGGGTAATGTATGAAATGACCCCGTTGCACGCAACCGTCTTTCAACACGTCGAAATGTATCTGCAGTTGGCAGCCTTCGTCCAGGAAATCGTTCTTGATACAAGCGTCTGGCTTCCCGTGCATTTTGCCTTGCTTCTCCATAAAGTAGTACCATATTCACATAATCATCCCGTGAATACATAATGTTTGCTTTCGTGCTAACCGTACAGCACGTGCTCACACGTTGCTGCTAGGATTACGATATGCTGTTTCATGTGCCCTATGTATGAAGTGTAGACCGCTGTTAGTTGGTCTTCGAGTCGAACGTGCGCAGTTGCTTGGTTGAATGGGTGGGTCAGAATGTTGACAACACGTGCACTGCGCTTCATTCCCTGTAGTCGTTTGCCATATGGAAGTCGCATGTTATTATTCCTTTCGTATGTATGCTTTCTTTGTAAAGGTGGCAAATTACTTTTGAGACTTAAGAACGTTAAATATTTATTACGAATGGCCTTACAATTATAATATAAAAATAAAATTGAAAAGCTCGTAACTAGATTCGAACTCTACATGCCTGCTAACATACCGTATGCTCGCTGCGATTGGTGCCACGTAGCCACTGCAGGCGACAAAGAATTGGTCTCGTAGCTCTGTACTAATGGAATCACCTAGGCTATCGCTTCGATACTGATCGTTGATGTTAAAAGTTCTGAACTCGAATGTGCAAACACCACAGTGAACTAAAGAATCGCGTCTCTCTTACGCCCAGATAGTTGCAACCATTTTCTACGCGTTACTTGGTTGAATGAGTCCAGCGTTATGTTTCAGGTGGTATTCACAATCGGTGCGTATGTGGCGATATTTATGATACCTGTTTATTATAACTTCCGTAGAAGAATATCGGAAACTTCAGAAAGGTCTTCGTAAACGATGCCTAGGCGAATACGAAATGACATTAAAAAATGCAAGACTCAAGAATGGTTGGAACCCTTCCTGCTTCAAATAACCTATCGAGGTACGTCTTCCATACGTAATTCCGCGCAGCTATTTGCAACGTACAAGCGCCATCCTTGTAACTCTGTATTCACGAGGAGAGCGGAATTTCCCGCTTCGACAAGTTACTGATGAGTTACAGCCTTATGGTCCCGTTTTATGCCTTTTTTGATCACTCTAACGGTAGTAATTACATGGCGTAAGCTATCACATCTGCTGTACAGCATTTGCGTGCCACAGATTATAAACTACACTGCAAAACATGCTTCTATCAATTTCGATGTGATGAGACTGTACAAAATGGTGGTGCATTGACATGTCTGTAATTGGTCTTACCCTATCACGTTTTCTATGATACCACGACCGCCCTTTCTATCAAAAGAAAATGGCCTCTTGGACCAATCAGGTGCGCAATTCTCTACCGACAGCTATAGGCGTGTTTATGGTTTGTACAGTATAGTAACATTTCGTAAAAATTAGTAGAGTACTGGACACCACTCTACATACAATGGTACAGTGTTTTTGAGATGGACCTCACTTAGTGCCTCTTGTACCATTTTTCCATTGTGCGGAGAAGTCTACATCGGGTTAACTGCACATAACATTGCTGTAAGGTGTTGCGCAAGATGGGACTAAGAGGCATTTACGTCCTAGCTGGTTGCATATATTCGGGAAAAAATAGGGGCAGCTGTACCACCCGGTATATCAAAAAAATTATAAAAACTAAAGTCAGTCAGTTCGGCCATTCTTTCCGGTCAATTTCCTTCACTCTTAGATTTGTCATCAGGTACTATAAATCACTTAACTTACGCCTTCCCCAAGTTATTTGATTTTTGAATTGTTTGTATCTTTGAAGCAATCATATCTTTGGTTCTAACTGAGGTGCGGAGTTCGTATTGACCTAAGAACACTCAGCGGATCAAGCTGTTTCATTTCCGCTCTTAACTATTCAAATTGGTTGATTCTGAGGAAAGTTATGAGTGCACATTCAATTTGACGTCTCATTTCTTCAACATTTTTTTCTCATTGAAGCAATCATATCTTTCGTTCTAATTGAGGTACGCAATTCGTTTTGATCGAAAAACACTCAGTGGAGCAAGCGCTTTTTTTGAGGTAATAACTACATAAATTGGTAGATTTTGAGAACAGTTGGGTACATTTGTCTACATGACGAAGATCTTTGAAGGACTTTTTAACAGTTCGGTGCGTAGTGTTGTTCCAAGGAACGTTTAATTCAATTTCTTTGTGTGATGTATTTTCAAGTGTTTTGTTGACATAATATGACATTCTTTTACCAGAGCAGATCATGTACTTTATTTCATTAATTCGAAACTTTGCAAATACATCCGTGAGAAGAATAACCAACAACACCATACTTTGTACATTGCGGGCGGAGCCAGCGGGAAACTGCTAGTAAAAGTTAATAATTTAGACTGATTTTGAAACAAATTTTTCGACTTTTATCTCTTCGAAATCTTTTATGTCTTCCATATATTTCGATTAATTATCCATCTACAGCCATTACTACAAAAAATGTTCCTGGATTTGTCGTTACTCAGGAACGTCTGATAAATCTATATATAGGCCTAACAACTTACATCATTTTGGCGAGTATTTGGCAAGTAAGTTAATGACAAAAAACGAAAACAGGTTTCCATGTATATAACTTTGCAAATGATAACAAATAATTGACTAAGCTGCGTTCTGTCTTGGCTTAGAAGAATTCAGTCAGGTAAATTCTCATGAAGAGTTGAAGACATTACATTAATAAAACGTCTCAATTAATCAAGTGGTTGAAATATGTTTTCTGCCTACCCTATTTGCCACCAGAAGAATTGGGGAACGGATTCATCGATATAATTACCATTACACTATAAAAGGCGTAGTTTTTCAAATTATATTTTAGATACTCGTACTTACAGTACATAGCGCAAGACTATGTTGCCTAGTTGTACTTCCCCTTGAAACAATAATCACCACCACCACTTCTCCGTTCCACACCCACCTTTGGGCTTCACCACCCACTGCAAAGGGCCTTGCACGAAATATGGAGAAGAATCGCTCCACAGCGATTTTAACAATAAGTTTTAATTTGCACACCTTAATATACACTATCTTATACAGGCTATTCAAGAATATTGGGTGTAAATATCACCTTCAGTTGTAACCAGTTAATAAACTAAATAGAATTGCAAAAAATAATAGAAGAATGACTGAAATTGTGGAATAAATATGAAGATGGTGAATTGGCGCGTACAGAATATATCACATGTGTGGGGTATAATTATAAGGCAAGATAAAAACTTGGACGAAGCTATCGACATTTTAAGTACATTATATATGAAACCAGCCCTCCAATCACTGAATAAATGTTTTAAGTATACCCGCATTTAGTACATACTATATCTATACCTGTAATTTATGCATGCAATCCAAAGTCTGCAAAATTAAGAGGGGGAGTTATACTCAGTTGTTAGCCCGAAGTGCATATAAATCAGATCAGGTAACTCCAAAAATCTTGCACAACTTTTTATTGACAAAATCACCCTTTTAATGATTGCTAAACAGGAGTGCATATTGACCATTATCGACCAGATGTGAACAGAAAAGTGCAGTTTTCACGGTCTATCTATAAGAGAGACTCTATCTAATTCATTATGATCCCTCACGCAACGGTAAATATCGACCATCGCTTCCAAAACATGGTAGTTCCAAATCGTTTGCACTTTCTAATCAAATATTGATGAGGAAAGATTTCTTCGCCAACGGGAAATGATCCCGGCTAACCTTCAAGTAAAGACAGTCCGCCTTACAATCATGGTTACCAGACAGGCTACTTAACAGGTAAAATTACCACTTCTAGAACGCATGTGACTCAGACATTCACTTGAACTGTGACGAAAGTAAGTAGCAGAACAATTTCTGGGGAGTGAAGTGGACCAGACAAGTATCCACCCACACATATATTAGGATATATTAAGGTATAAAAGAAAGTGGATCTCCTCCGTTCCAATAGTTCATAGCCCAAACAGGGTTAATCGATTTTCCAGTCGAAACTGGGAAACGCAATCACTTCCTGAAGTAACCTACCTCTTTGGTTTCTGGAAACTTTTCCTTTGGGAGTGATAAATCTGTGGCATTCGGGTAAAAGCTCGTAAGCCCAATTTTATATATTTTTAAGTTAATATGATAAATAATCGCAGTTCTTTTTTATCACCACTGAATAAGAACAATTCACTTACGTAGAAGATAACACCAAGTTTACAGGGTGCACGTAGTACAAATACGTAATTTTTTTGACAAAAGAAATAAGCATGTCCTTTTATGTTACTTGGAACGGTGAGCAGTCACTTTAATTTGTTTGTGTACTAGTGAATCACTTTACTTAGACCTATGTATTTTTACTCAGTATCTTAAATTTAGAAGATTTTGCTGTGAGTAAATATTATCATTTTTTTTTTGCTGGGGGCTTTACGTCGCACCGACACAGATAGGTCTTATGGCGACGATGGGATAGGTAAGACCTAGGAGTTAGAAGAAAGCGGCCGTGGCCTTAATTAAGGTACAGCCCCAGCATTTGCCTGGTGTGAAAGTGGGAAACCACGGAAAACAACAGGTGGACCTCTAGGATTGTTCACTGGAGACCATGGGAACATACGAGAGGCATTGGAAGACCCCAGAAGAGATGGCTTGTTGACATAAAGTTGTTGGCTGGAATACGCTGGTTCCAAGTGGCTCAAGACCGAAGACGATGGAAGCATATGGAAGAGGCCTATATCCAGCAGTGGATTGAAATAGGCTAGAAAAGAAGAAAATAAGAAGGTACATGTAGTTGCACTAGCTGCCCCTGTTGACCAGGGGAAGTTCGTCTCGGGAGGTCGTGATTGAAGAAATATGATTTTATATGTGAGCCATCAACTGTAAGTATCCGCTATACAGGACGAAGGGATTATATAAATTTTTATAGTTTCACATTAACTACGTATGTATTCTTGAGAAAAGGTTGTCTGAGAAATAAAAGTAACCACAATGTCATATACCGTACTATTTTGGAAGTGGACAGGTTATTTCTTCATTTCGCTAGTTGCTAAATTTCACCTGAACGTTTTTCATTTATGATAATACCTGTACACTGGGTCCTATTTGTGATAATGTTTAAGGGTCCAGTGACCGAGGTGACAAATTTATGGGGGCTGAAAAATATAAACCAAGCCCGTGAACCATCGAAAATAATTCCTGCACTCATTAGGAAAGGCTGGGCTAGAAAGTTTAGACGGTAGGGCGCTGGATTTCTGAGCCCAGCCTGGCAAGTTCGATCCCGGCTCAGTCCGGCGTTACTTAAAATTTCTCGAATACGTCAGTAGATTTATTGGCACGTAAAAATATTCCTGCGGGAAAAAAGTCTGGCACCTCGGCGTCTCCAAAAACCTTAAAAATTTAGTTAATGGGACCTAAAACCAATATTATTAGGAAAGGGATAACTTACTACGCAGAGGAGATATGTTTCGTACTGTGATGTGCTGCGGGTGCTGCTCATAAACTGAAAGTTCATTTTCGGTTTTTTAAGCCCTGTATCAATAATTATTTTCGATTGTCTTAGTCTCACTCTCCCTAGATCCATTTTGCACTGCTTGCCACTGAAAATTATTTAATTGTACGATTAGGTTATTAAGATGTCATAGATATTTGTTAATAAGGGAGAAAGTTGCCTGCTGCCATTTCTTGATGGATACAGTACTTTTGTATCCATCTCTTAGCACAGGCCAGAGTAAAGTGTAGCTTCCACCGAAGTCCCAGTCTCATCCATGGCTGTGACAATATGGAAGCTGATGGGGTATGGGTGGTGCTGAGTAATGACATTCAGAGCACGACTAGTGCATCTGAGTGTTATGAAAGGTGTTGCTCATAGGGTCAATCGTGCTGCAATAGCACTTTCTGACCCAGTGAGGAGAGCAATGGCAAACTACCTCACTCCTCGTCTTGCCTAGTACGTCTCATTTTGGTGCTGCCATTGGTTTTTGCGGTTTCCTTATAACCGCATAACTTTTGGTGGTGCTATTTGAGGATCCAACCAGCCTCTGGGCTGATGACCTAACAGACAGACAAGGGAGAAAGAGAGAAACCACTAAGCTGATGATTACTTCCATTTCCAGGCGAAAACGTACCAAAGATTTGGAAAATGGATCAGTGGAACAAAATTTCATGGGCTCATAGGAACTGCAGTAGTTAAATTTGGGCCTGCCTGTATAGAACATTTTTCATATCGAACTTTCACAAGATGAAATTCAACATGCTTATTTCTGAACTTGGTGTACTCGTTTTAATTATTGACTCAGCTGCAAAAACCTGTAATATATTCCACTCCCTCCAGTCAAGCTGAACTAAGATTCGGCAAGAAGGCGCCAGTGAGGGCCATGCAACATCATTCAGATTGTTTTAATCACTGGCTGTCTCTTGCAGCAATCTGTGTTTGAAATGTCTTAATAGTGTTGTTCGTGGAAGTGTGTATGACATGACTAATTTAAATTACGATATATTTGTATTAAGCCTTAGGGATACAGGGAGTGTTAACCTTGCTTTATGAACGCCACCAGCGACGTAAATAAATCTTCGCAAGAGAATTAATATTCTGACTAAGTGAACCGATTTTGTTTCTTTAAACTTAATCTGCATTGTTATCTTGTCTATTCTCTTCCTATTATACTGTATTTTTTACTACATATATGTGAAAATAATTTAACTGACCTAGGTTGTCATGTCCCTATGACCGGGTGAGCTTTTTCTTCGGTAAGTTTTTTTTTTCTCACAAATAAGAAGATACAGTATCAACATACAAAAGTAACACAACAAGCAAAGCACTCAATCTCTTATTACAGTATAATGTTCACTTGACACAAGTCCTTCTGTCCTTGTAAAAAAATACATTTTCTCTCGGATCTTATTGTTCTAGAGAATAGCCATTTCAACTGAGAAAAAAGAAAAAGGAAAAAGAACATTGGCACTAAACACATTGCGTGAAAAACACTGCACTATCCACTGCATGACCATTCGACTGCTATAATGAAACACACTCAAGTTCCTTAACGTGATGTTTCTCTCTCGGTGCCACACGTTTCAGTTATTGTTGTTTGACATCTTTTAAGTCGGATGAACGTCTTCAGGGAGCACTGTTCGTTTTTCTGGACATAATAAAGATACCACATGACAAGCCAGGTTTGCGAAAATTTCAACTGCTGCGTACCGAAATCTAGCTATAAAGCTGCTCTGTAAGCTGCATTAGGATTGGCTGATCCTGTCATCTGTCTTAGTTGGCTGTGCGGTTAGGGTCGCGCAGCTGTGAGCTTGCATTCGGGAGATAGTGGGTTCGAACGCCACTGTCGGCAGCCCTGAAGATGGTTTTCCGTGGTTTCTCATTTTCACACCAGGCAAAAGCTGAGGCTGTACCTTAAGTAAGGCCGCGGCCGCTTCCTTCCTACTCCTAGGCCTTTCCTATTCCATCTTCGCCATAAGACCTATCTGTGTCGGTGCGACGAAAAGCAAATAGCAAAAAACGAGGAGTACTGAATTCTCATAATTAAGATTCGGGAATAAGAGGCCTGTGAGGGTCTGTCCATATCGAACATTCACAATTATTCAAAATTAGTTTTGGCAGATGGAAAAACCTAACAGTTATAAATTAAGTGAGTCTAAATCGAAAAGAGATGGCTCCAGACATAATAAATTATATAGGGTGTAACAACAAGATAGGCCAAACTTTCAAGGTACTTATCTTAAAACACCGAGCTGGATGGCTATAGTCGCTTAAGTGCGGCCAGTATCCAGTATTCGGGAGATAGTGGGTTCGAACCCCACTGTCGGCAGCCCCGAAGATGGTTTTCCGTGGTTTCCCATTTTCACACCAGGCAAATGCTGGGGCTGTACCTTAATTAAGGCCACGCCCGCTTCCTTCCAATTCCTAGGCCTTTCCTCTCCCATCGTCGCCATAAGACCTATCTGTGTCGATGCGACGTAAAGCAACTAGCAAAAAAATATATCTTAAAACAGATATGAGTTCCAAGTCATTCGTATTTCCCGGGTAGGGGTGTGGGATGGTGACAAGTTTGACACAGTTCCTCCAGGAGCCTGTATGGTCTCAATAACTTCCCGGGGTGTCCGTACCTTTCGTTTTACTTCTTGAGCATTGTGCTAAGGCTATCGATATTAAGGCCTCTTAAAGATTTGAGGAGAAACATCTCTCTTTTCTTATCCGTTGGTCCTGTAACCCTCAAGATTTAACACTAGGGATATTTATTTTCGTGGGTTGGTTAACCTGCTCAGAGCTTGAGTACCTTCATAAAACAGTTCACCAGGCCAGTTGGCTGGCGGTTAGGGGCGTGAAGCTGTGAACTTGCATTCGGGAGATAGTGGGTTCGAACCCCAATGTCGGCAACGATGAAGATGGTTTTCCATGGTTTCCCATTTTCACGCCTGGCAAATGCTGGGGATGTACCTTAGTTAAGGCCACGGCTCCTTCCTTCCCTTTTCTAGCCATTTTCTCTCTCATCGTCACCATAAGACCTATCTGTGACGGTGCGACGTAAAGCCAATTGTAAACATTTGTGTAAAACAGTTCAACTTATTCAGTGACAATCACTTCGCGGTCCAGCTCATTAAGTCAATTAGGGCATATATTATTCCAATACCTTTGTCGGAATAAATAAATTAGGCAGGTACTGTGTACTAATGGGGAGTAGGCCTATACTGTAGGTTCAAGCTAATACTGAAATTAATGGAAATTGAATGTAACTTATTTCAACAGTGGGATCAAATCCAACTCCATGTGACAAGTGGCGTTACAGTTCTTTCAGTTAGCAGAAATGCTATTCGTATACACTCATGTGATCCTTTCTTCAGGCTAAACCTGTATTGAAAATATGCACGATGCGAGGAAAGTATGCACGATGCGAGAGAAGTCAAAGGAAAAAGAAATCTTGGTGAATAAATTTGTTCTTTTTAGTCCGTGATACAACTGCTTTCTTATTACTTGGTGAGACGCATTTATTCTCTCGTTTTTAGTTTTTTTTTATACTGGATGAAAACAAGTTTGAATTCAGTTGCCATAACGATTCTACATGGAAGAAGAATTATGAACAGTTGTCAATTTTCATAATTTCACATGTAGTCAGATATTTTATGACTAAAAGCAGTATTTTCTAAAGAAAATCATTTGAATATCAACCTAAGTTATCCATACAATGACCTGAAATAGTGAAATATGAGCGAAAAACTTTCTATAAAGAAATAGTAACGTTAACACTCCCCGAGTGACTGGTTACGGGATAAGTACATTCATCTACCAGTTTATTCGTCCCCTACACATAAACATTTTATGGCAAACTGGATGCAATAACCAATCTGTTAATGCGATTAAAATGTAAATTATCTCATCAAATGTTGCTATTTCGACGTTAAAATGGCCTATCGAGTTCACAACTACACTTACAATTATGACATATTCTTCATTTAGTCAATTGGAACACACATTATTAGAAAATTACAATAACTTTCTCGGAATAAATAAATTGGGCAGGCACTGTGTACTACTGAGGAATATACTGTAGGTTCAACCTAATACTCAAAAAATAAATCAGCAACATAAATACAGTTCATGTTGATATATCGACAATGAAATAAATACATCGGACAACAGATTGGTCTGAAAACTTTAATAATTTGCCAGCAAAAGTTTTTCGCGACCATGTATCATAAATAAAGAGAAATATTCAGAAGTTAATTCTACACTAAAATACTTTGGAGAAAATCCAATTAATGGGGGATGACAAGGGGGGGGGGGGGGTAATTTTTATACAGTATAGCTCAAAAACTTAACATGTTACAGAAGTGAAAAATGGTATTTTTATCTCTGTTAAAAATAAAGAAACGTGTATTTTTAGTTTTCGGAAATACCACTTGGGTGGAGGGGGGGGGGGGGTAAAAGGGACTGAAAATGGTGTTGAATTATTTTAATTAGGCTACTGTTATCTCAAAAATGAAGTTGTTACAGACGTGAAATTTGATATTTGGAATCTGCTTTAAAAGTAAAGAAACACCTATTGTCGGAAAATCCAATGAATGCGGGGGGGGGGGGGGGTGAGGTGAAAGAATTTAAAATTAATTGACTTAATTGTATGAGAATACTAACATCTATTAAAAACTAAAGTTGTTAGGGCCTACAGACGTGAAAATTGGTATTTGGTTCTCCTTTAAAAACAAAGAAAAACCCGTTTAGGGGGCGGGGAATCATCTTGGGGGGCGGGAGTGAAAAGGAATTGAATTCCTTTCATGAGGACACATAAATCAAAAACTGAAGAAGTTAGGGTCGTGATAATTGGTATTTAGACGATCCTTTTCTATTAAAGAAACAAGTATTTTTTGCCGGAAAATTCACTTGGGGGGCGGGAGTGTGAAATTGAAAAAAGTGAATTATTTTTATCTCAAAACTAAAGGTAATAGACGTGAACATTGGTGTTTGAAATATCCTTTAAACATAAAGAAACACGCCTTTTATTTTTTTTTCGGTGGGGGGGGGGGGTTAATAAAATGGCGGTGGGGTGTAAACGGAGGTGAGACCAATTGATTTTACTGTTCATAATGTATTTATAAGGAGCCTCCGTTGCTCAGGCGGCATCGCGCCGGCCTGTCACAGATGGGTTCCGTGGTTGCAATCCTGGTCTCTACATGTGACATTCGTGCTGGACAAAACGGAGGCGGGACATGTTTTTCCTGTCACCATTCATTCCAGCAACACTGTCCAATATCATTTCATTTCATTTGTCATTCATTAATCATTGCCCCAGAGGAGTGCGACAGGTTTCGGCAGCCGGCACAATTCCTGTTGTCGCCGCTAGATGGGGGCTTTATTCATTCCTTTCCTGACCCTGTGGAATGACTGGAAACAGGCTGTAGATTTTCGATGTACTTATTCTGATCATAAACCGATCATTATTAATGTTTCCTGGGTTCGTTTTCAAGAGCCATCTTTTCCTTCGGAGAACGTTCTTAGATTACAGTAGATTCTCCTGGCATATAAATAAAAATTTAAACACATTTGAAATAAACGATAGGAATGAGATTGACCGTCCTATTGTTCACCTCTATAATAAGGTCAATAATGCACGGAAGTATGTCATTCGTATCGTCAGAAATCCCGCACACTTGCCTACGCGCGACAATGGTGCTGGTCATATTCTCAACAATGACAATGGCAGCACACGTAATTTACCGCCAAGTAGCGGTCTTGCATCCTGCTGTGGGGTCTAGAACATAATAATAATAATAATAATAATAATAATAATAATAATAATAATAATAATAATAATAATAATAATAATAATAATAATAATAATAATAATAATAATAATGTTCTGGACCGTCGTCAAATGTGCGAACCGCGCTGGAAACGGGTCCTGGACGGGTAATGACTAAGAATGCAGTCCGACCGCGGGTTCAGTACCGCCAAGGCACCCAAGACGACACCACCCCGGATCTGCTGAAGGATTTGATATATATCAAAAATGCTTATAGGAAAAGATGGCAAAGATTTAGGGACCCAACTGGCCGGGTGGAATACCTGGGCCTAGCCCGGGAAGTACGAAATCGATTGCTGGAAAGAAAGATTGAAGGATGGGAGGAAACTTGCCGTAATCTATTAGAAAACGAGTCAGATCGCGAATTTTGGCGGATCCTCTCAGAGAACGAGTCAGATCGCGAATTTCGGCGGATTATATATAAAACAATAAGCATTCAATTATAAATTTCAGTATAATACCGTAGCGAAGCACGGGTATCTTGCTAGTTTCTTATACACTGACTGACAGTGACAATACAACACCAAGGAGGAGTGGTTCGAAAGGGATGAAAGTTGGGGAAAAAACAGAGACGGCACGGATGAATAATTGATGTTTATTTCAAACCGATATGCAGGTTACACAATGCGCACGGCATCGACTCAGTAGGATGTAGGACCACCGCGAGCGGCGATGCACGCAGAAACACGTCGAGGCACAGAGTCAATAAGAGTGCGGATGGTGTCCTGAGGGATGGTTCTCCATTCTCTGTCAACCATTTGCCACAGTTGGTCGTCCGTACGAGGCTGGGGCAGAGTTTGCAAACGGCGTCCAATGAGATCCCACACGTGTTCGATTGGTGAGAGATCCGGAGAGTACGCTGGCCACGGAAGCATCTGTACACCTCGTAGAGCCTGTTGGGAGATGCGAGCTGTGTGTGGGCGGGCATTATCCTGCTGAAACAGAGCATTGGGCAGCCCCTGAAGGTACGGGAGTGCCACCGGCCGCAGCACATGCTGCACGTAGCGGTGGGCATTTAACGTGCCTTGAATACGCACTAGAGGTGACGTGGAATCATACGCAATAGCGCCCCAAACCATGATGCCGCGTTATCTAGCGGTAGGGCGCTCCACAGTTACTGCCGGATTTGACCTTTCTCCACGCCGACGCCACACTCGTCTGCGGTGACTATCACTGACAGAACAGAAGCGTGACTCATCGGAGAACACGACGTTCCGCCATTCCCTCATCCAAGTCGCTCTAGCCCGGCACCATGCCAGGCGTGCACGTCTATGCTGTGGAGTCAATGGTAGTCTTCTGAGCGGACGCCGGGAGTGCAGGCCTCCTTCAACCAATCGACGGGAAATTGTTCTGGTCGATATTGGAACAGCCAGGGTGTCTTGCACATGCTGAAGAATGGCGGTTGACGTGGCGTGCGGGGCTGCCACCGCTTGGCGGCGGATGCGCCGATCCTCGCGTGCTGACGTCACTCGGGCTGCGCCTGGACCCCTCGCACGTGCCACATGTCCCTGCGCCAACCATCTTCGCCACAGGCGCTGCACCGTGGACACATCCCTATGGGTATCGGCTGCGATTTGACGAAGCGACCAACCTGCCCTTCTCAGCCCGATCACCATACCCCTCGTAAAGTCGTCTGTCTGCTGGAAATGCCTCCGTTGACGGCAGCCTGGCATTCTTAGCTATACACGTGTCCTATGGCACACGACAACACGTTCTACAATGACTGTCGGCTGAGAAATCACGGTACGAAGTGGGCCATTCGCCAACGCCGTGTCCCATTTATCGTTCGCTACGTGCGCAGCACAGCGGCGCATTTCGCATCATGAGCATACCTCAGTGACGTCAGTCTACCCTGCAATTGGCATACAGTTCTGACCACTCCTTCTTGGTGTTGCATTTGCTCTGTCAGTCAGTGTATAATGATTTTCCCATCTACAGTTTTAAAACACAGAACTGCTGAGCCGTTTATGTGTATTAAAATGTTTGTCAAATATTGTCATTCGTAAATGGAGTAGCAGATCATTCCATAGGAACCATCGCAACCCTCAGTTAGTTATCAACAATTATTGTGAAGAACATGCCGTAAAGCTCATCACCACACCGCGGGAAGGTCACTTACAGATCTGCGACACGTTAGAGATCACCTAATTTCTGGTGGAACTACATTCCCGTACCCTTCTTGCTCTCCGAACGTAGATGCCTACATGTGGGACAAGTTGGAAAAACCATTTTTCAAGACAGATGACCCAGCCAAAAATATATACTCCCGAATTATACGAGTAGAAAACGTCACTTTTTGTGTCCTTGGATCAACCTTTGTTCACCAACATGTTCAATAATATTTAAAAACGCTATGAACAATGTGATGACGCACATTTTGAATACATTTCCAACATAATTAAACAACGTTTCAGTGTCTTTTTCTTCTGCCGTATACTGTACATCTTCGCATTTCTCATTTCCAGATGTCAGCGGTATCTGTTGCAATAATAACCACTATGTACAAAACTATGTTACCATAAAGCTGAATGACGTAATTGGAAGGTCGTTTACGTAAATAAATTGGGCAGGTACAGTATACTTCGGTCTAGAAAGCCAAGAATAACGACCGAGAGGATTCGTCGTGCTGACCACACGACACCTCGTAATCTGCAGGCCTTCGGGCTGAGCAGCGGTTCCTTAGTAGGCCAAGGCCCTTCAAGGGCTGTAGTGCCATGGGGTTTGGTTTGGTTTAGGTACAGTATACTGCCGAGGAATATACAGTACGTTCAATCTGATACTGAAATGAATAATAAGCCTCAATTCGGATTTTAAGGACCGAAATTTGGAAAAGGGAGAGTACGGCTTATCTAAGGTCCATTTCGGTATTTACTTTTCCCACACCCCTAATATCTATTCATACTGAAATTATATTCTTGTTTCCTTCTCAATATTGCAGTTAGCAGATCATTGTCTGGTTCCAGGGCTGGATGGTCAACGTTATGGTCTTCGTTCAAAGGGCCCTGGGTTCGATTGTCGGCTAGGCGGGTACGATGCGCATTCGTATCCCTGAAATATCACTATAAAATTTGTCACAAATGGAACTTAATAATTGCTTTTACACATATCAAGTGAAAAATCTGCGGCAAATTAAGAAATACCGTCGTTATTTGAGAAATATGAAAACATACTTAAGGCTTGTAGACAGGACTGGTTTATGTCGTACTCCGCTGCTGGTGCCATCTTTTGTTACTTTCTTCAGGTCCAGGGTTAGCACCGTGGAATGGGAGTGCTATGTCTGTGGATTCTTACTATCTTTGTCCATATGACTACAGCGGCCAGTTCAAACAGCAAAATGGAGGTCAACAGAAAATAGCATAATCCCTGGACCAATAAATATTTTTGTTCGAACGAAAGTAGCTCAATCCCTGGACCAATAAATCACTAGTCCACAGAATTCTTCTTATGTACATTGGTCATACCATTTTGTCGCCTATTAAATATTGCATATCGCGATACAATTCAGGAAATGATGTCATTGACAACTGAAGCAATGAAACGAAAGCAAAGAACTTCAGTGAACACAGACATCACACACGAAATTGTTGAAAGTGTAAGACAAAAGACATACGTGTGTCACTGTGAGCGTAACACCAAATGTACTTGTAAAGTGGTAAAGTACGTATACATAATATTCTCAAAAAATCAAATATTTCTTAATTTTCCGCAGATTTTTCTCTTGATATGTGTAAAAGCAATTATTATGTTCCATTTGTGACAAATTTTTTAGTGATATTTCAGGGATACGAATGCGCACTATACCCGGCCAGGCTGCGTATTTTATTCAAGTCTCGTTTATTCTTCTCCCTCGGCGTCTAGGTGTTCGTGTTCATCTTACAACAGACCTCTTCCTCCGCACAAAATCAACCAATGCAGAATCATGAAATAGCGATTACATTCCTCCTAATAGGGATGGCGTCAGGAAAAACATCCAACTGTGAAACAGGGTTAAGCCTACAAAGTGTATCCACCCCATTTAATCGGAAACAAGTCTGGGAAAAAAGATTTAGAAGACAATAATGACGTCAGGTTTGTATTTTCCCTAATTTCCATACCTGTTGCTATCCCTACATCTCCCACATCTTTGCTAGAGTGTATTCGCTGCTACATTAATTCCAGAAATGAGTAAAGAATGGAATTTCAGGGCCAACGTTTGATGATACCCGTTCGCTCCCTTCACAGAGCTGAGTTATTGCAGGGCTGCGATGTCGCGGTCAGTTGAACTTTCGCCGCGACCTGTCTTCTACAGTTTAATGAAGCTCGTAAGGTAGGTAACAAGGAGTACTCTGAATCGTAACACTAATATACTTCAACTGCTTCCCAGACAAAACCATTTCAGCTTACTTCAGCATATTTCTTCCTTTATTATTACCGTGAAACCAAGAAACATGTTGTTCATATTTTTATTTCGGTAGAGTGTAATGCATAACAGAACGTCGCCTTTCATCTTCTGAAAGTATCTGTCAGTCTCTCAGAAGTATTTTTAAAATTAATAAACAGAAATGAATATACACAGATGCCAGTTCTGCTTCAGGAATTCCAAACGTTAGCGAGATACCAAGAGACATCCCTAGTAAATTATTTTATTTTATGCAGTTATACTACCCATTATGTTCTTTAGCAACAGAGCAACAAAAGCAAAAATGATCACATTTTAGTTGAATTCCATTCTCTTACGTTTGTAACATGAAGATATCCGTTGGCTATAAACCTGACAAATTATTTCCAGATTCTTTGTTTTGCAAGTTACTTTACGTCGCACCAACAGATAGGTCTTATGGCGGCGATGGAACAGGAAAGAGCTAGAAGTGGGAAGGAAGCGACCGTGGCCTTATTTATTTGCCTGGTGTGAAAATGGGAAGCCACAGAAAACCACTTTCAGGGCAACCGACATGGGGGCTCGAACCCACTATCTTCCGAATACTGGATACTGGCCGCACTTAAGTAACTGCAGCTGTCGAGCTCGGTCCAGATTTATTAGAAAGCTATGAGTATTTTATATTATTCTAGTCTGTGTGTAGGTCATAAATGCGTCGTTTGTGTGAACCATCAGTGTTAGTTTATATCTGTGATGATTTAACTTTCTAATCTACTTAATCCTAACGTTCTTCCAGAGGAATACTTGGCGTTAAACTGGTCATTTATTAATTAACCTTAGAACATATAATTTTCTGACTATTGACAGCATTTAATATATCAATATGAAGTGTGTGTTTAACAGTGTACAGTCATTAGTCTGTAGTGCATTCGGGAGATAGTGGGTTCAAACACCACTTCAAAATATTATTGTACGATAACAATGAACACTTTTTATGGAGATCAGGTATACAATTGTGGAAAAATCTGGTCATAATAAAGAAGTGACAGTGGGGGCAACGTTGGAGATGAAAGGTACATCTGAAGTACAAGGTGTAATATTTTCAAGGGGTACAACAACTCATTCCTACATTATTATGCCAATACCGTCCGCCTCCATGGCTAAATGGTCAGAGTGCTGGCCTTTGGTCACAGGGGTTCCGGGTTTGATTCCTGGCAGGGTCAGGAATTTTAACCATCATTGGTTAATTTCTCCGGCACGGGGGCTGGGTGTATGTGTCATCTTCATCATTTCATCCTCATCATGACGTGCAGGTCGCCTACGAGAGTCAAATCAAAAGACCTGCATCTGACGAGCCGAACTTGTCCTCGAACACTCCCGGCACTAAAAGCCATACGCCATTTCATTTTATGCCAATATCGTCTAAATCTCTTTACGAACCCTTCACGAATAAGAAAATTATAATTGTAAAATTGAATACGTCAAAAAAAGAGAAAAATATATTCAACCCCTTTTCGAAAGAGTCGTAAGTAAAAATAAATTAATTAAATTAATATTGTACCCCGTGCCGGTGAAATTAACCAATGATGGTTAAAATTCCTGACCCTGCCAGGAATCAAACCCGGAACCCCTGTGACCAAAGGCCAGCACTCTGACGGTGACTCCGTCTCTCAAGCCGGGAGATTTGTTACGGTGAAGGAGATGTGCGGAGAAGGTGAGGGGGTGGGTGGCCGTGGCCTATACTACGAACTGTCCCGGCATTCGCCTTAGTGCAGGAGAATGGAAAACCACGGAAAACCATTCTCAGGACAGCCGACGGGTGGGACCAGGCGTGTAGTCCGGCACTGTGCCCCAGGCCCGTCTCCCGAATGCAGAGGCGTACAGCCACGGTAGAGCCGTGGCCTCTTAAGGGCCGAAATCCACTCTGCATCCACCGACCCACATTCAAGTGCTCAAATCTTGTTTACTTAGGTTCCTGTGGTGTCTACAGCGACACAGAAAGTGACAGAAACATTCTTGAAGAAGCACCAAATTACCCTGATGTTTAAACTGATGATTATCATAATAAGCTTCTGAGCCAGGAAACGAGGTAAAATTCTGTACGTTTTGCAGAGAACTTTGTTCAGCGCCTTCAGAAGATATTATTTCACGAGCAAGACTTCTCAAATAATGCTTCACGGTTGGTCTATAGTAAATGGTACTTTCGTTCGCCGCTAGATGGCTCACCGGGCGCAGACTGAAGCATTTCGCGACGAGTAGAGTACGAATTTTTAAAACACCGAAACGAAATAACAATAGTGAAAGAGAACTGCCTGCGTAAATTCTTACTGGCTGGCAACCACATATTACTTAATTGATTGCTAAAGCCCCTTTTGAAATAGTTGGGATTTTTGCGCATTTTCACAGCTTCTTGTATAATCATAGATCTGTACTGTTTAGTGTGGGTAAGAGCTCGTACATGTTGGAACACAACATCATGATCCGTTGACAGGGCGTACTCAGCTATTGCTCACTTGTCTGTGTGGTTGAGGCAGATATTTCGTTGGTGTTCCTCGATACAAGTACCAATGGATCAGCATGTCTGACCAATGTATACCTTACCGCAAATACAGGGAATATTTGAACACCCCAGTGTGTAATAGTGAGGACATTTTGTCCTTGCTTTTACCTAAACTGTGAGCAATTTTTGTGACGGTGCCAAGTACGATTTTTATATTGTACTTGCGGAGTACCTTGGCAATTCGATCTTCGGTACTGTGGATAAAAGGAAGGTAGGCAGTTCCATTCACTTCTTCATTCTGTGAGTTTTGCTTACCAGGTAGTCGTCCTTCTGGGATGCAGGGCTCTCTGAATCTGTAAATCATTGTCATGATTACCCGCGAATGTGACTTGGAGTCTGTCCTCCTCCTTTTGGATATTTGATGGCTCAACGATATTGTTGGATACTGTCACAGATTAAGGCCATGGCCGTTTCTTTCCAACTCCTGGCCCTTTCCAATCCCATCGTCGCCACAGGAACTATCTGTGGCAGTGCGATGTAATGCCAATTTAAAAATAATAAAGGTTTGAGCTTATTTTGTCCAGCCTGGGAGGTCCTATTGCACTATATCTTCAGCTCTCAGATAATCACATCCTCAGTACAACTAGGAATTTCTCTCAAGAAACTTCTGACAGTCTTCCATCATTAGGTAATACCACTGATCTCTATACATGGATCGCTGATGGCAGCTCTCCGCTGCAGGAGAAAGTACGCCAAGTTGAGCGCGCGGTCCGCCATGTTGGTGTACCCATCCTAGAGCTCTCCTTATGGGGAAGCAATGATAATATAATCAATTTTAAATCGCAATTAATGGCGTATTGGAATAATTAAAAATATAAGGACATGTTCACTCAAAGCATAAGGACATTGGGAACACCGACACGTCATTCCGAGATCTCCGGGATAGCAATAAAAATGAGTGTATAATAACGGCCGACAAATATTAAATTATGTGCTGAATACATGCAGTTAGCGATCGGTAATATAAAACGAGTGAAAAACAGTGTCTGGAAACATTGCTGTAAATTTTATACATGTAGGCTATGCCAAGAAAAAATGCATTCTTAAGGGGAGGTATGACTGAATTTTTCGTAATTTGAACCAAAATCTCGGTTTACAATTTTATCCATACTTTTACGGAGTTATCCGTGGAAGGCAGAGATGAAAGAAGGTGCGGGCTGGAATGGGTCTAACTACAAGTCCGAAAAGCGAATTAAAATTTCAATAAAGGTTATATTTTCAAAAATACCTAAACTTAACAAGATTTAACAGAGCTTTAGACTTCAACAAATAACAGCAAGTCAATCAATAACCAACAATAAGGTCCAAGACCAGGAAAGTCAAAATTTAGAGGCAATTAAACATATTTTCACTATGAAATTACCATAAAGCAAAACCCAGGTACAAGTATGGTTTTCCAAATGAAAGAACAAGTCCAATGTTCGTTACAAGTCCTGGGTTTCAAGCCCCACCTTACATCTTTGAGCTTCAAGCCCACCTTGCCGAGGTACCTTTTGAACTAAGGGGCAGAAAACCCCATCATACCAAGGAGCACTTGCTCCTAATTACAATGTTAAGCCTCCTAGAGGCACTTTTACCACAACACCATAAAGAGCTGACCCGCTCTCGATCTTTCAAGCCTATAAAGGCAATAACAGACTTTTACACAAACTGCCATCACGGCATTATAAAGAAACAGGGGTATCTCGTACCCAATCTACTGGGCCTTAGTGTGTAAAAACTAGGTTAATTTAAATGGCCCAAAACAGCAAGGATGGAGGCGTGAACTTGCACTCCTAAATATACATTTGAAAACCTAAGTGGCTCTAGGCCGATACACAGGGGCTAATCCCAAGCTAGGGAGGTGACTCGTATGAGAAAACTTTAATACATTAAGGAAGAGAAGAAACTGTTATGAAAACGTAGTCACCTCAATTTCAAATGAAGGGGAGCTCGAGAGGGAAAAGCACTCTCTATCCCCGAATTAAAGTTCAAGAAAACTGAAGTTTACCAGGAAAAGGGTTTACATGTTTAATAGTTTACACATTAAAGGTTTCGAACCTTCCCCGAGAGTTAAACTGCTGAGCTAGTAAGAAATAAAGATTTTAAGAGGCCATTACCTTGATGAAGAGCTGCTGCCTGAAGAACGGGGCGCTTCCCGCCCCCTGCTATATATCCGCACACTAAGTTAGATGTTACTGAAGTGGCCCGGAGACAAGAAAATCAGCAGTTTTTATACCCTCGTGGAAAATTCGAGACCTTTCAGGAATGAATAGACACACCCACTCAATTTTTATTGGTTGACTAAGAGTTACACATGGAAATTCGAAGAAGAAAGCTATGATTGGAGGAAAATTAATTACAGAAATTACTGATTGGCTAAATTCAAAACAGGCGGAAAGAAAACTTAATATTGCTAACCCACCAATGACAGAACAAAATTTAGTAAGGACAAAACTTATGAATACAAAATTTCTTCCAGAGAGTTCATTCCATTGCACCAGAGTGTAATACCATAGTTTTTGGGGGAGAGACATCTGTTAGAGGAAGTCCACACTTCTTGATCACTGAAAAACAAAAGCAAATAAAAAACACACAGTGACATCTTCTGATAACCAGTAGAGTTGATTCCTTTTTTAAAGTTCAGAGCTTCTCCTGTAGAGGAGTTTCAATTGGCGCAAGATTTGAACTTGCGTCGTAGAAGTGTACCGCCCGGTACACATACAAAAATAGCCTATTCTTCCTCTTTCAGAAAATGATTTTTTTTTAGTAATACCGGTTTGTTTAAAGCTTGTAGAAGCCTTTTAATATGAGCCCGCAGGACATTTAAAAGCCCAGAACCACACCCACTTCTCCTGTAACGGCATAATGATAGTTTATTGTGTTTTTCGCTGGATATTCAAGTATTTCGCGGGGTATTTGCCGTATAAGTACACTTCGGCATGCTGACAGTCACTTGTTTACTATGTAATCAATACAGTTACGTAATGTTAGGAAATATTGTAATTTGAACTGACGGAGGGAATGTTGTACCTCTTCCAAATAGTACTCAATTGATATCTGCCACACATTTATACACTGATAGTTTAAATATATTATGTATTTGTATTATTTACATTTAGGAATTCGTATTTGTGTTAATCGTAGTAGTACAAGCACGGCTCCCTTGTTTGTTTATATTTTACTAACATGCAGAAGTAACATGTGGTTTCAATTCAGCGAGTGAAATATCTAAACTAGTGATTTTTCATTGATGTATTTCATCTTAATTCCTTTGTAAATTTGTGGGGTAGTGCAATAAAACAGCACAGAACACCCGTGGAAATATATTTAAAGAATTCGGGTGAAGTGGCGTGGTTGAGTTGACACAAGGAAAGTAAGGCATGAGCTATTACTCAAGGCGTTCGGAAACTGGAGTAATAAAAGAAAGGGAGTAGGCCTAATCATTTTTAAGCAACATACTCCAGCTAACAAATAGATTAGGGATCACAAAAGCTTGGCATGCAGTGAATGGAGAGAAACAATCAAGATGACAGCAAATGTGTCAACCGTACGTTCTGTGGCGGGCAGATCACAGGACAATAGCCTCTGTTGACGCTGTCACAGAGAGATAGAACCACTTGCGCATGTCCACATGGTGGATTGCTGCGGAAATCCCACCATCATACCATCAGATCCCTGATTGCTGAAGCTCTAAGACTGAAAGGCTACGCAACCAAAGAGGAGGTGCATGGTCTTTCAACTGACGGGAACGAACAGACATCTTCGCCACCGATCCACACACATACCAAGCCAAGTTCAGCGGCCCGGGGTCCAGGGTTCGGGTCCTAGTACGGCAATTCTTCAGGAAGGCTGTGCCACATGCCAAGTAACATCTACGTCGCTCCTGCCTCGTGTCCTGTGTTCGTGACTTGTCTGTGGCGCTAACCACTTGCAAAACTATCCCTGTCGCGACTCAGGCAACAGGTAGCCACTGCTCGGTCCGCCAAGTGCGTTTGACCCTCCTCTTCCCCCCTCCCTGGAGGTCATGGGATCAATGCCGGGGCGCTCCCTCCCGTCTGCTGTCTGGATACCCGTGGTGCGGGGATGTCCACTACTGTGGGCCACCGTCCCTCGGGCCTAGATGTGCGTTTGGGGGGTATGCCTCCTCTGCGGCTGGGATTCCTGAGGTACAGCCTCATGCTAACCCGGGGACGGGTTCGTGAGGGTCTGGCCAAGGGGCCCGGTGGCGGGTGTGGGGTTGTGCTGCGGCACCTATGATCTCAACTCATGATGTGAGGTGGGCAGCGGTGTGTCCTCCTGCGGCTTGGTGCCTTGCCTGATTGTTCCGGCCGATGCATCGTCGCCGGAGCTTTCGGTCCTGCGCGCCGCCGTGGGGGGCTCATCCTTCCCCCCGAGCATCATGACCCCCCTTTTCCTCCCCTTCACTACATTCTACCCTGCAAATTCCCTGTCTCACAGGGCCCCCTCGGTGGATCGAGTAGCCGAGACCCTGTAATCAAGTTCCCCAGTCCCGCCAAGAAATTTCTGCCCTCATACCGCCAAGTTCCTCCCCCCACAGCAACTCAAGATTATCCCACCCCCGCCAAGAAGTTTAACTCCTCATTCATTCCCGCCCTGTAAAACTGCCCCGCTTACTCTCCCCCACTTTTCCTCTTACTTCGTCCAGCCCTGTATCTTCCTTTTTTCTCTCTTCTCTCTTTTTCTCTCTTTTAAACTGCCCTCCGGGGCACAGGGCATATCCTGCCCAGTTATGAAATGGAAGGACAATCGGCCACCACCAACAGAACGTCAAGCAGCGGGAAGATGTCAACAAGAAATAGCACTCAAAGCCCATAATGAGGCTGACGGGCTAAAATACTCACGGAGCAGGCCCCGTCTGCTCCAAACGAGTCGGCTGCTACTACTGCTACTACACACACATCAGCAGGCTAAATAATCGGTCTAACTATCCGGTTTGAGACAAATGAAGACCAACCTGAAGAAGCTGACCGGGAAAAAGGACAAATCTATGAAACCACAATACCGAACTACAAAGGCTAAAAACGCTTGAGTCCATAAGCATCACTGACCTCATGATCGGTGCTCTGGCTACTCGTGGAAAGTATTTGACCGTCTCAACTCAATTGTGACAGTTGCATAAAATTGGTCGATAACCACCTTCAGAAAACGCACATATAGACCATAACAACCCAGTTCTCATTTAAGTATTGACAAATGTTTTGTGAAATAATATCTATTGGTTAGGTACTGTTCTCCTTGTGGCATACTGCAAGTGTTGTTGGAAATATCTAATATACCGGTAGTATGAAATGAAATGGCGTATGGCTTTTAGTGCCGGGAGTGTCCGAAGACAAGTTCGGCTCGCCAGGTGCAGGTCTTTCTATTCGACACCCGTAGGTGACCTGCGCGTCGTGATGAGGATGAAATGATGATGCAGACAGCACATACACCCAGCCCCCGTGCCATTGGAATTAACCAATTAAGGTTAAAATCCCCGACCCGGCCGGGAATCGAACCCGGGACCCTCTGGACCGAAGGCCAGTACGCTGACCGTTCAGCCAACGAGTCGGACACCGGTAGTAATATGACCAGTTTATGGCCTTTAGAGAAATACAGTCCGGCTCCATGGCTAAATGGTTAGCGTGCTGGCCTTTGGTCATAGGGGTCCCGGGTTCGATTACCGGCAGGGTCGGAAATTTTAACCATCATTGGTTAATTTCGCTGGCACGGAGGCTGGGTATATGTGTCGTCTTCATCATTATTTCATCATCATCATCATCATCATCATCATGATGCGCAGGTCGCCTACGGGTGTCAAATCAAAAGACCTGCACGTGGCGAGCCGAACTTGTCCTCGGACACTCCCGGCATTAAAAAGCCACACGCCATTTCATTTCATTTTCAGAGGAATACAGACAATTATAACAAAGATATGGATAGACATTGAACCTATAGAAGAGGTATGGTGTTTAGAGGAATGCAGGCAATTAGAACAAAGCTTTGCACAGATATTGAACCTATTGAGTACCACACTTCAACTATCTTCACACCCAGGTAAATGCCGGGGCTGTACCTCAATCAAGGGCCCAGTCGATTCCTTCCTACTCCTAGCCCTATCTTATCCTATCGTCGCCATAAGACCTATCTGTATCGGGGCGATGTAAGAAAAAAAGAACTTTCAAACATCTGTTTATACAAAAAATTACGTCGATTTCAGTGCATAAAGTAGAAAGATTTATCGGATTCTGAAGAACAAATCCAAAAATAGTAACTTGCCAAATTCCATACAACAGTGGCGACGCCAACATTGTGAAAGATAAATTCAGAATACACGCAACTGATGTGAAATTCTTATGTAAATTAAATGTTACATTGCACTTGAAAAATTAAGAAATGAAGAATTAAGACTAATCGTATATGCATTGAATGAAAAATTCAACATTGTTGAAAACAATGGAGAATTCGCCTGAAAAGAATCGATTATAAACAAATAAAAAATAGTTCACAAACTCTATCCCAAAAGACAGAACTAATGTAGGACGACCACGAATAAGGAGGAACGAAGTGTGAAGCAGCCACCTAATCCTTGAAGTGAAAAAGGAGAAGAATAGGAAGAAGACAACTATTCTTTTCTTTCGGTCGCCTATGGAAACTAAGTGTGTTTTCTAATCTGTTCGTAGTGGTATTACTTGATTCTTATTCGACCATTATCAGTGATGTAATTAGGACTCCACGGAGCGGGGGTAGTGTTGTCTTCATCAGCTGACTTCTCCAGATGCGGCAGTCAGTATCTTGATTGCCACTCTCCTGAGGAAGTGCTAGAAATGATATAGGCCTACTGTATCATTACCCGTATATTACTGTTGATTTTCGTTTTCTACAACGTATGAAACGTAATTTCAGGTAGCTTCACTATTGTCATTATCTTCGATTGTTTCAAAGAAAGGGCGAATTTCATACAATAAATGGGCACAAATGGGTCGATAACGGTAGACTGCTGCAGGAGAACACCTCCTGTTCACGTCCATAAAACTTAAGTCTTTACCACATTCCACTCCGCAATTTACCGCCATAAAAAGTGCTGTTATTATCGTCTCGTGCGCCGAAACAACAGCTGCTGTCATCTTTCTAGGAACTCCTACGAACAACGTTTCCATTACTGTTTGTTTGAGGGGCTCATGGAAAAACATCTATTGACCTCTGTTACCGATTGTATAAATATTATGCGCAACGATGCTTTTTATTATCTGCGTTAGATTAGATAATGTTATAATTAAGTGATAGAAATTAAGAAAGTACATAGGTAGTTAAGGTGTAATAACTAGTAAGGAATGTCTTGTGAAGTGATGACCATAAGCATTTGAATTGATGGTGATGAACACACACTAACTGGTCAATGGTGGACATAATTGGACTTTTGAGGTTGAACACCGAAGGTTTGAGAAATCTCCATTTTAAAAACATTTTAAAATATTATTTTCTGTTCAGCTCAGGTGGTCTCAAACTGAAGGTCGGATGGATGAGCCATTCAGACGCAATGTCAATGTCTGACTGATTTATAACCGTTTTTAATATCCCCTTAAATGTTCTCCATACCTGCTGGATAATTTCACACTGAGCATGTCTGTGGTATATGGTAACTCTACAGTTCCTCATAACATACACACATCGCCTTCTATCATGTGGTTGAGGTGAAGTTTACTGTTTGTTGGTATGTTATCGCGCGTTTTCTTGTACCAGGTGTCCGGCTCCATTGCTAAATGGTTAGCATGCTGGCCTTTGGCCACAAGGGTCCCGAGTTCGATTCCTTGCAGCGTCGGGAATTTTCACCATCATTGGCTAATTTCACTAGCACGGGGCTGGGTGTAGGCCTATGTGTCGTCATCATCATTTCATTCTCATCACGACGTGCAGGTCGCCTACGGAAGTCAAATCAAAAGACCTGCACCTGGCGAGCCGATCATGTCCTCGGACACTCCCGGCACTAAAAGCCACACGCCATTTCATTTCATTTGTACCAGGTGTCGTGAGGTTTTTCGGGAACTGCATGATTCGATACATTCCTCCATACACGGTGCCAGGTGATCATGATATTAGGGGCTTGATTTTATTGTCGGAGCATATGAGTGCACAACTTCTTTGTTGTTATTTCTGTGGATGTGAGATAGCTCAGTTCACTTCTAAGTACCGTGCATGAGGCGCGTGGTGATTGTTATCACACATTGCAGGTGGATTACTACTTTCGCTGAGATTGCACCTTTGCTTTACGGATATTTTTGACGTGGACTGTCCAGATGATTACATCATTTTCAAATTTCGTTTAAGAATGTGTACTTTGGTTTTTATATGCACGGCAATAAGAGCCAGTCATCCCTCAGATTTAACTAGTGAAAGTGTAGCTCTAGCCTACTGTTCCGGAATATGGAACCCTGCCATATATAGAGCCTACCATCCTATTGCTGAAGCTATCCTTATACCTATCATTCGTGATGTGTGCAAAAATCGGCTTATACACAGATTTTTTTGCTAGTTGCTTTACGTCGCACCGACACAGATAGGTCTTATGGCGACGATGGGACAGGAAAGGCCTAGGAATGGGAAGGAAGCGGCCGTGGCCTTAATTAAGGAACAGCCCCGGCATTTGCCTGGTGTGAAAATGGGAAACCACGGAAAACCATTGTCAGGGCTGCCGACAGTGGGGTTCGAGCCCACTATCTCCTTGATGCGAGCTCACAGCTGCACGCTCCTAACCGCATGGCCAACTCGCCCGGTATATACAGATTTTACTGTGCGCATAAACTTACTGAGGCGGATGACAATAGAATCAGAACTGAGTTTCATCCATACTGTGTTCGAAGAAATTAGGCAAAGATATAAACATTTCCTTCAATTTTAAAATAATTTCCCTTGTCTCTATTTTACGAACAAGGGAATACGCAAAGCCATAAAGTCATCATTTTAGAAATACTTTTACCAATTTCACACGTCAGGCTCCTCACACTCATCTACCCAATCCGACCTCCCTTGGTCTACTCTTGTTCTTTTCCGACCCGGACGGTATTACGTATGGAGGCCTAGGGAGTCTTTCATTTTCATTTCGTGCGTGAGCCTTGTCTTCCTTTGGGCGAAGTGTCGGATCCCTTCCATTTTTTCTCTCTGATTAGTGTTATATAGAAGAAGGTTCCCTGGTTTTACTTCCTTTTAAAACAGTAATCACCACCACCAGCACCACTAATTTCACATGATAAGCGATTCCACATGGTGAAGTGTGGTATCGCTGTGAACATTTTGAAGCACTTTGTACAAACTGCACACTGTATATTCTGGTTTAAATTCTAGATCTGGATCTAATGCTTGCGTTAGCTATCATTCTAAGTAATTGAAGACACCTTTCCATCCGTGGTTTCCTATTTTCACATCAGGCTGTACCTTAATTAAGGCCACGGCCGCTACCTTCCCAAGCCTAGCACTTTCTCATCTCTGAGGCTCCAAAAGCCTTCGATGAGTTAGTGCGACGTTAAACCACAAGAAAAATACCGCCCTTTCACTGGTGTTCCCATTCAGGTCACTGTATCTGGAGGAGACGTATTCCACTATACCGTGTTCCTGTGGTGGTGTGTAATAGAGACATATCCAGCCTCCGAACCAGAGGAATTAACCAGTCGCGAGTGGAACTCAAGGTCCTCTGGAAACGAGGGACGCTACGCTGACCACTTAATCAACGAGAACACAGTGATTGGCAACTTAAGGTATTACTATCGTCCCTCATAACTCTGTCACTTACTTATTGTCAAAGATAAGATTAAAGCAAATCAATTTCTTATATGATCTGATGACAGTGCACCGTAAACGCTCTGATGGACATTGACTTGACTGAAATGTTATGAAGAATAAATTTAGTCCTACAAATGCACGTCTACACATTAAAAAATTGGCTAAGTATGAAGTGCAGATCACTGTACTCAAATACGTACACTTTATCATCGAGTCAAACAGAAAAGGAAATAGCAAGACTTTCGGTAAAAAGCACTTGAATTTAAATCTCGAGCTCCTTAATTGACCTACCTATCAGGTTTGCACTTATTCAGTCGTTCTATTTATTTCTCCACTGACATATTCCGATAGAATTCTTTCTCTAGTTGACAAACGTGATCATATAAATCCCAATTAAGCTGTAGAATCCAGTTATGTATCGCTCACCCTTCCGTCTGCCGACAAGAATTACGAGGTCATATTTCATAACGAATGTCCTGGTACATCACAATAGGTTCAAGGAACTCTACTGCTGCCACGTGTTGTACATACAGAGATTGTTGATTTTCTGGTCTGCAGCAAGACTATTTCACTTCAAGCACGTTATCATGATCATCATCATCATTATGGTTAAGCGTGTTAAACTCCTCTATAAACCTCACAAAATTCTACCCCACAAGCCAGCTACTAGACCCAGCTTCCTTCTTTGTGCTAATCTCTAATATAGGCTGGGGTGGGGTTGACGAAATACATCCACGGTATCTCTCGTTAGTCGTAAGAGGCGATTCAAAAGAAGAAAATCCAATCATCTCTATAATTAGGGTTGGCATTCACTGAATTCTAGCCAAGTCTGACATAGCTCCTTCATACGTTTTGCATGTTCCTCACTGTCATCTTGCCTGTCCGATCTTTCTAGTCAACTCGTCACCTCTTTCAGCCCTTTCAGCTCTTTCAGCCCCAACATTATAGCTTCATGAGACACAGGATTATATTAATATTCAAACCAAATCACGGGGACGTGGATTACACTCTAGTAAACTCTTGAAGTTGACATCAATCATCATTGCTCTTCATTTAGGATACCCTATCAGCCTTTAATTAAATGATTTAAAAGGATTTGGAAATTTATCCAACAGCTCAATCGGCAAGTTATTCAAATCCCTAATTCTCTTTCCTACGAACGAATGTTTATCCCAATTTGTCCTCTTTAATTACAATTTGACTTCATAATGTGATTTTTCCTACCTTTAAAAACTCCACTCCAGCTTATTCGTCGGCACTGTAATAATTCCACCAACTCATATTTTAAATAGTCGAAGGCGCAGGACTACATCTTATCTTACTATATATAAAAACTAGCATGATATCCGTGCTTCGCTACGGTATTATACTGAAATATGTAATTGAATGCTGAACGTTTTATATATAATCCTCCGAAATTCGCGATCTGACTCGTTTTCTGAGAGAATCCGCCAAATTTCGCGATCTGACTCGTTTTCTGACGGATTACGGCAAAGTTGCTCAAATTTTTCAATCTTTCTTTCCAGCAATCGATTTCGTACTTCCCGGGCTATGTCCAGGTATTCCACGCGGTCAGTTGGGTCCCTAAATCTTTGCCATTCTTTCCTATAAGCATTTTTAGTGTGGATCAAATCCTGAAGGAGATACGGCGTGGTGTCGTCTTGGTTGTCTTGGCGGTACTGAACCCGCGGCTGGACTGTATTCGTAGTCATTACCAGGCCAGGACCCATTTCCAGGGCGGTCCGCACAATTTGATGACGGTCCAGAACATTATATTATTATTATTATTATTATTATTATTATTATTATTATTATTATTATTATTATTATTATTATTATTATTATTATTAGATGTTGTGGACCGCACAGCAAGATGCAAGAATGACATACACTGACTGACAGAGCAAATGCAACACCAAGAAGGACTGGTTCGAAAGGGATGAAAGTTGGGGAAAAAACAGAGACGGCACGGACGAATAATTGATGTTTATTTCAAACCGATATGCAGGTTACACAATGCACACGGCATCGACTCAGTAGGATGTAGGACCACCGCGAGCGGCGATGCACGCAGAAACACGTCGAGGTACAGAGTCAATAAGAGTGCGGATGGTGTCCTGAGGGATGGTTCTCCATTCTCTGTCAACCATTTGCCACAGTTGGTCGTCCGTACGAGGCTGGGGCAGAGTTTGCAAACGGCGTCCAATGAGATCCCACACGTGTTCGATTGGTGAGAGATCCGGAGAGTACGCTGGCCACGGAAGCATCTGTACACCTCGTAGAGCCTGTTGGGAGATGCGAGCAGTGTGTGGGCGGGCATTATCCTGCTGAAACAGAGCATTGGTCAGCCCCTGAAGGTACGGGAGTGCCACCGGCCGCAGCACATGCTGCACGTAGCGGTGGGCATTTAACGTGCCTTGAATACGCACTAGAGGTGACGTGGAATCATGCGCAATAGCGCCCCAAACCATGATGCCGCGTTGTCTAGCGGTAGGGCGCTCCACAGTTATTGCCGGATTTGACCTTTCTCCACGCCGACGCCACACTCGTCTGCGGTGACTATCACTGACAGAACAGAAGCGTGACTCATCGGAGAACACGACGTTCCGCCATTCCCTCATCCAAGTCGCTCTAGCCCGGCACCATGCCAGGCGTGCATGTCTATGACGTCTATGCTTTGGAGTCAATGGTAGTCTTCTGAGCGGACGCCGGGAGTGCAGACCTCCTTCAACCAATCGACGGGAAATTGTTCTGGTCGATATTGGAACAGCCAGGGTGTCTTGCACATGCTGAAGAATGGCGGTTGACGTGGCGTGCGGGGCTGCCACCGCTTGGCGGCGGATGCGCCGATCCTCGCGTGCTGACGTCACTCGGGCTGCGCCTGGACCCCTCGCACGTGCCACATGTCCCTGCGCCAACCATCTTCGCCACAGGCGCTGCACCGTAGACACATCCCTATGGGTATCGGCTGCGATTTGACGAAGCGACCAACCTGCCCTTCTCAGCCCGATCACCATACCCCTCGTAAAGTCGTCTGTCTGCTGGAAATGCCTCCGTTGACGGCGGCCTGGCATTCTTAGCTATACACGTGTCCTGTGGCACACGACAACACGTTCTACAATGACTGTCGGCTGAGAAATCACGGTACGAATTGGGCCATTCGCCAACGCCGTGTCCCATTTATCGTTCGCTACGTGCGCAGCACAGCGGCGCATTTCACATCATGAGCATACCTCAGTGACGTCAGTCTACCCTGCAATTGGCATAAAGTTCTGACCACTCCTTCTTGGTGTTGCATTTGCTCTGTCAGTCAGTGTACTTCCGTGCATTATTGACCTTATTATAGAGGTGAACAATTTGACGGTCAATCTCATTCCTATCGTTTATTTCAAATGTGTTTAAATTTTTATTTATATGCCAGGAGAGTCTACTGTAATCTAAGAACGATCTCCGAAGGAAAAATGGCTGTTGAAATCGAACCTAGGAAAGATTAAAAATGATCGGTTTATGATCACAATAAGTACATCGAAAATCTACAGCCTGTTTCCAGTCATTCGATAGGGTCAGGAATGGAATGAATAAAGCCCCATCTAGCGGCGACAATAGGAATTGTGCCGGCTGCCGAAGCACTCTTCTGGGGGCATTGATCGATGGATGACAAATGAAATGAAATATTGGACAGTATTGCTGGAATGAATGATGACAGGGAAAACCGGAGTATCCGGAGAGAAACCTGTCCCGTCTCCGTTTTGTCCAGCACGAATGTCACATGGAGTGAAAGGGATTTGAACCACGGAACCCAGCTGTGAGAGGCCGGCGCCCTGCCGCCTGAGCAACGGAGGCTCCTGATAAGTACATTATGAACAGTAAAATCAATTGGTTTCACCTCCTTTTATACCCCACCGCCGTTAAGTTTATTTACCCCCCCCCCCCAAAAAAAAAAAATTAAAAGAAGACGTGTTTCTTTATGTTTAAAGGAGATTCCAAACACCAATGTTCCCGTCTATTACCTTCAGTTTTGAGATATAAGAATCCCCATAAAAATAATTCACTTTTCTTTTCACTTCTTTTCACACTCCCTCCTCCCCCACCCTAAGTGAATTATCCGGCAAAAAATACTTGTTTCTTTAATAGTAAAGGATCTTCTAAATACCAATTATCACTACTCTAACTTCTTTAGTTTTTGATTTATGTGTCCTCGTGAAAGGTATTCAACTCCTTTTCACTCCCGCCTCACAAGATGGTTCCTCCCCCCCCCCCCAAAAAAAACGCGTTTTTCTTTGTTTTCAAAGGAAATCCAAATACCAATTTTCACGTCTGTAACAACTTTATTTTTATTAGATGTATGTATTCTTATACAATTAAGTCAATTAATTTATCAATTCTTTCAGCCCCCCCTCATTGGATTTTCCGAAAATACGTGTTTCCTTACTTTTAAAGCAGATTCCAAATATCAAATTTCACATCTGTAACATCTTCATTTTTTAGATGTCAGTAGGCTAATTAAAAGAAATCAACACCATTTTCAGTCACTTTTACCCCCCTCCTCCACCCAAGTATTATTTCCGAAAACTAAAAATACACGTTATTTATTTTTAATTGAGGTAAAAAATACCATTTTTCACTTCTGTAACATGTTAAGTTTTTTAAATATACTGTAGAAATTCTCATTTTAAAATTTCACCCCTTTCTATTTCCCCCTAAGGGGAGTTTCCAATAACAAATCACCTATGTTTCTCTACATTTAGAGGAAATTCCAAATACCCACTTTTTACGTCTGTAACATTTTACTTTTCACACATATTCTGTAGATATAGTCTTTCGAAAAATTCACCCCAATATGTCACTCCTGTTTAACCGCCATTAATTGGATTTTCCAAACACAGAAAATACGTGTTTCTTTATTTTGAAAGGAGATCCCATATACAAATTTTCAGTTCTGTAATATTTTCAGTTTCTGAGATATGTGTATCCTCATTAAAGGCATTCAACTCTTTTACACCCCTCCCATTGGGATTTACAGAAAACAAAAAAATACGTGTTCCTTTATTTTTAAAGAAGATTCTAAATACCAATTTTTACATCTGTAAACTTTTAAAGTTTTAAGATGTAGACACACTCATTTTAAAAATTCACCCCCCCCTTTTCACCCCCCCCCTTTTCACCCCCCATTATTTGGATTTTCTAAAGACGAAAACATACCTGCTTCTTTATCCTTAAAGTACATCCCAAATACCAATTTTCGGGTCTGTAATATCTTCAGGTTCAGAAATATAAGTAGCCTCATTAAAGGCATTCAACCCCTTTTTCACCTTTTTCCACCCTTCCCATTGGGATTTTCCGAAAACAAAAAATGCGTGTTTCTTTATTTTTAAAGGAGGTTCTAAATACCAACTTTTACATCTATAAACTTTAAAATGTTTGAGATATAGATTCACTCATTTAAAAATTTCACCCCCTTTTCACCCCCCCATTAATTGGATTTTCCAAAAACAAAAAAATATATGTTTCTTTATTTTTAAAGGAGATCCCAAACACCAGTTTTCAGGTCTGTAATATCTGCAGGTTCTGAAACATAAGTAGCCTCATTAAAGGCATTCAACCCATGTTTCACCCTATTCCACCCTTCCTATTGGAAATTTCCGAAAACAAAAAATACGTGTTTATTTAAATTTAAAGGAGATTCTGAGTACCAAATTTTACATCTATAAACTTTAGAAGTTTTTGAGATATAGATGCACTCATTTTAAAATCCACGCCCTTTTTCACCCTTCCATTAATTGGATTTTCCAAAAACTAAAAAATATATGTTTCTTTATTTTTAAAAGAGCTCAAAAGTACCAATTTTCAAGTCTGTAATATCTTCAGTTTCTGAGATATAAGTATCCTTCTTAAAGGCATTCAACCCATTTTTCACCCCTTTCCACCCCTCCTTTTGGGATTTTTCGAAAACAAAAACACGTGTTTCTTTATTTTTAATGAAGATTCTAAGTACCAATTTTTACATCTGTAAACTTTAAAAGTTTTGAGATATAGATGCACTCATTTTAAAAATTCACCCCCCCTTTTCACCCTCCCATTAATTGGATTTTCCAAAAACAAAAAATACGTGTTTCTTTATTTTTAAAAGAGATCAAATGTACCAATTTTCAGGTCTGTAATATCTTAAGTTTCTGAGATATAAGTATCCTCCTTAAAGGCATTCATCCCATTTTTCACCCGTTTTCACCCCTCCTTTTGGGATTTTCCGTAAACAAAAAATACGTTTTCTTTATTTTTAATGAAGATTTTAAGTACCAATTTTTACATCTGTAAACTTTAAAAGTTTTGAGATATAGATGCACTCATTTTAAAAATTCGCCCCCCTTTTCACCCTCCCATTAATTGGATTTTCCAAAAACAAAAAAATACGTGTTTCTTTATTTTTAAAAGAGATCAAATGTACCAATTTTCAGGTCTGTAATATCTTCAGTTTCTGAGATATAAGTACCGGTATCGTGATTAAAGGCATTCAACCCCTTTTTCACCGTTTTTCACCCCTACTATTGGGATTATCTGAAAACAAAAACAAATACGTGTTTCCTTATTTTTAAAGAAGATTCTAAATACCAATTTTTACTTCTGTAATCTTTTAAAATTTTGAGATATAGATACACACACAATTTAAAATTTAAACTTCCCTTTTCACCCCTTAGCGAAGGAATATCCAAAAATCCTCTCTTAGCGAGCACCTACATCTTAATATGAATCTATGCCCAAAATTTCATTTCTTTATGTCCAGTAGTTTTGGCTCGGCGATGATGAATCCGTCAGTCAGTCAGTCAGTCAGTCAGTCAGTCAGTCAGGACAAGTTATTTTATATATATATATAGATGGATGGATGCATGTATGTGTGTAAATGACACATCTCCTCCTACACCACTGGAGCAATTTCAATCAAATTTTGAACACTTATTATTTGCTATCCGGAGACGAGCACTGTGGGGGTAAGCCACCTCTAGCCCCTTAGGGGTGGGGTTACGGGGGTCAGGTAAAAAATAATCGAAAATTGTGTCGAATCCATAGTTTTGGTGGTCGCTGAGGTGAATAGTGACACTCCCGACTTTTTAAAAGTCAAATTTCTGCTCCCATTTGGGTGGGGGGCGAGGGGGGACTGCTATATAAAATTAAACGAGAATGGTGTCGAATACATAGTTTTCGGGGTCGTCGAGGTGAATTGTACACTCCGGATTTTTAGTATCAGGAGACAAACCACGTGGGGATAAGACAGCCCAGGAAACCTTAGGGGCGGTGGGGGGAGGGGTCAAATATACAAATTAACGAAAATAGTGTCGAATCCATACTTTTCGGGGTCGCTGAGATGAATAGTGACAGTCCAGGTTTTTTAAAGTCCAAGTTCAGCCCCCTTTGAGCTGGGGGTGGGGGTGAGGGGGGAGTGATATATAAAAATAAACGAACATTGTGTCGAATACATAGTTTTCGGGGTCGCCAAGGTGGGAACACTTCGGATTTTTTGTATCAGGAGATAAACGACGTGGGGGTAAGACAGCACAAGAACCCTTAGGGGGGGGGGGTGAGGGGTCAGATATACAAATTAACGAAAATAGTGTCGAATCCATACTTTTCGGTGTCGCTGGGATGAATAGTGACACTCCGGATTTTTAGTATCAGGAGACAAACCACGTGGGGGTAATAAACCCCAAGAAACCTTAAAGGCAGGGGGGCAAGGGGGCTCAGATACAAAAATCATCAAAAGTACTGTTGAATCCATACTTTTCGTGGTCGTGAGATGAATAGTCACACTCCGAAATTTTGTTAAGTTCAAGGTCAGCCCCCTTCGTGGTAGGGGGCGATGGGAGAGTGATATATAAAAGTAATTGAAAAGAGTGTCGAATCCATAGTTGTCGGGGTCGCTGAGATGATAGTGAAACTCCGGATATTTTATAAGTCTAAGTTCATCCCCTTTTGGGATCGGGGCCGAGGGGGGAGTGATATATAAAATTAATCGAAAATAGTGTCGAATACATAGTTTTCGATTTCGCCGAGGTGAATTGTACACTTCGAAATTTTAGTATCAGGAGACAAACCACGTGGGGTTAGGACACCCCAGGAACCCTTAGGAGCCGGGGGTGCGAGGGGGCTGAGATATAAAAATCATCGAAAGTAGTATCGAATCCATACTTTTCGGGGTCGCTGAGATGAATAATGGCACTCCGGAATTTTTTAAAGTTCAGCCCCCTTCGTGGTGGGTGGCAATTGAAGAGTGATATATAAAAATAAAAGAAAATAATGTTGAATCCATAGTTGTCGGGGTCGCTGAGATGAATGGTGAGACCCCAGATATTTTACAAGTCCAAGTTCATCCCCCTTTCTGGTGGGGGGTGAGGGGGATTCAGATTTAAAAATAACCGAAAATAGTGTCGAAGCCATAGTTTTCGGGGTCGCTGAGATGAATAGTAACACTCCCGATTTTTTAAACTCAAAGTTTAACCCCCTTTAGGGGGAGTGGGAGTGAGATTTAATAATAATCAAATATACTGCCTAATCCATAGTTTTCCGGGTCGCTGAGATGAATAGTAACATTCCGGATTTTTAAAGTCCAGCTTCAGCCCCCTTTGGCATAGAGGGTGAGAAAGGGTGAAAAAATAAATTGTCAAAAATGCCCCCTTTGGTATAGAGGGTGAGAAAGGGTGAAAAAATAAATTGTCAAGAATGCCCAAGGTAATAGACGTGTGTGTATGTTCCAGTATGACTTTCAAGTGTGACTTACTACCTGGAAAACGTACTGTGGGAGTAAGACGTCCCTAGAACCACTTCGGGAGCGGGTGAAATATATAATCCATATTAATAAATAGAAGTCAGTTTGGCGCGATCTATAGATACTGTACTATACATATATAAATTAAGGCATAAAAATGAAAACAGATGTGAATTAATGAGACCATTCTAGGCATTCTAGAAACTTAAAACTTGGTACCAGACAACCTGATGAATTCAGGATCCCTAGAAAAATCTAAAATTCTCAAAATTCTCTGAGAGGGACACGTTGGGAGTTTCAAATCTGCATAAGAACACAGTCGGTGATATTTATCCTGAATGATAACCTATAGGTTTCATGGGCTTAAAAGTTTCCTGAAAGTCTTAATGTTTAACCCCCTCCCCCATATCACGATGACGGCGCAATCCCCCAGACGAGTTAGAAAATAGAAATTTGGCAAAATTATAGCTTTTTGCCTGTAACCGATGGAAAATTTACGAGATGTTTAAAAATTTTACTTTTTTACCCCCCAAAAATATCGAAATATGGAGGCAATTTTAATGACGGTGCAGACCTTCCTTTCGAGGTATTTGGTGGCTAAACGGTAAGTCGTATCACAAAACGGATGGCGCAATCACTGCTCAATTTGGAGTGATCTACAACTTTGGTCCTATGACTTTTTGTCGTATCTCTATTCCTTATGTTAAATTTGGCTCCTATTTCTGGATTTACCTACATCTTGCACTTTGTACACGTATAATTGATGGTTTGATTCACTTATAGGAAAGATGGGATCATCAAATTCTACACAAATATTGGCCCACCCAGCCAAATTCTATGTTTGAAGCTGTTGCATAAGTATCTGAAAAGTAATTCACTGTGTGAAAACCTTACACAAATTTCACCCTATTCAACGTTTCTAAAATAATCTTGCCTTTAAATTGATGAGATACGAGGAAATATCATAGGGCCAGCCATTTAGATAGCTAAATGAGGCCAGAGTCGTCTTTTTATACAATCCGTTTTCCAATATGAATGCACCGTTTAGCAGCAGTTATTCTGTAAATGAAGGTGAACATGCATATACTTCCGTATGTCGATCTACATTTATTAATTTAAGTCGATTTGTAGCGATCTAGAAATCAATAGTGACTGAGCAGGAGGGCGTCTGCTGTTGTAATCAGTACTCCCCACATCGACTTTAACTAGCAATAGGAATGGGGTAGTTCTCCAACGCCTGTGTACCATTGTAATGCATAATTCCCTTCTTGATTTGACTAGCAGAAGGCAAAGAACTCTTTTACCTGATTCTCTTTATCATTAGGTATAGGTGCCCCCGATTATAAACAAATTTACCCATCAAAATGTGACTGACGATACGCATAATGAATTGCGGCAGACAAGTGGACCTGTCGTTTTCATCACAAGTCTGCAACTCGCACTTTACATTGGAAACAACGTCTGCGGACCTCCCTATGATTTTTCTCGGGTAACGCCAAGAGACATGCAATTACATTTTTTATTCACTTCATGTACAGCAATTTACTTCGATATCCGTATACATTGTAGAATACCGTAGCGAAGCACGGGTACATTTGCTAGTTACCTATAACGGAGGAAGCTCTTACCCGTTAATGCAAGATGTAAATATTCAGCTACTTCGTGGACAAGAAACAACACGCGAACTTTACAGTCGCAGCGCTCGTAAGAAGGAGGAATCTTATGACAAACGCACAGCTCACGACAAAGTCGGCAAAGAGCCACAGTTGTGCAGGAAGGTAGAGAACCGCGATCTTATTGAATAGTGAAAGACGTTACCAAAAAAGATCTTCTTAGGAGAAACATTGCTCAAATGAAGAAGTTAACAACACTACTCTAGAGTTGCTCCTATTTCATGAGATGGATGACAATTGAGCAAGAGAAGAAGAAGACATGTCAGCGAATCCAGCACTAGAACGCAAGGCAACTAGAAGTGGGCGAGTCGTCATACCCAGTAATCACCTCATTCTTTATGGGGAGGTGTTGTGACATATTGAGCGACCATTGCGTTATTTATTGAGTACTAATCTCTTCGAGCGGATTAATAATTGACTTGTGATCATTCTGGTGGTACTGATAGTGTGATGCCTAAAATATATTAACCGTAATAATTATAAAATGCACTTCACAGGCCTCACAAGCCCTGTAAATATGTTGCGCGGGCATCTCCACTTTAGTACTCTCTGGCAAGGTCTACTGCAGACTTCTTAGCTCACTCTACTTCTCAGATTTCCCTCCATCCTCAAGAAATTTTGGCAGTTTATGGTCCATTTAAACCTAAGATATTTAGATATTTTTCAAATTTAGCACAATTTTCAACTGATCTGGTTACGAAGTTACGGATGTTATCAATTGTAGCCTACCTAGTGAGATAGAGTTCAACTAGCTGCACTTATGCCAAGGACAGAGCAACGGTTTATCAGCACATCGCACTCCATGCTTGGAAGGAGAGAAAATAGGAAGTCATTAAGATAAGATTCAGATTTCAAGTATTTAAACCGAAATAAAGATAAATGTTTATATATTTCTAAATATTTGAGAGTGATTTTGATAGAATATGAATATTTATTCCTGGTTTACATTTGTGGCGAAGTTAGGGCTCACGGCCCTCTCTTACACTTAAACACTATAAACAATAAAATTTAAAAGTGTAAACATAAAAGTAAGACATAGCAATTCTACGGACAGATAATTCTAAGACTAAGTTCAAATCAGGACGGCAATTAGCGTGACATTACTAATAATAATACTATAAAGACAAAATTTAGTAATAATAAGAATAATGACTGAAGTGCATAATAGATGAAGAAAATTCATTCGTACAACATACACACAATGACTCACACAACTCAGTTATATGTTCCCAGGAAAATCTTTCCGCAGGAAGATTTGAATTTATGAGAGGAAGTAACGTGCCGAATGTCCATTGGGAATGTATTGCAGAGACTCGATGCAGTAACTAAAAAGGTATGATTGTAGGAATTCGATTTTGTGGAATTTCAAGTAGGGAACCAGAACGGGTACTCATTTCATGGAATGAGGAAAGGAAACGAAAATTAGAAGATAGGTAAGTAGGAGTGTTCGTGGAGAGCACTTGGTAAACAAGTGTCATTACTAGGTGAAAATTTGAAAATTCCTTCGTTCATTTATGCGTAGCCATCCCAATGTTTTGAAATATGATGTAACATGAGCGTCGTGCCGCAGATGGAAGACATACCATGAGTTTTGTGCTTGTTGAAGTCTAAAAACTTGTTCAGCATTTAGATGGACTAGTACCGTATCACAGTAGTCTAAAATTGGGAACAGTAGTGCTTGGATTAATTTTAATTTAAGTTCTTGAGGAAAATATATTGTGACGTTTCAGGGGATACAGAGCTGCATGAACCTTTCTACATACATTTGTTACGCATTCATTCCGGGTCAGATTCTCATTGATAGAGATTCCAAGATTAGTTACAGTTTTAAGGTACGGTACAGCAATGTCATTGATTTATGATTAGGGGAGGATTGATATTACTTATTACATGTTATAATTTAGAGTTTCCTATGATAATACTTTGTGTTTTACTAGGATTTGGCATTAAGAATGTGTTCTTTGTCATTCTATTTTAATTAAGTTATTTCCTTTTCTGGTATGGTACTGTTACTATATGTTTTCTTTTGGATGTAGTTTATACATTTCTTCTTCTTCTTCTTCTTAAGCTGTTTACCCTCCAGGGTCGGCTTTTCCCTCGGACTCAGCGAGGGATCACACCTCTACCACCTCAACGGCAGTGTCCTGGAGCTTCAGACATTGGGTCGTGGAATACAACTGGGGAGGATGACCAGTACCCCGCCCAGGTGGCCTCACCTGCTATGCTGAACAGGGGCCTTGCAGGGGGACGGGAAAATGAAATGAAATGGCGTATGGCTTTTAGTGCCGGGAGTGTCCGAGGACAGGTGCAGGTCTATTTTTATTTGACTCCCGTAGGCGACCTGCGCGTCGTGATGAGGATCAAACGATGATGAAGACAACACATATACCCAGTCCCCGTGCCAGCGAAATTAACTAATGATGGTTAAAATTCCCGACCCTGCCGGGAATCGAACGCGGGACCCCTGTGACCAAAGGCCGGCACGCTAACCATTTAGCCATGGAGCCGGACGGGGGATAGGGAGATTGAAAGGAACAGACAAGGAAGAGGGAAGGAAACGGCCTTAAGTTAGGTACCATCCCGGCATTTGCCTGGAGGAGAAGTGGGAAACTACGGAAAACCACTTCCAGGATGGCTGAGGTGGGAATCGAACCCACCTCTACTCAGTTGACCTCCAGAGGCCGAGTGGACCCCGTTCCAGCCCTCGTACCACTTTTCAAATTTCGTGTCAGAGCCGGGAATCGAACACGGGCCTCTGGGGATGGCAGCAAATCACACTAACCACTACACCATAGAGGCGGACAGTTTATAAATGTATTACTCAAAATTAGTTTCGGTGGAATAAAGAACCTAATAGTTATAAATGAAAAGAAATCAACGGAATAAGTATAAGGATACCATTTACAGTACCACGGAGTTGTAAGCGATACTAATTTTACTGCATCGCCACAATCTCGATTTCAACACAAAATGGCGGAACCTCCCACCTCTCGCCATGACGTCACTGATTCTAGTGTCAAAGATTATCTCAGTTTTTCACCTTTTTAACCATAACATAATAAGCATGTAGGTATCATACAATAGTTGCAGAGTTACGAAGATGAACTACGGTACTGTACATTACCGTGCTGCCACCCACGGAGGCTCGGGTTCGATTCCCGGCTCTGCCACGAAATTAGAAAAGTGGTACAAGTGCTGGAAGGGGCTCCAGTGAGTAGAGGTGGGTTCGATTCCTACCTCAGCCATCCCGGAAGTGGTTTTCCATGGTTTCCCACTTCTCCTCCAGGCAAATGCCGGGATGGTACCTAACTTAAGGCCACGGCCGCTTTCTTCCCTCTTCCTTGTCTATCCCTTCCAATCTTCCCATCCCCCACCAAGGCCCCTGTTCAGCATAGCAGGTGAGGCCGCCTGGGCGAGGTATTGGTCATTCTCCCCAGTTGTATCCCCCGACCCAATGTCTCACGCTCCAGGATACTGCCCTTGAGGTGGTAGAGGTGGGATTCCTCGCTGAGTCCGAGGGGGAAAACCAACCCTGGAGGGTAAACTGATTAATAAGAAGAAAAAGAAGAAGAAAAGTGTGCGTTATTCATTTATTCATTTGAAAATTTGAGAATTTTCACTTTTTTTTTGATAACCCCACTACTGTCAGCGTGTAGACTTAATCTACAGGCCTCAGACATTTGCAGTTCTCCCAGTCTGATGCTCTTATTATACGAGAAATAGTAGGAGAGCAAATTCTCAGCCACTGAGCGCTTTGGCTTTGCGGTAAGAGTCACGTAGCTGTGAGCTTGCATTCGGAAGATGTTGGGTTCGAACCCTTCACCGGCAGCCCCTGTTTCCCATTTTTACACCAGGAAAATGCGGGAACTATACCTTAGTTAGGGCCACGGCCATTACCTTCCTAATCCTTGGTCATTACCCTCCTTTCATCGTCAAAAACCCTTCGATGTGTTAGTTCGACGTTAAACCAGTAGGAAAAAGTGACCTGGTCTTAGCATCGGCGATGAATGCCACTGGTGGGATGTCTTAGTATTAGTACATTGCCCGTCCGACTCGTTGGCTGAACGGTCAGCGTACTGGCCTTCGGTTCAGAGGGTCCCGGGTACGATTCCCGGCCGGGTCGGGGATTTTAACTTTAATTGGTTAATTCCAATGGCACGAGGGCTGGGTGTTTGTGTTGTCTTCATCATTATTTCATCCTCATCACGACGCGCAGTTCGCCTACGGGGGTCAAATAGAAAGACCTGCACCTGGCGAGTCGAACCTGTCCTGGGATATCCCGGCACTAAAAGCCATACGACATTTCATTTCAGTAATTTGCCCGTGAGAGAGGTGCTAAGGATGAATCGGAAATTCTTTATTTTGTAAGCTGAGTGAATCAAATGATCATGTGCCTCTCCAGAAATGGAAATCTCGATTCTAAATTTTTCGTCTTCCTGGTGGAGAATAAAACCCATTCCTTTGGTGCAGGCAGCCCCAAGCACTTATAAGATTCTCGTATTACATCCAGTGTTCCGCAATCTTGCGGATTGTAGCTTCTAATGTCAGAATTTTGTTCCAATATATTTCGCGGTCAGCCGCAAGAGCACGCAATGGCCTCGTATAATATTTCCACCTGCCAGGTCGTATTTGATCCACAGGTCAGACCACTGAATTACAGACCTACCGCATCATACAAACTATAATTTAGTTACATTCAAAATATTATGGAACGGTTTGCAACTATTCAGTTGCGTAATAAGCTTGTCGTTTCTCGTTAATTGTGGCCTTACGAAAGATGTGATACAAGATTACATTTTACACGTGTGCTTGAATTAGTCTATAAGACTCGGCACCCGCAGGCAGACATAGAGTACTCGTTCTACATTTAAATTAAGTGTTCTTGGTTAGGCCTAAGTTATATTTACAAAAATGCGGGCCTGAATGAATTATTATTCTTATCATAAGACCAACGGCCGTAGCCGTGTTGAAACACCGGATCCCGTGAGATCTCCGAAGTTAAGCAACATTGGGTGTGGTCAAGATGAGGATGGGTTGCCACGCGCTGTTGGTGGGGTGTAAGGGAATGGAGGAGCGGAAAGGAACTGCCCACTGTACCGTACGTAAACTCCGGCTCAGGCACACCTCTGCGGAGGTTCGTACCTGCCTTCAGGCAGAATCCATCCTTCCCTTCCCTTCCTTATCATAAGGAAGTGAATAATTATATCAACGGCTTAGAAGCGTGATTGTTAAGGCATTCGCCTAAGAACTCAACACACCGAGCTCGATAGCTGCAGTCGCTTAAGTGTGACCAGTATCCAGTATTCGGGAGATAGTAGGTTCGAACCCCACTGTCGGCAGCCCTGAAAATGGTTTTCCGTGGTTTCCCATTTTCACACCAGGCAAATGCTGGGGCTGTAGCTTAATTAAGGCCACCGCCGCTTCCTTCCCACTCCCAGCCCTTCCCTGCCCCATCGTCGCCATAAGACCTATCTGTGTCGGCCGCAAAGCAAAGAAAAATAAATAAAAACCTCAACATAGCTGTATCGAAACCCTATAGAGCTGGTGGGCATGTAGGAATGTTTAAATTAATCTGTAGAGATTAAAGTTAATTGAATTACTACCACATTAGATAACTCTATTAACGTGATCGGAGTAATTCAATAACATGCCTGGATATGCTGTGGTATGCACTGATCTGTGTAACCAGCACTGACCAGATCGAGGTTTCTTTCAAAACTGAGAGCAATTGACCGTAGTCAAACATAGCATTATAACAAAATATAATTATGAGCCAAGAAAAAAGACTTTCATAATAAAAAGAAATGAATGAACAAAGTAATGTTCTTGATTTTACGTACCGCTAACTACTTTTGCGGTTTTTAGATACGTCGAGGTATCGTAATTTTGTTCCGCAGGAGTTCTTTACTTGTCAGTAAATGTACTGACACGAGGTTGACGTATTTGAGCACCTTCAAATACCATCGACCTAAGCCAGGATCGAACTTGCCAAGCTGGGTTCAGAACGCCAGCGCTCCACCGTCTGAGCTACTCAGTCCGGCTATAAATAAGGAATACGGTGGTTTAGCAATTAAGGATTTGACTTGTAGGCCTAAAATTGACTTACATTAGCGGCAACACTGCTAGTCTAGTCGACTGCCTTCCAGCCGGTGCACGGTCAAGTCATCCACTCACGCAATAATAATGAGTTCTATGAAAACAAATTCTCATCTCTAGCACCATCCAAAAACTTTGAGGAGGTAAATTGTAAAGAAAATAGAAATACATAATTTCAAATGAATGTGGAATATTTATCAGTACAGATCATTCCTTCTTACAAAAAATGGGGAGAGTTAGTGCTGTAGGGCTTACGCGTGGAAATGTATTAGTCACATGAAAGAAATGAAAAAGTCACTTTGTTTGTATTTCATTTATTTTTCACACAACTTCAATACTTTGTTGAATACTGGCGTATGGTAAGACAAGTAAGAGCTGTGAAGTTTACATGAGGAACTGATTCTCCTGGTGTACTTCGACCTCACTTGGCCCGTCGACGGCTTCGGTCTCCATGCCTGTCGTAAGAGGCGACTAAAAGGTGCCTCAGGGGCTCTGAACTTTGTAGCGTGGGTTGGCGACAACGGGGCCCTTAGCTGAGTCCTGGCATTGCGTCCACTTACTTGTGCCAGGCTCCTCACTTTCATCTATCCTAACCGACCTTCCTTGGTCAACTCTTGTTCTTTTCCGACCCCGACGCTATTAAGTTTGCGAGGGCTAGGGAGTCCTTAATTTTCACGCCCTTCGTGGCCCTTGTCTTCCTTTGGCCGATATCTTCATTTTTCGAAGTGTCGGGTCCCTTCCAATTTTTTCCCTCTGATTAGTGTTATATAGAGGATGGTTGCCTAGTTGTACTTCCTCTTAAAACAATAATCACCACCACCACCACCTCAGCTTTTGGCGCTCTCTAAACTCGCTCGGTGGATGTTGTTTTGGACTTGGTGCAGTTCTCGTTTGTTTCTCTTTGACGTTTACTACGTTCTCGGCGTTCTTTTGCCTGACGTTTTGTCACGAAGACATCAAAACTCCTCAATTAATTTGTACTTGTCTTGTCTGAAGTTCTTGGTAATTCACTGTCGGAAACAACGTGATGCTGTCATATGAGTGTTAGAGGGTTGGTCATGCTGACAGATAATTTGAAAAAATAATTCGATGTGTCCCACAGTTGTCATTTTATAAGCTGCTGAAGTTAGCCAATCAGATCAGTTCGCGGGCGAATTAAATGAGCTTTGCGCGGCAGTGTTGCTAAATCTGCACTGAATGAGCATCAAACACAAGCACACCATTGCTTTCAGCCAGTGTCACCGTATCGTACTTGCCTTGGCGCGATCCTGTCAGCTCAGAGGTGCATAATCAAACCTCTCCCCTCACGAAGTTCTATTGTTTGACCGGTTCTCTGATGCCGACTTTAAGCCATGTACAGATTTAGCAACACCGTCCCGCAAAGCCCACATGAATTTGCCCGCGAAGTGATCTGATTGGCTAATTTCAGCAGCTAATAAAATGGCAACGGTGCGAGATATCGAATTTCATTTTTAAAAATTACTTATCAGTATGACCAACCCTCTAACGCTTATATACCCGGTTCACGTTGTTTCCAACCACTCTGTATTAATTCATGATGCTCAATAAGTTTGCTTCGTACATGTCGTGGGAAACGGGCAATGGTATAAGTAGGGGATGGCTGGTAGGGGTGATGTACTATGGGGTCTTTCTGTGCCCTGGGATCGACTCGGTAGGTGTGAAAGCCCCAAAGTAATCCTTAAAATTGATGGTCAACGGGACTCTGGTGAAGTCCTTCTACGGCAAGGATGACGGATAACATAGGCTTCGATACGACAAAACTGATGTTGGAGGCAACCTCCCGCCTTGAAGTTACGAGGACGAATCCAAAAGCTACGGGAGAAAACACGGAGAGAAAATTCTGCAGTCTACAGCAGTTAGGAGACAGCTCCTTCCTGAACTAGGGTGCAATGGGCTAATAACTCGCTCATCTGAATTGTCGCTAAGTTAACTTACTTCGACCTCTACATTTTTGGACAGAAGTGGGTCCACTAAGTAAGTAAGTAAGTAAGTAAGTAAGTAAGTAAGTAAGTAAGTGAGTGAGTGAGTGAGTGAGTGAGTAAGTAAGTAAGTAAGTAAGTAAGATGCTCAATAATCTTTTGTTTTTTGATCCACCACACTTTCCGAACTATTCCACCCCATCCACTTTCGACGCTACAATGGCTTTCGTACCCAGAAGCAAAGGAAATCACTAATCACTTTGGCAGCCATGTTGTTTTGTATGATGTCGTCAGCAACACAACATTGCGATTTTGTTTTGTTTCTTTGGTCTTCGATATTTGCAAATATGTCATTAATTTAGCTCCACTTACAATTGAACTGTTTTATATGCTTTTTAAAAGTGGCTTCTAATTGGTTTCATCAGATTTTTGAACGCGACACACAGAATGGGTCCGATTAAAGGCATTACCATATCAATACAAGAATGAATCTCAATGTTTCAGGGCATAATCATCTGCAAATATATTGACTTCACTGTATAACGTTCTTTTCAGTATTCATTTCCAGGAACATCCAAATGAAAACATTCTCATCAGATGATTCATTGCATATTTTTCCAATTTGGTGCATCTCTGTACTAAATACTTCGTAGTTGGAGATGATAGCATTTAATCTCTACGTTAGGCTTGAAAAACATTATACGTTATATCGCGAACGTTGATGAATTGCTGCAGACATTACAAAGTGAAAAACTCAACAGAGATTAGATCATTAGAAGTTAATATCTCAAAAGGTACGTTCTTGCTATTATCGAGACTCGAGAGCCTGCTGGTACATCGCGGTAATTAAAAAGCGTGGACATTACTGATTTAGTTTCCTTACTTCGCTCTTAGTATACGGGAAGATACCGGTGAGGCAAACATACAGTATATTAACAAGCAACGTTATCAAGGTGTCATCTACCGAATTAGTTGAAATAAAAACTAACATAGACTTCAGTGAAAACGTCCAAAATATAAACACGTTATAGCGGATGATCTGAAAATTCTAAGTGCGAGAAGTCCGCTCAACGAGATGTAAAAAGTATCTATCATCATTACTGTTTAGCGGATTATTTACAACTAATTTCTATATGCATTTATTTACATTTAGTAATAGTGATAGACATATGTAGGCACATATCTTCTTAAGCTGGCTTCTCAGACCCTAGGTTCCCTGTCTCGGAATGTCCAATGGAGCATCCAGTATTTTATATGTAATTCTTGCACGATTTCGTGCATTTTGATTTGAGAAAGAAATTGTATTCAAGGCGGTGATATCATGAACTAAAGTAGTGCATGTTATATAATTATGTAATATCTTACAGAAAATATTACATTCGTCGAGAGAGTTGGATGCCTACTTTGCGACGCGTAGCAATAACTTGCAATTGGGACGTGGTGGATTCGAATACTACCGTCCGCAGAACTGAAGATGTATTTGCATAATTTTCTACTTTCTCACCAAGCAAATGAACGGACAGTGCCTTAATTAAGGCCACGATCGCTATCTTCAAAATATTAACCCATTCCCATCCTTCCGTCGCCCTGAACCTCCAGAATGTTAGAGCAACGTCAATCCAAAACCAAACCCCATGGCGCAACAGCCCGGGAAGGGCCTTGGTCTACCAAGTGACCGGTGCTCAGCCCGAACGCTTACAGATTACGAGGTGTCGTGTGGTCTGCATGACGGATCCTCTCGGCCGTTATTCTTTGCTTTCTAGACCGGGGCCGCCATTTCACCGCCAGATGGCTCCTCGATTGTAATCACCTAGGCTGATTGGACCTCGAACCAGTCCTCAGATCCAGGAAAAAATCCCTGGTCTGGCGGGAGTCGAACCCGGGGCCTCCGGGTAAGAGGCAGGTACGCTACCCCTATACCACGGGGCCGTCTAACGTTTATACGCTAATGAGGATAATAATTATTGTTGAATTTGAATGAAATCAACGCGAAAATATATAGTTTTTATGAGTAATAAAAATAACGATGGCCTGGAATGAAAACTTGTTAAGTCAGATTTCTAAAACATTACAGACGGAACAGAAAACACTTCTACCATCGGATGTAGTGCTCTACATGAACTTGGGTGGTATTAACAACATTTTCCCTTAAATTCTATTAAGTAAATGTGTGTTTCGAAGAAGTTTAATTTTTGTACACTTCTAAATATATTTTCGAAGTGTTCGTAGAAAGTTATGACGTGCTAGTTTATCATTCCATTTCAAGAAACAAAGTGGTAATATATTCTAGTATACTCATTTCCTGAAAATCCATTCCTGAAAATCTATTCTAGCACGGCTAACACAACGACTGTTTATAAGCGATATCTAAAGTGCAGGTGACGTATAGTGGACGGGGTATTTTATCAGACTGCATTGAGAAGGAGTGAATTTTGCATTCTAAAGTCAGGTTTATTGCTTTGGATTCTACAAACAGTATTAAAAGAAAATTTAAGCTAATTATGTAGAGTTTAATTACAATAAAAATAGAAATAATATCCAAAGAAATATGTAAAGCAATGAAAATAATGGTGTCTACGTGTTTTTGAGGAGAACACAGTACCGTGCTTTCTTTACATGGGCTCCACATAGTGACAACTGTCTTCTCCTTGGTATGCATGCGGAATATGTCTTAGAAACTATGAACGTTCCATGGTAAACCCGTTGAGAGGCTGGAATCTTTAGCCTATTCTGGTACACTTATTCCACTTTATCCACGACTTTAGGGCAGTTACCAATGGATACCCAGATTTTTGTCCTCAAACCAAACCAAACCCCATGGTTTCCGGCAGACACGAATCCTTTCCCCATTTCGTAGATTGTATTAAAACGATATTGACCGATAAGAATCTCCTACGTCGGTCTTTTTATATTAGTTTACAGGTTGGTGGTTTACAAGTTGCCGTACCATTGTCTTCTTTGCTTTTCAAGATCAATCCCAAAAGTGTTAGTATGTTGGAGACGGGCTTCTTTGAATATAATATTGGGTTTGAAATATCGATGGTTAGCTGTAGAATTTCTTTTACAGAACCTCTGATGAGTTTATCCGCGTCATTAAGGAATAGTTTCGGGATTTTTTCAGGTGTATTGTCCGAATAGAATACATACGACTAGGCGTCACTGAGGCGTTTATGACACATTATTTCTTGTTGCTTTAAGAGAAAATACAGCTAGATAACCATCCCTTCTTACCAATATAATCAGAGGAAGATAAACGGAAGAATTCAGTCCTTCGAAGTATGATGTACCTGTAAAGGAAAGGGAAGGATCATGAAAGACCACGAAGGACTTGAAAATGAAACACTCCCTAGGTTTCACAAACAAGGTTTCAGAGAGTAAATCGTGTTTTGGGTATATGGGTACACGCAAACCACTACACGTTCCGAACTCGCCTGTAGGCTGTTTTACACGTTTATACGTGAGAACGACGAGCTGGCAAAGCAGCTGAAATGTGCCACTTTGGCTTATTAGTGAAGTGACTGAGGTTTGATCCCCGTTGATAACAATGATTATTACCGGGCGAGTTGGCCGTGCGCGTAAGAGGCGCGCGGCTCGTAAGCTTGCATCCGGGAGATAGTAGGTTCGAATCCCACTATCGGCAGCCCTGAAAATGGTTTTCCGTGGTTTCCCATTTTCACACCAGGCAAATGCTGGGGCTGTACCTTAATTAAGGCCACGGCCGCTTCCTTCCAACTCCTAGGCCTTTCCTATCCCATCGTCGCCATAAGACCTATCTGTGTCGGTGCGACGTAAAGCCCCTAGCAAAAAAAAAATAAACAATGATTATTTAGCATACAGTACTCGTTTTCGAAAAAAAAACATTCTGTAATTTTCTCGACGCTGCTACAAGGACCATTCGTGGTGTAGGGTTAAGTGTTTTCACCTCTTGCTTGGAGACCCCGAGTTCAATTTCCGACCAGTCCGGATATTTTAATTTCGGGCTGGAATGAGGTTGACACAGATTTGGTCAAGAAAGCCAAGCAATACGGCTTAGGTTGTCGTCACGTTGACCAGGTTAAACACCAATACTTGCAGGCTATCTAGCTGGACAACAGCCGATTTGACTGATCAAAGCCCTGATGGGCTGTTGCGCCACGGGTCTCTTTTTGGTTTTATATGTTCACATCGAGAAATAGCAGTTTATCAGTCATTAGAGTACTGGTTCTTAAATCCTTCCTCCTCATCTAGAGTACGCGTCACTTCAAAAACATTTACAACTGGCACATCAAATTTCATTATTCATAGAGTTTCAAACTCGTATATCACTATAAATTATATTTCAGTAATTACTTTGTCTCGTCTTATTTTCGAATTAGAACTGGAACTTAAAAGTATAAACAGGAATGTTAAGTGCGATTAAGTATAAATGCTGTAATGCAACGTTAGTAGCCATCCTCAACCAGTTGCACACGAGAAGCGGTGATCATTAAAACAACTTCGTTTTTATTCACTCAGGAGACGAGAGACAAGCATATGAGCATCGAACAGTAAATTGATACACTCTTTAGTCCTTTTGCGCGCAGTTCATACACTCCCAAGTGCATAATCTTCAGTGGATCTAAACAACCTCCGGTCTAATGACTTTACAAACAGAGCAAGAAGATAAAATAGGTACTAATTGACTGGTGGGTTTATGCTAAAGAGGAGCGCGAATGTTCGGAAATATTGACGTACTCGAGACGACTGAAATGAGAGTTGATGAAAGAACGAGTTATTGGTTGAGGATGTCACTTAGATAGCAGAAATATTTTACTATTTTTGTTAATTCATCGTTTTTATTTAGTCAGGAGACGAGTGAGAAGCATGTGCATCGAACAGAGGAATATTCCACGTGTAAATGGATCACTTGTCCATTGAGTAGGCCTGGATGGGATTCAACTGGGAAGGAAGCTTGTAAGTCGATTGCCTTCGGCTGATGACCTGTTATCAAAGGGATGGAATCTAATAGAGTAGATTCCCATTTAATCGACCTTCGCATATCCGACATTCCGTTTTATCCGATTCTTTCGTACATTGTCGACAATTTTAACAACGGTGAAAAAGAAGCAGAATAGGAATAAAGCATAGTTGATGAAGGTGGCATCAAAATAACAAACAATGAAGGATGCAAAGCCCTTAAAGAAGCATTGACATACGCAGAGTAAGAAGAAGAAACGTCCAATACTGATGTGTCACTTCCACAAAGAATGCGCGACAAGCAGGAGAGGAAAACACAGTTTTTTGAACTGTTTTTAAACAAACTTTAAACTTTATCAATATATTGTTACGCTTAATTTTTAAATTGCATTGTACAATGCATGTAAATATCAACTCAACCAACAACGAGACGTCAGTAAGCATTCACGACATTGTTTTTGTCTCTTTTCCTATTAACCGACATTCCCGGTAATCCGACGTCGCGCCGGCCCGTTTAAGTCAGATAAGCGGAACTCTGGTATATTTTAGGACTAGAACAGAAATGAATACGTTTCAAGGGCGTGTGTGTGTGTGTGTGTGTGTGTGTGTGTGTGTGATACCAAGGAAGATTTGGTTTTATGTAAAATACGTTCCTGGTACCGCTACTTAACTTGTATTTTATAACAAAAAAGGAGTGATAGGCCTGTTACGACCTCATTTTGCAACGTTTTTAGAATAGATCCCTGTGGGTGGGGGCGGTAGAATAACATCCACTATATCCGATGCCTGTCCTAAGAGGCGTCTAAAAGGGGCCCAAGGGGCTCTTAACTTGGGAGCGTGGGTTGGCGACCACGGGGGCCTTAGCTGAGTCCTAGCATTGTTTCCACTTTTTTGAGGCTCCTCGCTTTCCTCTATCTTTTCCGACATCTCTTAGTCAATTCTTGTTCATTTCCGACCCCAACGGTATTAGGTCGCGACGCCTAGGGAGTTTTTCATTTTCACGCCCTTCGAGGCTCTTGTCTCCCTTTAGCCGATGCTTTCAGTTTTCGAAGTGTCGGGCCCTCGCACTTTTTCTCTAGTTGTACTTGCTCTTAAAACAGTAATCATCACTACCAACGGTCATAATGGAGATGAAAAGTTAACTCTACACTGAAGGCAAAAGATATAAATGCAAGGAAGAAAATTGTTATTACACACTGATGGAAACATTTGCTGGAGAGTGTTCGTACTGTAAAGATAAAGAGCAACTGATATGGAAATGATCGATTTATACACGACTTAAAGTTGACGACATGCAAATCCTAGGGCTAGAGTAGATAACTAACTGTAAGTGAAGGTGAGAGGCCAAGAAGACGATGACTCGGCTGATTGCGAGACTATAATGGTTTTAAGGCCAGGGGCGAGTTAGAATAAAATGAATCACGATCAGCTGTAGACAGACACTTGAATGAAACACAGATGAACTGCGTAATCCCCGAAAGACAATATAGCGTTTATAAAACTGGTTTGCATATTGAACCTTGCCACCTAATCTACACATTTCTAATCTCTCATAGAGTACTGGATGTAGCCTAATACAAGACGCAAACGATTTTTGTCTGTTTAGTACTAAGCCCGAAGGCTGGTTGGATCCACAATAGCTTCACCATCGGCTGTCATAGATGACCTAGGCTTCACTAAAGGTGCTTACAAGGGAAATAAGGAGTGATGTATTTTCCCGTTGCTTTCTTCACTGAGGCAGAAAGTGCTAATATATAATATGTCTGCCAAGCCCACTGAAATGTGCTTACTAGCCGACCGTATGAGCTACACTTTCCCAGCATTCGCAACGTAAACTGACTGCATAAGAATAGTATTACTTTTTTTTTTTTTGCTAGGGGCTTTACGTCGCACCGACACAGATAGGTCTTATGGCGACGATGGGATAGGAAAGGCCTAGGAGTTGGAAGGAAGCGGCCGTGGCCTTAATTAAGGTACAGCCCCAGCATTTGCCTGGTGTGGAAATGGGAAACCACGGAAAACCATCTTCAGGGCTGCCGATAGTGGGATTCGAACCTACTATCTCCCGGATGCAAGCTCACAGCCGCTGCGCCTCTACGCGCACGGCCAACTCGCCCGGTAATATTGTATTACTAGCAATGTTCATACCTCAGTCACTCATCTTGTCAAAGCGAAAGATGAAACTAAGGCAGAAACCCCTCCACAGAGTTCACATTGAATGCCAGCGTATGACGTTGTTGACGGTGCTTCGTCCGTCGGATGGGTTAAGCGTTTTAGGGACCCCTTGGTGCTATTTGACAGCAGGCTATGTGCCGGCACCGGGTTTCACCCTTATCTTTCTATTATTATATATCACGTCATCAATTTCATCTCATGACACTTCTGATGAGATTGGCGTCAGGAAGGGCATCCGGAAGTAAAGGCACGCTACGCAGATTCATCTCACTTTACACCCGACCCCGCAGAGAGACGAGACAAGGGTTGGACGTACACTGTATTTCAAAGAATAAACTACTCTATATCCAGAAATAAAGTTTAATGAATTTAAGAGCATGTGGAAGTGCAGAAGCGGACTCTTTGAAACCATAGCTTAATGTAACAATAAGCTACCGAGATAATGTGTGTGTTATATTGTAGAGGGATATTTACACTACAACGTAACACACAAACGATCTCTGTAGCTTCAGGAGTCTCCTGTCCAGCCAAGATCAAGAAATGTTTGCTTCTTTACCACTTTCTATGGTTCTATTGCAAGTTATAAAACGGGGGATATTTTAATAATAATTTCTAATGTTATTTGCTTTACGTCCAACTAACTACTTTTACGGTCTTCGGAGACGCCGAGGTGCCGGAATTTAGTCCCGCAGGAGATATCAAAGCCTTCACATTTGCAGATGATGTTGCGATCTGGAGTGACTCAGAAGAGGAATTGGGAGAGAGAATACAAAGGTGGAATGAGGAGTTTAAGTAATATGGTTTAAACATCAGCAAGACCAAGACGGTGGTGATGAAAGTGTATGGGGAAGGAGCAGAACCAATAGTCATGTTAAATGAAGCTCAACTGGACAGCCTTCCAGTTTTCAAATACTTGGGTAGCGTTATATCAAATGACAACCTAGCAAAACATGAGGTGCACAATCGAATCAATAAGGCAACACAATTTTACCACCAGGTAAGACACTTGCTGTGGGATGAGCAAATACCCATGAAAACAAAAATGACATTGTACAAGTCCTATTATACACCAATTCTTACATACAGTCTCGAAACCACAACACTGACCAATAGAGATAATTCCAAACTTCAGGCAGCTGAAATGAAATTCCTACGCACTATGATCCAGAAAACCAGGAAAGACAAGATTAGGAATGAGAAAATTAGAGAAGAAGTAGGAATAGATGATTCTCTCCTCAATAAGATTCAGATATCAAGACTGAAGTGGTTTGGTCACATGAAGAGGATGCCAGTAAACAGAACTGCTAGGAAGGAATTTGACAGAAAGCTAGAAGGAAGACGACCCGTGGGAAGGCCACAAAGGAAATGGATAGATTTAGTTAAGAGCGATGTACTGCTGAGAGGTCATGATTAGGACAAGTTGGTGGAGGAAGAAAGGTACAAGGACAGGATGAGATGGAGGAGGCTCATATACCACACCCGGGAAACTGGAGATGGTTTAGGATGATGAGGAGTGGGATATTTTATATGGAAACATATTCTGTTGCTCTATTGCAATTACAAATATTCTACGGTATCTGTGTTTCTCCATAACACAGATTAAAATCTCCATATTTTACTGTGCAGATCTCCTCAAGTATTAAAAATAGCTATTATCTTTCCAATTATTATAAAAAACTTCAATAACATTAAAACAAAGAGTGATATTTTAATGAAAATTTCAGAAAATGTACTCTAAATATGTACTAGTACTCTGTAAAAAAATTGTATGCCTGAGACAAAAATTTTAAGGAAAGGAATCATGTTCATGAAATACGCAGGTGTCCTTAAATTTTGGTAGGACCTGTATGCTTTCCTTTTCATAAATGTTTTCCCGATTCATGGAGATATTCTGGTTTAATGACCTTAATGTAATGTCTTAGTTCTGTGGGTCTGAAAGTACATTTCTTCGGTGAGTCAATATTTGGCCTCAGTTTTTGTTTCAGTTATTATTATTATTATTATTACTATTATTATTATTATTAGTAGTAGTAGTAGTAGTAGTAGTAGTAGTAGTAGTAGTAGCCGGCCCCGTGGTGTAGGGGTAGCGTGCCTGCCTCTCACCCGGAGGCCCCGGGTTCGATTCCCGGCCAGGACAGGGATTTTTACCTAGACCTGAGGGCTGGTTCGAGGTCCACTCAGCCTACGTGATTATAATTGAGGAGCTATCTGACGGTGAGATTAGCGGCCCCGGTCTAGAAAGCCAAGAATAACGGCCGAGAGGATTCGTAGTGCTGACCACACGACACCTCGTAATCTGCAGGCCTTCGGGCTGAACAGCGGTCGCTTGGTAGGCCAAGGCCCTTCAAGGGCTGAAGTGCCATGGGGTTTGGTTTGGTTTAGTAGTAGTAGTATTTGTTGAAAATAGGGCCCAGAAAATAATGTTCTTACCTCATATTTATGTCGAACTGTTACGAGATGTTTCAGCATAAATAAAAACTGGATTTGACTCAAGTGTGAGCGGATGGCCGGGCGAGCCGCTGTGTTACGAACAGCTACCGCCATGATCATTCGCTGCGTTTAAGTAAATCGTTGGCTGTTTCCTGATTTGTGAGAAACACTTTCGTTTAAGTGTGGGTGTTATTTGGGAGAGAAAAGTGTTGGTGATCAAACAAACTGAAAGTTCAGAAATACTTTCTTATACTCCTCCAATATTAAATGAAGTTTCAAAACAACTTAGTGTAGGAAATTTGTAAGTTATGTTCGTAGAATCGGTTTTAAAACAAAAATTCAGAATATTTATGTAATTAAAAGTTCGCACATGAAGTACTGGAAATAACTGTTGTTAGTTATTAACGGGAGGTACGGACCTGAGTATTATGAAAGCCTCTGTAGCACTACATCAGGTCGTAGCAGTGTGAAGTATTTGGTGCTCGTGTTTAAATGCAATTCGAAAGCTAATATATGTCTACGTTCAAGTTTATTTACATAATAATAATAATAATAATAATAATAATAATAACAGTGGTTTACGTCCTATTAACTACTTTTACGGGAGGCAATGAGATGCCGGAATTTTGTCCCGCAGGAGTCCTCTTACGTTCCAGTAAATCTACCGATACGAAGCTGGCATGTCTAAACACCTTCAAATACCAGCAGATTGGGCTGGGAACGAACCCACTAACTTCGACTCAAAAGGCCTGCGCTCAATGTTCCAGTTAGAAGCAGAAGCACCTACGTTTGTCAAATATCATTGCTTACAAAGTGTGGAGTGAAATTTATCCCTTATCAGTCGTCGTCGTCGTCATCGAAAATAATACACAGTAATCGCTAAGGAAATGGAAACAACAATATTTATGGAACTAATCATCAGTTTTAATTACTGGGTGGATGAAGTGAATGTACCTCACGGGGACTGCTGTAAGCACCTACTGTAGGTAATGATACTGAGCTACACTCTACGAGAAAGGAGAGGATTTTATTGGCCAATGAATTGCGGAGTTTTAATTGATTGCCACGTAACCATCGAATGTGTCGGAGGATACCGTTTGTATGCCAACAACGTACGATATGAAGTGTCGAATGGATATATCGCTCCTATCACCATCGAAGGATTTGAACCAAGAATCTTGAAGTGCGGGGTCAACAATCCTCCATTGATCCACGAAGGAATTAACATACGTTAGTAACTGGCATCGAAGTACATGAATTTGACACTGACTGCTATGTTGAACAGGAGCCTTGTGAGGGGAATGGGAGTATTGGAATGGATAGATAAGGAAGAGGGAAGGAAGTGGCCGTGGCCTAAAGTTAGGAGAAGTGATACTGTATTAAATAAAGCAACCGAATATCAACACTACATGAAATCGCTAAAAGTTAGTCGGCTTTAGTTTATTAATCTACTAGCAAACCACTCCGGCTTCGCACAGGAGCTATTTTGAATTTATTGTGATAAGCCCTTTGAGAAGACGTTAGTTCCTTTCATCCTGATGTATGGATGTAGCCCAGTGTGGCGTTTTACCAAGGCCCTTCCAACCGCCTTCCTGCGAACTCGCACTTTTCTCACCATCTGATATTTAAATCATTCCTGCACTTTCGTTAAAGTGACGATACCTAATTCATTCAAACAAATTACACATTATAAAGGTTATTTTAACTTCTTATTATTATTAATCTGTTTACCCTCCAGGGTTAATTTTTCCCTCGGACTCAGCGAGGGATCCCACCTCTACCGCCTCAACTCAATGATACAACTGGGGAGGAGGACCAGTACCACGCCCAGGCAACCTCACCTGCTATGCTGAACAGGAGCCTTGTGAGGGAGATGGGAGTATCGGAACGGATAGACTAGGAAGAGGGAAGGAAGTGGCCGTGGCCTTAAGTTAGGTACCATCCCGGCATTTGCCCGGAGGAGAAGTGGTAAACCACTGAAAACCACCTCCAGGATGGCTGAGGTGGGAATCGTACCCACCTCTACTCATTTGACCTCCCGCGGTTGAGTGAACCCCGTTCCAGCCCTCGTACCACTTTTCAAATTTCGTGGCAGAGCCGGGAATCGAACCCGAGCCTCCAGGAATGGCAGCTAATCACGCTAACCACTACACCACAGAGGCAGACTTATTTTATTTTAATAAGATTATTGAGGTGAATATACAATTTATTTTGATAAAAGAATTACGAGATCAATCTGAAAATTGTTTCTAATATTTTGAAATTGATTTTTACTTCAAATGATAACATAAAATAATTATTCTAGAAATAAAGTAGGTACATACTATCGCGGAATTTTTTGTAGAACATTTAATGTTCAACTATTCTTCCGCACATACTCGGGGGTATATCGTTAATGGTTTAGGCAGCGTAATCCAAGAATACGTTCGGACGGCTATTTTTTTCCTTTGACTTCCTTCACTAAAATCGCCATTTCTCGGTTCATTTTTTTTTTTTTTTTAGATTACTGTCTCGTGCTCCTAACTCTTTCTTGACAAACGCTCTCTATAAGATTAAAATTGCAACAAAATCCCTTCAGTGGTTCTTGAGATAACCCCAAACTCAGACACCTACCGTCGACTTTAACTTACGTACAGATAAAATTTATTTTTTAAAATCCTGTGAATACAGTCTCGTAACAATCCGGCGTATAATTTCACATCAAACTGAACTTCTCAAAAAAAGTACAAGTAAATATGAAGCATTCGTAGATGAAAGGGAGGCATGAGCAGACTTCACTGGAGCCAGTAAAAAATCGACACTACACTGTGCTCTGAGCTTCTTACAACACAAGTTTTAAGCAGAAGAAAGTTATTGAGTTAAGAGTATCCAACAGGGGTCACCTATAGAAACGAACAGAGTTGCGTTTTACAGAGCACTGAACGATTTCACGCTACTCATTCACAATACAGCCCCCCCACCAGAACAAGATTGAATAGCAACATATTAAGCCGAATCACTGGTTGTGAGTTCACAGCCAAAGATTTCTTAATTGTATAACAGAGTACAATAAGACCTCACAGAAAGCTGCCGCGCGGGTCTCTTTCTGTTCCGCTCTGCAGGGCCGGTTTGTCCAGAGGTAATGTCAGTCTATCGTTTTATTGACATGGTTGGTGTACAATAAATAGCAAGTCCTGTAAACTCGACAACAATATTCACTTTCCCTTCTTAACTCAGCCTACAAGATGAGGGTCAGAGCGGTGTTACAATGCGTATGCTGTGGAAGCATCTATGAAAACAGACAAAGGAATAGAAATTCGAACTGTTAAATAACTCTATTCCTATGTATCTATTTTTCTCGAATCATATTGACATATTGCTATGTATTCTTTAGTCGCAAAGGCTTTTATACCAAAAATGAAATTAAATACTTTGTCTTATTACACAAATGCTATAATGCAGAAATTAAAAGTATAAATCTGTTATTTACTTTTGGTCTCTAGATAGCACGCCTCAAAATAAACACTCCGAAGGAGGTCCTATTTCATTGAAAATGTATGTCTTCATTTTAATTTTTATTTTTTCGTTAGTAACAGAATTTCTTCTCACCCAACACGTGTATAGCGCACTGCAGAGACACGCTGGGCGTTTGAGGCAAATTGATTAATACTTCGAGAGCAATATCGCCAGTAGCAGAGGCATGTTCCGATACTATGGTCTGATGTACTCGTAAGTGAATTCTTTCAGCACTATATTTATTGTCAGAGTAGCATGCGATTGTTGAAATCATATGTGGGAATTCTTCCAACACGTTTTCGGAAAGTGTCGCACTATTTCTGATATTTTTCTATAAAAGTAAGTAGTATGTATCTCGGGGCTGTTGGAAGAGTTCCCTGCAGTGGCAATGAACACTTCTCTCTCCTTATTTACAGCCGCGAACCATAAGAGGTTAGAGTTTAGGTGTGGGTGTGTGTGTATAATAATATATCACTGGTTTGTTTTCAGCATGCCTGGTTCATCGAAGTATTCGGAGGGTCCCGGGTTTGATTTACAGTCAAATCTGGTATTTTGATTGATCCAGCTCATTCCTCAGACTCCAGGGACTGCATCTTTATTTTTGTACCAATACACCACTTTTCATGTTCACGCAACACACTACCCTTCCTAGTGAATACAACCCTGCACATAAAGTTGGCTAAAGGAAAGGCATCCAACTGATAAACGGGGCCAAGTTCATATATGCGACACAGTTCTCACCCGTAACCTTCTTAGGTGGGAAAAAACGGAAGAAGAAGAAGAATAAGAAGAAGAAAGTTCGTTTGCAGCATTTATGTCGAGTGAAGACTAGACATCGTTCAGGTGCTGTGATTGTGCAGCAGTTGTAAGGACATCTTCTTCTTAATCTGTTTACCCTCCAGGGTCGGTTTTTTCCTCGGACTCAGCGAGGGATACCACCTCTACCGCCTCAAGGGCAGTGTCCTGGAGCTTCGGACTCTGGGTCGGGATACAACTGGGGAGTATGACCAGTACCTCGCCCAGGTGGCCTTACCTGCTATGCTGAACAGGGGCCTTGCGGGGGGGGGGGGGGAAATTTGAAGGGATAGACAAGGAAGTGAGAAGGAAACAGCCGTAGCCTTAAGTTAGGTACCATCCCGGCATTTGCCTGGAGGAGAAGTGGGAAACCACGGAAAACCACTCCAAGGATGGCTGAGGTGGGAATCGAACCCACCTCTACTCAGCTGATCTTCCGAGGTGTGACGTTATTATGGTAGCTTGGGTATGGTATGTCGTATGATGTCGTATGTGGGTAAGTATGTACACTCAGAATAATCTCGCAATACACCATAGTGGAAATGGTAAGTCAATATACCAACAAAACAAACACGATCATAGAAGAATATAACTAAGTCATGAACTTGGACACTAGTCCGACTAACGCAGTAACATAAACAAACAGCAGTCTATGCAAGTATGGCATGCCACGAAAAAGATTTACAGATCTCCAGAAAAATCCATACGTGTACAAGTACTTAGATTCCAGTTTCAAAGTGAAGGGTTTTAGCAGAGCGCATTGGGAAGCATTTTACTGTGTCCATTTTTTTTAGAGGGACCCGAGATAAGTACAGATAATTAAAGGACATGGAAATGCGTGTGGTAAAAATCAGGGAAAAAGAAGGAACAGTTTTTTCATAATAATAATATATTGCCACAAACACCAAGAAGGATTTTTACAAGCCAAAGAAAGTGAAACAGATAATTAAAGAAACCAACAATATTTTAAAAATTTGATACTTCTGATTTTCAAAAAATAAATGGGACGACCATTTAACAACACTATTTGCTATTTAAAAACAGCTAGACTCGAAACAAGATGAATTTTACAATAGTTTTCATTGGGAGTATCCTACAAAACGGTAAACAGATATTACCCATTAATACCAAAATTTTAAGAGAATTTAAAAAGGCATTAGGCCACTGTACAATCGCAAAAGTAGAAGAAAAGAAAAAATCCCGGGACAGGAACGTGGGGAAAAAGGGAAGGACGTGCAAAAGAACAGTACCTAAGGCTGGCAACAGGAATTAGGAAAGATAGAACCTACAAGCATTAATAGAATTCAAAATTTCGAACAGAAGCTGGACGTTAATATGAATACAATTAGTCCTATTCTTGCGTTTGTTCACCAAGTCTTTTAGAATCCAATGGTTCATATCACAGTAATTATTCACGTAATAGAAAGCCAAATTTTGAAAAAGGATCGTAATGCAGTTCCAAGAAAAACACCACTGTCAACAGTTCAGACTAGCAATATTTTTAGCGTGAACAGTCATTAGCAGCCGTTTCGACATGATGAAATAAGGAAGTGCAGCTTTGAAAAGAAATTCAAGTATGGCAAGGGAATATAAATATAAAGTTCGCTCACCCGTCCAGCAGTCCTTGAGCTTCAGTCATGAACAATAAATACCATTTTTTTAAAAACATTGCACACGGACCAGCCGCTAGCGCAAATAAAAGGAAGTCCTCCCTCCACACAAGTCGTCTTCTTCATCCAACTCGCCGATCGAGCCCAGAGCAGGCCTTATTTATATTACGATGGAAACGTCCAGAAAAGACGAGAGCAGTAGGTACACATTGCACAGCGAGGCGGTAGGGGAGGAAAGGAGGGAGGGCAACAGCAGGAACAGTACGAACTGGACGGGCGAAGAGAGCACACACACAGAGGTTAGTAGCAGCATGTCGAGCGTAGCAGACGTAGAATCACGTAGAATAGTAGAAAAATTTGGAGCACATTATAGAGGTTGAACGGACCCCGTTCCAGCCCTCGTACCACTTTTCAAATTTCGTGGCAGTCAATCACACTAACCACTACACCACAGAGGCTGTCGTGGCAGTTCTTCATGTCTGATTTTAGTACCCCCTGAGCGTTTTTTGTTGTGTACTCCGGTGTCGACGACCATCCATCAGTTGAACATACCTAATTTGCTTTTGGAGGCGAAAATCACGCATACAAACGACATGACCTGTCCAACGAAGTCGATGTTTCATGATCATAGCCCCAATGCTGTTGCTCCTATATTATACAGTAAGAGTAAACAGCCCCTTCCAATGTCGTTTGATCCAGCCGAAATAACGTGCATGTGGTTATAGGGATGCTATTCCCCTGCAGGCGTACTGTATGGTACTAATGTTCAGTGAGCACATTTTGCACACGATTCTGAACCCTAGCGAAATGTTATACCATCCAGTCGCAAAACATGACGCCTTGAAATCATGAAGCAACGTCCTTTTACCATGTAACTAGGTTAATGTGTCCTGCCTCGTGACCGGGTGTAACGAAGAGGATAATCAATGCATAAAACTAGGTTAACAGTGCAGTAAATGATGTCTTAAACACCGGACTGTGTGACGTATGTACTCTGCTATCGTCGTACTACCAACATGTTTCCAACTGTGTAACGTGCGGAATGTGTCAGCGGCGGTTTGAATATTTTTGCATCGATATGATGTTTGAATACCTAAACATAGACCAACATTTGGCACATTCAAGCATTAGAATAACGCTGTTATTCATATTATGCCCTGCGCATACTCCGCTTGTTAGGGCCTGAATATACTGTAATATCTGCCATCATTCGGCTGGTTTTCCACAGAGGAATACGTTGACATTCTCCTCATTTATGAGGAAGCAAGACAAGACGCGCGCGAGGCACTACGTCTGTACCATGAACGGCATCCCGACAGGCGACACGCGGCTGCTACGACATTTCGCCGTGTTGAAGGATGCCTAAGGACAACAGGCGTGATTTTGCAGCCAGCCACCAGTCCGCGATAGGCCCGTTACGCCGGGTGAAACAGAAGAGGCCGTCCTGGAGGCAGCTCGTAATAATCCACACGTCAGTACAATGGCGATTGCGCGACAGGTGAACACCAGCCAGCCATCCGTCTAGCGAATATTGCATGAGCGTAAATTTCACTCATACCATCTTGAGCTACACCAAGAGCTCTATGGGCGGGATATCGAAGCTCGAATGGAATTCTGTCGGTAGCTATTAGGCAGGCTGGACAATAATGCAGCATTGGTATCGCATATCTTGTTCTCCGACGAATCGTGCTTCTACAATAATGGTAACGTATATCGCCACAGCATCCGCTATTGGAGTCCGGGTGCGACGGGCGGCCCATCAAGTGCGATGGGGAGTGAATGTTTGGTGTGGAATCTTGGGGGATCACCTGATTGGACCTTATTTCATTGAAGGACATTGGACGGGCCCACGTTACCTGCAATTTCTGCGTCAGGAACTCCCACTGGTGATGGAGGATGTGCCCTTACACGATCGTTTGACGATGTGGTTGCAACACGATGGAGCTCCATCACATTGGACTTTGCCCGTTTACGACCATCTGAACGAGGAACAGCCAGGGAAATAGATAGGACGAGGAGGCCCTGTTCCTTGGCCCGCCAGATCACCGGATTTAACGCCGTCAGAATTCTCCTCGTGGGGACATTTGAAGAACGTCGTTTACACTCAAGCACAGGAAAACCCAGACCAGCTCCGGCAACTCATCACGGACGCCTACTGCGCAATTACACTTGTTATGCTTCAGGGCGCAAGACAATCTAGTGGGCACCGGGCCCGATTGTGCATAAACCAAAACGGTCATCACATCGAGCATTTGCTGCGATAAAACATTGTCAGGACAGTTGTGATCCTGCTATTTTCGGTCTGTATGTGTCAGGCCTGCTAACTAGTCGGCCCTTCTTAGGGCCGCAAACACATTCAATCACACACAATTTGCATGAAAGGGGATATTGAACTTACATTGACCGAGCTCGATAGCTGCAGTCGCCTAAGTGCGGCCAGTACCCAGCAATCTGGAGATAGTGGGTTCGAGCCCCACTGAAGGCAGCCCTGAAGGTGGTTTTCCGTGGTTTCCCAATTTCACACCAGGCAAATGCTGGGGCTGTATCTTAATTAAGGCCACGGCCGCTTCCTTCCAGTTCCTAGGCCTTTCCTCTCCCATCGTTGTCATAAGACCTATCTGTGTCGGCGCGATGTAAAGCAAATTGCAAACAAAAAAAAAAAATCATTGCGTGCAGTATGTATATAATAAATATTTCAAAAATTTCAAAAACGAACGTCGCACCTGATATACAAGCCCGCTCCGTCACGCCTTTACCACGGTTCCATACTGCGCACTGGGCCGCTAATAGAAAGTATTAGGTTTACTGCGCTCACAATATCAATCTAGTGTTTCGCCGGCGTGCCATGTTCATATGATCTAGAAGAAACATGCATCCTATCATGGCGTCCTATCATGGTGAGGTGGTAAATACTAAGATATTCGGTTGTGTTGTCTGAGCATACCGACAGGGCAGATTTTTTAAAGACGGAATGAATATTGTGGGTTGCCTAAAACTACATTGGAAGGTGTGGCTGAATCACGGTGTATAAGGTAATATTTCTACAATTCGCCTTAGATAAATGTGTAGCAATGAGCTATACACAAGTTTTACCCTTTTCGTGGCTAGATTTGTCCCCCTCTGTGGTGTAGTGGTTAGTGTGATTAGCTGCCACCCCCGGAGGCCCGGGTTCGATTCCCGGCTCTGCCACGAAATTTGAAATGTGGTACGAGGGCTGGAATGGGGTCCACTTAGCCTCGTGAGGTCAATTGTGTAGAGGTGAGTTCGATTCCCACCTCAGCCATCCTGGAAGTGGTTTTCCGTGGTTTCCCACTTCTCCAGGCAAATGCCGGGGTGGTACCTAACTTAAGGCCACGGCCGCTTCCTTCCCTCTTCCTTGTCTATCCCTTCCAATCTTCCATTCCCCACAAGGCCCCTGTTCAGCAAAGCAGGTGAGGCCACCTGGGCGAGGTACTGGTCATCTTCTCCAGTTGTATTCCCGACCCAAAGTCTGAAGCTCCAGGACACCGCTTTTGAGGTGGTAGAGGTGGGATCCGTCGCTGAGTCCGAGGAAGAAAACCGACCCTTGAGGGTAAACAGACAAAGAAGAAGAAGAAGAAGAAGAAGAAGAAGAAGAAGTGGCTAGACTTGGATCAGTCCCATGTAATCTTCTGAGTATGGAGCTAGACTTTTCGTTCAGTGAATGTTCGTCTTGACAGCAAAGATCTATTCCAAGGATCAAGAACTGCCACTTTATGGACATGAAATTCCTCAATAGTTGCTAATGTATGGAAAAATAATGGGCATGCCTTCATTTTTTATTTTTACCTTTTTCATTAGTAAGAGAATTTCTGTCCGCCTCTGTGGTGTAGTGGTTAGTGTGATTGGCTGCCACTCCAGGAGGCCCGGGTTCGATTCCCGGCTCTGCCACGAAATTTTAAAAGTGGTACGAGGGCTGGAACAGGGTCCACTCAGCCTCGGGAGGTCAAATGAGTTGAGGTGGGTTCGATTCCCACCTCAGCCATCCTGAAAGTGGTTTTACGTGGTTTCCCACTTCTCCTCCAGGCAAATGCCGGGATGGTACTTAAAGCCATGGCCGCTTCCTTCACTCTTCCTTGTCTATCCCTTCCAATCTTCCCATCCCCCGCAAGGCCCCTGTTCAGCATAGTCAGCATAGCAGGTAAGGCCACCTGGGCGAGGTACTGGTCATCCTCTCCAATTGTATCCCCCGACCTAGAGTCTGAAGCACCAGGACACTGCCCTTGAGGCGGTGGAGTTTGGGTCCCTGTCTGCTTCGTCGGGAAAAACCGACCCTTGAGGGTAAGCAGATAAGAAAGAAAAAGAAGAAGAGAATATCTCCTCACACAACAGGTTTATAGCGCACTGAAGCGGCACGCTGGGCTTTGAGGTAAATTGATTGATATTTCCAGAACAATATAGCCAGTAGCAGAGGCCGTTGACGCGGGCGATATGGAAAGTGCCGAAAACGTGTCGGAGGAATTCCCATATATGAGTTCAACAAACGCACGCTACTCTTACAATAAATATAGTGTAGAAGGAATGAATGTATGAGTACATCAGGCCATGCTATCGGAACATAACCGACATACGAGCACAACGGATTTACTTGCATTACCGAGTGAGTTGGCCGGGTTATTAGGATCGCGCAGCTATTAGCTTGCATTCGGGAGATAGTGCCAACGTTGGCAGCCCTGAAGATGGTTTTCCGTGGTTTCCCATTTTCACACCAGACAAATGCTGGAGCTGTACCGTAATTAAGGCACGGCGACTACCTTCCCAGCCCTAGCCCTTTCCCATCGTTGAGTTGGTAGGAAAAGTTCTACTTCAGTTAAAATTGGTACTAGGTGCTATATTTCTATGACAAACAACACACCAGTGCTTTAGTCCCTCCTCATTCCATTAGTTGATAATGATGTTGATTTGATAATTTACAAATTACAGAATGGCTGGAGATTTGGAGGAAGAGTTAATCCCTTAGCATAACATTTGTTACAAATAGCAATCTGCCGAGTGTATTGACCGTGCGGTTTGATCGCGTAGCTGTAAGCTTCAATTCGAGTGATTGTGGGTTTAAATCCCACTGTCGGCAGACTTGAAGATAGTTTTCCGTGGTTTCCCATTTTTACACCAAGCAAATGCTAGAGCTGTACATGAATTAAGGCCATGGCCATTACCTTCCCAATCTTTGCCCCTTCCCATCCGTCCGTCGCCGAAAACCTTCAATGTTTGAGTGCAACGTTAAACCACCAACAGGAAAATGATAGTGATACAAACATTTCCAACAATTCATTGCTGAAATTTTGTAGTTATTGCTACGGAAATATTGTGGTTTCCAGATGTGTAACAAGGTGCGGGCGTTAATGGGTGGGCAGAGAAAAGATCAGAGTATAAGTTAAAGCACTGAACTTGAAATTTAATAATTTCCTTTTCTTTTTTTTCTTTCTGAGTTTGAACTTTGATAAATAATCTGAATGAACAACAACAAATAACAGTTAAATGTAATAATGACAAAGTCAATAATCAGGTACGAATAAGAAGATTTTCGATAAATAGATTACAAATTAATGAGCATGGTTGCTCTAATGGTACATCATTTCAAAGAACATTTTTGCTCCACTCAATTACACTTTAGGAGACTAAACTCCAAAATTTACAACACTCCAGCCTCTCCAAGGCACAAGATTCTTACCCGAATTTTACACTAGATAACTTCAAAAAAACTACAGTATTTACTGTCATTTCTCATCGACAGTCTGATCGACACGTCTTGTCTATAAACAACTAGAATTTAAACAGGGGCAATGAGTGCCCATTCTAAATGGCCTAAATGTACAAAGAAAAAGGTTTAAGAAAATCGCCTAATAACAAAATGCTAGGAGGTGAAACGCTTGCGCACTCCTTTTTAAACCTTTTCAAAAACAGAGGTTACAGAGTTACAGAGGCTAAGTCTATACTACAGAGGATGACTAGGTGGCGAAATATTAAGTTCCAAAATGGTTGAATTGGAATTAATAGAGAGTGAACACTCTTTACTCCCTACGTTACATATTTCCCAGCAGGGATTTCAATAGAGTTCTTAGACTTGCCTGAAAATTTACATTTAAGAGGTGATATTATACTTAACAAAGAATTTTGAGACCTTCCCCTCAAGTTAGCCTTCTGGAGCTATCACATTTTTAAAAGATGTCTGCCATTACCTTGAGCTGGTGGGGCTTCGGACGACGGACACGCTGCCCCTGCCTCCACTTATACCGTATGAACTCTAGACTGGAGCGATGAAGAAGACAAAATGGCCCAAAAGCGCCCAGCTTATGAAGCAGAGGGGAAGTTCCAGAACTCTCTAGCCAGAATGCCTGTACACCCCCGAGTTTTAATTGGCATTTTCTGATTGGTTAATAACTTAAGGAAGAAGGAATCCATGGTAGTGCTGATAACTTCAGCATATAAAAAACAATTTACAAACACACAAGGTTTACCAACTTAAAAGCAAAGCAAAGCAAAATCACCTCCGTACAGGCCATGAAGGCCCTTGGAGGAGTGGAAGGTAAAGGCTTCCACCATTGTTAACCTCAGCCGCAATGGGGTAGAGTGGTGAGCTCTACACCCGGCCGCCTTTGCCCCCAGGAATTAACCTGGTACTCATTTTTGGTGTAGGATGAGAGAACCTCAGGGCCATATGCACCTCCAGAAGTGGAAATCTCGTTTCTTAAATTTTACCACTTCCTGGCGGGGATTCGAACCCACGTCCTTCCGGGCGAAGCGAGCACGCCTTTACCGCCTCGGCCAGGCAGCCCTTTTACCAACTTAAACACTAGCAAATTCCCTTAGAAAATGTAATTGCCCGTCTTCTCGCTAAAGGGGGCACATAAGTTGATAGTAGAGACATCTAAAAATCAAAGGCCCAAACTTCTTCAGATACACAATTTCAGATTGATAACACAGATGGCCTTCTACAGGGCGTGTCGTTCAAATGCACGGAGAAGGTGTACCCCCGGTACAGACCTCTACCCCCTAAGGTTTTACCACAGTCTGAACGGACTGATATCTTGCGGCAAAGAAACATTTGAAAATTTTGCATTTTTAGATGAAAGTTAGAAATTTTCTTGATGGAGAGTCAAATCATATAGTATTTTGAAGGAACGAATTCCTGATGTAGTTTATGAATTCGTAGAAGTCCGGTCAGATACGCCCAAGGTTGACGGCAAGAGCGGTCGCCACTGCCGATGTCAAGATGGGGAACCCTGGACCACTCAAGTACCGTCAGATAAATCTATCCCGGCGCTTTGAGAGGGGTAGCCATGGTGATGGTCACTAAGGACCAAGTATCATAGTTTTGTCTAATGATGGAGTGGGCGGCTGGGGTTCAGCATCCAAGCCATCACCACTGAAGATGGTTCCCAAATTGGCCGTTGAGACGGAGACTTGGCCGGAACGAGGCGGGCCCTTACCCCGCGCCGGCACCTCTCGCCAGTTGTTACGACACGGCCACAGTTGAAATTAGAGCACTGCAGCAATTAAATTACTGGGTGACAGAAACTGATTTATGGACTGCGTGCATGGTGGAACTGTTAAGGTTGGCAGCTTGTGGGTCGAGTGCACGGATTTTCTGGCTCAGGTATGGAGGCAGGGGCAGGTAATGGCAGACAGGAAAAGGAATTGTTGAAGGGAAGGCTTTCACAAAAATAATTACAATTAAGTTTGAAAATAACTTAACTACCTAAAAATTGTCATCGCCAACAGGGGCAAAAAGCCTCCTTATTTAAAATTCCTTGCCAAAAGCTTACATTAGTAAGCTGCTAAGGAAACAAATATAATTAAATTGGCAATGCCATCACTTGGTGGCCTATACTAAAAGTACGGAGTTCATACAGGATTTACTTGGGACAGATGAACCCGAAAAACATTTCCCTGTTTCGGGATTGCTCTCCAAGAGCGTTAAGAAGTCAAGAATAATACAAGGTCCATGAAATCTTGGGACAAGCTTGCCTGCTGGAACAAAATTTCTTACCATGACTTGATCTCCGACCTTTAAATTGGTGGGCCTCCGTCCACTATCATACCTCTCTTTCACTTTTTCATAAGAGGTTTTTAAGGTTATTTATAGCCTTTCCCCATAGATCTCTGATATTATCTGGGTCTATTGTCTCTGGTAAAATGTCATTGATTGACCATAAATTGGATAACGCGAGAGTTTTTTTTTGTATTTTTTTTTTTTTTTGCTAGCGGCTTTACGTCGCACCGACACCGATAGGTCTTATGGCGACGATGGGATAGGAAAGACCTAGGAGTTGGAAGGAAGCGGCCGTGGCCTTAATTAAGGTACAGCCCCAGCATTTGCCTGGTGTGAAAATGGGAAACCACGGAAAACCATCTTCAGGGCTGCCGATAGTGGGATTCGAACCTACTATCTCCCGGATGCAAGCTCACAGCCGCGCGCCTCTACGCGCACGGCCAACTCGCCCGGTACGCGAGAGTTTAGTACGAACTTAAACGTAAGAGATGCACGAGAAAACTTGTGTTACTCGTAAACCGCCGAGTTGAATGCGAACGATAACCAATGCAATGATGTGTCCCAACACAACACAAACAAGACTCTAAACAAAATTGAACAGGACATGGAATTGTTTAAAATTATTAACAAAGGCCCCCTTCTAAACACAACTGAAAATTGTTTTATTCACCTTGACCCAACCCTAATGTTAATTTAAAGCACATTTCTGAAAAACCCAATATTCTATTCGACTTCCTCATTCTCATTTTAAAAACCCCACTGTCGGCAGCCCTGAAGATGGTTTTCCGTGGTTTCCCATTTTCACACCAGGCAAATGCTGGGGCTGTACCTTAATTAAAGCCACGGCCGCTTCCTTTCCACTCCCAGCCCTTCCATGTCCCATCGTCGCCATAAGACCTACCTGTGTCGGGTGCGACGTAAAGCAACTAGCAAAAAAAAAAAAAAAAAAAGGACCATTTAAAAAAATGCTGAATGTCTAAACCCGAATTCGATTTTCTATGCCTTACGCAGTTCCTACCAACGTTTCCTACCTCCAATAACCCATCCTCCTGCCCCACCTTAAACTACTACTCCTTTATTTTCCTATCCTATCCTATCCTATCCTATCCTATCCTATCCTATCCTATCCGTTCTTCTTTCTTCATTCCACTTCCCGCTCCATTAATCATATCTAATTCAACCTCTTTCTACCCGGTTTTATCTGCTTTAATCATTATTTATATTCTGATTGACACCTATTTATCTTCTATTAACATCGTTGTTTTCTCTCTTTCTCTTTTCCGCATTGAACTGTGTATTATAATATCACTACAGTTCAGATCATTATGTTTATATTTAAATTTAAATAAATTTATACTTTACGCCACCTCAAGGACTACCTGAGCTCTTATCTTCAAGAAATCACACGCAGCGTAAATGCGTTTCTCAATTGTTCTAATATTGTGCTTTTTAACTTTTTTCTTTTCACAATTGTTTTTATGTCACCTGTTCTTCTTCTCTACACTTCGAGAATCTTACATACGAGATTCTATAAACATTACTATATGTTTCTATCGTCAAGTAAAATTGTATTATAAGATTTTGCGCCTAGCAGCGTTTGCAGGCTTGATCCTTGAACTATTTAATTTTTCATCGAGTTTCATAAACATTTGGAAGCATAGTGCCGGTCAACACGTGTGTCCTGCTGCTCTTTAAGAACTTGCTTCTACCTTCATTTATGTGATTGATCCTTGACTTCTTCAGGATTTTGGGAACTGTCAACACGCAGTGCTAATCCCCAAAGTGTTATAGTGCTTCATGAACTGTAACTGCTGAAAGATTTTAATTGTTTTTAATATTTTAAGTGATCGGCTGATGATGACCCGGAACAGTGGTCAAAACCGGCATCGCTTCTAATCAACTAGGAATGTAACATTACATTTCTAATTCTACTTGTATTAAAAAGGTTGAATCATTATACTGTATATATATATCACAGTTCAATACGGAAGATTGTGAAATTCTTACATTTAAATTAAGTGAATCACTCAAAGATCTCTGTGTTACTATAGACGAACATCTTTCACGGAAGCACCATATCATCAGCGTTTCCAGGAAAGTATCTGGACACTTAACTCACTTAGAAGATTCCGCAACATATTTTCTCGAGTATTAAAGGAACACGCCATTTTCACCCTAGTATTACCTCATTTCGACTACTGCGACGCCGCGTATAACGACCTCACTGCTACTCTTAATGACGAATGGCAACACATGCAGGACGCCCGTGTTCGTTGCATATGTAACCTATGTTTCTATAACAATGTTACCTTCCCATCCCCCGGTACCATGAACCGAGTCGTAATCTTCATTAATTATGCCTTCTTCGTCAAATATTCTCTTTATGCTCACCTCCCTACTTTTACTGTCAATTTCACCACCTCTCATTCAGTCACAATTTTGGAGCACGACCAAAAACTAATACACACTTATCGATACCACCTCAGCGTACCAAAAGGTAAGCAAAGCAAAGTCATCTCCGTACAGGCCGCGAAGGCCCTTGGAGTAGTGGAAGGTAATGGCTTCCACCATTGTTAACCTCTGCACTTGATGGGGTGGAGTGTTTAGCTCTACGCCCGGTCGCCTTTGGCCCCAGGAATTAACCTGGTACTCATTTTTGGTGTAGGCTGAGTGAACCTCAGGGCCATATGCACCTCCGGAAGTGGAAATCTCGTTTCTTAAATTTTACGACTTCCTGACAGGGATTCGAACCCACGTCCTTCCGGGTGAACCGAGCACGCCTTTACCACCTTGGCCAGGCAGCCCCTAGCGTACAAAAAGGTACTCAAACTTATTTGTCACGTCTTCGGTACGAGAGTGGAATACACTACGCGACTCAGTCAGACGGGGCTCACCTGCTAGTTTCAGGCAAATCTGTCACCAATATATACTGCGCCCTCTGACTACGTCGCACGGGTGCAATACTAAGTAAGTCCTAAATTATTTTTCGTTTGCTGTGTTAATATTGTAGATTAGCCTTTCTTCAAGATATACAAGGCATGAACAAAAATTTTCCGTTTGAGGGCGTTGCTGCAGCGGACATGCAACGTGGCGCGACTCCGATGCCGGTTTGTAAGCACGGACAAGTAGGAAAAGGAATTAGTGTGTCAGTCGTGTCGTGCCGAGATGCGTGCGTTAAATGCGGCCACGTGACGTTATTAACAAATACGTCCAAACAGGACCAACGTGCTGTTATTCTGTGCTTAGCTGCAGAAGAACAAACACCGGTGAACAACCATCGGAGAATGAAGACCATGTATGGTACAGCATGTCTGTCGAAAACCATCATTGTTGCATGGTGCACAAAGTTCCGTGCGGGTCGCGTTTCGACACAAGACGCCAGTCGATTTGGGATGCCAGCCAGCATCTAATGCGGACAACAACAAGCGAGCGCTGGGAGACACTTGTACACCTGCTCTACAGTCCTGCTCTCTCGCCATGCGATTATCATGCCTTCGGTCCCTTAAAAAATGCCTTGAAGGGTCGATGCTTCCTGTCGGACGAGGGCGTGCTGAAGGCGGTTACGGACTTCTTCACGCAGCAGGACGCGGTGTTTTACCACATCGGGGTCTTGAACCTAGTGCTTCGGTGGGATGATGGGATGATGCGATGAGTGCCTCGATACTCACGGTGATTTTGCCTGTTTGGCATCCCTACTCAGGACTGTACGACCGTCGAACGGAAACCTTTTTGGTCGTCCCTTATATAAGAAAACTATTTTTATTAAGGACATTAAAATTATCTATCATTTTATGAATACCATAGTCATATCATAATTGTTTGCCTGCTGCCATTTCTTGATGGATACTGTAGTTTTGTATCCATCTCTTGGCACAGGCCAGAGTAAAGTGTAGCTTTCACCGAAGTCCCAGTCTCATCCATGGCTGTGACAATATGGAAGCTGCTGGGGTATGGGTGGTGCTGAGTAATGACATTCAGAGCACGACTAGTGCATCTGAATATTATGAAAGGTGTTGCTCATAGGGTCAGTCGTGCTGCAATAGCACTTTCTGACCCCGTGGGGAAAGCAATGGCAAACTACCTCACTCCTCGTCTTGCCTAGTACGCCTCATTTTCGTGCTGCCATTGGTTTTTGCTGTTTCCTTACAACCGCATAACCTTTGGTGGTGCCATTTGAGGATCCAACCAGCCTCTGGGCTGATGACCTAACAGACAGACAGATCATAATTCTGTAAAAAATCATCATTATCATCATAATTTACTCCTTAATTTTATAACGTTGAATTTTTATTATAATACTGTATTGTTTATTAGCTGTAAGATGTTCCAATTGCAGTCTATTTCTTTTTATTCTGCACATGTAAATATTGTACTTTCTGGTTGAATGGAAGAGAGCGCCAAATATCCTTAACCTTGGTAGATAATAATAAACCGTATTTATTGTACGACTAGCTGATGTACCCGTGCTTCGCTACGGGATTCTCAGAAAGACTGATTTTGTGGCTTTCCTAACTGAAGTTAACATGGGTCATTATAGAAACGTCAGTAGGAAAGTAGCGATTAAAAGCAATGTCATCATATAAAATACTCAATCAAATGAAAAAATGTGTCGGTGCGACTTACGGCAAATTAAAAAAGGATACTCGGTACGCAGCAGTAATCCTATCTATCGGAGATGAGTGGCAACAGAAAGCACAAAGCACATCACAACAAACAATGGTCAATGTAATGTTATTGTTGATAAATTTTATGAGCATTCTATATTGTGGGCCTTCACATTTATTTTTCTTTCGACTCTGTGAAATTAGGGCGTCTTATAAAATTATTTATAGCGTAGACTGTAGTTCCTTATTCACCGACTTTACATATCGATTTTCATTAAATCCTGTTTACCCATTTTCTCATGACTCGGCGTGAATTCACGCTGACAAAAAATAGTTTAGGGGAAGGCCTAAAATGGAATTCCCAAATATTTATGTTATTAGTGGACCTATGTTAATGAAAATTGGTATGCAAAGTCGGAGAATAAGTCGCTATAATTTAGGCCATAAATGATTTTATTCACGCTAAGTGAAATGGTAGTTTAGGGGAAGGCCAAAAATTTAATTCCCAAATAATTATGTTATTAGTGGTCGTATCGATAAATACTACATAACTAAAGTTATATGCGTTAGTATTAGATTTCCGATCATTTATGATTTATACATTGTTACCGTACCAGCTATGATCACAGAGATATTCATGAATTTGGATTTTTGTTACTAAATCCATATCAGCGCCGAGTCATGAGAAAATGGGTAAACAGGATTTAATGAAAATCGATATGTAAAGTCGGTGAATAAGGAACTACAGTCTACGCTATAAATAATTTTATAAGACGCCCTAATTTCACAGAGTCGAAAGAAAAATAAATGTGAAGGCCCACAATATAGAATGCTCATAAAATTTATCAACAATAACATTACATTGACCATTGTTTGTTGTGATGTGCTTTGTGCTTTCTGTTGCCACTCATCTCCGATAGATAGGATTACTGCTGCGTACCGAGTATCTTCTTTTAATTTGCCGTAAGTCGCACCGACACATTTTTTCATTTGATTGAGTATTTTATATGATGACATTGCTTTTAATCGCTACTTTCCTACTGACGTTTCTATAATGACCCATGTTAACTTCAGTTAGGAAAGCCACAAAATCAGTCTTTCTGAGAATCCCGTAGCGAAGCACGGGTACATCAGCTAGTCGTACAATAAATACGGTTTATTATTATCTACCAAGGTTAAGGATATTTGGCGCTCTCTTCCATTCAACCAGAAAGTACAATATTTACATGTGCAGAATAAAAAGAAATAGACTGCAATTGGAACATCTTACAGCTAATAAACAATACAGTATTATAATAAAAATTCAACGTTATAACTTATTCTCCGACTTCACCTGCCGAGTTTCGTTAAGATACGACTATTAATAACAAATATTTGAGAATTAAATTTTAGACCTTCCCCTAAACTACCGTTTCACTCGGTGTGAATCAAATTATTTATAGCCTAGATTGTAGCGACTTATTCCCCGACTTTGCATGCCGATTTTCATTAAGGTATAACCATTAATAACGTAAATACTGGAGAATTAAAATTTAGGCCTTCCCCTAAACTACCATTTCAGTGAGCGTTAACAAAATTATTTATGGCCTAGATTGTAGCGACTTACTTTCCGACTTTGCATACCGATTTTTATTAAATTCTCTTCAGCCGTTTTCTCGTGGTGCGTGTACATACATACATACATACATACATACATACATAGAGACAGACAGACAGACAGACAGACAGACAGACAGACAGACAGACAGACAGACAGACAGACAGACAGACAGACAGACAGACAGACAGACAGAAATTACGGAAAAGTAAAAAGTGCATTTCCTTGTTACTTTGGAGACGACTGATACAGAAATCCATCCTTTTTAAATTCTGAGCAATGTACAGACAAAACTCTTATTTTATATATATATATATATATATAGATGTATTTTATTGTGTCTTCTCTCAGGTATGTGATGTTTCCATCTTCAGAAGTGTGAATCAACAATGAATTAGTTTCATTTTCTAGCATAATGCTGCCGTACTAACACCATATACTAGACAATTCTGCTGACTGCGAAGAATGGATCATCTGAAATAAAATTAAGGTACCTTAACTATACTATTTTGAACAAGTACTTGGGTTCAACCTATAATGTTGCCAAGGATTTGAATACACAACATATCAAAATAGATTTACGAACTTATGTCTTCATTCGTAGATTAAAGACCCTCCCGTTGATTATCAAGTTGCAGCTATGTGTCTGCAGCAGCCATGAGAGCACTCGAACTACGAAAAACTCGTCCCTTTAAGCGGGGATCCAACAGCGTTCATTGTCTTTGTACCACATATTAATTCATCCAGCAATGACTGTCTAACTGTCACAATTTTGATCCACTTGTGTGAGGCAGCGGAAGATGAAATATGGAACTATTCACAATGCGGAGATCGCCTTGGACATCCGGGGACACCAGAGGCTCTTGGATTGAGAACGTGGGTTGGCAGCCACAGAGCCCTAAGTTGAGCCTGGCATTGCTTCCACTTGCTTGTGTCTCACCTTCACCTTTGCTATCCGACCTCCCTTGGCCAACACCGATGGTATTAGGTTTCCGAGGTCTAGTGGGTCTTTCAATTTCATGCCCTTCATCAGCCTTGTCTTTCTTTGACCGATACTTTCAGTTTCGGAAGTGTCGGATCCCCTCCATTACTTTCCCTAGAACGGGCGAGTTGGCCATGCGGTTAGCGCCGCGCGGCTGTGAGTTTGCGTCCGGGAGATAGAGGTTCGAATCCCACTGTCGGCAGCCCTGAAGATGGTTTTCCGTGGTTTCCCATTTTCACACCAGGCAAATGCTGGGACTGTACCTTAATTAAGGCCACGATCGCTTCCTTCCAACTCCTAGGCCTTTCCTATCCCATCGTCACCATAAGACCTATCTGTGTCGGGGCGACGTAAAGTCACTAGCAAAATAAATTTCCCTCAGATTACAGCTAAAAGAGGATTTCTGCCCAGTTATGTACTTCCTCCAAAAATAGTAATCACCACCTCCACAACAGTCTCGGACACTCACAGTAGAAGAACATAAGGCGAGTGTTGTTTGGTCAAAAAATGTTTAATATATGGATTAATTTATCGGATTGATTCTATTGCGATACTGTGAGATTTATTGGAAGGGTGAGATCAGCAGATGCGAATACAGTGCCTCTCTTCCGTTCTTGAAGTCTGCGTAGCACATGAAGTGTGGAATTCCATGGTGTAGGTTCATCTTGAATGAGGCGGTGGTGTTCTAGAGAAATATGTTTCTGTGTACCTTTGAGAATGTGAATTTTGAGGAATATTTGAAACTTACTCATTTTATACATATCTCAATGAAAATTTCGATATTCTTTGAACTGAAAAATCCACTGTTTAGAACAACTTGCAGTGTATGAGTTATACACGGCAAATGGGAACATTTTTCCAAAGTCATGGCACTTAGTGTATTATGACCGTTGTTATGAATCACTCTTCAGCAGCACTGCTTTTCTCTACTGCCGACTATTGTGCTGCGGTGTGGCTTAATAGCCCGTATTCGAAATATATTTACCCCAATTGAACACCATCAGATCAACTCCAGTCCACTGATTCCCGCGCTGTCTGGAATAATTCCACCTGACTTACGAAGATCCAGTGCTCTTCTTCGAGAGTACAACAAGATCTGCAAGAATACTCTGCTACCAGCTCTTGGTCTCGAAAGACTGAAATCACGACATCCACCCCTTTGTGATGCTGCTAAGAAGACGTCCACCAACTTCAATGCTTTGGAGGAGTGGAAAGGCCGCTGGAATAACTCTACTGACTTACCCTGCATAACAACTTCAAAGGGGAAAAAATTGCTAACAGATCCCAACTGCCACGTGCAACTTGGTCCAGACTGAACAGAATCAAGACAGGTCATGGAAGGTGTAGGGATCCTCTCTACAAGTGGAACTTCGTAATCTCCAGAATGTGTTTGTGGAGACCTTCGCCCTTCGTTTTCATCTCTATTAATTTTTATAGTTTTAACTATATTAAGTATATTAGTATTTGATTTAAGATTTTGAGTAGAATGTGGTTAAGTGTAAGAGAGAGCCTCGAGCCCTAACTTCGCCACTGTAAAAAAAGCCACTAATAAATAAATAAATAAATAAATAAATAAATAAATAAATAAATGAATAAATAAATAAATAAATAAATAAATAAATTCACCACATAGTAAGCGAGTGTCAACTACGAGCTTATCCAGGTAGACTGAAGACTTCCTATCACCAACAGCGGAAGCACTACAGTGGATTCAAATGCTGTACATTTAGATATGATCAAATATAACACTAATGCCTGAAGTGAATCAATTTTTTTTTGTTATTGTGTATATATGGTATATTATTTATATAATTTCATTGCCATATGCTAATGTGTTTGAGTCATCAGTCCATAGACTGGTTTGATGCAGCCCTCCATGCCACCCTAGCCTGTGCTAAACTTTTCATTTCTACGTAACTATTGCATCCTACATCTGCTCTAATCTGCTTGTCATATTCATACCTTGGTCTACCCCTACCGTTCTTACCACCTACACTTCCTTCAAAAACCAACTGAACAAGTCCTGGGTGTCTTAAGATGTGTCCTATCATTCTATCTCTTCTTCTCGTCAAATTTAGCCAAATCGATCTCCTCTCACCAATTCGATTCAGTATCTCTTCATTCGTGATTCGATCTATCTATCTCACCCTCAGCATTCTTCTGTAACACCACATTTCAAAAGCTTCTATCCTCTTTCTTTGTGAGCTAGTTATCGTCCATGTTTCACTTCCATACAATGCCACGCTCCACACGAAAGTCTTCAAAAACATCTTTCTAATTCCGATATCAATGTTTGAAGTGAGCAAATTTCTTTTCTTAAGAAAGCTCCTCCTTGCTTGTGCTAGTCTGCATTTTATGTCCTCTTTACTTCTGCCATCGTTAGTTATTTTATTACCCAAGTAACAATATTCATCTACTTCCTTTAAGACTTCATTTCCTAATCTAATATTTCCTACATCACCTGCCTTCGTTCGACTGCACTCCATTACTTTTGTTTTGGACTTATTTATTTTCATCTTGTACTCCTTACCCAAGACTTCATCCATACCATTCAGCAACTTCTCGAGATATTCCGCAGTCTCAGATAAAATAACAATATCATCGGCAAATCTCAAGGTTTTGACTTCTTCTCCTTGGACTGTGATTCCCTTCCCGAATTTCTCTTTGATTTCCTTTACTGCCTGTTCTATGTAAACATTGAAAAGGAGAGGGGACAAACTGCAGCCTTGCCTCACCCCTTTCTGGATTGCTGCTTCTTTTTCAAAGCCCTCGATTCTTATAACTGCAGACTGATTTTTATACAGATTGTAGATAATTCTTCGTTCTCGGTATTTGATCCCTATCATCTTCAGGATCATAAATAGCTTGGTCCAATCGACATTATCGAATGCCTTTTCTAGGTCTACGAATGCAATGTACGTGGGCTTGTCTTTCTTGATTCGATCCTCTAAGATCAGACGTAAAGTCAGGATTACTTCACGTGATCCTACATTTCGTCTGAAGCCAAACTGATCTTCTCCCAACTCAGCTTCAACTTGTTTTTCCATTCTTCTGTAAATAATATGTGTTAAAATTTTGCAGGCATGAGATACTAAACTAATGGTGTGGTAGTTTTCACACCTGTCAGCACTGGCTTTCTTGGGAATAGGTATAACAACATTCCGAAAATCGGATGGGACTTCTCCTGTCTCATACATCTTGCACACTAAATGAAATAACCTTGCCATGCTGGTTTCTCCTAAGGCAGTCAGTAATTCAGAGGGAATGTCATCAATTCCAGGTGCCTTGTTCCTATTTAGGTCACTCACAGCTCTGTCAAACTCTGACCTCAAAATTGGGTCTCCCATTTCATCAGCATCAACAGCCTCTTCATGTTCCAGAACCAAATTATCTACATCTTTACCTTGATACAACTGTTGGATGTGCTCCTGCCATCTTTCTGCTTTGTATTCTTTCCCTAGAAATGGCTTTCCATCTGAGCGCTCTCAATATTCATACACCTAGATTTCCTTTCTCCAAAGGTTTCCTTGATTTTCCTGTATGCAGCATCTACCTTTCCCAGGACCATACAGCCTTCAACATCCTTGCACTTCTCCTTCGGCCATTCTTCCTAAGCCACCTTGCACTTTCTATCCACTTGATTCTTTAATCGCCTGTATTCTTTTCTGCCCTCTTCATTTCTAGCATTCTTGTATGTTCGTCGTCCATCAATCAGGTCTAGCATCTCCTGAGTTATCCACTGATTCTTAGTTGATGTTTTCTTCCTTCCTAACATTTCTTCAGCAGCCCTACTGACTTCATTGTTCATGACTCTCCACTCTTCCTCTATAGTGTTTCCTTCAGCCTTTTCATTTAGTCCTTGTACAACATGTTCCTTGAAACATTCCCTCACATTCTTTTCTTTCAACTTGTCTAGATCCCATCTTTTTGCATTCTTTCCTTTCTTCAATTTCTTCAACTTTAGATGGCATTTCATGACCAACAAGTTGTGGTCAGAGTCCACGTCTGCTCCTGGGAAAGTTTTGCAATCCAACACCTGGTTTCTGAATCTCTGCCTAATCATAATGAAGTCTATCTGATACCTTCCAGTGTCTCCAGGTCTCGTCCACGTGTACAGCCGTCGCTTGTGGTGTCTGAACCAAGTATTGGCAAGGACTAAGTTATGATCAGTGCAGAATTCAACCAGCCGACTTCCTCTTTCGTTTCTTTGTCCCAATCCAAATTCTCCTACTGTACTACCTTCTCTTCCTTGGCATACCACTGCATTCCAGTCTCCCATCACAATTAGATACTCATCACCTTTTACATGTTGTATTAAACCTTCTATCTCCTCATATATTCTTTCGATTTCTTCATCATCCGCTGAACTAGTAGGCATATAGACCTGCACTATTGTGGTGGGCATTGGTTTGGTGTCTTTCTTGACGACAATAATTCTTTCACTATGCTGGTCGTAGTAGCTTACCCGCTGCCCTATTTTCTTATTCATTATTAAACCAACTCCTGCATTTCCCCTGTTTGATTTTGTATTGATAATTCGGTAGTCGCCTGACCAAAAATCTTGTTCTTCCTGCCAACGTACTTCACTTATACCAACTACATCTAACTTTAGCCTATCCATCTCCCTTTTCAGATTCTCTAACCTACCACAACGATTCAAACTTCTAACATTCCACGCTCCGACTCGCAGAATGTCAGTATCCATCTTCCTGATGATCGCCCCCTCTCGTGTAGTCCCTACCCGGAGATCCGAATTGGGGACTAGTTTACCTCCGGAATATTTCACCCGGGAGGAAGCCATCATCAGTACATCATTCATACAGAGAGAGCTGCATGTGCTCGGGAGTTAGTTACGGCTGTAGTTTCCCGTTGCTTTCAGCCCTGTAGCAGTATCAACACAGCTAAGCCATGTTGAGTATTATTACAAGGCCGTATCAGTCAATCATCTAGACTGCCGCCCTTGCATCTACCGAAAGGCTGCTAACCCCCTTTCGGTGAACCATTCGTTAGTCTGGTCTCTCAACAGATACCCATCCGATATGGTTGCACCTGCGGCTCGGCTATCAGCATCATTGGGACACGCAAGCCTCCCCACCGCGGCAAGGTCACATGGTTCGCAGAGGAGGCATGTGCTAATAATAATAATGCAGCCACTGTGTTATCCATCAAACTCCATGTTTCTAACGTCCTCTTCAAGAAATTTGCAATATGTCCGCAATATGTCTCATTTCTTCACATGGTATCACTTCAGTCCAAACAAGCTTGATGTTTGTAGTCCTGGTCTACAAAGTGAACGGTGATACTTAGGTAATCGTCGGCTACAGGTGAGACTACATATTCGTCTTAAAACAACTATGCTATCTGCATTTCGGAGCTCGTCTATTACTCTTGTTTCTATTTCTTCATGCAGTTCTTGGTGCTTACTTCTTCTTCTTCTTCTTTTCCTGCCGCTTTTTCCCACACCTGTGGGGTCGCGGGTGCGAACTGCGTCGCACATGTGGATTTGGCCCTGTTTTTACGGCCGGATGCCCTTCCTGACGCCAACCCTCTATGGAGGGATGTAAGTACTATTGCGTGTTTCTGTGGTGGTTGGTAGTGTAGTGTGTTGTCTGAATATGATGAGGAGAGTGTTGGGACGGACATATACACCCAGTCCCCGAGCCAGAAGAATTAATCAGAAGCGATTAAAATCCCCGACCCGGCCGGGAATCGAACCCGGGACCCTCTGAACCGAAGGCCAGTACGCTGACCATTCAGCCAACGAGTCGGACAGTTCTTGGTGCTTACGAGTAGGCAAAATATAACTAGGTTCAAACTGTTGAATCAACTGCTCAAATCCATTATCTTCTACAGTGCTTAATGACTGGTTGTCTTTGCATATCATGTAAACTGTTGTCCTGGCAAATTATCTTCGGATTTAAATTTCTTTTTACAGCGCAAAAATGATTTAGGCTGGTCAGAATTTGAGTAGTATTACGGTGTTGATGACAATAATAATGAGGATAATGACTTCAAAATGGAACAAACGGGTACAGGCTCTTACAATGCCACATTTTCACTTGTTACATTTTCAGTGATTCGGAATGTTTTATTTGGATGTTCATCTTCAGTAAAAGCTATTTTATGAAATGAAGTGACATGCTTCTTCAGGTTTCTAGTGTTGCGAGATTTTCCTCCTCACGAGAAACTCTTTCTTCCAATAGGGCAAATGGCAAGGTGTCACGGAGAGGACCCAGTTGGAAATAGTTTCACACTTCACTCATGTTATCCAAAAGTGGTAGATCACAAAACTCGCCGGCTTCTGCCACTTCAAAATAACAATTAAACCTGAACTTATAAAATAGTAATACCAAATTAATATCAGGTTTCATCCTCAATATGCTGAAAATTTTACAGTAAGTTACTTCTCTGCTTGCGATTTGATAGTTTAAACATATCTCAGGATTTGTTTTCGAAAGTCTCTGTTATCGGCTATACTAAAAACTAGATTATTTTGTAGGTGAAGCGCGGTTTTTCCATAGCCATCCAAATTGGAAATATAACGCTGCAACATACACTGAAGGATCTTTGCTAGATAAAAGAATTTTGGGCGTGTTTGCACATGTGAAAGATGACACCTATTCAAATTTGCGAGCTAGTCGACAAAAGGTGGTGCTAGTAGCGACACTGTGACCTTGCAAATTAGCTTTAAATATGCGCTGTACACTTCGTGAGCGTTAGTCATCATCCGGCACTGACGTTATGTGGGAGGTGTGAGTCAAGCATGCCTTTAAGGAAACGAAGAAGGCAATATCAGCAGTTTACTGAGTTTGAACGACGCTACGAGAAGGTTGATGTTCTTTCCGCGATATTGCAGAAAGATTTGGCAGGAATGTATCCACAATACATCGGTGTTGGCAAAAATGTTCAAGAAAACGGGGTCCGGCCGCACACGGGCCACTTCGCCGCATGGCTGTAGTGGATCTTACTGCATCTGCAGCAGCCATTAGTGATTCGGTTGGCACCAATGACACAACGAACTGTAACAAATTGATTACTTGAAGGACAGATCCCAGCCAGGCGTTTCTGTACCGTTCATGCCACTAACTCCAAATCAATGGCATCTGCGACTTCAGTGTTGTCAATCTATTCATTGGAGGCGGAGCGGAGATCTGTCTTGTTATCAGATGAGAGCCGCTTCTGTCTTGAAGCCAGTGATAGCCGGGGTTTGGTAAGAAGGAGGCCAGGTGAGCGCTTGGAACCTAGTGTCTGCGGCGTCTACACACTGGACCTACACCAGGAGTATGGTCGGGGGAGAGATTTCCTTTGACAGCAGGAGCTGTTCGAAGAACGGTGACAGCAAATTTGTACGTCAGACTGGTGAGTGAACCGGTTCATTCGCAGTATTCAAGGGGATGTTTTCCAACAGGATAACACTCGTCCTCATACCCCTGCTGTCACCCTGTGTGCTCTGCAATGTGTCGACCAGTTGTCTTGGCCCGCGAGCACGTGGCCAGTGAGCACGTATGGGACATCATGGAACGACAAATCCAGCGTTATCCATTATCAACATTAACTAGTGCTAATTTGACTGGTCAAGTGCACCAGGCGTGGAACTCCAACCCACAAAACGACAAACGGCATCTGTAAGATACAATGCATGCACGTTTGCATACTTGCATTCAAAACGTGTCGACTACAGCGGTTATTAATGTACCACAATGCCACATGTCTTCTAGCACATACTTGGACCTGTGACTTATATCAAATAAATGCGTTACCTAAACAATTGCTTAGCCTAAATTTCATCCCTCATCTTGGTGTTGGGATTTAATTTTCCTCCAGTGTAATTAGTGCAATGTCATCTTCGAAAAATAAGTTTCTTAAGTTAAAATTAGGCACATTTTATAGCCCTGGTATATGACTGGTACATAAAGTTCGTTCTACAGACATATTGACACTAGGACATCTGCAGAAGTTCGGAGGAAGGTCCCTTTTGTTATGGATTCAGGAAAGTTATAAACCAGGCCAATTTCTTGCTATACCTGTTACCTGCAATTTTGAAATTTAAGAATGAGACATGTTATCCTTGCGACCATTTACGTCTGGCAAGTTTCCACTGTTAATTATGATTGTTAGTATTCTGTTAACATAGCATTGAAAAAGTATCGAATATATTAGGTAATCTGAAGTATTGTACCTAGGTAGTATCGTTCGATATCGATGCCTCTTGAAGGTATCGAAATATCGTAAACCCATCTCTAATTATCATTCCTAGTCTTTTCTCGATTTATTGAGTCGGCCCTTGTTATCGATTTGCCCAGTCTTACGTCCGGATGTCTTCACTGACACAAACGCTATGTAGAGAGATATATTCACTATTGCGTGATTCTATGGTGGTTGGTAACGCGGTGTGTTGAATGCATATGAAAGTATGTAGTAAGGTGAACACAGAAATCTCCGACTGAGTGAGTGACTGCGCGGTTTAGGTCACGTAGCTGTCAGCTTGCATTCGGGAGGTAGTGGGTTCGTTAGCCCTTAATGTGGTTTTGCGTGATTTCTTATATTCACATCAGGCAAATTCGGGGGCTGAACCTTAATGAAGATCCCCATTGATTCCTTCCCACTCCTAGTCCTTTCATGCCCGATTGTGGCCAATATGACCTATCTGTGTCTGTCTGATGTAAACTGTAAAAAAATCCCCGACCCAGAGGAATTAACCAAATTTGGGGCCTCCCGAACCGAAAACCTCGTCGCTGGCCGTTGCGCCAACGAGTCGTATTATTATTATTATTATTATTATTATTATTATTATTATTATTATTATTATTCCTCTGAACGTAGAGAAAAAATACTCTATAATTTGCTTAAGGAATAGAACACAATTGTACTTTTTATTCAAAAAATCTTCAGAACTTAGAGCTCCATTAGTGGAAGTAAACCTTTATTGTCAAGAATTAGTTTTTTCTTGAAGATTTCGAACTTTTTTGCTATTTGTTTTACGTCGCACCGAAAAAGATAGGTCTTATGGCGACGATGGGATAGGAAAGGCCTAGGAATGGCAAGGAAGTGGCCGTGACCTTAATTAAGGTACAGACCCAGCAATTGCCTGGTGTGAAAATGGGAAACCACGGAAAACCATTTTCAGGGCTGCCAACAGCGGGGTTCGAACCCACTATCTCCCGGATGCAAGCTCACAGCTGCGCGCCTCTAACCACACGGCCAACTCGCCCGGTAAAGATTTCGAACTAGAGTTAAGTAAAGAGTGAGGATAGACCGTGAACAAGAAAGCAAATTAAAATACTCATTTTACAGTTTCATTTTTCTGGAGAAAGGTTACAGATTCAGCGAAGGAATTCATTGGAATTTATGGACATTTCTGACTCCGAGAGGGAAAGTTCTAATTATGTCATGTCTGGTGGACCTTGTATAGACTATCGCATTGCTTTCCAGCAACGTTTGGCTGGAGTTATGTTACACTCTGTACGATCTGAAACACTGTCCCAGATAGCAGGTGTGTGACAGGTTTCCACATATCGTACCGCCGAAAAATATCAGAGGGAAATCTTCTGTTCCACACCGTGATTGTGATAAAACAATGGCCTCCATCGAAATCTCATCACATCCTAGTCACCAACTATCCCATTTTACCCAGGACATTCCTGAGTGTGAGAATAAAATTCGACGTCCCAGTTAACGTTTTCCTGGGACACCAAAAGTTTGGAATTTGAGTTTCTATAAATGTTTATCGTCAGATAGACTAAATTACTAATTCCGTAGTTATCTCTATCTCATACTCAGATTTCTACGAGATGCTAAAATTGGCAAGCATGACGACATTTTTCTTACCATTGGCTTTCGCTAAGTGTTTATTTGTTTGAATTAGTCATGTGTGCTTCCCAACTAGTGTATCATAAACAGAATGTGTCACGAAAACAATGGCTAGAATAATTTGAAGTAACTGGTGTGTAAGCCGCAGCTGTCGAAATTACTATCTATTCTATACAGTAATCGAATGGCATCAATTCAGGCATTGTAGTATTTTGTTACAAGCCATATTGAGTGTAGTTGTAGCTCGGAGTTGTACTTTGACGTCTATGGATCTGCGTACTCTTGAGAAAGCTTCTTATAACTGTCCAAAGCACTGGAGTGGGGAGATTGTGACAGAGAAGGCTAAATTGAGAAGAAATTGCCTTCTCTTATGAACGAAAGGTATATCCGGATTCACAAGTGCTAAATGTATTCTTGGAATAAAACACTTTCTTCCTGAACCTGAGCCCGTCTGAATTTTTGCACGAACAATATTTATGTCTAGCTTCCGTAATTCAGTCTCGTTCCATAGCACAAACCAACTTTATTAACTCAACACCACACACTATGGAGTCAAAGCTAATGTACATTATTTGGTTACCTTATCAAACTACTCACAACCTAATGTTTGGTGATGTTAACTTGTTTGTTTCTTGGGCGAAAAATTTGCTACTTTGGAAATCATTGTACTCTAACTTGGAACCAAGTGAATCTCGAACAATATTTTTTGAAATGCTGTTTTGTTGAAGCTCAATAGTCCAATTTGGCCCACTTCTCCATTTTCGAGCTTTAAAAAGCATTCGGTGAAGTTAAATATTAATTTAGGAACATAAATTATAATATTTCAAACTTGACTGTACAACACCTGTTTTGTAATAGTAAAAAATTACTGTCCGCCTCTGTGGTGTAGTGATTAGCGTGATTAGCTGCCACCCCCGGAGGTCCGGGTTCGATTCCCGGCTCTGCCACGAAAATTTGAAAAGTGGTACGAGGACTGGAACGGGGTCCACTCAGCCTCGGAAGGTCAACTAAGTAGAGGTGGGTTCGATTCCCTCCTCAGCCATCCTGGAAGTGGTTTTCCACTTCTCCTCCAGGCAAATGCCGGGATGGTACCTAATTTAAGGCCACGGCCGCTTCCTTCCCTCTTCCTTGCCTATCCCATCCAATCTTCCCATCCCTGCACAAGGCCCCTGTTCAGCATAGCAGGTGAGGCCTCCTGGGCGAGGCACTGGTCATTCTCCCCAGTTGTATCCCCCGACCCAAAAGTATGAAGCTCCAGGACACTGCCCTTGAGGCAGTAGAGGTGGGATCCATCGCTGAGTCCGAGGGAAAAACCGAACCTGGAGGATAAACAGATTAAGAAGAAGAAGAAGAATACTGCCAGGCGCTATCTGAAGTCTGCACCAAGTAGGATCACTTTTCTAACGAAAGGTGATTTGTTGTTCATTACACGTAGCTGACCTATTGCTGAAAGAGTGTAAAGGGGAGCTATGGTATTCTCGTCCTATATGATTAACTTTTCTTGTCTCATTTACTCCGGGTCTTCTGACATTCGTATGTTAGACGTAGAGGTCTGCGAATTACTCTCTCTTTCACGTGACTTAACTTTACTCAATTCCTCTTTCTTTAAACTCATATCGTTTCAGCATTAGTTGTTTGTCTAGGTAAATGCATCTTTTATCTTTATCACTTTTTTCCTTTGTTTTCTCTTTTCGTCTTCCTCGTGGAGTTTCAGTACGTTAGACAGTCGGCTCATTTAAAATTTGTTGATTTAACATATGAAATTCATACAGCCTTTGATCGAAAATTCATTCATATGAGACCTCATGCCTTCATGGACTTTCATTACGTTGGATGGTCGGCTCATTTAAAATTTGTTGATTTAATTCATGAAATTTATACAGCCTTTGGCGATCGGCAATTCATTCACGTGAGACCTCATGCCTTCATGGACGTATTGTTTTCCCGATGATGAAGTGATGGATGCAGCAAAACGATGGCGTAAACTCCACAATTGATTGTGTTAGACAAATGATCTACACGGTGACAAACATTGGGACGGGAGTCAGGAACAGCCTAAATATAAAATTCTTCTGTCGTGGCAACAAAATATTAGTGTTTAAACTATCGTAAATATTAATGCTGAAGCCGTCATGGTAAGCACACATACAATGCGTGACATAATCGATGTTCTGATATTTCCTTTAATTATTATATCTGTGGACGTATAGCTGGTTAAAATAAGTCCAAAGCTCCAAGCTCCAATTAAAGAAACAGCATTTTTGTGGCCTAAAATATGTTTCTCTGGAGACAGTATCGTGAAACAAATAATTTAACATAATCTCTTCATAAATAATCACTAGATTCTAATTCACTCATTAAATCTGCCATTACATTGCGAGCAAATAGAGACGATGTCTACTACCCAGACACTTAAATGCGTAAAAAGCAAAGTCATCTCCGTACAGGCCATGAAAGCCCTGGGAGTGGTGGAAGGTAAAGGCTTCCACTATTCATAACCTCGGCACTTGATGAGGTAGAGTGGTTAGTTCTACGCCCGGCCGCCTTTGCCCCCAGGAATTAACCTGGTACTCATTTTTGGTGTAGGCTCAGTGAACCTCAGGGTCATCTCATTTCTTAAATTTTACGACTTCCTGACGGGGATTTGAACTCACGTCCTTCCGGGCGAACCGAGTACGCCTTTACCGCCTAAGCCAGGCAGCCCCTACTTAAATGCGTAGAACACAAATATTTTGAATATTGAATTATTGACATTTGTTAATAGCGGATGGGATCACAACAAATCAGGCAGCAGGTCTTGGGTCAGTCTAGTGCCATTAGGTGATGTTAATGTGGCTACTTACACTGAATGAGAATCATCAACGATTGTTGTCTGTTATCGCATTCAGTACACTAAAACTCCAAAGCAAAGAGTAGAACTTAGTTCAGTCTTATGCCAATAAATGACGTTAATGTTATTATGTGCAAAAAAATTGGCACTCGTACCTCGTTGAATGAGAGGCCATTTGTCAAGAAAGAATTAAGCCTACGAAATTCAGTCTCAGCCGAATCATATCTTTACAATAGAAACACCTAAGTCGAAGCATCCAAGATCACCACCATTTATTAAGATGACATTCCTCAAACTCCGCGGAAGGCTTTCTATCGTGCGTGTATGCCCAACTCTTGTCCCGTTTCTCTACGGGGTCGCGTATGAAGTAAGATGAATCCCTTTACGACCGGATGCCCATCAGATGGGTTCATGACATGAAATGAATGACGTGATATATTGTGCCCGTCGTAGTCAGTCTGCGAACACGAGACACCCCAGGGGTGCTCAGTTCGGTGGCTGTAGGCTTATAAAATAAATGAATGTGGCAGGATTTATCATAGGGTTCATCAAATAAGCACGTTCCAAGTATAGAACAAATGTGACACCTTTATTTAATTAAATGCAGTATTGGCCATCCTGAGATCTATGATTATGATTATGATCGTTACGTTATGGAATTTAATATGGCTCTTGATGTAACAAACCTATGTGCAAACAAATGGGATGGTACACGACAGTTATTTCCCTGACATTCTAACAGAGTATTTACATTGTGAAAAATTTTTTTCTCGTCTTTAAAGTTATTGAATTATTGGTTTAAAGTTGAATTAAAATTTTCATTCAGAAAAATGAGGTCTGGGCCAAGCCTTCATCGACAATCTGGAAAAAATGCAGTAATTGTAAGAACGAGTATAATAAAGAAATATCCAAGATTCAAAAGTTAACACTCATAGCAAAAATAAAATTTACAGTCGTTATCTAACAATAAAATGAAAAGTTGAATTTGCCTTGGTTTTCTCTAAGTTAATCCGAGACGTCGGATATACCTGTTCACGTCGTCTCACATCTCTTTCCGTGAGAATTATACTGAACGTTAAGTATTTGACCAACAATTAAACAAAATAAAACACCTCCTGGGCTTGCAAACGTAAGTAAATGGGGAGAATACCATCCATGTGGAAATCCTGTCCACTATCAATCGATAATATCAGTGTCACATATTTCAGAACAGAACACATAAAAAAATAATCCTCTAAATACTAACAAATTACTACTTCTACAGCTAACTACGGAAATTGTCAAGAAGACTGTAAGTACCAAGAAGAAAATATCTACACTATGTACATGTCGACGAGTGTCGATCAACCGTATTACTCTCCTGTTAACGAATTTATTGAGTTGCAGCAAGATTGAGTTATCACATGAGAGCGAAAAATTGCATCAACGAATGAGCTGATATAGTCACGAATCAGATATTATTTAGATATTTCGTCGAAGACCTGTTCTTCAGACCTAAGGCCTTCTCGAACATTCATCTGTACCTTGAGCTTGAAATTACTGGATTACTTGAGAAAATTTGGGATATTCCCACGAATTAAAAAGTACATCGATTAACATGGACTTTCATTTTCTTCATCTGAAGATACTAACATTAGACTACACTGCATTTATCGCGAATAATCCATTAACATGTGAAAAGCTCAGTTTCACGAAGATTTGTGCCATGCACAATTATTCCATATACTCTACACGTACAGTGTACCACAATGACGACTCTAACTTGTCGCATCCTAATCTCAAATATGTGTAGCCGTGAAATATCAGGACCTACCAACGTCCTACAAATACATAATATCCACTTAAAAGTGTCTCGATGATTAATTACTCCAACTAATTATCACATGCTCCCAATGCACATGTTCACATTAAATTCGTACATAGAATTCGGACTCAATATCCCGATGACACGTTGTCTCAGACACGAGGTACAAGTAGAAGTTCCATTACAAGGAAAATATAGAAAATGTGGACGAAATATCCTACCAGTAAATCTATCAGACATAAATTAATTCATATTCGTGACGAAATTTACTCAATAAGCAAAGATGGTGTCGATAACACATGGATAACTCTATCAGAACCCTCACTGTCAAATTCATGGCCACATGGTCATTAAATAATCACATGTGTCGGTTTTGCGACGTATTCCAGCAAATAAACAACTATAAAATGTGTCAAAATAGCTTACTAAGAAGAAAGAAAGAATAGAACAAAACTACATAGAACAGATATAAATGAGACGTAATCGACTTAACTTATAGAGAAATCTTCATGTCTGGAAGTCTGGGTTCTCAATCAGCCATGCCAGGAAGGAAGAATCTGCATCCCGACGCCGCCAACGATGGTCAATAGTTTAGAACTTCATGGTGAAGCACTGGTAATCCATGATGCGAAGTTCCGTCCTCTTCTGGAAATATTCACGTCCACGTCTTCCGCGTCCACTCGTAAGAAAGCTGAAACTTACACAAAATGCTTTAGAGTAGGCTCCAAACACACACGTAACTGTATTTTGGAAATGACACGTACTTAAGGGATTAATATCTGCACATTCGACGTCTGATCACAGCACTGTTCTAAATTGTATCCAATTTTCAGACGTGTAGAGCACAGGAGTGAAGCCAGTATTCACGACGTTCCACGCTGAGCGACTGAAGGTGATAGTCCAGGAACACGCCAGTGTGTGAGTGAGAATGAGTATTCGTATCACATGACTTAAATATCATGTCTGGTGCACATGCACGGAAGTAAAGTCAATTTAGACACTAAATTCTTTTACTGTACGAATCTACAACTTCATCACCATTTTAGCCACAAGGTCGTGCAAATTATTTCAAAATTTCAGTTTTTAATTTATCCCCTAAATGTGCTATTTTTTTATCCAGTTTATTTTGCTTTAACCCTTGAGCCTTCCGTAATTATGCACGTCGCCACCAAAGATATTACGAATATTTCATTCATATCGTTCCTCGCAATTACAGGTGACACGCGCTGGCCTCCTTCTTTCACTCGCCAACCTTCATTTTTTTATTTTTTTTCCGTTAGCCAGCCGGCCGCTCTCTGCACAAAAAAAACTCGTTCTCGCCCTTTTCCAAGGTCGCGCGCACCCCATCTTGCCGACAAGCGAACACAAGCCGCACCAACACCTGTTCACTCATTTGTGGCCTCACGGTCACATCATAAAATCCAGATTACGTCTGTCATTCCTAGCTACATTGAGAAAACAAGAAAGTTTCATAGCTGAAATTGGTTCCAGTTAAAGATTGTACTGTAATGTCTTCCTTACAAGTAAATTACAATGAACCTTTCGGGATCACGACTTTTGTACTTTTTAAAAGAATAATATGATCCTAGTAGCGAAGGTATTGTCTCGTATTCGCCATGATGTGCTAGGTACATAGCTATATCTATATATAACATTTTCTTCTTACAATGGACAAGACCGATGGAGAAATACCATTTTTTTAAATTCTGAGCAATGTACAGACAAAACTCATTATATTATTATTATTATTATTATTATTATTATTATCATTAAGTTTGATATCATGACAGTGCATAACAAATGATCTTGGCGGGTATCTATTAGTGTCGTGCATTGTTCGAACTTGATACAGGTAACCAAGACAGAACATCATGTGCCTTGCTGCATATGCAACCAGTATCACGCATGAGTGGAGCGTGTAAGCTAAAATGCCCGAGTTTGCTCCAATTCGCTCGACAAGGCATGTTCGAAGCGAAGCTTGCTGACTAGGGAGGATGGCCTTGGTTGCTTTACCGACGTTGCAAGCAATATGGTTTTTCCAGACATAGGGAATCCATTGTTTACATAGAGAAAAGCCCGGGAATTCTTAGGCATAAAAGGGCGAAGGAATGATTGAGTTGCCCGTTAGTTCTGAGCTGAAGTTCACCATGCCACGTGAATCGACGGACAGCGTTATGGCTAAAATTCAAAGCAGTGAATATAAACTAATCAAGAGAGATGAGCTCAGTTCTGATGTTTGGAAGAAGTTCCTGCTTGTGGTCATTGCAGATAGTCAGCAGCCTGTGAAATGTGCAATGCACTGTTAACATATAAACCCGATACAACTCATTAAAAAAACACGTTTGCAAATTTAATGCTGACTTTTCTCGCCAAGTATTTCCCGGCATTACAAAGCAAACCATAACTAGCGCGTGTGTTTTCATGTGTGCCAAAGATTTCCGGCCGTTTAACACTGTTGCCGGAGAAGGTTTTAAAGAATTAGGGCAAGAATTGATTAATATCGGTGCTAATTTTGGAAAAGTAGATATTGTTGATATGTTACCGCATCGTTCCACCACCAGTAGAAACGTCCAAGCAAAGGCAGATGAAATACGAAGCGAAATAATGCCGCTGATTATTTCTTCTATGCACGACAAATGTTGCTCGGCTACTGTTGATATGTGGACTGACCAATACAACCAAATCCATTATCTGACGCTGACTACGCAATATATAGACAGAGAGTGGAAAGTGATCAGTAATGTGCTTTTTACTACAAGATTTCCAAATTCAAAGAAAACAAGTGCAAGTATAATTGAGGAAGTTAACGAAAGAATGTCCAAGTTAAATATTCCTCAGTGTGATTATGAAGACATGTTTTTGTAACAGATCAGGGTTCAAACATAAGGAAAGCTTTCGAAGAACATAGAGGTTGCCTTGTGCTGCTCACTGCATAAATACAGCACTTGCGCACGTATTCGATGAAACGAGATTTCTTGTGGAAGATGCTCCAGTATCTGCAAACACAGTAAACGCCACAAAGGCAGTAGTGAGGTATCTGAAAAAAAGGCGGTCTTGCTGCTCAGCTTCAAACAACGGTACAGCAAGAAGTAATGATGAGGTGGAATAGTCTCTATACGATGTTACAGTCAATTTTAAGCAGTATGATCAAATTGTTGCGCTGTTGCGAAATCATAATGCCTTCCAAACGTTAGATAGATTCAGTTATGAGGTTGCAGAAGAGATGGTAGCTTTCCTTAACCATTCAAAGAAGCAACCGATGATCTGGAATATGACACAGCACCAAAAATTCACTTAGTACTCCTGTGGTTCCATAAACTGCGGCAGCACTGCTCAGACAGTGAGGTATTTTTTTAATAATTGACTTCTTCATTTTCTGTCAATTAAGTAATATGCATATAGTCATTACATTAATATTATGTTGATCCTTGATTTGTTGATCCGTAAAATAAAAATCAGAGCTTACAAACTATTAAGTGAAAAGGTACAGGTCTCAACTGTACACAAAATAGCCACATTTCTATGGCCTCCGTTTCGCCAACTGAAAATGTTAGAAGAAGATGAAAGGAAGGGCGTAATGGACGAAGTCAGACGTATCTGAACAACATCTGATATATCAGGTTCGTAATATAATTTGCTGTGTGTAATTACGTGATTTTATTACGACGTCCATCAAACATCTCGTTAAGTTTTTTTTTTTATTTCTAATTTAATATTTCTCTCTCTGTAGATCCTTCACGTCGCACTTAACGTGCATCGACCAGCCTACAGGAGCCTCTGAAGAAAAAGAACAAATTCAGCTGCTGGCGACGAAGTAGGGATGTACTGCAATATAAATGCTGGTGAAGATGATGACGACCTATTGCGATGGTGTAAAGAACACGAAACCAGTCTGCCTACTCTGTCAATAATTGCCAGACGTACGATGTGCATCCCAGCAACCAGTGCAAGTAGCGAAAGAAACTTTAGTAAAGCTGGAATGCTTTTAACGAGTCGTAGGAGTTAACTAGACCCAGACCAAGTCAATGACTTGTTTTTAATTCATAACAATCAGAAGAATAAATAATTAGTTTGCAATTAATTCCCAGTTCGGAGCTAGAGTTTGTGCACTAACCATAGAAAACCTTGAACAAAGAGGAATTTTTAAATTACTTTTGAGGTTTATATTTATCTTTATGTGTATAATGACTTAACTGAACAGTTGATATAAAATGTCTTTGGTATAGTTAGTAGTGAAATATATAGCTTATGCATTTTAGTTGAACTCGTATTTTTAGAGTGTTATTCTACAATATACTGAACTCATTCATGCATTTATGTACACCTATGTATAGTGTCTGTGAAAATGGAGGAGAACTCTGTACAGACTTATGATAAATAAAAATATACTGAACTCGGGCGGCCTCATATATATAGGTAAGCAATACTGGAAAATAATGTAGTAAATATCGCTCCTGTCGGAGAAATTGTTAATGAATTTCATGTGCTGCCACGTGTATTCCTCCTGGCTAGCATACTTTATTGCTTTATAACTAAATACACATTATTAATGTATAAGCTATATATTTCACTACTAACTATACCAAAGATATTTTATATCAACTGTTCAAGTTAAGTCATTATAACACATAAAGTTAAATATAAACCTCAAAAGTAGGCCTAATTTAAAAATTCCTGTTTGTTCAAGGTTTTCTATGGCTAGTGCACAAACTCTAGCTCCGAATTGGGAATTATTAATAATAAGGGAACTATGTCCAGTCATAAGTCCACCATTGAGGCAAAAGCGAATGTTTCGATAGATAAAGGTACGCGAGACAAACAGCAATGTACAGCTAAACAAGAACGCGGGGAAGCGAGCACTTCTACCTGTGCCTGAGACAGCGCGTGAAGGAGCGAGTATGAAGGGGCAAGTTCGAACGAACATAGCTCGCCTCGCCTGTGAGAAGCGAGGTTCGGTCATGGCCATACTCGCCAAATATGAACCGAGCATAGAGCGTGTTCTGCACGACACTAGTATCTATCTACCTATCGTAGGGCTTTCAGTGCCGGGAATGTCCGAGGACACGTTCAACTCGCCTGGTGCATGTCTTTCTATCTGAAGCCTATAGGTAAACTGCCCGTCTGGATGCGGGATGATGATGATGATGATGATGATGATGATGATGATGATGATGATGATGTTGATAAGGTAGAGTGAAAACCAATGTCGGAACATAGTCTTCTCCTATCGAATAACACCAAGAAGTCTGCTCAAGGCTTTATATCTCCATCCGATGGACGAATCACCATCAACAGTATCATGTACAGCTATATGGCTAAATGGTTAGCGTGCTGGCCTTTGGTCACAGGAGAGCCGAACATGTCTTCGGACACTCCCGGCACTAAAAGCTCTGCGCCATTTCATTTTCAACAGTGTCATATGCCCTCACTCCCTACGAACACGCAGAGAAAGCTTTTTCCTCGGACAAGTTGGGTTCAATCCAGTCACCGAGGTGCTTAAATTTCTCCACTAGCTTGGTTTTACCTCCTTCTACTGACATCTTTCAGTAAACTTCTTTGATGTTTGTGAAGTATTTGGTTTTCTCCAGTGATACTTGAAATTCAGCTTTGGCCGCTTGTCCTCTGAGACAATTGACCTAAATCACTGCTGTTTCCAGATATTCAGCAATCAGTGCCATGCTGTTTGCAAAGACCAGACAGTCTAGAGTCACCCCTTCCCTCTTGTAACCCAGATAGACTTTAATCTGTATACTCAAATTTGACCAGTTCCTTGGGCCTTTCCTTCGTAACTGTTTCAGGGACGCAGTTGAAGTGGAGTGGGAAAGGCCCGTCACTTTGTCTGACTTCCGTTTTGATCTTGCATGTTTCCAAAATTTTGTCTCTGTATTTATTATTATTTTTTTGCTAGTAGCTTTACTTCGCATCGACACAGGTCTTATGGCGACGATGGGCTACGAAAGGCTTAGGATTTGGAAGGAAGCGGCCGTGGCCTTAATTAACGTGAAAATGGGAAACCACGGAAAATCATATTCAGGGCTGCCGACAGTAGGATTCGAACCCACTATCTCCCGGATGCAAGCTCACAGCCGAGCGGCCAACTCGCCCAGTCCTCTGATTTAAGCTCGGGATGTGTGTCACTCACGGTTTTTACAATAAGTCTTCGTATTTTGTTGCCTAGTCCTAGCTCATGGAGAATTGACGAAGGCTGTGCCTCTCCACGGAGTCGTAGGTCTTCCTAAAATCAGCAAAGGTAATTACCACCTTGCAGCCTCTAATCTTGGTGTAGGCTAGTACCGTTTTAGGTTGGGGATTTGCTTAGCACAGGATCGACTCTTCCTGAAGCCTCGTTACTAGTCCAGTTGACTATTCAGTTGATTCTCTGTCCTTATTAGTATGGCCTTAGATAGGATATCGTGCGTTACTGTAGAAGAGATGTCCCTCGGTAAATAACTCATTTCTTAAGATCTCATTTGTTTTGAATGGGGTAAAGCTGCGCTCTAGTCAGACGACAACTTCTCCGTTTTACAGAGTTTCGGAATGGCCTCAGTGAGCTTGTTTCACTGTCTTGCTACCAGAAAACTGCTACATTTGAGTCCTCTCCAGCTGTTTTGTCGTTCTAGAGTAGCTGGATGATGTGACTAACTTCTTCAACTGAAGGAGGTGCCGTAGTGAGTCTGGGTTTCCTGACGTTTGCAGGTAATTAAAGTCTTCACTGGGTAGATCACACTTGAGCAGGTTCTTAAAGTACAGTTGTACACTTGTCCTTGCCCTTGTTGTCATAAACCAGTTTGCCCTGTGTGCAGTGGCGTATACTGGTCTGAAACTCTGGGCTACTAATGAGCCTTTTAACACAAAACATTAAATTATATGTATTTTTAAATCTTACCTATTTATATGTAAGTCGAGACGTCTGTTTTGGGATGAATATTCCTTGATGATGTCATCATTGAAGTTGTAGTCGGGCCGCTTACGAAGTGTCTGAAGAAAGGACTTTTCAATTGACATTAATGCCTCAGCGCATAATTGTTCTTGTGTCTGCGTTTAACGACAATATGAATGTATCATCTTCAGTGCAGAAAACGTTCTTTCTAAAGATGCTGAGGTTGCTGGTATCGTCACAATTAATGTTGGAATTTTAGGACTTCAGGAATCACTTAGTTCAGTCTGTTTTCGTATATGGCAGAAAGAATTTCATGGCTGGCTTTTTTTTTCGGGAAATCGAATACTTCTCCTGAACATACGACAATTCAACCTTACTTGACCAAAGTGACTTATATGTCTGAAATAATTTGTTTACTGCCTCATTTGGAAAGATTTCCTTACATACTGGAAATTTATTTGAATGAAGGAGATGTGTGAACTGAAGTATCCCATAGTCAGAAAATCTGGCGTTAATTTCCATGTGCAGACGATCTGGTATGCAGTTATAAAGCTGCTTGTATCTCAATTCATCATCACTTCTTCTTTGTTTCATTGGAGGCTCCGTAGTAACGTCTGAAGAATGTCCAGTTCCCAAATCATTCCATATTGAAGAAAATCCATGAAGTCTGAACCCAGCTATATTTCTTTTGAATTTGAATACCCCTTGTAAGCAGTGTACTTATATCTAGAACGTTAGTTTGAAGGCTATTGTAGAGAACATCTGAACGTTAAAAAATGTAGAAAAAACTTCAAGCAGTAATCTGTTCTGAAACTGCCTAAACCGGGCGAGTTGGCCGTGCGGATAGAGGCGCGCAGCTGTGAGCTCGCATCCGGGAGATAGTGGGTTCGAATCCCACTGTCGGCAGCCCTGAAAATGGTTTTCCGTGGTTTCCCATTTTCACACCAGGCAAATGCTGGGGCTGTACCTTACTTAAGACCAAGGCCGCTTCCTTCCCACTCTTAGCTCTTCCCTGTCCCATCGGCCGCTTCCTTCCTATTCCTAGGCCTTTCCTGCCCCATCGTTGCCATAAGACCTATCTGTGTCGGCGGGACGTAAAGCAAAATAAAAAAAAAAGTAGAAACGTCCTAAAAAGTACATGTATCCTTGAACCTCTACAACGGTATCTGCATCGCAATCTTCCTCACAGTCATCACTTACCGAGCTCGATATCTGCAGTCGCTTAAGTGCGGCCAGTATCCAGTATTCGGGAGATAGTAGGTTCGAACCCCACTGTCGACAGCCCTGAAAATTATTTTCCGTGGTTTCCCATTTTCACACCAGGCAAATGCTGGGGCTGTACCTTACTTAAGGCCACGGCCGCTTCCTTCCCACTCCTAGCTCTTCCCTGTCCCATCGTCGCCGTAAGACCTATCTGTGTCGGTGTGACGTAAAACAACTAGCACAGTCATCACTTATCATATTTTCAAAGAAGGCAATGAGCTGCTCCTGGTATTCATTTACCGTGTTAACAAGCCCAGATGTAAAATTCTTTCTAGTCCGTACTACTTTGGGAAGTTTCTTGTTCATGAATTGTTTCAGTTTTTCCGATCTTTTGGGATAAGCTTAAAAAAATCGTCTATACCAGATAGTGTTTCGACACTATGGTATGGATGATACGGTTTGTTGAAAAAACAAATTGAGTACATGATTGTAAGAAAGGACAAAAAGTGCTTGCGGATATTTTTCTTGAACTTATTTTTCAATCCATTAATGTTTTCCAACATCACTGCTGCACCATCGTAAGTCTGTGTAATTAACTTGCTGTCGACATTACACTCAGCAATTACATTTTCCACATGCTGAAATAAATCTGCAGCAGTTTTTCCTAAACTGACATTTGTGAAAGCTATAAATCTTTCCGAGGAAACAAACTGCGTTGATAAGACGTAGCAAAAGATCACGATCTTTTTTACATGTTGGTCAATGTGCAGAGCATGTTGTTTATATAGTTGTAAATCTATTATCGTTTTACCGAAGTTTTCAAAGTTCATGCTACTGCAAATGTGAGCTTTGGACTTGTCATATTTTTGAACTGCCGTGCGAAAGGAGTTCATTTTTCAAAACCCTTCATTTGACCACACATTAGCTTCACGACTATACAACAAACATGTCCAGCAATACAATTTAGATCGCTTAGAACTACCAGACAACCAATTCCACCTATTATATGTAGATGATGTGAAATGACGTGTATACTCTCACTGTTTCTCCTTCACATTGGCACAAAATTGCAGTGCAGGTGTAGGCGTTGTCATGTTCATAATGTGCGCTTTCTCATTGTATGGACGACGGCTGAAAGAAACTTCTAATAAACTCTCTAGCATTGGCATTTGAAGCTCCACACGTGTCTGTTCTCTCATCTCACAAAATTACAGCTGGCACAGTTAGAACCAGACGCTATAAATAAAATTATAACATTCTTCAGCAGACACTTGAATAAATCGCAGATCGAAAATACAACAACTTCTAAATCATATTTATATCTATGTGCGCAATAAAGTAATTATATCTATTGCAGCTATTTCTTGCTTTGAACGCGTTGGCTAGGGAAAAAACCGCTGACTAGCGGCAACTGCCTCGCTATCTCTGCTGAGCTTGCACTGAACGAGTGTGAGTGCTGAGAGACGGGTGAGAGGGATGTAAGGCTGCCGCTCTCCGGTTGCGTGTTCTACAGCGTTGCCGTCTTCACTGCACACTAACCATAATTTCTTTCGATAAAGAAGAATGCGCATGAATGTCACGATTGTTTGAATGCTCTGTTGATACTATAATGAAGTGTTTTTTATTTTTAATGTAATTTTCTTTGGCTACCGCAAGTAGCCCGTAGAATACGCCCCTGCTGTGTCTCTCTGAAGTCAAGATTCTGTTTGGAAATTCTGCAAAAGTCTCTGGAGCCATGTTTTAGTGCTCTCTTCTATATGGATCAGTTGGTTGTGTGTGAAGGCTCGTTTGATTCTTTGGATTATCTTGACCGTGACCTTACTCTATTCAAAAAATTCACCCAGTTTTCCTTCGAGTTCTGGGAGTTCCACCTCAATCATGCAGTTTTCATTCGGGCTATTGTATATGCACAGTCTTCAGTCTACCACATATATTTCCTTCTTATTAGGGGAGCGAGTTCACTGGCTGTCTTCACTAGGCCTAGTCCCAGTTATTCAGATCTACGATGTTCAACCTCTGGCTTACTTTCTGGTTGTTAAGTCTTTCTCTGTCGAATCTAATTGTCCGGGGTCCTTTGGGTTGTTTGGTGTTTCTGAACAGGAGTCTCGGCTTGATCTTTGTCAAGAAGTGATTCGAATAAAGTCTGGCGCCTCTCAGTAATTCCACGTTTTGTACTTCCCTGTGAGACTTAAATGGGGAGGATGGATACTCGATTGCTTACGGAGGTAAAATCACTGACTCAGTCCAGTATCTTGTGATGAATATAATTCACATACCTACGTGGGGTAGGTTCTGCGTTGCTCACTGGCCCACTTTTCCGTCAAGGATCAAGGAAGGTGTGATCATCGGTGAACAGTTTTCTGTTTGGTTGCTAGTAAAATGTGCCTTGTTAGTGATTTGATAAGATTTTTCAGCATAGCCACTTTGAGCAATGAATTGGCGTTAAATGTTGCGAAGAAGCTCCGCATTGTGGGGCAGTGACGAACCACTCTCCAAGGAACAGCCCAGGTTGTTAACCTGAGAGGGTTTATTATTCGAAGTTGTCTCTCCTCTAAAGATTGGCTTCTCGACGCCTTACACAGCTCGTTCCGTATGCATGCCAATAACCATTGGATGCAATGGCATCTAATTGCACTCTTGGGCGCAGACAGGCTGGTTGAAGAAGTGTGATGACCTGGGCGATGTTTCAAGGAACACAATGTAGCCAATTATTGCAATGCGCCAATCCTTGACAGTTGCCCGGTATCAAGACGTTATTGGTAACCAAGTTCATTCATTAATATCAGCAGTGTACTATGCTTAAAATGGGTGATTCCAAGAGGACAATGCACCATACCACACGGCGTGGATTGTGGACAACTGGTTGGAGGAATATGTCAGTGAATTTGCTTCAGTGCTGTAATGGATTTAAAATTATTCTTCGCGATGGTACGATGCATTTGGTTATGTGTCTATTTTCTTGTCTGGCCCGCCGTGTATTCAACTTCAGAATTCCATGGACTTCTATAATTGATGATGGTGTGCTATCTAGCGGTCGACTTGGAATTTAAGCAGCGAGGTAGCTAGTTGTGGTGCTATCTGGGCGCTAGAGGTGAAGCTTTCTCTGTCGTAGTCTGTCGACAATGCAGATAGCAGTTGTTCCGATTATTGATTTGTAGTCTGAAGACGGAGGAACCTATTCTCTACTGATTGTGCTTTAAGAACACTAGTAAATCAAGATGCAAGAAGAGGAGATGGTCGAGAAATTAGACCATGGGTGATGGATTGCCCATCTGGGCGATAGGCCTGAAAATTTGGTTATCCTTCTGAATTTTTTTTTTAATTGTATATTTGTTTTCTTCGACCTCCTAAGTAAGGTGCATCCATCTTTGTAGTGAACTAAGCGACCAAGGAATGGATTAGATAATTGTGTTAATACGCGGAGATATTTAAATTCGTATGTGAAATTGGGCATGTGTTTTTAAAAGAAATTAACTTCCTAAAACAGGTCTTCATAAAAATCTTGTAACATGATAATATTTGTTTTAGGCTTCAGTGTTGTAATGATCATGTTGGCATTTGTTTACCTTCTTGACTTCAATTAATTTTAGTTTGGTGCACCAAAGCAAGTTATTTTTTTAATTATAATATTTTCAAGCGAATGTCGGGTTACTGAAATAGAATCTGTGCGACTTTAATGTAGGACTTCTAATGACTTCCTCGGTACTTCAAGTGCTTGTTTTGATTTCGGTGCTCGTCATCTGTTACATCTGTGTAACAGAATGCAAACTTACCGTGGCCATGCCGTGTTGACATTGACATTTGAGGATCGTCGTATTATTGGTAACTTATTTTTTTCTGCTGATTTTTGGTGTAGATCCTTGTGCGTGTGGAATGTTTTTCGTTGAGTTTGATTAATTCATTTGGTTTAAGCTACCGTTCATTGGAGAGTATTTGGGTTATTAATCCTAATTTTGGATTTATGCCCATGTTTCGAATAATTTCGTGGTATTAAATGAAGTTATGCCTTTTCTTCGATTTGATTAATTTTAAATGCAGGCCTGGAGTGACCGAGAATTTCATTAGGAAAGTTTTCAAGCTCCTTTCAATAATAGTTGTCTTAAGATTTTTTAAATCTTCAATTGCCCTACGTTTGTTTATTCTCAAAACATTTACTGCATCCTGGCAATTTGAGTCAGTGTTAAATTAATTTATTTTCAATTAATATCCTTAATTAATTTTTCTGAATGGTGTGCACGTTCATTGTGCGGTGGTAATTCATTTGTTATTTGTTTGAGGTCGAAAATTTTTAAATTATTTTCCTAATTAAACCTGGTTTGATCAATTTATTTTGAGTTATTATTTCAGCCAATTAATTAAGTAAACTTATTTTAAGATGATTCGCTAGACCTCTTGTGTCCAGAGCTTCCACAGTGTGCGACGGCCTTTTGATTGGGATAATCGTAAGTAGTCCTTTACTTATTTATCCCTGGTCGTGCTAACACTCTTGACATTTTCCTTATGTTGTGAGAGTGTGTTTGGTAGCAGATTGCGTGGTTGCCTTTGCAACTACGTTCTGTTATTCTCATTATTTGTGTTGGTATCAGATTGTGTAGTTTTCTGTACAGCTACGTTCTGATATCTTGTGGAAGCATATTTTTCTTTCTTGTTTATTGTAACCGTTGGCTATGTTGTCAGGCCGTTGATATCACCTTGGCTGAAATAATAAATCAATTGAGACTAGTTAACTAAACTTGTGAAGGGAAAGACAGGCTTGTGTGGAGTGCTAACCTTGGCGTTTTCTGTTTCATATCAAAATGAGTGCACGTGCCGTGTTGTTGCCAAGAATGCTGAGGAAGGGTGAGCTGTTGTACGAGCTCGATATTCGGGGTTTGGTGTCCACTGGTTCTATGGAAGGCGATGTTAACTTGCTTCTGGCCTGCCTTGATTCCCCTGTAGATCCAGGTAACATGAGCATCGACTTGGGTAAGTCAGTGCAGGCAATGTCCAGTTCTATTAACGAATTATTAGTGTTTGTAAAACAGTTAAAAGAGTGTAATCCATCAGATTACCAATTGAGAAGATTAAAAGCTCGTACCAATCACTTTATTAACAGGGTGCAAGATTTGATTTCTCTTGGACCTGAAGGTGAATTGATGTCTCAATGTACTTCGTTATTAACTTCAGTAATTAATGTTTCGGTTGAACTCGATTTTATGATTAATATGAAGAAGGTTGGTCAGTTATCATTAAGTGATGAGATTGAAACTAACGAAGGTAACAACCTTGGTGCCACTAATGAGTTAATTACTTCTCAGACCGTCAATAATCCATCCTTATCTCATTGCTGCGGACTTAGTCCTGCGGTTGAGAATTTGTTGATTAGGTCATGTTCGGCTCCTAATTCTATTAAGGATCTTTTCAAAAATGTAATGACCTTTTCTGTAGATTCCATTGACGAAACCATCAGATTCCTGCGGTTTCTAGTAGAGTTATCTGAGTCGGCTAATGTGTATTGCATGGATGCCCTGGGAATTTTTAGAGTGTTATTTCCCAACTGTCAAGGTGTTCTTAAAAGAGAAATCTCTAAGGCTATTAGCAGTACTTTAAGTGTAAATGAATTTCACGAGTTGATCTTGGCAAAATTTATTCCGTCCCTTGCGTTACAAAGTCTGGTTCCTAAACATTGTTATAGGACGCAGTTCTTGCATGAAAATCTATTGGCCTATGCCTTGGATTTGAAATTTTATTGCGAGGTTTTTAAAATCATTGTACCGGAAGAAGAGATGGTAGCTTGTGTAATCAAAGGCATTACTCCTCAATATCGGTCCTTTTTATCTTTGACTAAGTGTCCTAGTAATTTTGCAGAGCTCGAGGAAGCCTGTACATTTGCCGAGGATGTAAAACATGGAGATGAGACCCGGCACACTAGGTATCCTCCTCCCTCTGTTTCGTGTAGGACTAATAATTTTACTACTCATCGTGTCATCTCTTCTTCATCCAATATGGGGTATGCTTATGGAGCTAAGGAGCAGCCGAGAAAATATTCAACCTAATCTCTGAGCATGGCCTTCTATATCTGTTTACTGGTGTAAAACATTAGGTGTGGAATGGTGTGCTGTGATGTGTTGCGCTCTTTCATTATTATTGGCTGAGGTCTGTTACCTTGACATTGATGATGGTATATATTTATTTGGCCTTATTACCTTTTAATAACCACTGTTATTTTCATGTTGGTACTGTACCTTGATTGTTAGTATTTAATGATCGGCCGTGCACATCATGGTTTCTTGAAAAATTATTTAATCAGTGATGTAGCTGTGCGCTTTGGTGTGTTTTATTCTGAAATTAATGAATCTTATCTGACTTATTAGGTTATTTCTTAAATTGGGTTTAATTTACCTACTTCTAATGTGTAGTGAGCTTGATGTGTGCCGTTATATGCATCCACTCTTGTGCGATCAAGTATGGGTTATGTCACAATCAATTAGTGATATATTTTTTTTTGCCCTTGTGTGGAATTCGATATGAATACCATCTACCTTGTATGACTATCGTTACTGACCTGGTTAATGTTTTGGTTATCTCTATATGTCAACCGTTTATTGGGCAGTTATCATCATGGTTGAGCCATGTGGATCAGTATCTGATTGGGATGACTTGTTGGTCTTGTACCTAAACCTTGGAGTTTTTACTGGTTTTCCCTGTCTTGATTATTGCTTGCATGTGTTCTGCTATTCTGATGTGTCGAAGCCTTCTTACCTTGGTTGTGAGGTATTCATCAGGTGTTTGAGCCACTTCAAGTTTCTGTAATCGTGATCTTCTTGGTTGAGTATTAATTAATTTACCTGGCCTTTCTTAATTTCTGTTTGTTTTCATCCTGGGGTAAACCTTATTTGGTGATTGATGTTTCTCATGCCTGACTGTCCCTTGCATTGTTGTTAGTGTGCACCCTCGTGGTAATTATGTATCTGGTTCTTGTGATCTGGTTCCTTCTTTCCTCTCTTCATTCATTGCCTGTTGATCCGACGTCCTCTTGTGTTTAACCTTTTTCTGTAAAGCCCATTTTATGTTTACCTGCCACTCAATGGCATTTTCTCTCAGTGGTTCTTATGTCTCTTGACATGGTTGTTGTCATCTTGCCGTGTTATTGGATTTGATACTTAGGTATGGGACTAAATAGCAAATCCTCTAGCCGGTACTGGAATCCTACTAATGATGGTTTATGGGGGCCATTTGCGGTGTAACTGTCTTTTTCAAGGATTCTTGAGCATTTCCATCGACTCGACTTCTATTCCGCTACTTATATTTTATTTACCTCGTCCCCTGGGGAATATTGGGGAAGGTACCTGTTTTGCCGTGGAGCGACAGTGTGATCTTGACATCACCTATTTATAGACCGGGTAATGCCGAGGTTCTGCAAAGGACAACTGTGGTATATGTAGTTTGGGTTCTTGCTCGTTATTTCCCTGTTGGTTCTTCTAATCGAAGGATTTAATTTGCCCTTTTTAATTGGTTGGATGTTCCATGGTGGGATGAATTGTATCTGTGTTTCTGTGAAGTAGGCTAGTTACCTGATTCTAGATTATGTTCCCTCCTGAGTTTCTGCTATCTCTAATTCTATGCTGTTTGATCTGATGTTTGATAGCTTTGCATTAATTGTTGATCTGTTGTGATGACAAACTTATTGAGCTCTCTTCATCTAATAGTACTAGTGGTCTCCAACTGATCGGGCCTATTTTGCCTCGCTATGAATTGTTTACCATTTCTATCTTGGATTTTGCTTGTTTGATATCTAGTTCTAGATTATTTGAAACATAATTATTAATTGTGGATCGATTGCTTGTCCTTCTTCTTATTCAACTTGGTGATGTAGTTGTGGAGGAAAGTTGAACCTGTGGCTGTTGAAAAATTATTTTTACGTTCTGGTCTGTCAATTATGTTCTAGTGTTTTGAAGTTGTAGTATACTGTTAGGTGTTCTTGCCATCTTCAAAGGGGAAGTGTAAGGAAAGTTGTGTTAAGTGATTTCATCCTGTGGAAATATTCAATATTCGTGTGGACTTCATGTTGTAAGGTGATCTGGTATCCTGCCTATTCATTGCTGTTATCATCATTTCCTTAGGTGTTTTGGGGGAAATTGGGACTTGTTTTATTGAAAATGTTGTTTAATTTGAGTTGTAGGTTCATGTAATGTACTTAGAGTTTTACTTCTTCCGTCCGTTATTGTGAGGTGATGTTGAGATGGTTAGAGGATTCATGACCTAAGGAGTGTACCTCCTTTTGACCTTAGGGTATGGTTTCTGATCCTTGAGTATTGGTGAAGTTTGGTATCATGGGTTTGATTTTGGGAATTATGTTGGGGTGGCATTATGGTTTCGTTGAGAGGTGACTGTGTTCCTCTGAAGTCATGATGGTGTTATTGTGGTTGTTGTGAAATGATATTGGGTGGGCACTCTGTGATTTGTGAGATGGTGTCGAGGATTTGTATGTCCTTTACCTTCGTGGCTGACACATCGGCACTGGTGGTCATTTGAGTGGTGATGTATTGTTGTTATTTGAGTTACTTATTTTGTGGGTTATTGTAGTATGGACACCTTGAGGAGGTTGTACATTGCCTTTTTATTTTTCTCTTGGTGTCAAAGGTGGATTTGGTGAAAACTCATTTTATGTATCTACAACTCATTTTGGGAAAAATTCTTAACTATGTGTTTAGTTCCGGTCTGTCACCTGACTTGTGGTTCAACTTCTTATATTCTCTGCCATAACCCGTTCTTCTGAAGTCATCTTGCTTTTGCTTGGGGATTTAAACGTTCATTTTAATTAACCTGCCTGGCTAAGGCATTTTATAATGGGAGTTTCACCTGAATGATGTCGTTGATATGGTAAGTTATCGTTCTGTGATGTAGAAGAATAAGTATGGGATTATTCGGTTCGTGCAGTCGGTACTGCGGTCATCGATCCTCTACCTGCATATGGGGGCTTGTAGAAGGAGTATATGATTTCAGAATAGTGTTGTTTCCCGTGTTTCTCCTGGTCATTTTCTGTCCCGGTGTAGGTGTTGATATTGTGTGTTCATTGCCTGGTAATTGGTGATAGTTCGGTTGTTGATGACCCACCTTACGCGTACCCTACATCTGAATTATACATATGTCTCCAACTGTAATTAATCTTTTACCCTTGGCTCTAAACATTCATATCTTCTACGCTAGCTTTGCTTATTGTTCCAAAAGTGTTATTCAGATTCTTCTATTTATTGTTTCTTGTTTCACCTTCTGCTTGGAACGAGTATATGTGTAGTAAGCCTATGGAAGTTGAAGCTGTGAGAATGGAATATTAATTTAAGCCAAGAAATGATTTGAAAATTTAAAAAGAAAGGCTTTATCATCTATTGATTGGGGGGTTTTGATTTCACAGATATGACTGTTAAAATTTTATCTTTATTCATGTATTGATTTATTCGCTACTATTAGCTTGATGTGGTAATTTAGCGTGAGTGATTTGATACTCTGTTTATGGCTCTTGCAGTTGTATTCTGTACTGATTAGAGGAAACTGATGATAAAGTGATTAGTGCGATAAGTTACTTAAAGAATTATCTAATGTTTGTTGCACTGACTTGCTTCTCGTGGAGGCTTATGTTTTCCTAATTATTTTTCTATTTTCTTTCTTCTTCTTGTGTTTTCTTTTGGGAGGTATTTATGTGGTAATTTGGTTATCACTCATGAAGTCTTGTCTTCCCCTATTATTGTAGCCCGGAATCAATTTCAAAAGAGAATTTTGTTATGTTTAAAACATTGTAAGACCTGTCTTATTGTGTAGGTTGTACCTCTGAAAATTTATTGTGATTATGCGAAGTTCGATTACCTTAGAAACCTCGGTATTATCTGCACATTTCAAGGAAAACTGGCGTGCTGATGATATTGCGCGTGAAAACTGGACTTAATTGAACTCTAAACAACTGCGTGTGGTATGTATCCCTGTTATACCTCACCCAAGTATACCTCTGCTCTCCTGGAGAAGTGTTTATGTTAAATTATTCTAGATGGAACTTTTCTTACATATATTCTTGAGACAACAGATGGTTTTTATCTATGACTGTTTGTTATACCCCACCCCAAGTTGATGGTTTCGGGGGGGAGGCTGTAATGGATTTAAAATTATTCTTCGCGATGGTACGATGCATTTGGTTATGTGTCTATTTTCTTGTCTGGCCCGCCGTGTATTCAACTTCAGAATTCCATGGACTTCTATAATTGATGATGGTGTGCTATCTAGCGGTCGACTTGGAATTTAAGCAGCGAGGTAGCTAGTTGTGGTGCTATCTGGGCGCTAGAGGTGAAGCTTTCTCTGTCGTAGTCTGTCGACAATGCAGATAGCAGTTGTTCCGATTATTGATTTGTAGTCTGAAGACGGAGGAACCTATTCTCTACTGATTGTGCTTTAAGAACACTAGTAAATCAAGATGCAAGAAGAGGAGATGGTCGAGAAATTAGACCATAGGTGATGGATTGCCCATCTGGGCGATAGGCCTGAAAATTTGGTTATCCTTCTGAATTTTTTTTTTAATTGTATATTTGTTTTCTTCGACCTCCTAAGTAAGGTGCATCCATCTTTGTAGTGAACTAAGCGACCAAGGAATGGATTAGATAATTGTGTTAATACGCGGAGATATTTAAATTCGTATGTGAAATTGGGCATGTGTTTTTAAAAGAAATTAACTTCCTAAAACAGGTCTTCATAAAAATCTTGTAACATGATAATATTTGTTTTAGGCTTCAGTGTTGTAATGATCATGTTGGCATTTGTTTACCTTCTTGACTTCAATTAATTTTAGTTTGGTGCACCAAAGCAAGTTATTTTTTTAATTATAATATTTTCAAGCGAATGTCGGGTTACTGAAATAGAATCTGTGCGACTTTAATGTAGGACTTCTAATGACTTCCTCGGTACTTCAAGTGCTTGTTTTGATTTCGGTGCTCGTCATCTGTTACATCTGTGTAACAGAATGCAAACTTACCGTGGCCATGCCGTGTTGACATTGACATTTGAGGATCGTCGTATTATTGGTAACTTATTTTTTTCTGCTGATTTTTGGTGTAGATCCTTGTGCGTGTGGAATGTTTTTCGTTGAGTTTGATTAATTCATTTGGTTTAAGCTACCGTTCATTGGAGAGTATTTGGGTTATTAATCCTAATTTTGGATTTATGCCCATGTTTCGAATAATTTCGTGGTATTAAATGAAGTTATGCCTTTTCTTCGATTTGATTAATTTTAAATGCAGGCCTGGAGTGACCGAGAATTTCATTAGGAAAGTTTTCAAGCTCCTTTCAATAATAGTTGTCTTAAGATTTTTTAAATCTTCAATTGCCCTACGTTTGTTTATTCTCAAAACATTTACTGCATCCTGGCAATTTGAGTCAGTGTTAAATTAATTTATTTTCAATTAATATCCTTAATTAATTTTTCTGAATGGTGTGCACGTTCATTGTGCGGTGGTAATTCATTTGTTATTTGTTTGAGGTCGAAAATTTTTAAATTATTTTCCTAATTAAACCTGGTTTGATCAATTTATTTTGAGTTATTATTTCAGCCAATTAATTAAGTAAACTTATTTTAAGATGATTCGCTAGACCTCTTGTGTCCAGAGCTTCCACAGTGTGCGACGGCCTTTTGATTGGGATAATCGTAAGTAGTCCTTTACTTATTTATCCCTGGTCGTGCTAACACTCTTGACATTTTCCTTATGTTGTGAGAGTGTGTTTGGTAGCAGATTGCGTGGTTGCCTTTGCAACTACGTTCTGTTATTCTCATTATTTGTGTTGGTATCAGATTGTGTAGTTTTCTGTACAGCTACGTTCTGATATCTTGTGGAAGCATATTTTTCTTTCTTGTTTATTGTAACCGTTGGCTATGTTGTCAGGCCGTTGATATCACCTTGGCTGAAATAATAAATCAATTGAGACTAGTTAACTAAACTTGTGAAGGGAAAGACAGGCTTGTGTGGAGTGCTAACCTTGGCGTTTTCTGTTTCATATCAAAATGAGTGCACGTGCCGTGTTGTTGCCAAGAATGCTGAGGAAGGGTGAGCTGTTGTACGAGCTCGATATTCGGGGTTTGGTGTCCACTGGTTCTATGGAAGGCGATGTTAACTTGCTTCTGGCCTGCCTTGATTCCCCTGTAGATCCAGGTAACATGAGCATCGACTTGGGTAAGTCAGTGCAGGCAATGTCCAGTTCTATTAACGAATTATTAGTGTTTGTAAAACAGTTAAAAGAGTGTAATCCATCAGATTACCAATTGAGAAGATTAAAAGCTCGTACCAATCACTTTATTAACAGGGTGCAAGATTTGATTTCTCTTGGACCTGAAGGTGAATTGATGTCTCAATGTACTTCGTTATTAACTTCAGTAATTAATGTTTCGGTTGAACTCGATTTTATGATTAATATGAAGAAGGTTGGTCAGTTATCATTAAGTGATGAGATTGAAACTAACGAAGGTAACAACCTTGGTGCCACTAATGAGTTAATTACTTCTCAGACCGTCAATAATCCATCCTTATCTCATTGCTGCGGACTTAGTCCTGCGGTTGAGAATTTGTTGATTAGGTCATGTTCGGCTCCTAATTCTATTAAGGATCTTTTCAAAAATGTAATGACCTTTTCTGTAGATTCCATTGACGAAACCATCAGATTCCTGCGGTTTCTAGTAGAGTTATCTGAGTCGGCTAATGTGTATTGCATGGATGCCCTGGGAATTTTTAGAGTGTTATTTCCCAACTGTCAAGGTGTTCTTAAAAGAGAAATCTCTAAGGCTATTAGCAGTACTTTAAGTGTAAATGAATTTCACGAGTTGATCTTGGCAAAATTTATTCCGTCCCTTGCGTTACAAAGTCTGGTTCCTAAACATTGTTATAGGACGCAGTTCTTGCATGAAAATCTATTGGCCTATGCCTTGGATTTGAAATTTTATTGCGAGGTTTTTAAAATCATTGTACCGGAAGAAGAGATGGTAGCTTGTGTAATCAAAGGCATTACTCCTCAATATCGGTCCTTTTTATCTTTGACTAAGTGTCCTAGTAATTTTGCAGAGCTCGAGGAAGCCTGTACATTTGCCGAGGATGTAAAACATGGAGATGAGACCCGGCACACTAGGTATCCTCCTCCCTCTGTTTCGTGTAGGACTAATAATTTTACTACTCATCGTGTCATCTCTTCTTCATCCAATATGGGGTATGCTTATGGAGCTAAGGAGCAGCCGAGAAAATATTCAACCTAATCTCTGAGCATGGCCTTCTATATCTGTTTACTGGTGTAAAACATTAGGTGTGGAATGGTGTGCTGTGATGTGTTGCGCTCTTTCATTATTATTGGCTGAGGTCTGTTACCTTGACATTGATGATGGTATATATTTATTTGGCCTTATTACCTTTTAATAACCACTGTTATTTTCATGTTGGTACTGTACCTTGATTGTTAGTATTTAATGATCGGCCGTGCACATCATGGTTTCTTGAAAAATTATTTAATCAGTGATGTAGCTGTGCGCTTTGGTGTGTTTTATTCTGAAATTAATGAATCTTATCTGACTTATTAGGTTATTTCTTAAATTGGGTTTAATTTACCTACTTCTAATGTGTAGTGAGCTTGATGTGTGCCGTTATATGCATCCACTCTTGTGCGATCAAGTATGGGTTATGTCACAATCAATTAGTGATATATTTTTTTTTGCCCTTGTGTGGAATTCGATATGAATACCATCTACCTTGTATGACTATCGTTACTGACCTGGTTAATGTTTTGGTTATCTCTATATGTCAACCGTTTATTGGGCAGTTATCATCATGGTTGAGCCATGTGGATCAGTATCTGATTGGGATGACTTGTTGGTCTTGTACCTAAACCTTGGAGTTTTTACTGGTTTTCCCTGTCTTGATTATTGCTTGCATGTGTTCTGCTATTCTGATGTGTCGAAGCCTTCTTACCTTGGTTGTGAGGTATTCATCAGGTGTTTGAGCCACTTCAAGTTTCTGTAATCGTGATCTTCTTGGTTGAGTATTAATTAATTTACCTGGCCTTTCTTAATTTCTGTTTGTTTTCATCCTGGGGTAAACCTTATTTGGTGATTGATGTTTCTCATGCCTGACTGTCCCTTGCATTGTTGTTAGTGTGCACCCTCGTGGTAATTATGTATCTGGTTCTTGTGATCTGGTTCCTTCTTTCCTCTCTTCATTCATTGCCTGTTGATCCGACGTCCTCTTGTGTTTAACCTTTTTCTGTAAAGCCCATTTTATGTTTACCTGCCACTCAATGGCATTTTCTCTCAGTGGTTCTTATGTCTCTTGACATGGTTGTTGTCATCTTGCCGTGTTATTGGATTTGATACTTAGGTATGGGACTAAATAGCAAATCCTCTAGCCGGTACTGGAATCCTACTAATGATGGTTTATGGGGGCCATTTGCGGTGTAACTGTCTTTTTCAAGGATTCTTGAGCATTTCCATCGACTCGACTTCTATTCCGCTACTTATATTTTATTTACCTCGTCCCCTGGGGAATATTGGGGAAGGTACCTGTTTTGCCGTGGAGCGACAGTGTGATCTTGACATCACCTATTTATAGACCGGGTAATGCCGAGGTTCTGCAAAGGACAACTGTGGTATATGTAGTTTGGGTTCTTGCTCGTTATTTCCCTGTTGGTTCTTCTAATCGAAGGATTTAATTTGCCCTTTTTAATTGGTTGGATGTTCCATGGTGGGATGAATTGTATCTGTGTTTCTGTGAAGTAGGCTAGTTACCTGATTCTAGATTATGTTCCCTCCTGAGTTTCTGCTATCTCTAATTCTATGCTGTTTGATCTGATGTTTGATAGCTTTGCATTAATTGTTGATCTGTTGTGATGACAAACTTATTGAGCTCTCTTCATCTAATAGTACTAGTGGTCTCCAACTGATCGGGCCTATTTTGCCTCGCTATGAATTGTTTACCATTTCTATCTTGGATTTTGCTTGTTTGATATCTAGTTCTAGATTATTTGAAACATAATTATTAATTGTGGATCGATTGCTTGTCCTTCTTCTTATTCAACTTGGTGATGTAGTTGTGGAGGAAAGTTGAACCTGTGGCTGTTGAAAAATTATTTTTACGTTCTGGTCTGTCAATTATGTTCTAGTGTTTTGAAGTTGTAGTATACTGTTAGGTGTTCTTGCCATCTTCAAAGGGGAAGTGTAAGGAAAGTTGTGTTAAGTGATTTCATCCTGTGGAAATATTCAATATTCGTGTGGACTTCATGTTGTAAGGTGATCTGGTATCCTGCCTATTCATTGCTGTTATCATCATTTCCTTAGGTGTTTTGGGGGAAATTGGGACTTGTTTTATTGAAAATGTTGTTTAATTTGAGTTGTAGGTTCATGTAATGTACTTAGAGTTTTACTTCTTCCGTCCGTTATTGTGAGGTGATGTTGAGATGGTTAGAGGATTCATGACCTAAGGAGTGTACCTCCTTTTGACCTTAGGGTATGGTTTCTGATCCTTGAGTATTGGTGAAGTTTGGTATCATGGGTTTGATTTTGGGAATTATGTTGGGGTGGCATTATGGTTTCGTTGAGAGGTGACTGTGTTCCTCTGAAGTCATGATGGTGTTATTGTGGTTGTTGTGAAATGATATTGGGTGGGCACTCTGTGATTTGTGAGATGGTGTCGAGGATTTGTATGTCCTTTACCTTCGTGGCTGACACATCGGCACTGGTGGTCATTTGAGTGGTGATGTATTGTTGTTATTTGAGTTACTTATTTTGTGGGTTATTGTAGTATGGACACCTTGAGGAGGTTGTACATTGCCTTTTTATTTTTCTCTTGGTGTCAAAGGTGGATTTGGTGAAAACTCATTTTATGTATCTACAACTCATTTTGGGAAAAATTCTTAACTATGTGTTTAGTTCCGGTCTGTCACCTGACTTGTGGTTCAACTTCTTATATTCTCTGCCATAACCCGTTCTTCTGAAGTCATCTTGCTTTTGCTTGGGGATTTAAACGTTCATTTTAATTAACCTGCCTGGCTAAGGCATTTTATAATGGGAGTTTCACCTGAATGATGTCGTTGATATGGTAAGTTATCGTTCTGTGATGTAGAAGAATAAGTATGGGATTATTCGGTTCGTGCAGTCGGTACTGCGGTCATCGATCCTCTACCTGCATATGGGGGCTTGTAGAAGGAGTATATGATTTCAGAATAGTGTTGTTTCCCGTGTTTCTCCTGGTCATTTTCTGTCCCGGTGTAGGTGTTGATATTGTGTGTTCATTGCCTGGTAATTGGTGATAGTTCGGTTGTTGATGACCCACCTTACGCGTACCCTACATCTGAATTATACATATGTCTCCAACTGTAATTAATCTTTTACCCTTGGCTCTAAACATTCATATCTTCTACGCTAGCTTTGCTTATTGTTCCAAAAGTGTTATTCAGATTCTTCTATTTATTGTTTCTTGTTTCACCTTCTGCTTGGAACGAGTATATGTGTAGTAAGCCTATGGAAGTTGAAGCTGTGAGAATGGAATATTAATTTAAGCCAAGAAATGATTTGAAAATTTAAAAAGAAAGGCTTTATCATCTATTGATTGGGGGGTTTTGATTTCACAGATATGACTGTTAAAATTTTATCTTTATTCATGTATTGATTTATTCGCTACTATTAGCTTGATGTGGTAATTTAGCGTGAGTGATTTGATACTCTGTTTATGGCTCTTGCAGTTGTATTCTGTACTGATTAGAGGAAACTGATGATAAAGTGATTAGTGCGATAAGTTACTTAAAGAATTATCTAATGTTTGTTGCACTGACTTGCTTCTCGTGGAGGCTTATGTTTTCCTAATTATTTTTCTATTTTCTTTCTTCTTCTTGTGTTTTCTTTTGGGAGGTATTTATGTGGTAATTTGGTTATCACTCATGAAGTCTTGTCTTCCCCTATTATTGTAGCCCGGAATCAATTTCAAAAGAGAATTTTGTTATGTTTAAAACATTGTAAGACCTGTCTTATTGTGTAGGTTGTACCTCTGAAAATTTATTGTGATTATGCGAAGTTCGATTACCTTAGAAACCTCGGTATTATCTGCACATTTCAAGGAAAACTGGCGTGCTGATGATATTGCGCGTGAAAACTGGACTTAATTGAACTCTAAACAACTGCGTGTGGTATGTATCCCTGTTATACCTCACCCAAGTATACCTCTGCTCTCCTGGAGAAGTGTTTATGTTAAATTATTCTAGATGGAACTTTTCTTACATATATTCTTGAGACAACAGATGGTTTTTATCTATGACTGTTTGTTATACCCCACCCCAAGTTGATGGTTTCGGGGGGGAGGCTGTAATGGATTTAAAATTATTCTTCGCGATGGTACGATGCATTTGGTTATGTGTCTATTTTCTTGTCTGGCCCGCCGTGTATTCAACTTCAGAATTCCATGGACTTCTATAATTGATGATGGTGTGCTATCTAGCGGTCGACTTGGAATTTAAGCAGCGAGGTAGCTAGTTGTGGTGCTATCTGGGCGCTAGAGGTGAAGCTTTCTCTGTCGTAGTCTGTCGACAATGCAGATAGCAGTTGTTCCGATTATTGATTTGTAGTCTGAAGACGGAGGAACCTATTCTCTACTGATTGTGCTTTAAGAACACTAGTAAATCAAGATGCAAGAAGAGGAGATGGTCGAGAAATTAGACCATAGGTGATGGATTGCCCATCTGGGCGATAGGCCTGAAAATTTGGTTATCCTTCTGAATTTTTTTTTTAATTGTATATTTGTTTTCTTCGACCTCCTAAGTAAGGTGCATCCATCTTTGTAGTGAACTAAGCGACCAAGGAATGGATTAGATAATTGTGTTAATACGCGGAGATATTTAAATTCGTATGTGAAATTGGGCATGTGTTTTTAAAAGAAATTAACTTCCTAAAACAGGTCTTCATAAAAATCTTGTAACATGATAATATTTGTTTTAGGCTTCAGTGTTGTAATGATCATGTTGGCATTTGTTTACCTTCTTGACTTCAATTAATTTTAGTTTGGTGCACCAAAGCAAGTTATTTTTTTAATTATAATATTTTCAAGCGAATCTCGGGTTACTGAAATAGAATCTGTGCGACTTTAATGTAGGACTTCTAATGACTTCCTCGGTACTTCAAGTGCTTGTTTTGATTTCGGTGCTCGTCATCTGTTACATCTGTGTAACAGAATGCAAACTTACCGTGGCCATGCCGTGTTGACATTGACATTTGAGGATCGTCGTATTATTGGTAACTTATTTTTTTCTGCTGATTTTTGGTGTAGATCCTTGTGCGTGTGGAATGTTTTTCGTTGAGTTTGATTAATTCATTTGGTTTAAGCTACCGTTCATTGGAGAGTATTTGGGTTATTAATCCTAATTTTGGATTTATGCCCATGTTTCGAATAATTTCGTGGTATTAAATGAAGTTATGCCTTTTCTTCGATTTGATTAATTTTAAATGCAGGCCTGGAGTGACCGAGAATTTCATTAGGAAAGTTTTCAAGCTCCTTTCAATAATAGTTGTCTTAAGATTTTTTAAATCTTCAATTGCCCTACGTTTGTTTATTCTCAAAACATTTACTGCATCCTGGCAATTTGAGTCAGTGTTAAATTAATTTATTTTCAATTAATATCCTTAATTAATTTTTCTGAATGGTGTGCACGTTCATTGTGCGGTGGTAATTCATTTGTTATTTGTTTGAGGTCGAAAATTTTTAAATTATTTTCCTAATTAAACCTGGTTTGATCAATTTATTTTGAGTTATTATTTCAGCCAATTAATTAAGTAAACTTATTTTAAGATGATTCGCTAGACCTCTTGTGTCCAGAGCTTCCACAGTGTGCGACGGCCTTTTGATTGGGATAATCGTAAGTAGTCCTTTACTTATTTATCCCTGGTCGTGCTAACACTCTTGACATTTTCCTTATGTTGTGAGAAGTGCCATGACTGGGCTGCCAAACAGCCCGGATATGAACAAGATGGAACATAAAGGGTTCGACCTTGACAAGCGGGTTCGTGCTACACCACTATCGCTCCGCAGTGGACACCAACTGGAAAACCTGCTGTTGTACTTGTGGAATGAGATGTCCTAGGATGCCATCTCGTTGAATCGATGCCTCTCGTAAAGAAAGCGAAACGGTGGTTCTACACCATGTTAGTTAAGTAATCAAACTGTAATGGCTCATTCTTGTATATGTTATTATAATTATAATAATTGTTACTGGGAATTCCGTGGCTTACAAAGGAAGAGAAGCGCGAGGTTTGAATGGGTAGACAAAGCAAAACATTAACTTATTGAAATCAAGTTAAAATTTGTAAAAACTATATTTTCTTTCTTTCAGTTGATAACAATTTATTAATTACAATGAACTATATGACAGTCAAGCTAACAGCTCAGGCAACAGCAACATATAATATTTCCATGACACCAAAGGAAGAGCTCAGCAGCTCTGGAAGCATTACGCCAAGGTTCCTCAGGTGGAGGTAGTAACTCACGGGTAAAAAAATCCGAAGTGTCAAATACCTTGCAGTTAATATGCGTGAAGCCCCGACAAGCATAGAAGCGTAGATACAAATTACTAACAATAATCAGCTCATCTCGACAATTACAAGATCATACACAGTTACGATTAGGCCAGCCTGTACAGTGACAGAACTATACTAGTAACATTAAGTGAAGAAACCGTAGCTCCTCGCATCACTACAAAGGTCGGAACACAACCCAGTTGTGCATTTGACCTTTAAGGTCATATCACAATAAAGGGGTATAACCGTTTACTGAAAGCAAGTACACTCTTTGTATCATGAAAAGATACAAGAAAAAGGATCGAGAGATCCCAGTAAACAAGAGCAGAAGGCCCATACTATATAACCATGAAAAGGAAAAAAGAAACAGGTCAAGACAAGAACAAAATGCACGGAGGCTAGCACAAGCACTCCTGACAAGTTTACATTAATCCCTAACTGGGCGAAAGCCCCACGAAGCAGTAGCTAATCCATAAAATTATGTGACCAAGATATAAGGAAGTTTAAAGGGTCGAAGGAAAAAAATACATTTTAAATATTAACAGAAAACTTAATCAACAAATACAAAGTTGAGGGTACCTCACTCGTACTTATATTTCACAAGGGCCCTTAGGGCAACTGACGGAGACCGAATGCGGAGAAGGAAACCTACATCGAGTTTAAATTCTTGTATATCAAATTACAATTTGCAATTTGCTTTACGTCGCACCAACACATATAGGTCTTACAGCGACGATGGGACAGGAAAGGGCTAGGAGTGTGAAGGAAGCGTCCGTGGCCTTAATTAAGTTACAGCCCCAGCTTTTGCTTGGTGTGAAAATGGGAAACCACGGAAAACTATCTTCAGGGCTGCCGACAGTGGGGTTCAACCCTCTATCTCCCGAATACTAGATACTGGCCGCACTTAAGCGACTGCAGCTATCGAGCTCGGTAATTACAATTTGGACGAAACCTGAAAATTACATAGACCCCCTACTAAAAGGGGTCGAAAAAATCTTCCCTAATTAAGCATAGATGGTATTCTCCCTATCTTGTCAGCCCATTTTCAGGCTAGTCGTACCCCCACCTCATCGTTCCCCTTCTCAGAGGAACTTTCCTCTCTGTAGCACCACTGAAGAAATACTGTTGCTCTTCAAGTCAAGGATAAGAGAGAAACCCATCCCTTAAATAGCCATGGGGAGGATATTCCAGAGAGAAGAGGAAGCGAAGACGCCGATTGCTCAACAGGATACCAGAAGAGGGACAATGTAATGTGATGTCACTTTACTAGCAGGGGTTGCAATACACTCATAAAAATATTTCCCTTTACATAATCACAAATTTATCCATATAATAAAGTCTCTGCACACAAGGCAGCGTAAGTAAAACAACAGAAATACTCTCTGTTCACTAAAATCCAACCTTCTTCCAGCAGTAGTGACCTCTCTTTGGTTAAGTTCCAACTTTTTCAGCAGTTCACGAATGTGAAGTGCGAACACAACAGTAGAGCTGGCGGACGATTTGAATAGCCGGAGAGGCCTAATTAATGGTTCAATAATAATAATAATAATAATAATAATAATAATAATAATAATAATAATAATAATAATAATAATTAAAGTAATAACCCTTGGCAGACTACTTAAAAATAGAAATACTTGCACTGTCTGGCCTTTGTGGATGACAGAGCGATCCTTTCCAATAACAGGCAAGAAGCAATTAATTCCGTTGAAAAATTACAAGAAATTGCCATCAAAACAGGACTTCAAACCTCGAATGAGAAAACTCAATACATGGAAGGAGCTTCACGATATTTAGATGGACAACCTATGATAACTAAATTCGGCAAAATCTTTCAGGTGAACCAATTACGATATTTAGGAGAAATTATTCAGCCCTCTGGTTTAAACCCCGAAGCAAAGAAAGAATTTCCAAGTTACAGAAAGCTTACTGAACCACTCAGAACAGGTACAACAAAAAATCAATATCTCAGAAAGTAAAACTTAGACACTATAATACAGTAATCAAACCTGAAGCGCTATATGCTTCAGAAACCTTAATCATTGGTGGCGGGTCTCTAACCAAAGACATAGAGAAACAGGAAACGAAAATTTTTAGAAAAAAATTTGGCCCAGTTTGTATAGAGAGAATATGGAGTAAAAATCATTCCAGGGAATATATTGTCATTCTAAAAGGAAAAATCTCACAGTTTTCGGAAAAGAAGACAGAAATTTGATGGACACATTATCAGAATGAACAATAACGGACTAACTGAAATACTTCTCAACCTGGCCTTTTCATCTAAGACGAAGAACAGCTGGTTTCGTGAAAATGAAACAGATCTCCAAAAAATCAGCCTCCAGGAAGACATTATACAGGGCAGATGTAAATTCAGAATCAAATTCGACAATCATCAGACAAACCAAACACCAGAGCCACAATTACTTAGACAGAAGAACGAAGAAAGAAACTCAGCGAGAGGATGAACAGATTTTGGGAGGAGAAGAAGGCCAACACATCAGCTAATCTGATTCAATCGAGCTCCTAAGTAGGGCATAACGATGTAAAAAAATTTCTAGTTATTATTCTTCCTTTGGACACTTTCACGGACCTTCCTTTCCATTAGTCGATATGATCACTGTTCAAAAGGTCGCACATCATTCAATTTCTCCTACGATTAACGTTATTATTTGATATGAAAATATCCCGTAATCCACAACCCCACATCACAAAAGTCTTGTACTGATTGTGCAAGTAACCAAACCCGATATGCCATAAATATCCCCTTAAATTAGATTAACGTTGTCAGTAAATCTACTGATATGCGTCCCTTTTATTTAAGTAGCATAAAATACAGGCCAACTTTTCTAGGATTCAGTCCAGTGCTTCTTAAGTATAAGAGCCGAATGTCCAATAAACCGTGTTACTCACCATACATTATGGAAACTTGTACATGCACTGTGGTAAAGAATACCTTGTACGAGAGCTGAAACGTCTCCTGTTTCGAGACAAGGCGATGTCCACACTGGAACACTCCTATAACTAATTTGTAATTCAGGAGGACAGCCATAATTAAACCACTTTTCTTTAGGACAACGACATCACAAATCAATTAATCTTAAAGTGGTTAGATATGTCGATAAGGCTCGCTACATCCACGTGCGAGTTGCATACTAACTAACTAGGAAAACTGGTGGTGAACTGCGATATCTGATACCATTACAAAGCACGTTGCCCTTCTTGTTGATCTTAGTCACTATAAATTATTTTGAATCTAATAATATATACACAGTAATTTAGATCATTAAGCTTCCGTGGCTGAGGCCTCTCAATGCTGGATAGCGTGGTTCAAATCCCGGTCACTCCATGTGAGATTCGTGCTGCAGAAAGCGGAGTCAGAAAAGGTTTTTCTCCGGGTACTCCGATTTTCCCTGTCATCTTTCATTCCAGCAACACTCTCCTTTAACATTTCATCTATCAGGCATTTATCATTGCCCCAGAGGAGTGCGACTGGCTTCGGCGGCCGGCACATTTCCTATCCTCGCCGTTAGATGGGGCTTCATTCATTCCATTCCTGACCCGGTCGAATTAATGGAAACGGGCTGTGGATTTTCATTTTCAATTTAGATCATTATGAGTCCTGGTCCTAGGCTGAGCGGTCAGCCCAATGGTCTTCCGTTCGGAGGGCCCCGGGTTCGTTCTCCGGCTGAGCGAAGGATTTTAACTGTTTATCGTTCATTCCTCTGGTTATTTATTTATTCCTGACTTACATTTGTGGCGAAGTTAGGGCTCACGGCCCTCTCTTACACTTAACCACATGGCTCGTGGAATGGGCGTGTTTGTACATCCCAAAACAATTTTCTTCATCTATTCACAGCATACCCCACTACTAACCACCAGAGCCAAATACACACACACTACAAGAAATTTGTAAATAAGGCCAGAAAGAAGAAGAGTTAAAAACGAGAATGAAAATATACACACTTTAAATATACACTAAATTCAGAAAAAGTATTCGGTTAACAATTTTTACTTCTTCCTGAACAATGAACTTAACATGAGGAAACGTTTTCACCCAATTCCTTAATATTATTCTACTGCTAATTAATGTTGAGTAACAGTTGTTCAAATCAACAACCTCTTACGTTACATAGTTTTGGAAACTAAACGTTTGCAGGAACTATTTGAGGAATTTCGTCTTATTCTGATCTCCAAGTCGACTAGCCCTATAATTCAGTATAAACATATTGCAGACCAGGACTGTGTTTATTGTCAACACAGTGCTCCATATGACAGTGTTCTGTTTCTGCTCCAAATTGTTCATTCTTGATGCGTTGAGACCAGAAATGGACAGACGTGGGAATATCTAGTCAAACTACATTAAATATGAATGATGTTTAGATGCACAAGTCCCAAGAAAAATCTAGTTAGTAAACCAAATGTATGGCGTAATAAATCATTAAATATTCAATATCTACCGTTTGTTAGCCATGTTGTTAGTAGTGGTGGTAGTGGTTACCGTTTTAAGATGAAGTACACCTGGACAATCATCCTTTACTGAAATTGATCACAGGGGAAAATAGGAAGGGGTTCGACACGTCAAAAATGAAGGTACCGGCTAAAGAAAGACAAGGGCCACGAAGGGCATGACAATAACATACTCCCTACGCCTCGTAAACCTAACATCGTCTGGGTCAGAAAACAATAAGAGTTGACCAAGGGAGGTCGGATAGGAAAGATGTAGGTGAGACAGAAGTACGTGGAGGTAATTCTAGACTCAGCTAAGGGCTTCGTGGTTGCCAACCCACGCCTTCATTTCAAGATCCCCTGGGGCTCCTTTTAGTCAGAGAATGGCTCTCTTCTAGCTTTTGCGTTTTCATTTTTATCTCTAACACGAAGAAAACGTAAGAGGTAGAAGAGAGCCAGAGAACCAATCAAGCAGTCTGAATCAAACTAAAGAAGAGTTAGAACGAAACCAGGGTCGTGCGACTATTATATTACAGATGTGGACAATATAACTGAAGAAGAGGAAGAAATTATCTTGTTGTCATTATTTGTTCAATCATAAACAGATACAACGATATGAAATTTGGCAGAGACAGACGACAATGGAAAACAACTATTGAGGAATAAGTTAGATCACTCAAAGAAAATCATACATGGAGAGGGGTGAAAAAGCCAGATTTTGGAACATTAATAATTGCCAAATGGGTATTTACTAAAATCAAAATGTGTAGGTCGGTGATATTCGAATATTTTAACAAACGAACTCAGATGAGAATACTTATTCACCTGTGGCCAAATTAGAAACATTACGAATATTATCAGTTGCAGTTAAAAGGTTGTTTAATCCTACAAATGGACCTGAAAGGTGTATTTTTATACGGGAGAAGTAAGGAAAACGTATTTTTATTATTTATTGATATTTTTTACATCGCATCGACACAGCTAGGTCTTATGGAGACGACGGGATAGGAAAGGCCTGGGAGTGGAAAGGAAGCGGCCGTGGCCTTAATTAAGGTAGAGCCCCAGCATTTGCTTGGTGTGAAAATGGGAAACCACGGAAAACGATCTTCAGGGCTGCCGACAGTGGGGTTCGAACCCACTATCTCCCGGATGCAAGCTCACAGCTGCGCGCCTCTAACCGCACGGCTAACTCGCCCGGTAAACGTATTTCTGATAACAGCACCTGGTGTAAATGCTAAGGCAGATTATGTGTTAAAGTTTGGAGGGATCCTTATATGGACTACACAAAATTGTGGATGTCTGCTCTCTCTCTCTCTTAATCTGTTTACCCTCCAGGTTTGGTTTTTCCCTCGGACTCAGCGAGGGATCCTACCTCTACCACCTCAAGACCAGTGTCCTGGAGTGTGAGACATTGGGTCGGGGGATACAACTGAGGAGAATGACCAGTACCACGCCCAGGCGGCCTCACCTGCTATGCTGTGGGGGGATGCGAGGATTTGAAGGGCTAGACAAGGAGAAGGGAAGGAAGCAGCCGTGGCCTTAAGTTAGGTACCATACTGGCATTTGCCTGGAGGAGAAGTGGGAAACCACGGAAAACCACTTCCAGGATGGCTGAGATGGTAATCGAACCCAACTCTACTCACTTGACCTACCGAGGTTGAGTGCACCCCGTTCCAGCCCTCGTACCACTTTTAAAATTTCGTGGCAGAGCCGGGAATCGAACCCGGGCCTCCGAGGTTGGCAGCTGATCACACTAACCACCACACCACAGAGGCGAACGTGTATGTCTGCTACTGGGTCATTAATGTATGCTACAACTGGTTCTTCAAGACCCGGGTTAATTTTGCTGTCTTATTTAAGGAGATGTCAAGATAGACCATCTAACGATCTATGGTTAGCTTTGAAACGGGAATTTAATATGTAAAGGGCACTTTAAGTTTAAAACTGAAATATTGTATATCTGAAAATTCTAACGTTCTGATTGGCTATGCTGGTTCAGATTTTGCTATAGACTCTGACTGAAAATCAACTTATCTATTTGTCTTATCCTTTCAATAACACTGTAGTAGGATATGGGAGACGAAGAAGCAGTGTTGTGGCCCTTAGCACTGCTGAAGCAGAGTTGATTTCTTTCTGTCAAGCTTCTGGAAAAAATTATTTGATTTCATTTAAATGTTAACACAGGTTTTATTCGTATATTTGCCCGGAAGGACGTAAGTTCGAATACCCGTCAGGAAGTCGTAAAATTTAAGAAACGAGATTTCCACTTCCGGAGGTGAATATGGCCCTGAGGTTCACTCAGCCTACACCAAAAATGAGTACCAGGTTAATTCCTAGGGGCAAAGGCGGCCGGGCGTAGAGCTAACCACTCTACCCCATCACGTGCCGCGGTTAACAATGATGGAAGCCTTTACCTTCCACTCCTCCAAGGGCCTTCATGGCCTGTACGGAGGTGAGTTTGTCTTTTTCTCGAAGCACAATTAAGATAGTTAATAAACCCGAAACAAAACGAGCAAAACATTTAGATATTGAGTACAATTATCTAAACATCATCTGTGGAGTGTGTTCAAACGCAAAAGCAATTGCCTCATATATTAACCAATCCAATGAGTCATATAATGTTTGAAAGTTTTCTGGTAGGGTAGATATTTGTTCGTTCAGATATTAAATGTATTAATGTAAGTATAACATGTAGTATAGGGAGCGATGTTAAGCTCCAATGGGATGCGTATTTTGTAATCACCAGGACTAATATTGTTAATTATATATCATCCTGTGTTCTAATTTTTATTGCACAGATGTTGTTCTGAAATAAAGCAACTAGTGGATATGTTGTATAGTATTTTAGAAAGCAAAATAACCTCATTACCTATATAAATATCAATATTAGGCACGTGTTAAATTTTCGTAATGCATGTGGACTGACTTAACAAGCTCGGTAACAGGGATGTTCTTCCTTTGTGTCATCCGTATGGTCGTGGTTATTTTTATGTTAGGTTAAGATCTGTTGATATAATAATAATAATAATAATAATAATAATAATAATAATAATAATAATTCCAAATCGAGCTAAAGTGAGAATTTTTCTCCCTGGTAAATGCTGTAATGTTAACTGTTCTGTTTGTTCTAAAAAGGAAGTTCTTGGTAAATTTATTTTAAAAGGTAGAGATATTTTAGTGAGTCCTAGGATTTATGCTACATGGTGATAATTGCTCATCTCGATTCAATTTCGTAAGCATAGTGTAATAGGGATAGATTATGCAGTAAAATGAATTCTAAACATAAGCCTAAAACTTATGATATAGTGTTGATGATGATAATAATAATATTAATATTAATAATAATAATAATAATAATAATAATACGGTATTGATAATAATTGCAATGAAGTTACTCGTTAGTTAAGACCAAAGGTTGGTACACAAACTCTGGGTGCTATGGATACTCAAAGAAATAAATAATCAATTCATGTTATATGTTCGTGCTATACTCACGGAGAATCGATCATGTTTATAATAAATCGATTTTACTCATTACATTCTTTCCCTGATCAATTTAGTACAGAGTCCTGTAAGTCTTCAATATTCTGCCGGAGCTGCGCGGTACTTTAATCCCGTCCAATTTTTTATCTCTTCTGTCGCATTCCTCGTTCAGATTGGCGTCATCGTGACGTATTTATTACCTGACTACAGTATTATCTTTTCAAATTAAACAACGACTTCTAGATAACATTACATTAAAATATTAGTTGTAGCATTTTCTCAAGCACGGGCCTTGGAGATGTCATTCAGACACTGACAAATATGGGTACAGAAATGCGTCCCCAGTCCAGTGCAGCTTCAGACAACACACGAGAGACACGTAAGTAATCTGATGAATCACATCCTGATGCTGACGTACCATCGCGGGAAGACAAGATAAATGTTTCTTCTGTGGCCTCAATTTCGATAGCCTCACGCATTTTCCTTTCTAGATTCCAGGAAATAGTTTCTAAGATAGTTTCTGGCAAATGAAATTTCGTGTCTTGTTTTGTAGGAGTGCTTATCTACAGCTGAATTATCTGTGTCTCGATTCTTGATGTGACGGAGATGTTCTAAAGAACAAGACACGAAATTTAATTTGACAGAACCAAGATCTTAGCAGCTATTCCCTGGAATCTCAAAAGGAAAATATGCGAGGGTATCGAAATTAAGAAACACCCAAACAATATGAATTTCTAGAAAGGGTACAAAAGCAACAATTTTAAGATGCCTATTATACATAGATTAACATGTGCAGGCAACAATATGAACATACAGGACTAACCTCAAGTTACGTAACAGCACCGGCATTTCCCAATACTTTCCAGAATTCCCAAGGGACCGCAAGGGGCTTACGTCAGCCAGAGGGAGGGAGAGAGAGAGAAGGCTTACTTAAAGGCCAACACAACAACTAACTGGAAGTCGATTAGTGCCTGGGTGACTGATTACCTCGGATCGAGTAGGGGTATTTCTGTCGCCTTGGCAAAGAACACTGCAATGTATTCGAAACGTCGGCAAACTGTACGAAATATCAAAAAAACAACAACACGATTCAACCCGGAAGAACGTAATAACATCCGTAACACTAAACGTGCGTTCGACAGATTGCAGCTGACACAGACTGAACTAGACTTCCAGAGGACCAACACGCGAAACTACTGCATAACCTTTATAGACACAATAACAGCAAATACCGCCCTCCAATCCTACAGTTTTAAAACTCCGACTGTATAGTAGCACACAATGATAAGGACAACTGCCACATTCTCGTTAATTTGAGGGTCTTCTCAACTGCAAGGCTCCAAAGTCCATATTCCCTTTTGAGGACAATACACATGTTCACCCAGTCTCCTCTCAGCAAGGAAGAAATCAAAGAGGTCACTCAGTCACTAAACAAAAAGAAGGCGCGAGATCAGGACAGTATAATTGCCGAACTTTGAAAGTACGCTGGTGAGAAGACTCTGGATACAATAACAGAAATTAGCTGCAAGATTTGCGAAACCAAGAAACTTCCTAATGGATGGACTTCTGCTCCAATTCACTCCCTTCATAATAAAGGTGACAAGACGGACGTGAATAACTACCATGGCATTTCTCCCTCCTAATAACATCAAAAATTATTTCACAAGCTCTTCAGGTTAAGGTAGAGGAACAACTAGATCCAAAACTGAGAGAGTACTAAGGCGGTTTCATGAACGGGTGCTCATATGAAGAGCTCTGAAGCTCAGGAACAGGAAGTTTGTGTGACCTTCGTAAACTTCAAGCAGGCCTATGACTTGATTAATCGATCCACGTAATCCTAAAAGAATTTGGCTCGGACAACGAAACAAATGCGACCATCCAACAAACCATCACCGACAACCCCTTTAAATTGAAGTTTATGGTAGAGATTTGGGTGCCATTGAGAACAAAATAGGAGTCTTCGAGAAAGTCATCCGTGAGTGGCGCAGAAATTATCAACGAAGGGATCGGAAACGGAGTCAGACTTGGCTACAGAAACCCAAATCTTCCAGTCGATTGTGTAGTATTTGCAGATGATATCGCAGTCCCTTCTGATTCCCTACATACAGCCAAAAAACAAATAAATCAGCTTAGGGCACAGGCAGGGAAGGCGGGTCTCCAGACTGATCTCCTTTAAGAAAACGGAGTTCATTACGAATATCAAGCCGGCGCTTAACGAGCTGGCGCTGGGGCAAAGAAGAAACACAATCAAGTAGAAAAAAGTACCTTGCAGAGTGGATAGAACATAACGTCTCCGAGAAAGAATCCTTCGCGTCACGCAGGAACAAAGTGGAAATGACATACCAGCTATCTAAGGGTGTCTATCCTTCAATGCGAAGCCGAGGCACTACTGCAGTGTCATCCGACCAGATTTCTCATACGCTGAAGAATGTCTCACAATGAACAAGAAAGCCCTGACTGAAAAACTAGAAGCCAAAGAAAGAAAAATAAAGACAGATTTTGAGAAAAAAACTTAGGCCTTGTCGAAGAAAATGGTGAGGACATAACCATGAACTACAGACTCGCGTGTAGAAGATAATCATCGCCATCCGGAACTGAAGGATCACCTTTTGTGGTAACGTGATGCGAATGAACTCATCAAGAATAGCGATTCGAATCACAAACTATTCTCAGGACAAGGAAATCAAAGTAGCTTGGTTCACTGAAGTAGAACAAGGTAATGAAGAACTGGGGATCATATGTCATGACATCTGGAGCGTATCCCACTCAAGATGAAACTTCCAGGATAAGCCAATGCTAAAAACAGGAGAGAAAGGAACAACAACAAGAATAAACGTGGAAGCACTGGGCAAATGCCAAACCCCAAATAAGTAGATAGTTGAAATGACGTGGTCTATAGTTGGCCGAAACGACGTGAATAATAATAATAATAATAATAATAATAATAATAATAATAATAATAATAATAATAATAATAATAATAATAATAATAATAATAATAATAATAATAATAATAATATGTACCGGGTGGTACACCTCCATGCCGCTAATTCAAACTTTGCGCCAGTTGAAACTCCCCTACTGGAGGAAGTCTGAACTTTATCTAATGTGTTAATTTTCAAGTTTCTCAGAAGATGTCCCTACTTGTAAATTTTGAAGTTTCTGAACTGTGTCGTTTTCGAGGTATTTTTGTTTTGCCTATAGTAAGAAGTGTGAACGTTCTCTTCTAGAGGACACTACTGAAGAACTACAATGGTGCACCCTAGTGAGAAGTGAAAGAACTGTTTTTGGAGAAATTTTGATTTCAAAAGTTTGTTTCTTGTTCAATTTCTTTCTGTTATTGTTTAAGTTGGCTGTATAACCCTTTCTTTCCCCTTGTTTTGAATTTAGCCAATCCCGAATTTCTTTAATTAATTTATGACCAATCAGGTGTATCTTCTCCAAATTGGATATGTTGCTTAACCCTAGCCAATAAAATTCATGTGGGAGGGTGTTCTCATTCCTGAAACGCCTCGAACTTTCCGCGAGAGTATATAAACTGCTGATTTTCGGGTCTCCGGGCCACTTCAGTAACATCTTTCAGTGTGTAAAGTACGTAGCAGGGGGCGGGAAGCGCCTCTTTCTTCGGGCAGCAGTTCATCCACAAGGTAATGGCCGTTTAATAACTTCTTTTCTTGCTAGCTCAGCAGTTTAACTCTCGGGGCAGGTCCGAAGCCTTTTCCATGTAACTTTCCTTTAAAATGTAAAGACACTCGGTATCAATTCTTTCTGTTTTAACTACAAATTGGGATAGGGAGTGCTTAACCCTCTCGAGCTCCCACTCATTTTGCTTCGAGGTGAACTTATTTTCTCAACCGTTTCTTCCTGTCTAGCGTAATGTAAATTGTCTTCTCATATAAGTCACCTCCTTAGTATGGGATTAGCCCTTGCATTAACGGCCTAGTGCCAAGTAGGTTTTAAACAAAATGTATTAGGAGTGCAGCTTCGCCTCCTCTCAAATTGGTATTGTCGAGGCCATGTAATATTTCTGTTTCTTCACTTAATAGGCCTCAGTAGGTTGGGTATCTTTTACCCCTGTGTCTATGTCCTTGGAGGACAGCTTGAATGTTGAGTTTGGTGTGGCCTTTGATAGGCTTAAATTTTGAGAGCGAGTGGCTCTTTCTTGAAAATTGAGTGTTGTATGCCTCGAGGAGGCTTTACTGTGTAATTTGGAGCAAGTGCTCCTGGGCATGAATGGGGTTTTCTGCCCCTCTGTTGAAACTTGTTTTGGGGTAAAGCTGGGCTAATTGCTCAAGAATTGGGAGTTCGGGGCTCGAAGCCCAAATCCTGTAAATACTGTAATTGTACTTTTGTTGCCTTGCTACTCTGTACCTGCCATGCTTGTTATTTCTTGATTTTGAAAAGAAAATATAACCTTGTTAAATTTTATCTTAACTTTAATTTCGTATTTTGAGGCCCGTTCACCCCCGCACCTTCTTTCACCTCTGCTGTTCCACAGATACCTCGGAACAATAATAATAAAATTAATAATAATAATAAATTCGTTATATCCCACTCATTAGTTTAGGTTTTATGGTCTTCAGACACGCTGAAGTGCCAGGGTGTTGTCCTGTAGGAGTTCCTTTACGTGCAAGAAAATCTACCGGCACGAGGTTGGAGTATGTTAATACTTTCGAAGACCACAGGACTGAGCTGGGAATCCATTTAGTTGTTATGAAAACTTTTATATATCTATGGTCTAGAATGAAAACCTCGTAACTCTATCTTTCATAAATTTAGATATGTGTACTGCACTCAGAAATCTTCGCATCTCAGCCCCTGCATATCTTAAATACTCAAATACTTCTGAACCATCTAGAGGCAAATCAGAAAACCGGAACTGATGTTGAAGTTTTTAAATGAAAACATCATATTATATCGCGTTTAGGGAGATATTATTGTGGGAATACCTCGTACATCACTGGAGTGCCTGTTAGTAGGAGAAGAACCTCACTCCTCACGTTAATGAGGAGGCTAGGTAAGAGTGCATGCTTAACCTCACATGATGTCACTTGACGGGTGATTTGAAATGCGGGTGGCTGGCTGGAACTCACAGGCTTGGATTCGACTCCAGGCTTAACCTCAGAGGATCACTGAACTTACAGACCCGAGTTCGATAGTCAAGATTGCAAGCTTAACCTAACAGCAGACGTCATCACGCAACCTACCTTAACCTTACAGACCCTAAGTTCGGCATCCGGACTAACTGCATAAGAGTGCAAGCTTAACCTAACAGGCTTGGATTCGACTTGAGACTTAACATTTCATGTTTACTAACCGTATATACCGTCTATGCTGAGTACAAGCTTAACCAAACAGCCTAGCGTCACTGACCTTACAGATCCAAGTTCGACGCCCAAGGGTTCAAGCTTTACCTAACAGCAGACGTCATCACAGAAAATACTTTAACCTTACAGACCCAAAGTTCAACACCAGGTCTAACCCCATAAGAGTGCAAGCTTAACCTAACAGGCTTGGATATAACTACAGACCATACAGACCCAAGTTCGATGATCAAGAGTACAAGATTGACCTGACAGCCAACGTCATCACGGAAATTTATAGTGCAAGTTTTACCTTACTCCAGATTAACCTCACAGTAGCATGGCCGGGGGCAAGATGGCTGCTATACATTATTCTTATGGGAATAAATCTGGAGATTTACCTCAGAAGCTCAGAACTTGTAACTTAGGACCTGTTAGTTTTATCGGCCTAATTTCTGGGAAGTGACGTAAAGGCTACTGGGCGAGATTGCTGCTATGCAGTACTCTTATTGGGTTAACTCTGGAGAGCTACCTGAGGGGCTCACAACTTGTAACTTACCTACAGTCTTATCGGACTACCTTCAGGGAGCTGATGCAAGGGCTGCTGTATACAGTACTCTTATGGGGCTAATTTTGGAGAGCTACCTGAAGGGCTCACAACTTATAACTTAGGACCCATTGGTCTTATCGGGCTCGGGTTCAAATCTCGACTGAAGTAATTTAGTGGTTAGCGCTTTATTTGCGTGAGTTGAGGTTCAATTCTTGTATGCTAAGGTGGCAGGGAACACCCAGCTCCCGAGACATAGGAATTAACTAATAAAAGTTAAAATCCGCGACCCGATTGAGAATCGAACCCGGGACTCTTTTGGACTGGAGACAAGCATACTAACTACTTAATTGCACATGATTGGTACAGAGCAGTACAGGGCGAGCATAGGTGGTTGGGAGGGAAGGAAGAAGAAAGAAGAAGTGAAGACAAGAAGATGCAGAATAGAACTGGATAAAATAGGATACTTTATACTTTCTGCAGCGGTGATTTTGATATTGCTTTGGATTGGGGGAGTAGAACTGAACCCAGGTCCGACTTACAGAGGAAATATGAGCTGGGAAGACATGGAAACAATCAGAAAAATCGTAACAGAGGTGGTAGCAGAGACATGTCCCCTCGAACAAATCAAGAACATGATCAAGGAACAAACGAGGGAGTTTGAAAAAATGAAGGGGTGGTTTCAGGAAAAGATAGAAGACACAGCTTCACAGGTGAGAAGAAATGGTGAAGAAGTTTCAGCATTAAGAGAGGAGATAGGGAGATTGCAAGAGGAGGTATCGAAACTGAAAGCCGACGTAGTTGTTAACACCCGAAGTCGCAGAAATAAATGCTTGTTTATATATGGAGTGCAAGAGGGTAAGAAGGAAGATAAGACGAGTATAGTTTATAAAGTAGTGGACTTAATTCAGGGTAAAATGAAAATAAATTTTAGTGAAGTGGACATTGATGATGTGACAAGAGTGGGAAGATTTAGAGGTAATAGGCCTATCAAAGTGCAATTATTTTCTACACTGATGGCTGATACAGTGGTGCGTAATGCAGGTAACGTGCAAGGAGAAAAAATATGGATAAGGAGGGACATAGGAGCTGAAGAGTGGAGGAATGAAAAAACTCTTAAAAAACACATGATACGAGCTAGGCAGCAAGGGTTGAATGCAGTCATCAGAGGGCAGGAATTAGTGGTGACAGGCAACAGATGGAGGAGAGTATGGTCGGTGAATAGACTGATGGACCTAGAACGAAGGATAAAACAAGATGAGGAGGCTAAGAGAAGTGTAGTGAATAACGGGGATGACAAACGAGTGGAAGATAATAGGCAAGTGAAAGATAACGAGGGTAGAAGTGTAATTATAGGAAGTAGTACTGAAAAGTGTCAAGAGAGACAGAACGAGGTGCTAAGTGGAAGTATGAACAACGGTAAGGAAAGAACAGTGGACGGGCAATACAGGAGAGAGGCTGAAGATCAAAGGGGTGATGGGGGAAAGGAGAGTGAGCAACAAGAAGCTGAGAGAGCTGAGTGTAGTGGTGTAGTTAGACAAGATCAGGGTATAAAAGTAAGGCCAGTGTTAACCTATGAGTACCTCGATCAGAATTTGGGTTGGAGCGCAGGGAGAGATAGAAGATATATTTGTAGAAGAAGTAGAGATGGAGGTACTGAGATTGCATTGGTGTAGGGTATAAATGCTGAGTGATGGCAGATGAGTGTGTGTTAGGGCTGAATTGAGGTGTTGGAAGTAGAGGTGGTATATGTTGAAATGTGGTGTTGGAAAGGTATGGAGATGTAGTTATGATATGTTATAGGGTTGAAATGTGGTGTTGGAGAAGTGGTGGTATAAGATGGTGGATGACAGTTTGTTGATATTTGGAGCTGGAGGAGTGATGGTAAATGTGGTGTTGGATAAGTGTTGTAATTTGGCTATTTGTAAATTTTGGTTTGGGGGAAGATGGAGTTTTTGGTAGGAAATTATGATGGATATTAGGATGAGTATGAGTGTATGGCAAATTGAGCAAATTATGATGTGTTATAGGGTTGAAATGTGGTGTTGGAGAAGTGGTGGGATAAGATGGTGGATGGCAGAAGGTGAGTGTATTTGTAGAAGAAGTAGAGATGGTGGTACTGAGATTGTATTGGTGTCTGGTATAAATGCTGAGTGATGGCAGATGAGTGTGTGTTAGGGCTGGATTGTGGTGTTGGAAGTAGAAGTGGTATATGTTGAAATGTGGTGTTGGAAAGGTATGGAGATGTAGTTATGATATGTTATAGGGTTGAAATGTGGTGTTGGAGAAGTGGTGGTATAAGATGGTGGAAGGCAGAAGGTAAGTGCATTTGTGGAAGGAGTAGAGCTGGTATGCTGAAGTGTGGTGTTGGAAGTATTGGAGGCTTAGTATGATATGTTATAGGGTTGAGATGTGGTGTTGATAGCTATTTAATTTTTGGGGCTGGAAACAGGTGAGTTTATTATCATTTTGTATTGTATTGGTGACTGGTATAAATGCTGAGTGATGGCAGACGAGTGCGTGTTAGGGCTGAAATGTGGTGTTGGAAGTAGAGGTGGTATATGTTGAAATGTGGTGTTGGAAAGGTATGGAGATGTAGTAATGTAACTCGGCTATTTGTAAATTTTGGTTTGGTAGAAGATGGAGTCTTCAGTAGGTAATTATGACGGGTAGGATGAGTATGAGTGTATGGTAAATGTAAGTTATGATATGTTATAGGGTGGAAATGTGGTGTGAGAGAAGTGGTGGTATAAGATGGTGGATGGCAGAAGGTGAGTGTATTTGTGGAAGGAGTAGAGCTGGTATGAAGTATTAAATTATGATATGTTATAGGGTTGAAATGTGGTGTTGGAGAAGTGGTGGTACAAGATGGTGGATGGCAGAAGGTGAAGAAGAAGTAGAGGTGGTATATGAGGTAGGGTTGGTGTGGTATTGCTAAAATGGGTGTTGGAGTATTGCTGGCCAAAATTTTTGGAGGCGTGATTGGTATTTGTTATTCATTGTCGAAATTTCTGGAGATGAGAGGTAATTTTATTATGGGTGTTATGACGGAATGAAATGAAATGAAGCAATGTTAACGCAGATTGGTAAAAGTTGCGGTATGGTTGATTGGAACGCAATGACGGAATAGGATGGCCGGGTTGGTATGCAATCATGTAATGGCGGGTTTGGAATGCAACCTGGTAATGCTGCGCTTGCAGCTTATGCTGGAGTAGGTCAGGGAACAATAGAGGTGAAGAAAATGCTGAAGTAAGAAGGCTGAGTACGTGAGAGTGATAACAAGCATGGAGTTGTAACACCAGCAGTAGAATGTAAACATTGACCAGGCTGTTGTGAATTGATGTAGATGGAGTTGGTTCTGGTATAAAACCGGGACGGTATTGTTTATTTCATTTGATGTTATTTAGTATATAGGGGAGAGGGGTGGCTCAGGTTGGACTATTCTTATTAATTTTATTTGTTATTTATTATTATTATTGTGAACATGTATTCGGGGCTGAATGCCTGTTTTGTTCACTAATAAATAAATAAATACTTAATTGCACGCTAAAAGCTTGGATTTAATTCAAACACCCAACCCCCACGAGCCATAGGACATTCTAATAAGAGTTAAAATCTCCTATGCGACCCCCTTAGACTGCAGACTAGCATGCTAACGTACTTAATTGTGCGCTAAGAGCTTGGGTTCAATTTAACATTTTTTTTCGTTTTTAGCGCTGTAAATGTAACTGACTCTACGCGAAGCTTTATCGTGAGGTGCAATGGGCTTGCAAGAATTTTCTGAGATACGAAGTGTAAAGTAAGAGGAATTGGTTGAGAAGTAATACATACTGTCACGACTTTAACAAGAACACAGCTACTACTGTATGCTTCACTCCTTAACTTTGAAGTTCACTTCCTATTTCTACGAAAAGTATAAAGTATTAACCGCGAACTTATTAAAGTGCAAAATAGAGTCAGACACAAGTCTACATAGAGAAGTTGGTGTCGAACCCCGTTATACAGGAAAATGATTGAACAGAATGTAATAACACTTGCAATGTAAACGTTAGGAATAAAGGGATACCACGTAAGGTATATATAATTTTATTAATCCTAGCTGAAATGGTAGTTTAGGAGGGACATCTAAAATTTAATTCTCGTATAACCGCGTTAATAGCGGTCTTATCAAAAAATACTACATAACCAAAGTTGTAGAAAATACAATTTCTAATAATGTTTGTCTTAACAAACTTTTCTGTACAAGCTTATAATAATAACAGAGGTAATGGTGATTTTAGACTTTTGTTGAGTTGTGAGATAATTGTTGAACAGAATGTAACAAAATTCGCAATGTAAAGTTTTGGAATAAAGCGCTATAGAGTAGGCTATAAATGTAATTGTATTCATACTAGCTTAAATGGTAGCTTAGGGGAAATTCTAAAATTTCATTCTCGTATAACCACGTTAGTAGATTTTCTATCGAAAAAAAAACTACATCACTAAAGTTGTAGCAAATAGGAAGTCACACGCTACTATGTCTGTGAGTTGAAGATGAGGAGGAGGAGGGCTTACGATACAGTAAAGACAATGGGTTCGGATAGAGTACCATATCTTATCTACTTATTTGATTATTGTTTGAATGAAGGAGATATACCAAATGAATGGAGAGTTGATATAGTAGCCTCTATATACAAAGAAAAGGGTGATAGCCTGTAAGCTGAAAATTACAGGCCAGTCAGTTTGACATGCATTGCATGTAAGCTTTGGGAAAGCATTCTTTCTGATTATATTAGACACGTTTGAATGAAAACCTACAACATGTTTTCCAGTCATTGGCCCGGTCAGGGATGGAATGAATGAAGCCCCCATCTTGCGGCGACGATAGGAATTGTGCCGGCTGCCGAGGCCTGTCGCACTCCTCTGGGGCAATGATTAATGACTGACAGATGAAAATGAAATGATAATGGAGATTGAAAGATGACAGGAAAAATCGAAGTACCCGGAGAGAAAACCTGTCCCGCCTCCGCTTTGTCCAGCACAAATCTCACATGGAGTGACCGGGATTTGAACCACAGAACCCAGCGGTGAGCGGCCGACGCGCTGCTGCCTGAGCCACGGAGGCTATATTAGACATTTCTGCGAAATTAAAGACTGGTTCGATAGAAGGCAGTTCGGTTTTAGGAAAGGTTATTCCACTGAAGCTCAGCTTGTAGGATTCCAGCAAGATATAGCAAGATATCTCGGATTCAGGAGGTCAGGTGAAGTGTATCGCGATTGACCTGTCTAAGGCATTTGATAAGGTGGGTCATGGGAGACTTCTGGCTAAAATGAGTGCAATTGGACTAGACAAAAGAGTGACTGAACGGGCGGCTATATTTTTAGAAAATAGATCTCAGAGAATTAGAGTAGGCGAAGCTTTATCTGAACCTGTAATAATTAAGAGGGGAATTCCTGAAGACAGTGTTATTGGACCTTTACGTTTCCTTATGTATAAATGATGTGAGTAAAGAAGTGGAATCAGAGAAAAGGCATTTTGCGGATGATGTTATTCTGTATAGAGTAATAAATAAGTTACATAATTGTCAGTAACTGCAAAATGACCTCGATAATGATGTGAGATGAACAGCAGGCAATGTTAGGGTGATAAATGGGCTTAAAAGTCAGATTGTGTGTTTCACAAATAGGAAAAGTCCTCTCAGTTTTAATTACTGCGCTGATGGGGTCAAAGTTCACTGTAAGTATCTAGGTGTTAATATAAGGAAAGATCTTCATTAGGATAATCACGTAAATGGAATTGTAAATAAAGGGTATAGATCTCTGCACATGGTTGTGAGGGTGTTATTGGTTATAGTAAGGATTTGAAGGAGAGGGCATACAAGTCTATAGTAAGACCCCAACTAAAGTATGGTTTAAGTGTATGGGACCCTCATCAGGATTACTTAATTCAAGAACTGGAAAAAAAAGTCCAAAGAAAAACAGCTCGATATGTTTTGTGTGATTTCGGACAAATGAGTAGCGTGATAAGAATGTTGGAAAGGTTGGGCGGGGAAATCTTGGGAGAAAGAAGACGAACTGCTTGATTAAGCGGTATGCTCCGACCTGTCACTGGAGAAGTGGCGTGGAATGACATCAATAGACGAATACGTTTGAGTGGTGTCTTTAAAAGTAGGAAAGATCACAATATGAAGATAAAGTTGGAATTCAAGAGGACAAATTAGGGCAAATATTCGTTTATAGGAAGGGGAGTTAGGGACTGGAATAACTTACCAAGGGAGATGTTCAGTAAATTTCCAATTTCTTTGAAATCATTCAATAAAAGGCTAGGAAAATAGCAGATAGGGAATCTGCCACCTGGGCGACTGCCCTAAATGCAGATCAGTAGTGACTGACTGATTGATATGAGGTCGAGGACGACGTCATACGCTTCTAAGTCTAGGAGGATGCGGAGGAGGAGGATGCCATACGCCACTAATTCTATCCAGTAGAATAGTTTGGGGCACTGTACAAGGAGAATTAAATACGTTATTAATCTAAAATGTGGCTAGTTTCACATATTATACAATTATAACATAATACAGCTTAAACTTTTGACCTAGGCGTTTAATATCTGCATATTATATAGCTTGAACTCATGACCATATACATTTCATTTTGCCTGCTGTACTTCTTTGAAATAAATTAAGAAAATACAACGTAAACAGCTGATAGGCAATATTATTGATAGGCGACAGCAATAAATGCAGATCATTTATCGTTTGACTGGTTTTTTGTATTGCCTTATATAGGCCTATCGTCATTCATTTCCGTGATTAGGCTCTTGACCTCGTAGTAGCGTCGAGCTGAGTCAACATTTAGTCTTAAAATCGCCTGCACGTGTCAGATGTGTAGTTCCTCTGAGTGAAAGTGGTCCCACATGAAACATAAGACACCGTTTGACCGACAAAACAGGTCTGCGTGTCCCCGCAGTAGCACGGGTGTATGTTCGGCTCTCGTTTTCTCCCCCAGTCCGTATCACCTGGGAGTTGACCCACAAATACGTTCACCAGTAACAAGAGGTCTTCAGCTTCGACTACTGAAATGTTTTCATTACATAACCTGATGAGGTACGGCCTGCCACCTAGAGGTTGACGCCCTTCACATCACGTGAGCGAAATGTCTGTCAACCTCCACGGTTCAGGGATAGCATGCCAGCCTCTGAAACCGAGGCCCGCAGTTCGATTCACGGCTAGTCCGGGGATTTTTTTACAAGTTCCTTTACATCACACCGACACAGATAGTCTTATGGGGACGTTAGGACAGGAATGAGCTAGGAGTGGGAAGGAAGCGGTAAGGTACAGCCCGACTATTTGCCTGGTGTGAAAATGGGAAACCACGAAAAACCATCTTTAGGGCTGTCGACAGTGGGGTTGGAGCCCTCTATCTCCCGAACACTGAACCTTGGATTTTGATTTTGGATTGACAGCTGGAAGCGGGTACACTTAAGTCTCGTGAGACCAACAAAGGAGGACTGCGATACGAGAGCCAGCGACCCGGTTACGAAAGCCGAGCAGTATGGCTCAGGATGTCATGACGTCGACTACATGGTACTCTAAAATCTGCAGACTCTCTTGCTAGGTAGCAGTCGTCTTGGCAGGCCAAGGCCCTTAATGGGCTGTTGTCCCATGGCTGTGAAGGTACGGAAGCTACTGAGGTATGCGTGGTGCTGAGTAATGACATTCAAAGTACGACTAGTGCGTCTGGCTGTTTGAAAGGTGTTGCAATAGCACTTTCTGGCCCGGTGAAGAAAGCAATGGCAAACTACCTCACTTCACATCACCACTAGTACGCCTCATTATTAGCCAACATCGCTTTTTGTTTTTTTTTACAGTTTCCCTGGTGTCTATGAGGAACCCACCAGCCTCCAGACTAATTACGACACAAACAGACAGATTGACAGACAGCGTTTTACAGTGACCTCCAGTGTAGTTTATTAAGAAAAAAAAATGCCGATATACTAACATTCATCATTAGAGTGGCATTTCCTTAATTTCTGTCTTATCTTGGTAACTAATACTGTATTATCATTAAAGGATGCGATATTCCGAAATATCTTATATGCGTAAGAGAAAGGCAAATAAAAGCTCGAGTTATCCGATAATAATTACTGTACATTAGATCATTCAAACTCCTCGTGCTGGGACGAAACAAGGGATGCGTCAGTACGAAACTAACGTGTGGCATAATCCGTATCCAATTGCCGGTAACTTTCACGCATTAATGTGAGATAAGCAAATACATACGAAACCTTTTTTCTGGTAACCTGCTGCCCAAATGATGGAGTCAATGAGTTTTGGGTGGAGCCAGGACGGTAATTAATAGTATTCGGGTCAGTGCTCGCGGTTTGGGCGTGGGCCTTCAGTATGTACCGTACCGAATGTACAAATTTATAACTCTACATAAACATGTCGTAAATGGGAGTTCGCTCCACGGACAATCACGTGTTATAATTTACGTCTAGCACGAGCTCTTTAGTGTGTGTGTGTGTGTGTGTGTGTGTGTGTGTGTGTGTGTGTGTGTGTGTGTGTGTGTGTGTGTGTGTGTGTGTGTGTGTGTGTGTGTGTGGAGTAGCCAGTTCCCCTGTTCGTTATGGCTATTAGGACGGATGTCTGTGTTATCTCCAGGACCCGGATTTTGATGACCTAATGAATGCCTAAAATGACCTATAAAATGAACGAGAAAATGGACCAAAACTATGAAGGAAAATGTAGGCTATACATTTACTCAAAAAATATTAACTATGTGCATTATTCACATTATATTTAACTCGTGACTTAATGGAGTACGCCTCTGTGGTGTAGTGGTTAATGTGATTAGCTGCCACTCACGGAGGCCGGGGTTCGATTTCCGGCTCTGCCGCGAAATTTGAAAAGTGGTACGAGGGCTGGAACGGGGTTCACTCAGCATCGGGAGGTCAACTGAGTAGAGGTGGGTTTGATTCCCACCTCAGCCATCCTGGAAGTGGTTTTCCGTGGTTTCCCCCACTTCTCTTCCAAGCGAATGCCGGGATGGTACCTAACTTTAGACCACGGCCGCCTCCTTCCCTCTTCCTTGTCTATCCCTTCCAATCTACCCATCCCCCACCCGAGGGAAAAGCCGACCCTAGAGGGTAAACACATTACGATATGATAAGTTTTAATGGAGTGAATACAGTTATTAATAAGTGTCACCAAATAATAATAATAATAAAAATAATAATAATGACAATAATAATAATACCGGGCGAGTTGGCCGTGCGGTTAGGAGCGCGCGGCTGTGAGTTTGCATCCGGGAGATAGTGAGTTCGAATTCCACTGTTGGCAGCCCTGAAGATGGTTATCCGTGGTTTCCCATTTTCACACCAGTCAAATGCTGGGTTGTACCTTAATTAAAGCCACGGACGCTTCGTTTCAATTCCTAGGCCTTTCCTATCCCATCGTCGCCATCAGACCTATCTGTCGGTGCGACGTAAGGCAACTAGCAAAATAATAATAATTGCAGAAGGACCTAACACAGTAATATTTCAGTTATTTTCTTAAATTCTGTTCTTAGTAGCAAGTCCGCCTCTGTGGTGTAGTGGTTAGTGTGATTAGCTGCCATCCCCGGAAGCCCGGGTTCGATTCCCGGCTCTGCCACGAATTTCAAAAATGGTATGAGGGTTGGAACGGGAGGTCAACTGAGTAGAGAGGGGTTCGATTCCCTCCTCAACCGTCCTGAAATTGGTTTTCAGTGGTTTCCCACTTCTCCTCCAGGAAATACCGGGATGGTACATAACTTAAGACCACGGCCGCTTCTTTCCCTCTTCCTTGTCTATCCCTTCCAATCTTCCCATCCTCCGCAAGACCCTGTTCAGCATAGCAGGTGAGGCCGTCTGGGCGAGATACTGGTCAACCTCCCCCGTTGTATCCCCCAACCCAGAGTCTGAAGCTCCAGTACACTGCCCTTGAGGCAGAAGAAGAAGAAGATTAATAATAATAAGAAGAAGTAGCAAAATAACTCAGCATCTCTATATTATCCACTGATATTCTGGAAACCACGTGTTTGTCGGGACGCACATGTTGTTGAATTGTAAATCTTTTCCTTCAATGGACAGCTTGTTTTGCTTTTCATTGTAGATTATAAATACAATGTTGCGTTACGTCACACGCACACAGATAGGTCTGATTTTCGCTTCCCGAAGCAAGTTATGTATGTTCAACTGAAGGGTGGCCATCGACACCACGGTGGGTAACAAAAAAGTTTCGGTGACGTACTAAAGTCAGACATAAAGAAATGCCACTTCAACACCACTAACTAGAAAATAAAAGCAGCTAACCGCCTAGTATGGCGTCGTCTTATCCACAAAGGTTAGCCTATAAGAACTTCGAACAACAACGCCGGAGATTTGAAACTGAGAAAAGAATTACTCGGAAAGAACGGGTATTCCTCAGGAAGAATAACCCTCAACAACTGGATCTCAACGCTGGCAGTGTTTGCCACCACCGTGGAAGAATTTGTGGCTGGGGGATTGGCCTTCACAGTCACGTAATAACTCACAAACCCACCAGTAACATACTCGTCAGCGTGATGAAGTGATGACACAGTGATTAGCGCAATGTAACGTGTGTTACAGGTACGTACAGTAATAACACTGATTTACTCGTTACATGATTCACATCTAAAGTTGTCTAACTCCTCTACAAGTGTTGAACGTTTTGATTTTCTTGTTGGAGGCATTGTGATATTTTAATGATCTGAAACTACTCACAACAGGGTAGTGGTATCAGAAGCTGTCACTCACTACTGATCTAAAAGGCGCGCCTGACATGAGTACCTGCCAACGTGCGCGATCTCTTTTTACTTTCAAATGACTTCTCTTACAAAATGACGTACAGCTAAGTACGCGTCAAGTGTAACTTGAGTTTTCTCCATATGTACTGCACAAACATTGCAAGCCTGGTTACCGCTTCTGAGAGATATTTAAAAGCCTTGTCACAAGGTGTAGTGCGAAAGGTAGGGATAAGGATATGATTTTTTTATGGATAAGGATATAGTGAAAATATCCAGGAGATCTGGAGAGTCTGAGAAACTGCTTGAAGTAGATTTCTACAATAACTAAATGAATACAAAAAGGCTGTGTCATATTCTCCTTATGACGATCGTAAGTTCACCAAGACATTAATCCCAATAACCCTTCGTGGCTTCCTCCAAGCAGTACACCATGATACCATATATGAATTGCTTCCAATAACAATATTATGTTCAACCATTAACTCCATTTCTTTCATTTCAAAGACCCTGTTATATGATTTACTTTATTCTCGAAGACCATATGGAAATACTTATCCACATTTTCTTGAATTTGCGGACTCAGCGAGGGATCCCACCTCTACCGTCTCAACGGCAGTGTCCTGGAGTGTGAGAATTGGGTCGGAGGATACCACTGGGAGGATGATCAGTACCTCGCCCAGGCGGCCTCACCTGCTATGCTGAACAGGGAGGGGGGATTGGAAGGGACAGGCAAGGAAGAGGGAAGGAAGTGGTCGTGGCCTTAAGTTAGGTACCATCCCGGCATTTGCCTGGAGGAGAAGTGGGAATCCACGGAAAACCACTTCCAGGATGGCTGAGGTGGGAATCGAACCCACCTCTACTCATTGGACCCCCCGAGGCTGAGTGGACCCCGTTACAGCCCTCGTGCCACTTTTCAAATTTCGTGGCAAAGCCGGGAATCGAACCCGGGCCTCCAGGGGTGGCAGCTAATCACACTAACCACTACATCACACAGGAGGATTTATCTTCTCTTACGACTGTATTATACACTTGTGCTCAGCTATCTTTATTCCCTAGCATCTGCATTTAATATTACTCTTTTCAGTTCGTATATATGATGCACAATAATAATAATATTAATATACTAGCAAATGTACCCGTGCTTCGCTACGGTATTCTACATTGTATACGGATATCGAAGTAAATACTGTACGTGCAGTAAATAAGATTGTTTTAAAATTGCATGTCTCTTAGCGTTATCCGAGAAATAGCATGGGGAGCTCCCCATACGTTGTTTCCAATGAAAAGTGTGGGTTGCGGAGTTGTGATGATAACGGCAGGCTCAATTGCCTACTGCGCGCTCACAATCGATTTGGAGAGTTTTCGTTACAATGGCACGCCCACTTTCCTACTTCCAGAAAGATTACAGTTCAGAAGTTTTTATTATAATAGCAGTCAACTTCCTTACTACCAGTCAAAATTGAGTTGTGTAGTTATCATTATAATGACAGGCCCTTTTCCTGCTGCCAGCCAGCTTACTGCCAGCCACACAGAGTTGGTGAATTTCCATTAAAATAGCAGGCACTATGCCTAATGCTAGTCACATTTTAGCTGGGTACATTTGTTTATAATGGCGGGTACCCTGGCCTACAGCTGAACACAATCGGGTAGGGGAGTCTTGAACAAAATTGCATGCTCCCTTGCCGTCTGCAAGTCAAATCGAGAAGTGAATTTTTCATTACAATGGTAGGCCCTCCTTACTAATGCCAGTTACACAGGACTTGGAGAAGGAAACCATTCCTGCTGCCAGTCAAAGTCTGTGTGGGGAGTACTGATTACAATAGCAGACACACCCATTTTCGATCGCTAAAAATCGACACCAATGAATATATATAGATCGACATACGATAGTATATGCATGTTCACAATATTGTAGACCTTTATTTACCGAGCTTGATAGCTGCAGTCGCTTAAGTGCGGCCAGTATCCAGTAATCGGGAGATAGTGGATCCGAGCCTCACTGTCGGCAGTCCTGAAGATGGTTTTCTGTGGTTTCCCATTTTCACACCAGGCAAATGCCGGGGCTGTACCTTAATTAAGGCCACGGCCGCTTCCTTCCAATTCCTAGGCCTATCCTATCCCATCGTCGCCATAAGACCTATCTGTGTCAGTGCGACGTAAAGCAAATAGCAAAAAAACGACCTTTATTTGCAGATTAACTGCTGCTAAACTGTAAGTCATATCGACAAAGGATTGCAACATAAGACGCAATAATTAGCGGCCTAAATGTCTGGTCCTATGATATTTTTTCGCATCTCATCTATTCATTGGTCAGATTGAGTTAAAAACGTTTAATAGGATGAAATTTGTGTAAGATTATGTTGCATTGCATTACTTTTCGGATAATTATGTGACAAAGCATTTGGCTCACAAACGGGTACTAGGTGGTCCCCTGTTCGTGTAGAGTTTGATGATTCTATCTTTCCTGTAAGTTATTGAAAGTATGAATTATGCATGTAAAAAGTCCTAAATTACTTCAATTGAGAAATAGAGACGAATCTAACGAATAAGTGATACAGATACGATAAAAAGTCATAAGACCAAGGTTGAAGATCACTCCAAATTCAACGGAGATTGTGCCATCCGTTGTGTGATAGGACTTCCCGTTTATCCCACGAAACGAAGGTCTGCACCATCATTAAAATTGCCTCCATACTTCGATATTCTTCGGGGATAAAAAGTGAAAATTTTAAAGTTCTTTGAATTTTTCCGTCCGTTACAGGTTAAAACTTACAATTTTGCCAAATTTCAATGTTCTTGCTCGTCTGGCAGATTATGCTGCAATCTGAAATTTGGGTGAGGGGGTAAAAATTAGGACATTCAGGAAACTACACCAAAATATGCAGATGGACATTATTACCACTCAAACGGGTAGCAGTACGAAAATTTCGCCAAAATAGTCAATTTACAGGCACACACAGTCGTTACGATTTTATTTATATAGATTGATAAGGAATCTGCTCCACGTTATACACCTTTTGGGCTATGTCCGCTGGACTTAACCTGCAAAACCGACCGTTCATGATATCTCATTTATTAATCCTCCTGTCGGAAAATGCACATGACAAAAAAGTTTTAGAATTGGATTTCCATTAAGGATTGTAGATTTCCATTAATTTTGGATGTCCATATTTTGATGGAGTGAAAAATCATGGTTTCAGTTTCGGTTAAACCCCCAGTAAATTTCGGTGTTCACAAATAATATTGGCCCTAAGACCTAATCAATGACAGGTGGATTCTAAACATCAAGTTTTGTAGAAATATATTCAGGAGTTTTCAATTTATAAGAACTCACACAATCAAACAAACAGATAAACAGACACCAAAGCTAAGAAATATGCAGATGGTCATTGTTACACCTGAAACGGATAACTGTACGTAAATTCCGCCGAAATAGTCAATGTACAGACACACGGTCGTTACGATTATATTTATATAGATGACAGATAAGCATGGGCACGTTTGAAAGTGAAAACCTTCATTTCGACATTTACTGCTCCTGAATGGTAAATCATGCCAACAAACGGTCTGCACCCTCAGGCGTCTCTTTTATCGTCCTACATGTTTAGTCTTAAAACATTTTCTCGTATTTCCCATATTTATGAGTTCGATTGAGTTACGATATTTGAATGGGGTGAAATTTGAGTACATTTTTTAACATTTTACATTATTTTTCTCATTCTTATGTGGAAGCTAGAATCATGAAATTTGGTTCGCATATAGCCATTGATAGTGTTAATGTGCGTGCCAAATTCTGTGACTATCTTTCCTATAAGTGTGTCAAACTAATTACCATAAGTATAAGACGCACAACATTTACGAACAAGCGAAATATATAGCCAAATCTACCCTATAAGGGAGAGAGAGAGAGAGGGGGGGGGGGGAGAGAGACGACAAAATGTCACAGGACCAAAGTTGTAGATCACTCCAAATTGAACGGACGTTGTGCCATCCGTTTTGTGATAGGACTTACCGTTTAGCCGCGAAATACCTCCAAACGAAGGTCTGCACCGTCATTAAATTGGCTCCATATTTCAATATTCTTCGGCATAAACAGTAAAAAATTTAAAGGTCTTGGAAGTTTTCCGTAGGTTATCGGCTAAAATGTATAATTTTGCTTAATTTCAATTTTCCAGCTCGTGTGGCAGATTGTGAGGCAATCTTGATTTTAGGCGAGGGGGGTTAAATTTAGGACTTTCAGGAAACTATAGATAAACATTATGCAGATGGACATTATTAACCTTTAAACGGAAAGCTGTACGAAAATTTCGTCAAAATAGTCAATGCAATAGACACGCGATCGTTACGATTTGATTTATGTAGATAGATAAGTAATCTGCTGCACCTATAATGCCTTTTGGGCTATGTCCGCTGGACTTAATCTGAGAAACCGACCTTTCATGATGTCTCCCTTATTAATGCTCCTGTTGAATAAATGCACATGAGAAATAATTAGAATTGGAATTCCATCAAATTTGGTCGATTTCCAGTCAGGTTGGTCTTGTACTTTAGTAGCACAGGTGGATTCTAAATATGAAGTTTGGTGGAAATATATCCAGTAGTTTTCAAGTTATAAAAGGACAGACAAACAGACAAACAAACAGACAAACAGACACCAAAGCTAAAAATTATGCAGATGGTCATTATTACACCTTAAACGGATAACTGTACGGAAATTTTATCAAAATATTCAATGTACAGACACACGGTCGTTACGATTTTATTTATATAGATAGAAGAAGAAGATATTGCAGGATGACGTTAGCTAAAGTCTTCTTCTAAATATTCCACCTATATGCTTCATTACACCATTCCGAATCTTGACCTTTCACGAACTGATGTAGTTTAATATACTTACGGAAAAGATTTAAAATTCTGTAATAGAATAATATTACTCCCCGTTTATCATTCCAATAATATTTATTTCGACACTAACTACACAGGAAATTAGATCTCAACAGTATTTTAATCGTATCACACCAGATTGAACTTAGGAGTGACTCTTATAATCGTTTATCGACGACTGTAATCCCCGTTTTCTTCACATGATCATTTAAATGAAACTATCTCCATGTTAACTATTAATTCACACTCATGTTCTGTAGCTGAAGTAGACTTGCTTAAAAATAACTAAGTTATATAATAGTGCTGTTATATGATATGGACAAAGCTGCTCCATAAATACAAATATCTAACCGCTTTGCCTTTTTTCTCTCAGCAATTATACTTTCTGTTTTGGATATTCTTCATATAATATTGTTGAAATGTCATGCTTCGATTAAGTTGAATAAAATCTTACTAGGTAAATACATATATTTCTGTATTAATTTACAACACCGCCTCTGTGGTGTAGTGGTTAGCGTGATTAGCTGCCACCCCCGGAGGCCCGGGTTCGATTCCCGGCTCTGCCACGAAATTTGAAAAGTGGTACGAGGACTGGAACGGGGTCCACTCAGCCTCGGGAGGTCAACTGAGTAGAGGTGGGTTCGATTCCCACCTCAGCCATCCTGGAAGTGGTTTTCCGTGGTTTCCCACTTCTCCTCCAGGCGAATGCCTGGATGGTACCTAACTTAAGGCCACGGCCGCTTCCTTCCCTCTTCCTTGCCTATCCCTTCCAATCTTCCCATCCCTACACAAGGCCCCTGGGCGAGGTACTGGTCATACCCCCCAGTTGTATCCCCGACCAAGAGTCTGAAGCTCCAGGACACTGCCCTTGAGGCGGTAGAGGTGGGATCCCTCGCTAAGTCCGAGGGAAAAACCGAACCTGGAGAGTAAACAGATGATGATGATGATGATGATGATGATGATTAATTTACAACAATTTATTCAATGTAATCTTGAAATAAAAAGTGCTAAATACACAATGGATCGTCTGATACGCCCCGACAAATTAAATATTGACCCGGAATCGCCCACTGCATCGCGGGAATGGAATCACTTGTATAGATCTTTCCAAAATTTCATTACGACTAGTCAAGCTAACGATCAAGACAAACTTATACTCTTAAGTAATCATGTTTCTGCTCCAATTTATGACCACATCAGCAACTGTGGAACAATTAATGATGCTTTTACCATTTTAAAGAACCTCTTTGTGAGGCCGACGAATGAAGAGTTTGCTCGCCACAACTTTCAACACAAACACACCACTTGGGTGAGTCAGTTACGAAATATCTCGAAGTACTTAAGCGATTAAACGAAGAATGCAACTTTAAAGCAGGAGCTGTTGAGACAAACCGAGACTAGTCCATCCAAGTCCCTTTTATTAGTGTTTTAAATGAGTCCTTTGTACACCAAAGACTCCTCGAAAGTCCAAACCTCTCGCTGTATGATGCTTTCAGTCAAGCAAGGGCTTTAGAACTAGCTCAGCAATATTTTTTTTTGACCAGACTAATACAGCAGCAACATTAAATTCCGTATCAGCACATGAGGAACGCAAGCACGTAGCGGTGGCTATTATCCTACGGTGCTACACTTGTGGTCTTGACAAACACCCTAGAACTGTCTGCACTGCTCGGGAAGTTGTATGCAGAGGATCCGGCAAATTAGGTCATTACCTGAATGTACGTCCGACTTGTTGGCTGAATGGTCAGCGTACTGGCCTTCGGTTCAGACGGTCCCGGGTTCGATTCCCGGCCGGGTCGGGAATTTTAACCTTCATTGGTTAATTCCAATGGTCCGGGGGCTCGGTGTTTCTGCTGTCCCCAACGTCCCTGCAACTCATACACCACACATAACACTATCCTCCAAAACAATAACATGCAGTTACCTACACATAGCAGATGCCGCCCACCCTCATCGGAGGGTCTGCCTTAAAAGGGCTGCACTCGGCTAGAAATAGCCGCACGAAATTATTATTATACCTGAAGTTATGCCGACAGCGTTCTGTCAAGAAACGAATAGGCATTAATTCTTGTATTACACCTAGTCTCTCATGCATAGTAAGCGTATATACTAGCTTATCTAGGACAATTGGATCTGTTGCTCTAAATGGAGAGCTTATTTCGACCTTATTGACACAAGGAGCACATCAAGTTTTATCTGTGAACATTTTATACGTAAAGTTAACGCCCTTCTAATTGGAGTACCTTTATGGAAGTTTCCATGGCATCTAGCAATCTAAGATCATACCGCAGTGGAATATCCTGTGTAAATCTTACACTCCAAGGACACACGTATGATTATGAAAAAGTAATCCTAAATATCCTCCCTAAACTCTGTTCAGATGTTGGTATCGGTCACGGTATCCTAAAAACAACATTCTAGCGTTAGTATTAAATTTAGTGCTAAGCGTAACACACTCGTTATTTGAATCTAAGCTCAAGTATTTACGGATCCCGTTTCCCTATTTCAGAATCTAACACCAAACCTGAAACTAATTTCTATTAAATCCAGAGGCAAACTGATTCAGATGCCAAGTTCACTGAAATCGAGATAGATAAATTGTTTAAAGATGGTATCATTTAAGAGAGTTGTTCACCCTGACGAGCCCAAGTCCTGATCATGGCTAACGAAAGTCATAAAAAGCGTATGGTCGTAGACTACTCACAAACCATAAAGCGTTACACTCATCTTGATGCCTATGCGTTACCAAGAATGGATAATAATGAACACAATTTCTAATTGCGAAGTATTTCGTACTATCGATCTCCGCAGTAGCCGCTATCAAATCCCTATCGTAGAAGAAGATAGACCATTTACGGCGTTCGAGACTTGCGGTAAATTATTTCACGTCACAAGAATTCCATTTGGTGTTAATAATGGTGTGGCTGCTTTTCAAAGAAAACATTTCCGATGAAAAAATTTGAGAGACACTTAAGCTACTTGTTTAACATCTTAAAATTAATACCATCACAGCCAGTAACGCACGAGCTGATAGACAGGAAGTCTTGATTCATCTGAGCAGGTGAGAAATGAGAGAAATGGGGCCGATGACCTAGAAGTTAGGCTCCTTTAAGCACCAAGCATCATCATCAATAAATGAGAGAAATATACTGCAGTTAGCTTCCTGCCACATTAAATTTCATTCAAGTATTGTTTTTTACTTTGCTCTTCTATCGGACTCATTTTCCTCAAAGTGAATGCTAAGTTCCTCAATATCTATGTTATTATTTTACTGATTTCAGGAACCATACCTAAATTCATATCAAACCCTAGCTACGTCGTTGGCTTTTAGCTGAGAGAGGGGGAAGTGAATCTTAGCTCTACGAATCATTTCTGTTACTTTGCTCCTTAATCTTTGGTAAGACTTAAAATTTACACTTGAGTTATCCTTACTGTAGATGTTATAGGCCCTATCAGAATGAGTCATCTGTTCACGTGTCCGGCTCCATGGCTAAATGGTTAGGGTGCTGGCCTTTGGTCACAGGAGTCCCGGGTTAGATTCCTGGCGGGGTCGGGAATTTTAACCATAATTGGTTAATTTCGCCGACACGGGGGCTGGGTGTATGTGTCGTCTTCATCATCATTTCATCCTTATCACGACGCGCAGGTCGCTTAAGGGAGTCAAATCAAAAGACTTGTATCTGGCGAGCCGAACATGTCCTCGAACACTTCCGGCACTAAACACCATTTCATTTCATCTGTTCACGTAAGTCACGGTCCAACCAACTAATTGCTGGGCATGTGACCCGCGCTGCTTCCAGTGGGGCGTGTTTATCGTACAGAGAAAGCAGAAGGATACTAAAGGGATGAATTTTATCACCAACATCGTTCAGGTGCTGAACAATGTGTTAAAGCAGGGCCTCTCAAACGCCCAAAATCTCACGCGTGCAGATAGAGGCGCAAGAGCTCCGTGCACTGTGCATCGCTGCCGCTCGGCATGGCTCGGATCAACGCTTCGTCTCTGGGCTACTCGGCTAAGCTCGGCTCAACTCGCCTATACTCGGCTCAAGACAGCCCGGATTTGGAGCGCTACGGCGCAAGTGGGGCAGAGGGAGACAGGCGGTGCGAGCGAGACAGGCGTGAGGAAAGACAGAGTAAGCGCTATTGCTCCAAATCGAGGAGTGGGGGTCTGCACTCTGGTCAACCAAGCCAAGTCGTCTTTTGCACCGTGCACAGTGCATGCACCACGCGCATGCACCCTGAGAGGCCCTGTGTTAAAGCATAGAAAGAGCATCCTTAATTAAGGCATCCATGTTCATGTTTCTAAAATCTCTGAAAGTTACAGTTTTCGGCTTTTATATGCGGATTTTGAGTGAATATGCACCATAACATACAGCATTATGATGTAAAATTCCAGAAACAGAAGTTGTCCACGTGCTATGATCTTATCGGGAATGTTTGATACTGTCAAATCCAGTATACTTGGAAATACTATTGTTTTACGTCGGTCCTAAGGGCAGTTTCGTCCCGCTGCAAGGTGTAAAAATGTTGGTCAGATGCGTGGTCTAATTGGTACAGTTTAGAACGTTGGTGCTAAAGCCTCCTTGTACCTGTGAATGTTCATATCTGGGTGATAAGTCTACCAGGACATTCTCTAGATCTACATTGCAACCGGGTGATTTGGCTGTACGGTTAGCAGCTGTGAGCTTGCATCCCACTCCTAGGCCTTTCCTATCCAATCGTCGCCTTAAGACCTATCTGTGTCGGTGCGACGTAAACCAAATTACATAGAATAGAGAAATTTAAAAAAATGAAATGAAATAGCGTATGGCTTTTAGTGCCGGGAGTGTCCGAGGACAAGTTCGGCTCGCCAGATGCAGGTCTTTTGACTTGACGCCCGTAGGGGACCTGCACACCGTTTTGAGGATGAAATGATTATGAAGACGACACATACACCCAGCCCCCGTGCCAGCGAAATTAACCAATTATGGTTAAAATTCCCAACCTTGCCGGGAATCGAACTCGGGACCCCTGTGACCCAAGGTCATCACGCTAACCATTTGGCCATGAAGCAGGACACCGTCAGATGAGTGAGTTTGAAGGAGGGCGCATTATTGGGATGAGAGAACGTGATGCATCCATCCGGGAAATTGCTGCTCGTGTGGGACGAAGTGCGTCGGCAGTGCAACGAATGTGTACAGAATGGTTCACAGAAGGCCGTAAAACACGACGAGATGGGTCTGGTCGCACCACCCAGACCACCCCCGCGAAGATCTGCGTCCTCCTCAGCTCTGGCGTAACAGTGGAACAGTGTAACACATCGTACACTATCAGGAGTGACAGTCCGTCGCCGTTTATTACGGTCTGCGTTACCGGCGCGTCGTCCACTTCTCCGCCTACCTTTCACTAATGTTCTAAATATGATAGACTGCAATGGTGTATGGAACGACGTCACTGGGGACAGGAATGGCAGCAGATAATGTTTTCGGACGAATCCAGGTTCTGCTTGTTTGAAAATGATGGCCGCATTTTGGTTCGCCGCAGACAGGGGGAGAGGCATCACACTGACTGTATTCGCACAAGACATACAGCGCCAACTCAAGGCCTTATGGTGTGGGGTAAGTACTATTGGGTACAACCACAAATCACAGTTGGTGCGTGTCCAGGGCACTTTGATCAGTTTGACCTACGTGAATGACATCCTGCGATCCGTAGCCATACCCTTTCTGCACGACACCCCAGACGCCACATTTCAGCAGGACAATGCGCGACGACATGTTGCTGCACATACACGTAACTTCTTGTTCTCACAGGATGTCAGACTGTTGCCCTGGCCCCCCTGATCACCGGACTTGTCGCCAATCGAAAACGTGTGGGATATGGTGAAATGACGGGTGCGGCGCTTGACCCAATACCAACCACAAACTGTGGAACCAGGTGAATTCAGCATGGATGGCTATACCCCAGGACGCCATTCGCGCTTTATACGCGTCAATGCTATCAGGCATTGAACTAGTTAACAGTGCCCATGGAGAACCCAGTGCCTACTAGGCAACAGGATACATGCTGAACCTAGGTGACTGAAATGCTAATCCTTTTCGCAGAAAATACTTTTTTTTTTCTATTTGCTTTACGTCGCACCGACACGGATAGGTCTTATAGCGACGATGGTATAGGAAAGGCCTAGGAAGTGGAAGGAAGCGGCCGTGGCCTTAATTAAGGTACAGCCCCAGCATTTGCCTGGTGTGAAAATGGGAAACCACGGAAAACCATCTTCAGGGCTGCCGACAGTGGGGCTCGAACCCACTATCCCCCGATTACTGGATACTGGCCGCACATAAGCGACTGCAGCTATCGAGCTCGGTGCAGAAAATACTAATGAACATATCGTGTGAATATGAACTTACTATCTCTAGTCTTTCAAGGTGTTCTGTTTTTATGAACATGAGTGTATAATGCATAATCTCAATCAATCAATCAATCAATCAATCAATCAATCAATCAATCAATCAATCAATCAATCAATCAATCAATCAATCAATCAATCAATCAATCAATCAATCAATCAATCAATCACAAGTGAATTTGGAATATCCGGCCCTGAGGTGTACAGGTAGCGTGTCTGCCTCTTACCTGCAGGCCCCGAGTTTGATTCCCGACCAGGTCAGGGATATGAGGGCTTGTTCGAGGTCCAGTCATCCTACGTGATTATAGTACAATTGAGGAGCTGTATGACAGTGAGGCAGCGGCCCCGGTCTAGAAAGCCAAGAATAACGGCCGATAGGATTCGTCATGCCTACCACACCTCGTAATCTACGGGCCTTCGGGCTGAGTAGCAGTCTCTTGGTAGGCCATTACCTTTTGTGGCTGTTGCGCCATGGGATCTAATTTGGTTTATCCACGTGCTTGCTCTTCAATAAGTTCCTCTTCGCTTTCTTCGCCAGGGTAATTCTTACTTGGATTTCATACGTGTTCCTATTATCCTTTGTAATGGCTTCATATTTTCTATTCTTAAATTTCCAATCGTAATGTCTGCGTTCAGTGCTTCGATATTTTCTTGCTAAGTATCAATCAATCATCAATGATCAACATTTAGGACCTCACCCAGGTGGCAGATTCCATATCAAGTACACCTTTGTCTTATTTGTGTTAATACTCAGCTTCTAGGAGACCATTAGTGTTATTTTAATCCACTTATAAAGTTGCCCGGGGTTGCTCCCCTTAATAGAAGTCATAAATTCATGTCAGAGCTCATAATCGAACCTGTTCTAGCCTTGCAGAGAGTTCGCATGCTAATTTCTAGACTATGTGAGAATCCGTATCATAAATTTAAAATCAAACGGGAGCATGTCTGGTTTGTAAGGGAGAGTAATTTTTTGTTTCAAACTTGAATTTGAAAGGTGTTGTACACAATCCCTTGCATGGTACGGTACCTCCTTTGAAAAATGCTATAGACTTATTGTAACAACGTGTCACAGTAGATTTTGTTTATTTCTGTACAGTACGGTCACTGCTCAGACCGATGGCCTGCCCTGCAGATTATGAAGTGTCGTGTGGTTGGCACGACGAATCTTCTCGGCCATTATCTTTGGCTTTCTGAATGAGGACCGTTATGTCACTGTCAGCTAGCTCCTCAATATATTGTAATCACGTAGGCTGAGTGGACTTCAACCAGCCCTGATATCCAGGTAAAAGTCCCTGACCTGGCCCGGAAATCGAACCCGAAGCGTCCGGGTCAGAGGCCGGCACGCTACCCCAACATTGGGTGGCAGGCCAAAACTAAGGTGATAGCGGCGTATATTCTTTTAAGGGGAAATACAAATAGGTAAACATCCTCTTCATCACAATCTATTGTTACCGCACCGAGTGATTTCGCTATGTGGTACGGTTTGTGCACCTGTTCTTCTTAATAATAATAATATTCTAGCGTCTAAAACATTACATACAGTTACAACAATCTTAACATTATATTATTTTTTACCAAAACTTAGCCACATTCAATGCATCGTGACTGTTTCCAAGTAGATCTTATGTGCAGAATAATAAGAAAAAAGGAAATTCATGTAAACAAGGAACAAAATAATGAATTCGAACTGGGCTGTATCTGGTTCATGGCCGCGAGTTTTGTCTTAAAGAACGTACCACGTGATAGGTGCCTAGACTGAAACTTCATTGTTGACATTACCTATTTCTAAACAAAGTTACAAATGGCTATTTGTTGATGGATCACTCACTCCGAGGATGTGAGTTGCCAGGGAGTTTGAAAACTGAACACGGCCTAACAGCTAGAAATTCCGTTCTGGAAATAACAAAGGTGACCATTCAAGACCGGATCATTACTTTCATATGCAACTTTAATTGCAGGTAGGCCTATTATCTGGAGTCAGTGTAAAGTTTAAAGCGTCATAATAATAGATCCAGTTTAAGTTTAAAACAATTGAAAGGTAATTCATTAAATGGTCAAAAATTACGCACTCATTTTAAAATCAACAGCTTTACTTTAAGAAGTCAGTTCTGTCTAATTCTGATATTCTGAACTGATGGGAAAGAAATGTCAGTTTCTTCATGGCAACTTAATATTTTATTTCGAACTAGCTGCTGCGAAATCGTCGTTGATGGGTTAGTATTTCGTAATTGCTGCAGTAGTGTTATCTAGCGGAGTAGAATGACAGCGGGAAAGACAGAGTACGTCTCAACTAACAACAATAGTCAGTTATTGTTGATAAGGTTCGAGACATTGCAAAAACGTGACATTTCGTTTTCTTCAGGCTCTCTGATATTTTTAACTCTCTCCACCTCCTTCCTTTATGATTGGTGATCATTTCTTCACATTTTATTTTCTAATTTCGACGGATGTCTTCCTGATCAATAGGATCTACTTACCCCGTAGTTTTGTAGCTTATGGAGGCAATCACAATAAGTACAGCCATATTTATAACCGGGTAGTTCGTTACCATTATGACTGAACAACATTTCTACGTCAGCGGTCGCCGTTGATTGACTTGGCAATAAACATTTAAATTACGGTAAAAATGTATCCGACATAAAATATATATTGTTGCGTTATTATTTCTCGTATGGTAAAAATGCATGAAACACAAACAAATCAGAATTCATATTTTCCACAACATATACAGCATTAGCCCACCAGGTGGACATGATGGTTAAGGCGGCAAGTCCATATGGTCTGTCACCGTGGTTAGCCGGTTCGAGACCGTTGGTCGAAACGAAATGTCACCATCAGAATGTTGGCCATCACTAAATCGCGTGCCAAAAGCCTGGATTCAATTCCAATTCTATCCTCAGTGGAGTAAGCCTTACCAGACTCTTTGGTGTTATTCGACAGGAGTAGGCTATGTGCTGGCAGCGGGTTTCACACTCTCTCTTCCTTCTATCATTCCCCTGTGGGTAGGGGCGTTAGAATAACACACATGATATCCCTTGCCTGTAGTAAGAGGCGACTAAAAGAGGCCCCAGGGCCTCGTGGAAGCCTGGGTTGGTGATCATGGGGCTCTTAGCTGAGCCACGGCATTGGTTCCACTTATTATCTGCGCACTTTTATCGATAGATTTGTGTGCGGGTTTGAGGAGTAAGGAGGGAGCAATTCCGGTTCCAGTAGTACTGCCAACTGAATGGAAGTGATATATGAATTGAATCGATAATATGCTCGATCGATATGAATTTTGCTAAACCTTTGTTATCTTAAGCCAACAACTGTGTCACACACACACACACATTATATAACATTTCTCGATGCGAATCTTATTCCTAGAGGGAATTCTATGGGTTGGCTTTGCTGTGTAAATAACAACAGTACTAGTACGTAAAGTGTACGCCAGATGTCGTACAGCGATGCATAAGCGATTCATAGTTTGTGTTTCAAAGGTTGCCAGTACGAATCTCGAAGATTGCCGAGGTCGACCAATTCAGCACTAGGATCTAAATCTATCCAGAAAAGGTGCGCAGACAATACTTGTGCCAGGCTTCTCACTTTCATCTATTCTCCCTTGGTGAACTCTTGTTCTTTTCGGACCCCGACGGTATTAGGTATCGAGGCCTAGGGAGTATTTCATTTTCACGCCCTTCGTGGCCCTTGTCCTTCTTGGCCGATAGCGTCATATTTCGAAGTGTCGGACACCATCCACTTTTTCCCCTCTGATTTTTAATACAGGATGGTTGCCTGTTTGTAGTTCCTTTAAAACAATAATCATAACCACCGCCGCCTTCATTCTATCAAATATCACGTCATTCATTTCATCGTATTAACTCCCCTGATGAGGTTGACATCAGGAAGGGCATCTGGTCGCAAAAACTCGCCACCGAAGATTCATCTCGCTTCATACCCGACGGGACGAAGTCGGGCATACACACTATATACAGCTTTCTTGATGAAGCCAATGTTATTTGTATTATTAGTTACTACTGAGTAGAAATTTGCACACTGCATTTGTTGGTAATAAAAGGGCTAGAGTGGGAAGGAAGCGACCGTGGCCTTAATAAACGTACAGACCCAGCATTTGCCTGGTTTGAGAATGGAAAACCACGGCAAATCATTTTTAGGGCTGCCAAGGGGGCACTTGCCTTTTCTCACGCATCTTGCTGTGATAACGATCACAATGTTTATTGCACAGTTCATCTGGGTCGTGGCGCTTTTTGTTGCTGTTGCATTTGAAGTTAAACCCATGTACTGCAAACTTTGTTATCACGTGTCGAAGATCGCAGTTTTGTTCAAGTCAGCATTACGTCCGTGGAATAGAAATCACTCCAGTATTTCTTTCACGGAGATCTTTGATTGCTTCGTTGAAGGTGTCATAGATTCTAGAGGCATCTGCGGATGAAGGATCAGGGGAAAAAATAGGTCAGTCAAGTTTTTATTGTAATCGAGTTAGCGTGTTATACTGGGCATCAGACTAAGCTTAATTCACTGTACTACATTTCGAAATACAGTTATTTAAAGTATATGGTTTTGTAAATTTTTATTTGTCGAGTAATGCTTTGAAATTAAAATGTCATTTTCTGAATTCAAGCCAACGGCCGTTGAAGCCAACGGCCGTAGCCGTGTTGAAACACCGGATCCCGTGAGATCTCTGAAGTTAAGCAACATTGGGCGTGGTCAGGAGTTGGATGGGTTGCCACGCACTGTTGGTGGGGGGTAAGGGAATGGAGGAGCGCAAAGGAACTGGCCACCCTACCGCACGTAAACTCCGGCTCAGGAACACCTCTGCGGAGGTTCGGACCTGCCTTCGGGCAGAATAACCCTTACCTTACCTTCTGAATTCTGAAGGAAGTTCCACAGAACTTCATGTAACTTACCTCCATAATACAACAATTAAGTTGCCGTAACATGCGAGAGGTCGCGCGAAGGCAAATTGCTCACGCTTAATATTTTAATGAGCTGCTATTTTCCTTTTGCAGTGAATGCTCTGATAAAAATATAAATATGTACCCTGTTTAACTGCCTTTCAACTAGTACTAACATAATTGCCCAGTAAAAATATTTTCTCAATATAAAAATATAATGATTCTTTTTTTTTTTTGGCAAAATCTGGTCATATTACGCGAGTTTTTAAAGAGCGCGAGAGGTCGCGCGTGAGTAAATTGCCTCAACGTTTGCATTTGTACATTTCAATGAATGATTTGGTCACAATTCAAGATAGAACTACAGCACCAAACTTCACTGAAAGCCACCATAAACCTCATGAACTTTACTTAAGAAACTTTCTTGGAAATGCAATCTTGTAAGTATGCACTACGCGAAGGGTCGCAAGAAGGCAATTTACCGCGGCAGATGCGAGAGTGAAAGAAAAATTAAAACTACTCCGGAACGCAGCAGGCAATACACTGACGATAACCAACGTCAGGCGGGAGAGAGGCAGGGGAAGGATGAAACGAGCGCCCTAAGCTCTACAGCGGCTAGCAACGAAACTATTAACAAATATTTAAAGAGTGCGGGTGCGACCTCTCCCGTGTTAAAGGGGATGGACAGCAGACAATAGTATGATGATAAACGAGGTGAAATGTTAGTTTGTCAGTTTCACCAAGAGGAGAAGTCCTCTTTTGAGTTAATGTGTTGATGCGGTGACAGTAACTCATGTAAATATAAGGGAAGATATTCATTGGGGCAATCATATAAAAGAGATTGTCTGATGTGATTGTAAATAAAGGTCTCAGTTTTTTTGTAGTAAGGATACTGGTAATAGTATGGTTCTAGTGGATGCGACCCTCGCTGGGATTACTTGATTCGAGATCTGGAAACGATCCAAAGGACAGCAGCACGATTTGTTCTGGGTCTTTTCCGAAAATAGTGTTATGGAAATGTTTTCAATATTTGGGCTGGGAAGACTTGGAAGTAAGGAAATGAACAGCGCGGCTAAGGGGAATGTTCCGAGCTGTCATTGAAAAGATGGCCTGGAACGATATTAATAGAATAAGCTTAAGTAGAGTTTTCAAAAGTAGGAAAGATCATAAGGAAGATTAAGTTGGAAGTCAAGAAAAAACAATGGGCAAATACTCGTTTATAAGAAGATTCAAATAATTTGTAACGTGAGATGTCTCCGGCTCCATGGCTAAATGGCCTTTGGTCCAGAGGGTCCCGGGTTCGATTCCCGGCCGTGTAGGAGATTTTAACCTTAAATGGTTAATTCCCTTGGCTTGAGGACTGGGAGTTTGTGCTGTCCGCAGCATCCCTGCAACTCTCACACCACACATAACACTACCCTCCACCACAATAACACGCACTTACCTACACATGGCAGATGCCGCCTACCCTCATCGGAGAGTCTGCCTTACAAGGGCTGCACCCGGTTAGAAATAGCAACATGAAATTATTATAACGGGAGATCTTTGATAAAATATCAGGCTTCTTTGATAATATTTAAGGAAAGACTGCGAAAACCACGGAGAGGAAATCCACCACGTGGGAGACAGCCCTAAATATTGATCACTGGTGATTGATTGATTGATTGATTGTTTGATTGATTGATTGATTGATTGATTGATTGATTGATTGATTGATTGATTGATTGATTGATTGATTGATTGATTGATTGATTGATTGATTGATTGATCCTCAGCGGGCATTTTTTATAGAATACAATTTCTTACTAAATGTCGTCAAGGATGGGTTAAATTTTAAGTTCGTAAACATCATGTATCTCACTTGCATGTATCATCCTGTATATTTGTTGTTCATTTTCCGTAATTTTCTGTTTTACACGTGGTTCCATCATAATTCAAAAATTATTTAATATAGTGCCTATGCGTCAAATTTACGTTCCGTTTTATTCTAACAGATGGCACAGTAAACCAGATCTGCCTTTGGCGGTCTATAGCTGAGTTTTAATGAACTTTGTATGGTAAATATGAAATACGTTCCAGAGCAAGAGAACTTTTACATGCCGATTTCTTACGGCAACATGGGGTGCCGAATGGAGCTTTCCCGTGTACGTGTCCGCTTAATCTCTACGTACTAGAAACCAGTGCACAGTTAATATAAAATGAAGCGTCTATGACAGAAATAATCGCTCATCTCACTGCTTCACCAAACGTCGTTTACTCTGCGACACCGGATAACTCGTATCAAGCCAACAAGAGGAAGCGTCATGGTACGATATCGTTTGGTGTTGTTATTCTGCTCCACAACCCGCCCATAAATATGTTGCGGGGAGTGAGAAAACGGTGGGAGGTTCTTGATGCCTTGGTTCCCTCAAGAAATTTCTGAATGGCAGACTCCTCCACAGTGATGAGTCCAAGTCTGTGGTGCTGGAATTGTTCAAACAACATCACGGTCCTTGCTTACGAATGGTATCCAACGCTCGCCGAAGCAGAGGGATGCGTGTCTGATAGTGAGTGTTCTTCTAAGATTGTGCTGGATTATTTAACGTATCCCTCTGTTTGTGTTTACTTTGTTATTTCATCATATTGTTTCGTTAAACAAGTAGGCCTGGGCAGGTTTCAGTAGATGTAACCAAAAACCAAACACCATGGCACTACAGCCCTTGAAGGGCCTTGCCCTACCAAGTGACAGCTGCTCAGCCCGAAGGCCTGCAGATTATGAGGTGTAGTGTGTTCGGCACGACAAATCATCTTGGTCGTTATTCTTGGATTTCTAGACCGGGGCCGCCATCTCACCGTCATACAGCTCCTCAATTGTTATCACGTAGGCTAAGTGGACCTCGTACCAACCCAGATAAAAATCCCTGGCCTGAGCGGGAATCGAACGCAGAGCCTCTAGAAAAGAGGCAGGCACGCTACCTCTACACCGCGGGGACAGCTTCAGTCGATGACGTATCAGAAATACGTGATTATCACCTGTGTCGTGAAAGAGTCGACTGGAGAGGGGAATGGAGCTCTGTTGTGTTCAGTGTTCTGTCTGTAGGCTATACAAGTGACGTACACGTGAACGGCGCAGACCTGCTGAGAGGCCTATTCCAGAGTGCATTCACCCACGACACCCAGGACCCAACCCAGATTTTACCGTGTGTAGAGGCCATCAGTTACAACTCCGGTCACAGTTGATGTTTCTGCAGTGCTCGCTACATCGCACAGGTTGTTGTCCTCGTGCTACTGCCATTTCTTCGACAGGAAGATGATGTGCTTTACCATCACGTACAGATGCTGTGACGCAACGTGCTCTGCGTTGTCTACAACAACTACCCTGACCAGCAAGATCACCGGATCTCTAGCCAATTGAACACGTATGAGACATTATGAAGCGGGAACGTACGCGTTCTCCAGAGTCTGCAAGAACAATTGCCAAAATGCATCAAAAGGTGCAAGATGCTTGGGGCAATCTACCGCAGGATGCCACTCGGCACACACGCCTGCATTGCCGCCAGAAGTGGGGTAACTGAGTATTGATTGGACTGTTGGGCACTATTTACTGTGACATGCGTGTTTAATTTGGTCTGAATTTGCAATCAAATACTCCTGCAGTGAAATACCTGTCACATCGCTCGTGAATAAAATAACGTTATCCTTGAGAATGTTGCATTTTTTCTAGCAGTGTAAACAACCATTTTCTCTTAGTACTAATCAGAAAAAAATCCAAGAAATTTACCCTACAAAGAATGAAGGTATCCGAAAAGAAAGAGAAGAGGACATGAAGTGAGGGTCTGTCTGTGTCTCACAGCCTAATAATATCAATGTCGAAAGGGGACAAGAGTTGACTAAGGTATGTCATAGAAAAGGAGATAAAGTGAGAATTCTCACTCAATGAAGTGGATCCATGTCTGGGGACCTGTTGTCGTCAACCAAGCTTCTAAGTTAGGAACTGCTAGGTGGTTACGCATTTTAGTTGCCTGCTACATACATACATACATACATACTGCCTCAACCCAACAAGTGGGTATAAGATCTGGGTACCAAATGCGATATGTGTCTTCTTACCACTAGTACTTCTATCCGGTTCCATAGCTAATTGGTTATCCATCTGACCTTTGGTCCAATGTTTCCTGGCCATTTTAGTGATTTTAACCTTCATTGGTTAATTCCTCTGGTTCAGCCTGGGTAGGGTCACATCCTCACAGAAGTGCAGGTCGCCCAAGGGTGTCAACTAGAGAGACATGCACCAGGCCTATCCGTAGGCCATACCTGTACGTCCCGTGTTCCGATGAGCACTTCTTAATTAGAGATGCTTAGGATTTGTTGTACGTCGGATTACGAGTATAGGCATATCTTTCTGGAGTTCAAGTAACTCTTCAAGGATAACCTCTTGTTAACTGGAAGAACTAATCCACATACGGAGTCTTTCAACCTCACGTGTTTCCTAATATTCTTTTATTTACTGTTCAAATAATTAATCGCCTTTCTGATGTCACAATACAGTAGTAGTTGTAGTAGACAGAAATCGAAATAAGAAGCATCATAAAACAACATTGACCACACCAACGAGTGATGACATATTTCGGATACTAAGTAACACTATATAAAGTATTTTAATTATTACATTCCTTAAAGTGGAAGTTCAGTAGTATAGGCATGTTAGGAACGAAACCACTAATTAACGGAACTGGTAACAGTAGATAATATGGACAAGCTTGTCGACTAGATTTATGGATGAGGTGAGGCAACTGTATGTCTAATAGGAATACAGCATGTTCTACTAAGTGATACATTCATGACGTCTACTTCACCTAGGAAACGATCATTCAAATTGTGTAAACAGCAAAAATTTGTTATACTTGTGGCACTCATAACACAAATTAAAGAGCCTATATTTACTTCTGTGTATACATTAATAAAAGGACCAATTCTCTTATTTCCGTCACTATCAGACGTGTTGAAAAATGGGATGTGGTTACGGATCACCCCGATGTAGATCAAGAGGCTCCGGTGTGCCTATCGAAGCTCCCACGACTCAACGCGGTACAGACATGAAGTTAGCCAGAAACACTGACGTCGATACTTCTCAAATCGCAGATCTATTGTGCGTCCATTTTGTTTTTTGTTTAGAACTAAACTGTGCCCGGCGCTGCCCGGGTACTCCTTTGAGTTTTTACTTTTAGGATTTTTGTTACCTGTTAACTACATATGTGTGAAATGACATTTCGTAGATTTCTTTATTTTGACGCCGATTGGTATTTTAAGAACTATTTTGTTTTAGAGTTATTGTTATGTGTTTCTTTTTTAGATTTTGTATCACGTTAGGCTGCCTTCACACGTACCACTTTGCGACCACACCAAAACCACACAACAGTGGTTGGCTGTGGAAGGTCTCAAGCTCTTACGGAAATGCAATATTGCTTTCACACGTACCACACATTGCATTCAAGTTCAACCACTGTCTCAATTTGTGGGTGTCATCACCTACAAAAACGTCGCTGGCATTGGTCGGACACAATTCACACGAGCAACACTCCTGACACACGCCAACCACACGCCAGTGATAGTGATGCGAACCTGGCGTACACCCACTCACTTCAGCCATTCCCTTCTTTTCCAGACGTGATACGTATTTCCGCTCTAGTACTGCTCCAAAGTGGCGAGCTAAAGTGATACCTTTGGTACTCAATTGTTTATTGAAAAAGGTTACCAACTTACGAAACATTTGGGACTGTACAACTGCTCCTTATAGCAACCGAATAGAAAAGGTAAAAGTTCCTGTTTTCTATAATAGGACGAATCCAAAAAAAAAAAAAAAACTCTATTCCGATGACGCTGTCTACGTCGACGCAATCAAAACCACAGCAATGCTTCCTCTTCGAAATCAATTTCAGTAGCGGATACTTACGGGTGTAGAGTATTTGGATAAATTTTGGCCGATGCGAACTTCAATAACCACGAAGAACCACGTAATTGTGGTTAAGAGTTGCAGTTGCAAAGTTTATGTGTGAAGGCAGTCTAAAACTTTGTCCCTGTGGCACTCCAGGTTGTCTGGAAAGTAGTTGGTCCTTTGAAATAAGAAATACGTGAAAACTGTACGTATTTATGCGTCGCACTACGTACACGATCCTCACCGTCTCTCCGTGGTTCTACGCCTACATATTCGGAAGACGGAGAAGGGCTGATCCCGCCATCGCCTTCAGGGGAAAAAGCCTTATCTCTGATACTAGTTCTTTACTCATACCATTTATATACCAGGTGACTCACGGACGCCGTACTTTCTACTTATAATGGGGTGTCTACCAACTGATTTTAACAGGGGAACTACTGCCAGCGGGCAGGTTACGTCAGAATATGAAGAGATAAGAAACAGAGTCACACTTGCAGCATGTTACTCAGCGTTGCCGGTCGAATGCACCCCTTGCATTAGTAAACATCGTTTTCGACCGCATAGTTCTAGGCTGGTGCATGCTACAGCTGCACAAAATTTGCTGTCTGCATATCGGCAGTAGCTAGTGTGATCAGCAGCGGTGAATACACAGACATAATTTTAATCTGAACAATCAGGTCGGAATGCAGCAGAAGTTCCAAAGAGACGTATGCCTTCTACATACGTACTTCACCGAACAGTATTAGTTTTTGTTTCATACATGCAACTCTTCCATCGAGTGGAATGTCTACACGTGTCTAAATAAATAAGTTATTAGATTTCATTTACTGCATCTTTTTTTTTTTTGCTAGGGGCTTTACTTCGCACCGACACAGATAGGTCTTATGGCGACGATGGGATAGGAAAGGCCTAGGAGTTGGAAGGAAGCGGCCGTGGCCTTAGTTAAGGTACAGCCCTAGCATTTGCCTGGTGTGAAAATGGGAAACCATGGAAAACCATCTTCAGGGCTGCCGATAGTGGGATTCGAACTTACTATCTCCCGGATGCAAACTCACAGCCGCGCGCCTCTACGCGCACAGCCAACTCGCTCGGTACTACTGCATCTTTGGCGTGTCTACAAACAGTAGCGGCGGTTAGGGGGTGGGGTGAGGAGGGACAGTCGCTCCCACCCGCACTTTGTAGAGTAAATATGACATTTATTCCATTTTAGCCAGCTGGAACTAGGAATTATTTTAAAACAAGCTACTTGTACAAGCCTTGTTGTATTATATGCTAAATCTTTCCTTTACTGTATAGCGCTACGGCAAGTAGTGGAGACGTTGCATGTGCTGTGAGGAAGGGTAGTAGGGGTACAAATTTTTGCCGAGGTCGTGGCCACTGAGTTATAATTCACCCACTTGTCGCGCGCATTCATCAGACATGTCATGAATTTTAAGGTTGCCTATTTTCCGAAAAAGCTGAAGATGACGCAAGTACGCGTTGAAACTAGTCCTGTGAAATTTAATATGTTGTAATTGAATAACAGCATTAAAATTGTATTGAATAGGTGGAAATATGAAGTTTATTTATTGTAATTCTTGGTTCAATACGGAAAAATGAAATTTCTTACGTTAACAACATTTTTGTACAAAAACATTCCTCATTTAGTCTAAATACTTAAAAATACAATTTCTGTATTTTATGAAATTGGACTTTCAAGGCTACAAAGGGTTGAACTCATCAAAGTGCAGCCGGGACTATTAAAGTTGGAGATATCAAATTTTATGAATATAATCGTATATGTGAGCAAAGGTTTAGCAAAATTGATTTTATAGGGTTAAATTGGGGTATATTTGAAATGTAGCTGTTTTTATTTTCTCGGCCATGAAATAAAATACAACTTCGTTTTTGCAGTAAAACATTATTCATGTCTGTTAGGTCATCAGCCCAGAAGCTGGTTGGATCCTCAAATAGCACCACCAAAGGTTATGTGGTTATAAGGAAAACCGCAAAAACCAATGGCAGCACCAAAATGAGGCGTACTAGGCAAGACGAGAAGTGAGGTAGTTTGCCACTGCTTTCCTCACTGGGTCAGAAAGTGCTATTGCAGCACGACTGACTCTATGAGCAACACCTTTCATAACACTCAGATGCACTAGTCGTGCTCTGAATGTCATTACTTAGCACCACCCATACCCCAGCAGCTTCCATATTGTCACAGCCATGGATGAGACTGGGATTCGGTGAAAGCTACACTTTACTCTGGCCTGTGCCGAGAGATGGATACAAAAGTACTGTATCCATCAAGAAATGGCAGCAGGCAATACGTTATTCATATGAATACTTAAAACGCAATGTCTGCATTTCTTAAAATTGTATTTCCAAGGAGTGCACGGGATTGAATAAGGGTAGTCTAATTTCTAATGACCTACAACTTATTAAGTCAGGATGGAAGGTAGCTTTAAGTGAGGATAATGTGGACAGAGAGTTAATTGAATATCCAATAAATGCGGTAGCTGGGATATCAAGAATTAAAATAAAAAAGACGTTGGGGGAAGAAGGGTGGTATAATAAAGAGCGCAATGAATCAAGGAAAGTAGTCACGAGGCGGCTAAAAGATAATAGAAAACACAGAGGGAGTGAAAAAAGGTGGAGTTTTATAGATTAAGGAAATAACGTAAGGATAAAATCGTAGAGAGAAAGTAATTATGGATGAGGGAGCAAACAAAGGCGATAAATAACGAGGGTAGAATTAAGGAACTGAAAATGTGTCGGAGAGAGTGAATAAAACAAGCAAGGGGGAGAAGAGGTACGATAAACTGAAAATTTACTCTGATTCATGGGTGGAAGTGACATGGAAATTGAAGAACAGGTCAGCACTAGGAATAAATGGAATTACTAATTTATTTTGGAAAGAAATAGTGAAATACTAGCATGTGCCAGCGGCTTCGCCCGCGCTTATTAATTCAACCGCGTTAGATTTTTCTAAACCGTAAAAGTAGCTTACTGATGACGTTGATAGCTTCATTTCTTGGAGCAAAAATCGCTCTTTTACACAGCTACGAGTGATCGGTGAAATGCTGTGCCCACGTACGTTAGTAGAACTGACAGATCTGTACGTCCAGTAGATTTGGCTGGGCCTCGCACACATAACGTACACACAGACAAGCAATTCCAGATTTCACGGACTGAACGAAAATAGCTTCCCATGCCGTGGAATTAAAATGGCATCTTCACTGAAATATGTATTACTATTCCATTTTTTATTTGTCCGACTCGTTGGCTGAACGGTCAGCGTACCGGCCTTCGGTTCAGAGGGTCCCGGGTTCGATTCCCGGCCGGGTCGGGGATTTTAACCTTCATTGGTTAACTCCAATGGCTCGGGGGCTGGGTGTTTGTGCTATCCCCAACATTCCTGCAACTCACACAGCACACATAACGTTATCCTCCACCACAATAACACGCAGTTTCCTACACATGGCAGATGCCGCCCACCCTCATCGGAGGGTCTGCCTTACAAGGGCATATTGCATATTTGCAAAATTGGCTTTACGTCGCACCGACACACGTAGGTCTTATGGCGACGATGGAATAGGAAAGGCCTAGGAGTTCGAAGGAAGCTGCCGTGGCCTTAATTAAGGAACGACTCCTGCATTTGCATGGTGTGAAAATGGTAAACCGCGGAAACCATCTTCAGGGCTGCCAACAGTCGGATTCGAATACACAATCTCCCGAATGCAAGATCACAGATGCGCGCCCCTAACCCCACGGCCAGCTCGCTCGGTTTACTATTCCTTGTTTATCTACCTTATGTATTACTAGCTGTAGTGCCCGTCGTTTACAGGACAATCATATAAAATGTACAAAGCTATCTAACTCCCTACTTACTGTACTTTCCGCCAGTATTCAGGCAGGCTGTTTTACTCGGGACGCAGGAGTAATCACATTTATTGGAGATGAGTGGCAGCAAAAGACACAAATCACATCACAATGGTCAATTGCTGATCAGTTTTATGAGCTTTCGATATTGTAAGCCTTCACATTTAGCTTTTTTTCCCGACTCTGTGATATTAGAGCATCTAATGTAAAGACAGTCCTTCCTTCCTTTATGACTCCCTCTTATTCTTCAAGCCATCGTTCCTTTACTAATTTTATCTTTTTTACAATCATCTTTACAGCTGTTTTCCTTATCGATACGGACCGATGACCACGCAGCTTTAAACCTTCAGACAATCATGACAAAAAGATCGCCATTTAACATGAATAAACAACATTTCCATGTTAACAATACTTGCCGTTGATATAGACTAACCAACAAAAGTACAAATTCATTTTTTAAGACTGTGTATGATTTGAACTTGTATTCTCTATAACTTTTGTTACGGTGTGTAATACTTTTCGATGGGACCAATGAAATGGCGTATGGCTTTCAGTGCCGGGAGTGTCCGAGGACAAGTTCGGCTCGCCAGGTGCAGGTCTTTTGATATGACACTCATAAGCGACCTGCGTGTCTTGATGAGGGTGAAATGATCATGAAGACGACACGTACACCCAGCCCCAGTGACAGCGAAATTAACCAATTAAGGTTAAAATTCCCGACACTGCCGGGAATCTAACCCGGGACCCCTGTGACCAAAGGCCATTTAGCCATGGAGCAGCCGGACGGTAGGACCAATAACATGGGTATTTATAAAGTAAATTTTAGTCATCTTCCCCTAAACTACCATTTTATCCAGCCTGAATAAAACTTGTTTATATCCTAGCCTGTAACACCTTATTCCCAGACTTTGCATATAGATTTTCATTAAATTCTGTTCACCACTTTTTGCGTAGTTCGGCGTTGATATGGACTTAGCAACAAAAATCGAAATTTATCAATATCACGGTAAAAGTGTATAAGACATACATGATTGAAAATGGAATTCTATAAAAATTTAGTCGATAGGACCATTATAACATAAATATTTGAGAATTAAATTTTAGGCCTTCCACTAAAGTACCATTTCACTCAGCGTGAATAAATTTATTTATAGCCTACTTTGTAGTGTATCATTGCCCGAATTCACATACCGGTTTTCATTAAGTTATTAAAAAGTGAACTTCCTTGTTACTGGGGACACGACCAATACAGAAATAGCATTTTTTTTAAATTCTGAGCAATGTACAGACAAAACTCTTATAATATATACATAGATATTTTTCTTCTGAATAAAATAATAAACTTTAAGATTGAGTTAGTTGAAAGAAAATACGGTTCAGGTTTTATTGCTGATATAGTGAAATCCTCGTATTGCCTAACATTTTAGAGAATGAAATGATTATATATAAGAAATAAGTAAATAAATAAATCTATATATTAAAAGCGTTTGCTGAAAACAGATTTGGCAAATCCGTCCGTCCGTTCTACTGGACCGATTTACCTCATTTTTGTTTTATTCCATCAGGAATTACCTGCCGCTGAATCATGAGACATGGTTTGGTATCTAAGTTCAGGCAACAAACGTATATAGTTCACGATTCCTCCTCAAACATATTCTTATTGCATATGAGTGAACGAATGCAATGAACAGAACCCTCCCCACCACCAGCTAGGGGAGAGAGTATCCGCCCATCGCAACCGTCGCAGCTAGTTCTGTTAGTATTAGAAAATACTGAACATATGCCAATTCACAAAATGTCACCACACCTAATTAAAATGTACAGTACCTGTTCCATGAACGTTATTTAGACATACCTTGAAGAGGTTTTACCTGACACCCAAGTTATGTAGTCCAAGATTCCTCCTCATTAACAACATGTGTTTTTTCTGTTTTCGCCTTCGTTAGAATAAAATAAAGACACTTATTTAGAGCATGAAATTTATATAAAATGCAATTAAAGATAAACACATACTTTTCATAAAATCAGCATTTATATGTATGCGTGGTGGGTAAAGACAATTTTTTATGTAGATGTTTCACAAAGTTCAATTAAGTCCTAATCAGGCAAGAATTTGCGCTTTTAGCTCTTCAGTTTGTGGATTTGTTCAGGATAATCTCGTTTGATGCTCCACCATAGTCTGCTCAAAGTTCTAGTCCTTGATAACGCTCTTCCATCTCTTCAGATCTTGATGAAAGCGTCCCCTATGCTCATTACTAACAGCCCAAGGTTTTGACTGTTCAAAAAGTGGGTTCTAATGCTCATGTTACATGCGAGATTACGGTAAGCTAACAGCATCGTTTGAAACTTCATATTTTACCAAAGAAATTAGTTATAACCACCACAAAAGATGGTCATGCTACTTTCTCCTGACAAATTCCTGACAAATTCCTCCTCACGTCAGGGCTCAAGTTTGAGATACAAGAAACATAACTGGTTTTATTTACTCGAAAGACAAAACAGTAAAAAGCAGAAACAGTGTGTTAAAAACAACCACCTTTATTAGGTACTCTATGCTTTAACGAACAACTTCATGAAGCCAAGCTTTGCCATTCGGTTCAGGAAAAGCAATGGAATCAAGTCACACTATCGGGATATCAAAAGGCACACCATTTCAGCTCCAGTGTAGAAACTAATAAGTGCCTTTATCTGCAAAAATAAAAAGTAAATACACATTCAAATTAAATGTAAACTAGAACATTCACAAACAATGTGTTTTATATTTGGAATCAGCGTTTCAAAAATACATAGAATATGTTGGAAAATCTCATGTTGCAGAAAATGTTCCCCAGTAAAATCTATTTAGTAGACTATCTGGCACCGAGCTCGATAGCTGCAGTCGCTTAAGTGCGGCCAGTATCCAGTATTCGGGAGATAGTAGGTTCGAACCCCACTGTCGGCAGCCCTGAAAATGGTTTTCCGTGGTTTCCCATTTTCACACCAGGCAAATGCTGGAGCTGTACCTTAATTAAGGCCACGGCCGCTTCCTTCCCACTCCTAGGCCTTTCCTGTCCCATCGTCGCCATAAGACCTATCTGTGTCGATGCGACGTAAAGCAAGTAGCAAAAAAAAAAAAAAAAAAAAAAAAAAAAAGACTATCTGGCAAGCAGGAATGAGTGGTTCAGATGTTATAGCGCTGGCTTCCCGAGTCCAGGTTGATGAGATCGATCCGTTCAGTCCAGTGATAAGAGCGTGTTAAGTTGATCCAGAGGAACTTGGGTTCAATTCCCCGTCAGATGAATTTATAAACGACATTTGCTCTATCCCGTTTACGGTCGGAAATTTGAGACCTTCAGCTTATACTCTTCCACGGGTCTCCAATAACCCATGAGTAATGGCTTTGATTTATACTGAAATCATGAGAGGATACACCGTCAAAAATTAAAGAAATTAATCAACGTTTATTCGAGCTGTACTTTCAGCACGTGGAGCTACGACCCAGTTAACGTGTGCCCTGAAATTTATTGTCACTGAATGTTTAAGGCTGCTGTTCCAGATATGTGCGTGCCCATCTCGCCAACTTTCTTCGTGCTTCTTCCGCCACGTGCCGAGGTCCAGTACAATAAAACCTTGAACCAAATGTGCAAGGAGAAATTGGCCAGTCATGTGTTTTCGCAAGCAGCTCACACGCACACACACGCTCACAAGCATAAACGAGGAGGAGAAGGGGAGCTAATTAACATGGAGGCTGGTTAGTGGGAAGCAGTTAGTACACGTGCGTGATAGATTTAATGTGCTCAAAACTTGTTACTGTCTTGCTTCTAAAGTTGATCTCTTCTGTCCTGAGGATTCTCTTAGCCCATATCGTTCCAGAACGTAGAAGGTGATGATGATGGTGATGATGATGATGATGATGAGTAGAGCTTACAGTTGTATGTGACTACTAGTTTCTACTCGCATCTCCACCCGCGTCGAACAGGTTTTGCGAATTCAAGCGATCGTGTCCCATGAGTTACGTAAAAACATCACTGCGCGGAAGAGAAAAGTGTACCAGTTTTATATATCTTGACTGTCAGATGTTGGACGAAAGCTCACGAGAGATATTATTTCCACTTCTGACTAATGTTAATTATGCGCAGCTGGATTCGTTTATGTTTATTTAGCTGTCACTTAATTATTGACTACTATATTTCCGAAAATATAGAAGTTGGAATGGTTTTATTTGCAGCTTATTAATACTAGTCACCGAGCGGGTTAGCTGTGTGGTTCTGGGCGCGCAGCTGTGAGCTTGCATTCGGGAGATAGTGGGTTTTTAGTCTCCGCGACGCATTTATGGAACGTTTCATGCTCTCCAGTCTTAATCCACATCGTTTTTGTATATCTTTAATGATTTAAGATGTATGCCTATTGCTGAGTCGTGACATTTTCTTCAAGTTGTTCTCCCGAAATCGTTACTACTGTAGTTCTTTTCAATACAGTTCAATACTTTATACACGATAATCTTTATCGGGAAATCATCTAGGCAACAGCGAAGGCAGTATAAAAATCTTCCAAGTGGTTTTCGAACTATAGAATGCTCTACCTTACCTAGCACATGATTTCTACTGTTAACAGACATAAAAACTGTACTAGTGGTCGGGTATTCCGTTTAAATTAAGAGTGCAAACAAACTGGTATCTATCAGAGAAAGCAAAACTAATTGTAACAGTAACTTGATACTCGTCAAAATGTTTAAATTGTCACTCGTCAAAGAGTTAATAATAATGTCATTTGCTGTACGTCCCACTAACTACTTTTACGGTTTTCGGAGACACCGAGGTGCCGGAATTTTGTCCCGCAGGAGTTTCCTTACGTGCAGGTAAATCTACCGCACGAGGCTGACGCATTTGAGCACCTTCAAATACCACCGGACTGAGCCAGGATTGAACCTGCCAAGTAGGGGTCAGAAGAACAGCGCCTCAACCGTCTGAGCCACTCAGCCCTGCGACAGAGAGTTAAAAATAATATTGTGCAAGCAACTTTGTACAGATTTAATTTTTCAATTAATGCTTTTGAGGAAATTTAAGTGTGCTAATATATCCATGTCTACGTCGAGAAATGAGATCTTCAATGTACTGTTTGCACGGCCTATCATTGAATTCAATATAATTACTGGTTTGTATTTCAGTGATAGCGTCTAAATATGTGGATGTGTACAGTTAAAATACAGTTAGAAAACTCTCTGATATGACTGGCATGCATTAAAAAAAATACTTTACGTCGCACTGACACTGACAGGTCTTATGGCGACGATGGGGTAGGAAACGCCTAGGAGTGGAAAGGAAGCGGGCGTGGTCCTAATTAAGCTACACCCACAGCATTTATCTGGTGTGAAAATGGGAAACTGCGGAAAACTATCCTCAGGGCTGCCGACAGTGGGGTTCTAACCCACTATCTCCCGGATGCAAGCTCAAGCTGCGCGCCCATAACCACACGGCCAACTCACCCGGTACATGTATTTGTAGTTATTTCAGACTAGCTGATGTACCCGTGCTTCGCTACGGAATTCTACATTGTATACAGAATTCTAGGTTATTGGTAGTGTACACGTTGTGAGCAAGATTGTATTAAATTGCATAGCTCTGAACGTTACCCTAGAAACGCGACGGGGAAGTCACCAAACGTCTTTTCTCATATGAAGACTGTGTTGGGGAATTTTCATTGTAATGATAGGCCCGCTTGCCTACCATCAGTCACCACCAGGTTGGGGAGTTTTCATTATAATGGCAGACACTCACTCGCTACCAGTCATTTTACATCCTCAGAAAGACTGTCTTAATGGTTTTCCCAACTGAAATGAACATAGGTCATTGCAATGACGTCAGTAGGAATGGCTCGATTAAAAGCAATGCTTTCATATGAAATACTCCATCAAATGAAAGACCACACAGTTTCTTACTTTTAACCAACAGTACTATGCTGGAATGCCAGAGCTGGAATGACCAAGCCGCAGACAGCTCTGATCTGTGAACACTCTTCGTCCATTTCGGCGGGGGGGGGGGTGGAAGGTGGAGGCGAATAGTGGAGAGTCCCAGGGCAAAAACTATGCCCTTTTACTAATCTGTTTCCTAGGAGTACCCGATGAGTCGGAAAATCTCAATTCACTACAATGGCAACGGAAAAATCTATCTGACTTGGAGGCAATTTTTTCCTCCAAGCCAGAGGAGAAGCCCCCTCTTCACTGCTAATTTGTAATTAAATGAATGTAGAATTTAATAAACGTGAAGAGGAAGAAGCTTTTCTTAAGAAACGGCTCTTTTCAGTGTTGACATTTTAGTTATTTAGTGAATTGTGTTGCTATAATTTGAAATAGGCTTAAATTGTAATTCTAGACCAGGTCATACTACTACTACTACTAAGTGAGCCTCTGCCGTACGTGTGCATACAGCTCATTCAAAACAGCGCGTCAGAGTAGGGATCGAATAGCTGGAATACTATGATGAACCAGTGTGTTACGTACCTGCAGTATCAGAAAATGTATGAACCAGAGGAATGGCATGCTAAAGAAGAAAGTTTTCCAACTCCCCAGCTATTACCCGCCAAAGTTCAGTCGGGCTGTTATCCTCGCTACGCAGTAGTAATCCCATCTATCGGAGTTGAGCGGCACCATAAGAAACGAGGAACATCACAATAAACAATGGTCAATGTAAATTTATTGTTGATCAGTAACAAACAATGGTCAATGTAAAGTTATTGTTGATCAGTGTTATGCGCTTTCGATATTGTAGGCCTTTTGAAATACCACTCTTATCATAGTCGGTACAGTAAAACTGAATGAAACATAAATGATCGGAAATGGTATTGTCTATAACCTTTGTTATGTAGTACTTTTCGATAGCACCAATAATATAGGTAGCGGTATTTTAAAAGTAAATTTTAGGCGCCTTCCCCTAAACTACCATTTTATCTCGGGCGAATAAAATTATTTACAGCCTAGACTGTAGTTTCTTATTCCCCGACTCTATACAGTGGTTTTCATTAAATTCTGTTAACCCACTTTCTCGTGGCTCGGCGCTGATATAGACTTAACAACAAAAATACAAATTCATTAATATCTGTGTTATCAGAGCCGGTATGGTAAAAATGTATAAGACATAATTGATTGGAAATTTAATTCTATATAACTTTAGTTATATAGTATTTATCGACACGACCACTAATAATATAAATATTCGATAATTAAATTTAAGGCCTTCCCCTAAACTACCATTTCACTCAGCGTGAATAAAATAATTTATGGCCTAGATTGTAGCGGCTCATCCCCCGGCTTTACATACCGATTTTCATGAAATTCTCTTCAGCCGTTTTCTCGCGATGCGTGTACATACATACATACAGACAGACAGACAGACAGACAGACAGACAGACAGACAGACAGACAGACAGACAGACAGACAGACAGACAGACAGACAGACAGAAATTACGGAAAAGTAAAAAGTACATTTTCTTGTTACTATGAACATGACCGATACAGAAATACCATTCTTTTCAAATTCTGAGCAATGTACAGACAAAACTCTTATTTTATATATATAGATGTTATAGTGTTCGAAGCCCAAATCTCCGGAGGAAGCAGTGAATCAGTCTCTATGAATTTTGTAACCAAATAATCATTAAAATCTGTTAGTTTTGAGTTGTCGGGTTGGATGCTTATCAATTTAGTAAACCGACTCCAACTTCAGCAGGCTCGAAGAATATTAAACCAAACGTCCACTTTCCAGTTCCACTATCTTCATAATGTATTTCGACGAAAGACCCAGCGATTGAATATTCTTCCACCGCTACTGAGATCAATGAAACTTACAGCCAATGATAGATGACAAAGACCTTTAAGTATGAATATTTCGAAATCTACAACAACAACAACATCAACAACGAATTACGGTTGAAATTTATAATTGATATTGCCGCAAATTCGGACCACTTTACGTAACATATTTTCGTACCTATCCGTTGATTTGTTCGACAAGAGGCAAGAATAGGAATGGATCATACCGATTTTTTCTATAAACCTGTACAGTGAAAAGTTTATTAAAAGTTTACTACAGCATTCAAAAGTGATCATAGTCAAAAAGATGGAGAAGGATGGCCTCAGATGAAAAACATATAACATTTAAAGAAGTGCCGTTCATCATAAGCAGGTTTTCGTTTTTGTTGTTTACTACGGACATCTGTTGTAAAAGTGTGTGTACTTCATGTAAATTCTTGGATAAAGGTAGGATTATAGACCTCTTTGCACGATTAACATTTTGTCAAATTCTGGTCACATCTAAATGTGTAATTTGTAATTTCAATGTCCGCCTCTGCGGTGTAGTGGTTAGTATGATTAGCTGCCACCCCCGGAGGCTCGGGTTCGATTCCCGGCTCTGCCACAAAAAAATTGAAAAGTGGTACGGGGGCTGGAACAGAGTCCACTCAGCCTCGGGATGTCAACTGAGTAGAGGTAGGTGCGATTCATACCTCAGCCATAGTGGAAGTGGTTTTCTGTGGTTTCCCACTTCTCCTCCAGGCAAATGCCGGAATGGTATCTAACATAAGGTCACGGTCGCTTCCTTTCCTCTTCATTGTCTATATCTTCCATTCTTCCCATCCCCCCCCCCCCGACAAGGACCCTGTTCAGCAAAGCAGGAGAGGTCGCCTGGGCGAGGTACTGGTCATCCTCCCTAGTTGTATCGCCCGACCCAGAGTCTGAAGTTCCAGGACACTGCCCTTGAGGCGGTAGAGGTGGGATCCCTCGCCGAGTCCGAGGGAAAAACCGATCCTGGAGGGTAAACAGCTAAAGAATAATAACAATAATAAGAAGAAGACGTAATTTCAGTTTCTGTGTTTGAAACTTCACTTCTTATAAATTTTTTATGGGCTTTCAGGTAAATCATTAAGGGCTTTTCGTTTCATACTATTATAGATTATATCTATGTATGTCTACCCTTTAGTCCCGTTTCTTGATATGGGGTCGGGGATGAAGTGAGATGAATTTATGTAGCTTCTTTAACGACCGGATGCCCTTCCTGACGTGAACTTCAGTTGAGGAGCTAATGAATATGAAACGTATGATGATGAATGAAATTGGGTAAGAAGGTGGAAGGAATCGACTATGGCCTATCAATAGGAAATGTCTGGACATTTGCGTGGAAGTAAAAATGGCAAACCACAGAAAGACATTCTCAGGATAGTCGTTGATTGGGGTCGAACCCACTCGTTTCCAGAATTCAGAGCTTGGCTCCATAGCACGTTAACACGCGCGGCCACTCAACCCGGTATTGTGGTTAATGCTGTTTGTTTCAGATAGAACTTTCTCCTCCATGTTTTAATAGTACATTTCCAGGCCATTGCCCGCTCTGTTTCTTTATCTTGCAGAAATTTGCTTCCGTTCACAATAACCAAATCACAGAGCTCGATAGCTGCAGTCGCTTAAGTGCGGCCAGTATCCAGTATTCGGGAGATAGTGGGTTCGAACCCCACTGTCGGCAGCCCTGAGGATGGTTTTCCGTGGTTTCCCATTTTCACACCAGGCAAATACTGGGGCTGTACCTTAATTAAGGCCACGGACGCTTCCTCCCCACTCCTAGCTCGTTCCTGTCCCATCGTCGCCATAAGACCTATCTGTGTCGGTGCGACGTAAAGCAACTTGCAAAAAAACAAAAAACATCAAATCACTTTCTTTCTCGCTGGGAATATGTTGAATCTGATCATTACTGTATGATGACCTCGCGAAGAATGGTGACCTTTAAGGTTGTCACGTGTGAACGTATATATTACACAAAGGACGACAAGTGCTGTATAGTACCAACGCTAGCAAACGTTCTCAGCAGATAGCTACAAGCGAGAAACATGAAGAGCGAAACATATTATCACAGTATTGCGCAAGTTCTGTTTTGCAACGTATTAGAGATACATATGTTCCGGACGCTACTGGTGTGCTTACAACGAAATGAAGTGAAATCGTTCCAGCGCGTGTTCACTTTAAGGGGTTCAGAGTGCAATCAATTACTTTTTAATCCTTTCGAGCGCGACTATAATGGTTTAGGCAGTGTACGATCAGAACTTTTTCGTTTGCCGTCACTTTCTTCCAGATTTTTCACATAAACTCGTACTATTCGGCATCTTCTTTCTTTTTTTTTTTTTTTTGCTTTACGTATCACCGACAAAGATATGTCTTATGGCGACGATGGGATAGAAAAGACCTAGGAATTGGAAGGAAGCGGCCGTGGCCTTAATTAAGGCACACCCCCGGCATTAGCCTGGTGTGAAAATGGGAAACCACGGAAAACGATCTTCAGGACTGCCGACAGTGGGAATCGACCCACTATCTCCCGATTACTGGATGCTGGCCGCACTTAAGCGACTGCAGCTATCGAGCTCGGTCGGCATCTTTTCTTCATACTTCAGTGTGTAAGTGAAAATCTTCGTCGCGATATCTTCTAGGCAACAATGAAAGCCGCATAAAAGTCTGTTCAGCGGTTCTCGTATTATAATGTTCTAGGCAGCCTTATGAATGCTCTTCCTGTACCTAGTACAGGGTTACAGGCTTGCTACCGAAAAAAAAAAAAAAAAAATTACTGTGAGCGATCGTTTAACCCCCCCGATTTGTCTCACGCGGACCAGTAAGTAAGTAATATTTACAGTAGAACCCCAATATAACGCGGTTCAAAATACCGCGGATGCTGATTTGACACGGCGAAGAGTATATACAATATTAATTTATTAAATTAATGAAATTCTTATTTTCGAAAATTAGTAAATTATTCTGCTTAAAATTGGGAAACCACTGAATACAATTATCAAGACAGCCAACGCAGGATGTCCGGAATCCATCTATATATACAATAGTTCCACAGCTATAATCCAACCAGCGAACTGAACGGACGTGTAGTGCTGAGTGTGTGACAAGAGTGCGTACGCGAAAGAATGGGAGTGTCGACCGAAAAATACAAGTGTACTATAGGGAGGTGGCATCGTAGGATGAAAGTGATATCCAATCACAATGTCAACAGTCCCTGTAACTTTATATAGTTTGTGTTAAAAGCATTTGTTGTGATGGTACTACTGGAGATCGGTGGTGTGGAATTCAATCCGGCCCCTGGTCTGTCTGGGGAGGATACTGAGTAGTTGAAGGAAGTTATGAAGGATCTATTGATGGATCAAAACCAGGAATTGCAAGACATGAAGACTGATTTAAAAACGGAACTATGTAAGATCAAGGAGTGTCCAGTGCAAAATAACTTTGAGTTGGAGGAAATTAAGAATAAAGTTCTTGACTGGCGAGGAAGCTTGAGATGGAAAAATCGACGCAAGAAAGGGAAGACATGAAGAGAAATATAATTATATATGGACTGGCTGATTCAGGGAAGGAAAACCTTAACGAGACTGCCGAGCAATTGCAGGAGATGGTGCAACGACCAGAGACGTCAGCAATGCGTAAGGTCAGTGTAAGGCCGGCCGCAAAATGAGACGCAGGTCCGTGAGGTGACGCAGGGGGACTCACGTCGAATTCTTCACGGCAGAGTGAGTCACGGCGACAATCGTCGCAAGCTGGATCGCAGTTTCAGTACGCAGTTTATGACCTATCTGATGTCGGTACGACGTAAAGCAACTTGTAAAAAGAAAAAAATAATTGCTTTCTTCTCTCATACCCCCTCGTCATAACTTCGTCACATTATTTGTTAGGCCTACTTATTTTTCTCACTAAAACTCAGTTTTTGTGTAGTAAGTTGTTTTCAATTTGTATATCTGAGTTTAGCCATTACAAATAATGTGTATTTGTCACATGAGTTTATTTCTGGAATTTCAAAAAAATTATTTTTGCATTCATCAATAGATAAAACATTTAACTGCAATAAACTAGTATTTTGTTGCTTTATATTGTACATTATTTTTTCAAAACACAATATATAGGCTAGTTTATGGTGGTTTAGACAAAAAATACTTTTAATATGATTTTTCAAAAAGAATTCCTGAGTCAGTAAAATGGTTTAGCAACCATATGAACAACCAAAGTCACCGTGAGTCTTGCAGGAAACTGCGGAAGAGAGACTGAGGTCCTCAGGGTCACCACGGCCAGCAACTGCGTCACGTCACCCCGCGGGTCCAGTCAATTCTGTGGTTCGCAGAAACTCACCGTGAGTCACCCTGCGTCACCTCATGGACCTGCGTCTCAGTTTGCGGCAGGCCTAACGGGTGCCGCACGCGCTCAAGCTGAAGCAGCAGTAGCAGCTGAAGCAGAAGTGTTATCTGAGCTGCAGGCTCAGCGCACTGCAAGGTCGGAGAAAAGAAGAGAACAAACAGCTGTACCTGCAGAAGTCGTGGAAGTCGGTCTAGCAGACTAGCGGTTCGTGTCTAAATATATAACAAGGCAAGGGATAGGAGAGTTCGAATGGACAAGTATCCTAGTGGAATACTTACCCTCATAAGGGATGACTTACAGCAGAAAATGGAACTTGTAGAAACAGAAGTGGAAGAAGTTCTTTGGATAAAAATAAAGATGAATCGGAAGGGTGAAATAAGCTTATGTCTCGGTTTTGTCTACAGCCCTCCCGGCAGGTTCCCCATTTGCAAACAAAAATTTTTTCCTTGAGTTGGGAACGGAAATAAACAGATTAAGGAAGATGTAGGTATAATGCTTATGGGAGACTTCAATGCGAGGATTTTAGATCGAAAACCAGTGTATGGTGAAGAGGTAGAGGCAAAAGTAGTTAATAAGAGAACAAGTCAAGATGAAGGGTATAATAGATACGGTGAAAAATTACTAGAACTATGTGGTACAGGGGAATGGGTGGTGGCCAGGAGATGATGACACATATAACAGAAACGGGAGGAAGTGTTGTAGACCTGGTATGATGTCCAAAGGAGGTATTACCACTCCTCGAAAGGATAACAGTTAAAGACTGGGCAGAATCTAACCATTTACCAATAATAATCAAACTGATAAGTAGGGAAGAGCATAGTGTGGTTTGTTATCAAGGAAATATTAAAAAGAGATTAGTGCGAAAATATAGATGGTGGGATGACCTTAGACCTCAGGAAAGACTTTGAGAATTATTTTAAAGGGAGAAGTTTCGAAATTATGAAGGTAGGGACAGGACTTAAGATTGAAAATAACCAAAGAGATGCGTCAATTCAGTTTATAGAAAATACTATATTGATAGCAGGACAGTGGATATAAGTGAAGGGAACAGGGCTGCCAAGAAATGCTGGGTTGTTCAAAGAAGAAGGCGGAAAGAAAAGGGCGGAAGTAACGAAAGCTTTAAAATCCTACAGGAAGGTAGGGATACTTGAAACAAGAAATGCGTTCTGTAGCAAACGAAATGAGCATAGAGAACTTTTTTTTAATATTTGCTTTACGCCGCACCAACACATATCGGTCTTATGGCGACGATGGGATAGCAAAGGCATAGGAATGGGAAGGACGCGGCCGTGGCCTTAATTAACGTACAACCCCAGAATATGCCTGGTGTGAAAATGGGAAACCACAGAAAACCATTTTCAGGGCTGCCGACAGTGGGGTTCGAACCCACTATCTCCCGAATACTGGGCATTGGCCGTAGAGAACTATTAGTAAACACAAAGTATTTATAGCAGAATAAACAAGCTGAAAATCTAAACAGAGATTCCAAACGAAGGGACAGTAAGAAAGTGTGGAACAGAATATTTTTTCTGCAAGAGGCTTTACGACGCACCTACAGAGATAGGTTTTATGGCGACGCTGGGATAGGAAAGGCCAAGCAGTTGGAAGGAAGCGGCAGTGGCCTTAATTAAGGTACAGCCCCAGCATTTGCCTGGTGTGAAAATGGGAAACCACGGAAAACCATCTTCAGGGTTGCCGACAGTGGGATTCGAACCCATATCTCCCGGATGCAAGCTCACAGCCACGCGCCTTTAACCGCACGGCCAACTCGCCCGGTCAAATAGAATAAATCAAGTCTGTAGAGATAGAAAAAGTACAACACAAGCGAATATAAGTAATGGGGAATGGATCAAGCATTTCAAACGGCTATTAGATGGGGAGGGTATTTAGAAACCCAACATAGAAAAGACTGGGATACGTATTCTGTACCGTATTCAGATAGTAAAACTTTTGCCTTCGCGTTGAAAACACGTATGAGGAATTTAAATGTTCTCTCAAAGTGAAAGATGGTTGAGTAGTGGAAGACATTTTTTTCAAAACTCTTTCTCAAACAAGGTTGCCATTGATTCACGAACTTCCCTCTCTTATTGAGGATTATATTAAGGAAAATTGAATACGAAATAACCATACTATAGAAATTATAGAATTGCCCTTGTCATCTTCCTTGATATTCCGAGATTACTCAACTTATAGACGACGACAGCCCGTCTATTCACCGAGTCAAAAGCTTTCTCTAAATCGATTGCCGTGATCTACAATATGCCTCTTTTCTTCTTCTTTTTGAGCAAGATATCTGGATGACACATTGGTAATTTTAGATGATTGAATTATTAATGCATCCTCCACTCTCAATAATCTCAACAAGATTGATCCTCATATTAAATTCACCCTTGAAACTGAATCCAAAAGATCAATCAATTTTCTAGATATAACAATTAGCAGAATACCTTATTCTTTGTCTTATATGATTTACAGGCAACCCACACAAACAGCTACTACCATAAGACAAGGTTCCTCACACCCACAATCACATAAGTGTGCTACTTACAACAGTATGGTTAACCGCGCTTTCAAAATAACGTTATCTAAAGATAACTTAAATAAAGAACTTAATATCATCCGTTCCATCGCTAAATTTAATGGTTACAGCAGAACTTTTATTGAACAAATATTCAATAAATTTAAACACCGAACAAATACAACGCTTTCTGAAGTCCTGAAACTTATTAACATCTTCAGTTTTCTGACGAAGAAATTTCATTTCACACCATGATATCAAGAAGAAAACCTTTGTTTAGGGTACTGATAATTTCAATATCTTGGTCTATCATAGTAAAATGATGTTCTTCGTCCTGCATGTGTTGCCCGATTGCTGAACATTTATTGTATTTTTATCGCGTTAACGTGTTCTGAATATCTAATTTTGAAGCTGCGTCCTGTTTGTCCAATGTAAGAAGAATCACAGTTATTGCATTTAACCTTTAGAAGTACCAAAAACCAAATGATATTATTCGAACGGGCTAAACCGAGACGTGCAACCGAAGAGAAGACACGGTGCCCCTTGGTCAGAGGAGGTTAAGCAGGCCCACTCACAAAGAATGAGGAAAATTTGGGGCTCTAAAGAAGGCCAAGTTCAGTGTCAAATGCAACATGACTTAACGTGGTCCTTGATGGCCCCAGCGAATTATATAATAATAATAATAATAATAATAATAATAATAATAATAATAATAATAATAATAATAATAATAATAATAATAATGATAATCCCTTGCAATCATTAAACAGACACTGACAAACACGAAGTTCAAGGTTTAATTACGAAGAGTTGGAGAAGAACGAAGTATGTTACAAATCATTAGAAGGAGAAAAATGAGCTGGATCGGACATTGTTTGAGGAGGGACTGTTTACTGAAAGAAGGAATAGAAGGAATGGTGAAAGGCAAACGAGGAAGAGGAAGGAAAAAATATCAAATGTTGGACAATATCCAAGGAAATAAATATTTGGACATAAAAAACTTGGCGCAGGACAGGCAACAGTGGAAGAGGTTCATGCCATGACAAGACCTGCCAATAAGGCAGAATAGCTAGATGATGATGACATTAATAATACGTTGTAATAAGTACAGTGCGAGGGTGTGATACAGTATATGTACTATGACAACGTGACGGTGGAGTAACCCCTGAACACTGCGCACGTTGCACTGAACTGAGTCCGTCATCATACAGTAGTTCGTTGTTGCCTATACGTTTACTAGAAATAGTAGTAGGTCGCAGTGCTTTATGTATTTATTTCAGCTTTAGATATGTGTTAATGCATTACGATGTTGGGGGAACTTATCGGTCTTGTTTTGAACGGTTGTTTATATGTTTTGTCACAAGTGTTTGTTGAAAGGGATCTCCATGGTTAATGTCATTTTAGAATATTGCTAGTTTATTTCAATCATTGTGGAGATCTCATTTAAGGTAAATAAATTTCAATCAATCACTACTGATCTGCATTTAGAGCAGTTGCCAAGGTGGCTGATTCCCTATATGTTGTTTTCCTAGCCTTTTCTTAAATGATTGCAAATAAACTTGATACCATCATCTCCCATTTCAGAGGGTTAGGTAAGGCCCGTAGTGGATGTACCGCTGCAGAGACACGCGTACACGACCTGGGTGACATCAGACAATTTGTCATGTGCTATCTAACTTCGAAGGATCCATTTTGGTGAACTGCGGACAGTTGAAATTAAGTTCATGTAGTTCATGTTGAGAAAAGTGATTACATTACACTTGCTCTGGTGTAAGAAGTCACTGGTGTAAATTCAATGGAATCAGGCTTCCACGAATGTTTTCTTACAGTCAAATTTCACGTAATCTACCCAAGTGCCGACAAAATAATGAAGAAGTGAGTTGCACATTTGCGTTCACTAGTGTGAAGAGGACAAACATAATTAATTAATTAGTTAGTTAGTTAGTTAATTAAAACTGTTCATTAAACCCGAGAAAATCAACCTTTCAGTCCAAGGAAGAGGTAAAATGTTCACATGTAGCCTTGTCACAGACACATCGCATTACCGTCCGGCTCCATGGCTAAATGGTTAGCGTGCTGGCCTTTGGTCACAGGGGTCCCGGGTTCGATTCCCGGCAGGGTCGGGAATTTTAACCATCTTTGGTTAACTTCGCCGGCACGGGGACTGGGTGTATGTGTCGTCTTCATCATCATTTCATTCTCATCACGACGCGCAGGTAGCCTACGGGAGTCAAATCAAAAGACCTGCACCTGGCAAGCCGAACATGTCCTCGGACACTCCCGGCACTAAAAGCCATACGCCATTTCATTTATCGCATTACCACACAACTTTTATAAAACACATATGTCACAAATTGTTTGCCTCCATCTAGAGCAAGTCGGCATTCTCTGGTTACAAAACCATGTCACTGCGAACGCATGAAAGTTGCTTTGCTCCTCTTCAACCACGTGCCGGGGTCTAGTTCAGATGGTCCTTGAACTAAATGCTCCCGCAGAAACTGGCTACAGCTAGCACGTGTAACCCCGATTGGTAAATTGGCAACAGAAGATAAGATCATACAACAGTCCGGAGACACGTCTTCTGATTATATTTCTTCATTCGGGGATTAGGAAAATCATGGTCAGCAACATAGCATCCCTAATGAGCGGAGCCTCTCTTACACGAAGTTAGTATTGCCAGAAGACTAGCTAAGAAGTATAATTATTGATTAGTGGCTTCACAGGCCATGGGATTGAGCCGCGGCACGGTCGGCTAGCATTTGAGAGATGAGAGTGCTTAAAAGCCAGACAGTCGTGCCGGTGAGTCAAATTAATATAAAATTGCCAATTTTAGGTTAAAATTAAGACATTCTGGAATCTCCTAATACGGGACGTTAAATACTTCATTATTATTATTATTATTACTATTCTGATCCTTGGATGAATGGTCAGCGTCGTAGCCTTCGGTCAGAGATCCCGGGTTCGATTCCCTGTTAGTTTGGAGAATTTAATCGCGTCAGGTTAATTCCTCTAACTAGAGGACTTGTGTTTGAGTTTTCTCCAATTTACTCTTCTTCATATACAGTACGCGAACCCTTCTTGATACCTGAGCTCCCTAGTGCTAAATCTTCGAGATTCGTATTGGCAACCTTTGAAACACAAACTATGAATGGTTTATGCATCGCCGTGAGACATCTGGCGTACACTTTACATACTAGTACTGTTGTTTACAAAGCAAAGCCAAACTATAGAATTCATGCTAGGAACAAGATTCGCATCGAGAAATGTTATTTAATGATATTTTAAATTAATACTGTAAAAATATAAAAAAGTGTGTGTGGTTAAGTGTAAGAGAGGACCACGAGCCCTGAGGGTCACCACTTAATAAAGACACAAATAAATAAATAAATAAATAAATAAAATGTGTGTGTGTGTGTGTGACAGTTTTTGGCGTAAGAAAAGCTTAGAAAATTCATATCGATCGATCATATTATCGATTCAATTCAGATTTCATTTCCATTCAGTTGGCAGTATAACCGGAACCGGGAGAGCTCCCTCCTTACTCCTCACCCCCGTAAAACCTAGTATCACGAAAAGGTTCGCGTACTATACACATGACATATTTCAGTAACCACCACCACTGAAACACACGATAGTGAGGACATCCCTCCATATCGGGATGAGGTCAGGAAGGGCATCTGGCCATAAAAAAGGGCCAACTCCACTATGTAACAGTTCACATCTACAACCGGACTAACGTATGGGGAAAGATGTATATTTATATTATTTATGACACAAGTCTGTTCAGAGTTATGCTCCAGATACAACCGTCATAATTAATGTTCTCAGCCTATAGCTACGGACCTCCAACAGCTGAGGAAAGAACATTTATTCTACTGGAACCTTAATAAATCAGATTAATTTAACAATTAATTACATTAGGAATAATAATACAAACAATAATAATAATAATACCAACGAGAATGACAGTAACAGCAATAACAATACTAATAATTCTAATGTTCTAATTCTTGCAGTAGCCTATTTATAAGAAATTATGGCCCTGATCTTAGGAAGTTAAATTCTTCCCTATTTTCTGTATCCTTCTCCCTGAACCATCCCGTATTTTCATAAATTCCCATCATCCACCAAATTCGACCTCGTGTTTTTCTATTTAACATTCTCAATAGTTAGGGTTCATACCCTGACTTAACCTATTGAATTCTGGGAGGGTCACCCTGCTCCTACATTCGGACACTAACCACTCTCTTTGAATATTCCTAAGTCGTGTAATAATTTGATTACTCAGCGATATCACCACCACCTTACCGAGCGAGTTGGTCGAGAGGTTAGGGTTACACAGCGTGACCTTGCATTCGGAAGATGGGGGGTTCGAACTCCACTGTCGACAGCCCGACAGCCCTGAGGATGGTTTCCTGTGGTTCCCCATTTTCACACCAGGTAAAATCTCGGGCTGTATCTTAATAAATGGCACGGCCATTTCCTTCCCACTCCGAGCCCTTTCCTATCCCATCGTCCCGATAGGACCTGTCTGTGTCAGTGCGTTTTAAAGCTAATTGTAAAATAAAACATAAAAAGGGAACGTATCTCCAACCTCTCGAAGAGCTTGTCTCAATAATTTCCGAATCCCAACCTCTCCATTATATTGTTCACTTCAGTTAACCAGTATTCTTCCTGAATACTGCCCCTCGGATGCTGGTATGCCGTCTGCATATCTTAACCAGTCTGATTGAGGTGACTTGACACAGTTAATAACATTCATCTTACGTGTGTGTTGATTTCGCCGTTTCACAGGAATTCTTACATTCAAAATTCTGTTGAGGGAAAGTACTATAGCCTTTGAATCTAGCATGTTGTTGTTGCCGAAGTTCTCCTTAAAATGCTAAAGAACATTTCTAGAAAATCGCTCTTAAATACTCTAGTTAGCACAAAATGAAAGCCTGACGACAGTAAGTATCCGATACACTGGACTGTAGAACACGCACTCAGCCGAATAGCCTCGTAAGCTCGTAACTAAGTGATAATTTCCTCCGACATTAAACTCTTTTAATCACTCCTCCAAATACATCTTCTCTGTTGATTAGAAGGATCGTGTCAACCACTAGGCAGTCCACCTCACCTCCTAATTTGGGGAATGAAATCACGTGGATAGAAATTCATATTAAGGAGTCCCAAGGTCATTTAAAATATGTAGTCGTAAACTAACTTATTTTCAAATGTGAGTGTATTTTTGATGTGGAATATCTTATAAATTGGCAAGGATAGGGGGAGCCTATGGCTTGTGATGATGCAACGAAGTTGTAAACATCAAATATTTCTTCATAAGTCGAAAATTCTAGAAGTTACCCAAACGACCCATGGACCATTCTAAAGACGAAAGTTGAAAGAGTAAGCTGAATGGCCTCCTTATAATTTAGGACGTTGTGGTACAAAATAAGACGGCCATCAAAATCATGCGCCGCCGCCAGCTCGATGTATAATCGTGCAAACAGTTTGTGCGTACGTTCTTTTTAAAGCTTTTACAGTAGTTTCTTTTAACCGATAAAATCACGAAACAAACTGAATTCATAAAAGTGCTAAACGCTGAGACATTTATTAACTAGTGAAATGTCTCCAAAAGAAGAGATGGAATTCCTACAGAAAGAGTTTGAAGGAAAGAAGAGCATCGAAATCTGAATCTGAGAAGCTCAGAGTGTTTTCCACGGAGTGTTCCAGAAAGCGATAGTAACTAAAAGCGACAGTCAAGTCAGCGTTTACTACAAGTGTGTAAGCAATGAAAGTTGCCGCCTGTTGTGTCACCTTTTCTTAACCCTCTACTGCATACTGTTGCCATTAGGCAACAAATAACTTTTCACCTGTATACATGGATAAATATTGTAGGCAGAGGTAGTTTTACGCCACACCTTCAACTGTACAATCAATTAAACATATATTCCAGTGATGCCTTGTTTTTTTTTTACATAACTTAAGACAAAACAGCCCTACAACCAAAGGTACTCCTTCCACTCCGTCAACATCCACGCGTACCAACCACCATTTATTCTACGTGGGCCCTCCCCATCATATTACCACAGGCTTCAGGAGTACCTCTGGCTCAACCTCAAAGACATTACCGACCTACGGTCGTGCAAGTATACTTGCGCCCTGCAATACGTACCCATGGCCAGTAGGCAGTAATGTTCGGTCTTTGAATGTTAAAAGCTTAGCGTAAAATCATGAAAATACGTATATATATTCCAATATGGCAATCCACATCACATACGGTGTTAAGCTATTAGACCCAGTCAAGAATTGCTGGTACATCTAAAACACTGAGCGTATGTTGAACATTAAAGCTTGAAATTTTCTTCACCAAACGGAAAGGAAAAATAATTCATGCAGTAGAGGGCGTTGATGGTGGTTCGAGTACGATGGGTTGCGACAATATTGAAGTTTTAGAAGATGTTATACTTCGAGATACAAGTTTCTAAATTTGCTTCATTTCATTTATTAATTTGAACTCATACACATGCCCGACTCAAAATATGACGTTTCACGTAATAAACACATAAACACCTACGGTAGTGTCGTGGGCGCAAACTGTTTCTATTTTTGACATTTTTATTTTAAAGGTTTCTCCCTTTCATTCTTCAGATTTTGATCTGAAAATGAGGGTATCTATTACGCTTAGCCCACGTAAAGAAAACACATTCATGTTCTCCGACTAATCTCCATAAAATAGCTTGTAATTTAAGCTCTCGGTTGAGTAATCAACTATTTTTTTGCTATTTTGATTTACGTCGCACCGACACAGATAGGTCTTATGGCGACGATTGGACAGGAAAGACCTAGGAATGGGAAGGAAGCGGCCATAGACTTAATTAAGGTACAGCCCCAGCATTTGCCTGGTGTGAAAATGGGAAACCACGGCAAACCATCTTCAGTGGAGTTCGAACCCACTATCTCCCGGATGCGAGCTCACAGCTGCGCTCCCCTGACTGCACGGCCAACTCGCCCGGTAATCAACTATTAGATTATATAATTATTTAACCTATTGAATTCTAATTGTCAACTACGTCCTCCGTGCTGTTTTATTCGTAGTGTGCCGATGGGCAAGGTGCAGAGCAAACATTACGTAACAAACAGGACGTCCTTGTAGAGGAGAACTTATCCTAATTTATTATCATGGCTGAGGTCACTGAAAACTCTGAATAATCTGCTTCATTTAGCTTAAGGACCAGCGTTTTAAAATCCTAATCGATTATGTCGCTATGCAGGGGAAAGAAACAACTTTATTTCGAACTCGCCTTTATGTGTGGAATTTTATCCAGTTTGATATACTGTACATTTCACTTGCTTCATATTTTCTTTCACTGCATGGTCCATTTAAGAGTGATAGTAAATGGCCCATATGTTAAACGAAAGCTTCCCACTTTTAACCCTCATTGGTTAATTTCGCTGGCACAGGGGCTGGGTGTATGTGGTGTCTTCATCATCATTATATTCTCATCACGACGCGCAAGTCGACTATGGGAGTTAAATCAAAAGACCTGCACCTAGCGAACCAAACATGCCCTCGGAAACTTCCGACACCAAACACCATATGACATTTCAATTTATTTTACAAGATTCCCAGACTTCAACTTCATCAGTCGAAACGTCTCTACTTTAATAAAGAAACAGATAGACAAACAAACCAACATTCAGAATTGTATATAGTAAGGGTAAAGTTAAATGGAGCTGCTACATGCAGGAGATTAATTGTACACAGTGTACGGATTAGTTCAATATATAGCAATGATTTAATTATTTCACTAATTTACCTAAACAAATAACACAAAATAAATTTGCCACAAATCTGACGATTGTATGCACCAGCATATCGCTATAAAAGGATCAAAATAACTTTTAATAAACTTAACGACAAGGGGCTGCCTGGCCGAGGCGGTAAAGGCGTGCTCGCCCGGAAGAACGTGGGTTCGATTCCCCATCAGGAAGTCGTAAAATTTAAGAAACGAGATTTCCACTTCCGGAGGTGCACATGGCCCTGAAGTTCACTCAGCCTACACCAAAAATGAGTACCAGGTTAATTCCTGGGGGCAATGGCGACCGGGCGTAGAGCTCACCACTCTACCCCATCAACTGCCGAGGTTAGGGATAGTGGAAGCCTTTACCTTCTACTTCTCCAAGGGCCTTCATGGCCTGTACGGAGATTACTTTTTTAAAAACTTAAGGATAGCATCCGTGCAGAGTAGGCTTGTATTCCATTCATTCCATTTTCTAGAAATGTTCTTTAGCATTTTAAGGAGAACTTCACGCAACAACGACATGCCAGACTCAAAGGCTGTAGTACTTTCCCTCAACAGAATTTCGAATATAAGAATTCCTCTGAAACGGCGAAATCAACATACACATAAGATCAATGTTATTAACTGTGTCAAGTCACCTCAAACAGACTGGTTAAGATTTGCAGACGGCATACCAGCATCCAAGGGGCACTATTCATGAAGAATACTGGTTAACTGAAGTGAACAATATAATGGAGAGGTTGGGATTCGGAAATTATTGAGAGAAGCTCTTCGAGAGGTTGGAGATACGTTCCCTTTTTATGTTTTATTTTACAATTAGCTTTAAATCGCACCGACACAGATAGGTCTTATCGCGACGATGGGATAGGAAAGGGCTCGGAGTGGGAAGGAAATGGCCGTGCCCTTTACTAAGATACAGCCTTAGATTTTGCCTGGTGTGAAAATGGGGAACCACAGAAAACCATCCTCAGGCTGTCGACAGTGGAGTTCGAACCCCCCATCTTCCGAATGCAAGGTCACGCTGTGTATCCCTAACCTCTCGACCAACTCGCTCGGTAAGGTGGTGGTGATATCGCTGAGTAATCAAATTATTACACGACTTAGGAATATTCAAAGACAGTGGTTAGTGTCCGAATGTAGGAGCAGGGCGACCCTCTCAGAATTCAATAGGTTAAGTCAGAGTATGAACCCTAATTATTGTGAATGTTAATAGAAAAACACGAGGTCAAATTTGGTGGATGATGGGCATCTATGAACATACGGGATGGTTCAGGGGAAAGGATACAGAAAGGTGCCTTATCTGCGGTGAAAATAGGGAAGAATTTTACTTCCTAAGATCAGGGCCATAATTTCTTATAAATAGGCTACTGCAAGAATTAGAACATTAGAATTATTAGTACTGTTATTGCTGTTACTGTCATTCTCGTTGGTATTATTATTGTTTGTATTATTATTCCTAATATAATTAATTGTTAAATTGAATGTATTGTAATTTGCATTAATATTATTATTCGTAATGTAATTAATTGTTAAATTAATCTGATTTTTTAAGGTTCCAGTTGAATGAATGTTCTTTCCTCAGCTGTTGGAGGTCCGTAGCTATATGGTGAGAACATTAATTAATTAATTCATTCATTCATTTTAAAGTAGATCCACTCCTGGTTGGATATTTGAAACAGCAACTCATAGATCCCCTTCCAGCTGCAGTCGAGACCGATGCTTCGTCTTGATGGATGCAATTGCGCAGTAGTGGCGATTGGGAATTAGAAGTGGGGAGGAGAGCAAATAGGTACAGACAAAAGAAGGTACCCGGGTTTGTGGGATATAGCGGCGGGGGGATTGGGGCGTATATAAATCAAAACTGAAGAAAAACCTACAAAATGGTAAAAAAAAAGTTCCCTGAGCGAATTTCGACAGACAGATAACAGTTTACCAACTTAAGTTCGGTAATAATTGATTTTTTAATATTTTTGTTACCATACAATAAAACTTTCACCAATGGAACAATATTACACAAGTATTACAATTAAATAGAAGCACAGCGTGATTATACTATCAAAAATCATTTAGTACTTGCCTACACATTACACTGACAGACACTGAAGCGACTGCCACACTGAGGAATGCGCGTACCAAGTTGATGAATTATACCTCAGTGTCCATGACCTTACCAAAAATCTCCCTGTTACCCTCACTCACAGCACATGCAAGTCTCCACTACTTGTTGCGGCGCTATAAAAATCGGCTAGCCGGGACGAACGACAGTTTATGCGTATTTCCGCCAACAATTTTGTTAGTAATTTAAGAACATAAAGGAAAGAGCTCATAAGACATTAGGGCTTGTACAGATTTTTTAAATAATTCCTAGTTTCAGGGGGCTAAAATGTAATAAAATACAATGAATTCTCCACAAAGTGGAGGGCAACAGCCTCTCTCGGCTCACCCCCCCCCCCCCAACCAATCTCCGCTACTGTCATTGCGGAAAATGTTAACTCACACAAGTTGAAGTGAAGGGTAATAACACGCCCATTGCTTTTCTCGGTAAATTGGGATATGCATTCCGAATCTGCACCCAAAATTTTCAAAAGACTTCGAATTAAATTCATTTCGAAGTGTTCTGTCACCTGAGAGTTGCATTAGCGGGTATGATGCGCATAGGTATCACCCAAATATCACTATAAAATTTGTCACAAATGGAACATAATAATTGCTTTTACACATATCAAGTGAAAAATCCTTGGCAAATTAAGAAATACCGTCGTTATTTGAGAAATATGAAAACATACTTAAGGCTTGTAGACAGGACTGGTTTATGTCGTACTGCGCTACTGGTGCCGTCTTTTGTTACTTTCTTCAGGTCCAGGACTAGCACCGTGGAATGGGAGTGCTATGTCTGTGGATTCTCATTATCTTTGTCCATTCGCTGTTGGTGCCGTCTTTTGTTACTTTCTTCAGGTCCAGGACTAGCACCGTCGAATGGGAGGGCTATGTCTGTGGATTCCCATTATCTTTGTCCATTCGCTGTTGGTGCCGTCTTTTGTTACTTTCTTTAGGTCCAGGGCTAGCACAGTGGAATGGGAGTGCTGTGTCTGTAGGTTCGCATTATCTTTGGCCAGTACAAACAGCAAAATGGAGGTCAAAAAAAATAGCATGATCCCTGGACCAATAAATATTTTTATTTCTGTTCGATCGAAAGTAGCTCGATCCCTGAACCAATAAATCACTAGTCCTCTGAATTTTTCTTATGTACATTGCCATACCATTTTGTCGCCTATTAAATATTGCATATCGCCATACAATTCATGAAAATGATGTCATTGACAAGTGAAGAATGAAACGAAGGCAAAGAACTTCAGTGAACACAGATATCACACACGAAATTGTTCAAAGACATACGTGTGTCACTGTGAGCGCAACACCAAATGTACTTGTAAAGTGGTAAAGTACGTATACATAATATTCTCCAAAAAAACATATATTTCTTAATTTGCCAGGGATTTTTCACTTGTTATGTGTAAAAGCAATTATTATGTTCCATTTGTGACAAATTTTATAGTGATATTTGGGTGATACCAATGCGCATCGTACCCGCATTAGCTCCTGTTCTACCTTTGGCAGGTGGAATGTTACGTTCGTATCGAACGGACTGAAAATCCAGTCCTACTCAGCTGAAGATTCTGGAAATTTATCCTCGAATAGTTGACGAAGGCTAACTTTACTAAAATCTAACTCATTTTCCTCCAGGAATTCATTCAGACAAGAAAACATCTCATAGTTACCTTTGTACAACAGGTTTTTCCAAAGTTCAAGTTTCCCCAGAGCTTTACAAAATAGAAAATCCTCGTGCATTTCATTTTCATGACAGTAGCGGAAGGAAAACAAGAAGCTGGGAAATACGGCCATCAAGTTGCAGGACAAATTTTGGGCTATCATGAAGACGTAGCAATTGATGTTGTTTTTTTCAGAAGCTATTGTATCAATACGACGAGCCACTGTATCATTTGAGAGCGGTATCGATTTCAGACACTAACCGAACTTTTCTCCATGCATGATCACGCACATTTTCACGGCTGTAGGAAGAAATAATTTTTCACTAATGATATGTGGTGATTTGGATTTTGCGATTAAATAGGATACCTCGAAGGATGATTTTAGCGCCTTTTTAGGAACTGCTACGTGCTTTTCAAGGAATCTGATATTTCCTTTTAGTTGTAGCTCATGGCGCTTAAAAATATTCTAGAGATTTACTTACACTCTCTGGATGTTTAGTATACACGTGTCTCTTAAGTTTCACAGGCTTCAAACTGTCGTTGGCTAAAATCTCCAAACAAAGAACGCATTGAGTTCGTTCCTGAGTATTCAAACGAATGCTGGTAAAGCCTAATAACAGATAATCATCGTGATATGTACGCACTTTGCTTTTGGTGAAATTAATGTTGCTGGTGGGAGCAGAAGTAGAAGCGGAAGAACAATGCACTTTGATTAAATTCGTAACTTGTTCTTTACTAGGACTGAGTATTTTCGAAGGAGATGAAGCACTCGATAAATCACTTCCATGGGGTCTCTTTTAACCACTGATAATAAACCACATACCCACAGGTATTGCGATCCTTGTATCAGTTTATTGTACAACGGGCCAACCACTTCCACTAAACACGCACTATCTCTCACTATCTTGGAACTGACTGCAAAGGCGGTACTGGGACTCAATTAAAATTACTGCTCAAATTGGCCTGACTGAAATCGAGTCGACAATGACAGAAAGAAAAAATCTATTCTTGTAAGGAAGTGGCGGTCACATTGTTAAGCGGCTTATTTTCATTAGTGGTTGTCTAATATTATTAAAAAAATAAAATATGTAAAAATAATTGCCTCACGTTTGGGCGTCATTTGTAATCTAATTATTATATGTGAATAAATTAACTGAAATAAATTAATAAAATAATTGATCAAAATGTCCGTAGTTTACTTGAATGGATCCTTCAAATTTTAATGGCGAGGATAATTATCTCCCCCAGGGCGTGTACATAAAGCTGCGTACTGTTACATCTGCTTCAGAACTTACCTAACCTTCTGAAAACGACTAAATAGGTAGGAACTGCACCTAGGTTCATCAATAACTCCACCGATTCTAAAATAACTATATTCTGAATAACATACGTGCATGATCACCTCATCAACACACCAGAATATACTTAAAATACAATCCCAAAATACTGCTGGAAGACTCCATATTTACACAATTATCCTACAACTACAACAACAGTGGGAAACGACGAAAAGCGAGGACCAATCTATCATTTCTAGTCAGCTCGATGAACATTAATTACAAAGCATATGCATACAGTACATGTAGATAAATACCCTTCAATGTCTCTGTGTATCAACACAACTTGCATATTCTCATTATTGGCACTTATTATATCACATTGATGCCGTACCTTTATAATTCTGTATTCACAGATTCTAACACTTGGCTTAAAGATGCTTTCACTTGAGCAACACACGCTTGTTGTTCCAGAATATTAGTTATGGAGAGTCTGAGATACAGTACCCCATAGCTTTCACCAACATATAAAGCACAACGTCGCCACAAGTACTATAATATCAAGTGCCTAAGCATTCCACAATTTGTAGGTCAGTACCACACATCACATTTCACAAAATTTTACGTCAATCATGTTTCACAAATTTTTAAGGCAAATCTTCTCCGCCGTTTTCTCACATGCCTAAATAGACCTCAGCTTCCTCCTACTCTCTCATGATACGTCTAGATTGGTCTTGCCTATCCAATCACGAGTGGATGATCCTCTTGCCATTCTAAGAGACCACACCCCGAACCTCCTCCGGGTCCCAAGACAGTAACAACAAGACCACTTCATCGGACTCTGGGCTCTTCCATATGACACACAGAAACTTTCCTAGTTGTACATAGCACAGTTTTCCCATCCGCTGGTACAAACAAATTACTCATATTACATATGAAGGTCTTCCGGCTCAAAATATTAAGAATAAGTATACAAATGAAATAATAATAATAATGATAATAATAATAACAATAACAATAATACATCTTACCTCTGAATACAGTGCGGTGGTGTGATATATGTACTGTCACAGTTGTTAAGGTGATACCGCTACAGGTGAGAGTGAAAGGGTGCTGTGTGGAAAACGTTACTGGCACATTTTCTCAGAATACGTGCTGGCAGGATCTACCGGTCAGTTCTTGTGAAATAAAACAGCAAATGTACGAGTTTATTAGATTTGAAAAGTGGTGGGAGAGCTTCCTGTCTAGGTACATGGATGTGAGAATCTGAGGAGAGCATTATTTGTTACAGAATATTTCAGTCAGAGTCGGCGCCCCGTTTTATCACACTCTGCTCCTCCCCACCGTGCCAGGGGGCGCGCTCCCACTTTGTAGACCTCTGCTCTAACATGACCTTCATTGCGCAGCTTCGTTCACAGGGCAGTTAGAACGTAGGACCTAGGGAAGGTTTTATTTAATTCCCCTGCCCGAAGGGGAGGAGCGGGCCAACTAGAAGGTGACGCCTTCTCTCTGGCCAGGATATTTGGCGGGTTTGGTGGCTTGTTGGAGTTTGTAAGAGGGGGGATGGGGCTTTGATTCGGTGAAGGAGTGGGGAGGGGTTCTTGGCCTATTGGCTAAGCGCTTCATTGAATTTCAAATTTGTACAGTTGGATTTCGGTTTAATACCGTAATCAAAACCGACTTGCTCACTACTGACGCGTTCCTGAATGACTCGTCACTGCTCTCAGCCTTCTTGTAATTCGCTCGTGGCTGACTGAAGACTGACTCTACAAACAGACCATGCGTCTTGACGAATTTAGGCGGAGCCCAGATAGCCCTTCTGCCTTGCGGGAGGTGGGGGCATGAGTGCATTATATGACAATCTGACAGTGTTGGTTAACTAGACAGCATAGATGTAGTAAGTGGTGGTACTTGTGGAACTATTCGAGCTGGCCAGAATGCGACCTGCACTCCGTGGTGCGATTAGTTTAGAAGGCATTTGGGCCTCTTGTACGGAAGATCTTCAGTATTATATTTTCCCAAGAATGAAATGAACTGGTTTGGGTTGGAGTTCATACCAGAATAGAATTTTCGGGAAGTCTTCCGTGTTCCGGTATGAATTTCAACAATGTGGGAGTCGTTATGGATGTCTCGATACCGAGAAAACCATTGCGCGCCGTTTATCATGCGGAATGCGCGATTTTGAACACTTTGGACTCGATCCAGGTGCGTTTTGTTGCGATCCCACAGACGGGACTGTCATGTTCAAGGATTGGGCCGAACGGATGTTATGTACAGCAGGAGTCTGTTTTCTAAATGAAGCCCATTGTCGGCTCCCATAGAGGAATGGTTTCAGAAAGGTGTCTAAGGGCCTGGGCTGAAATGTGGAATGCATGATCTTTAAAAGTCAATCCCTGGCCGGCGGTATTGTTTTACTTCCTGCTGGCTCGTACACATTTTCGCCTATCGCTGGCATTGTACACTTTAGCCTCCCTCCCCCACCCGCACTTCGGCAACCATAGTCACAATAGCAATCACAATCTCATGACTTTGGCTGCACATATTGTTAAAATTTCATGTTTCATATTTTAATCGAAATTTTCGCACCTCTTAATTTGGCTATTGGTGACCGCGAAGCCCAAACTTTTAAATCTACAATAGTTGTCTTTTCAATCTTATAAATACAGGCGGAAAAATATAAAGACACTATGAAATAAGGAATGTAGAATACGGAAATGTTGGCAATACATTTGTCGAGGTAACATATTTCATTGATTAAAGGTACAAGACTACAGGTTAATACCCGCGCGAGAAAAGCCATCGCAAATGTGCCAAGCTGATCCATTAATAACCGGTGTAATTGCTTGACTATTGAATTCAGGCATGCAAACATGCATGCATTGTGTCGTACAGGTGCCGGATGTCAGCTTGTGGGATGGATTTTCATACCTGTTGCACTTGGTCGGTCAATGCAGGGACGTTTGATGCCGGTTGTGGATGATGCTGGAGTTGTCATCCGATGATGTCCCATACGTGCTCGACTGGGGACAGATCGGAAATCAAGCAGGCCAAGGCAAAATTTCGACACTCTGTAGCGCACGTTGTGTTACAACAGCGGCTTTATCTTGTTGTAAAACACCTCCGGGAATGCTGTTCATGAATGGCAGCAGAACAGGTCGAATCACCAGACGGGCGTACACATCTGCAGTCAGGGTGGATGGGATAACCACGAGAGTGCTCCTGCTGTCATAGGAAATTGCTCCTCAGACCAGTCCTCCTGCTGTAGGTCCGGTGTGTCGACGCCGCAAACTGGTGGAATGCAGGTGTCCACCTGACCTCCTGATAACCAACACACGGCCATTATTGGCACTGAGGCAGATTCGGCTTTCATCGGAAAACACAACGGACCTCCACTCCATCCTCCAATGAGTTCTCGCTTGACACCACTGAAGTCGCAGACGGCGTCTGGCAGGGTGTCTGGCTCGAAGCTATCCTTCAAGAAACCGATTTCGAACAGTTCGTTGCCTCACTGTGGTGCCAACTGCCGCGTGAATTGCTGCTGCAGACGCAGTTCGCTGTGCCACAGCCATACACCGAATACGGTGGTCCTCCCTCTCGGTGGCGCCACAGGGACGTCCGGAGCCCGGTCGTCTTGCTAGCGTACCTTCTCGTGATCACTGCTGCCAGCACGCATGCACAGTGGAGACATTCCTGCCAAGTCATTCTGCAATAGCTCGGAAGGAAAATCCACCTTCAGGTAGCCCTATTATACGCCCTCGTTCAACCACAGTGAGCTGTTGATACTGGCCTCTTCGTCGTCGTAAAGACATTCTTGACTCACTCACAGTCTATCCGTCCAGTCTGACAGATAATTAACACTCCCGCACAGTACAGCTCGTATTTACAACAAACTTCGTGTGCAACGTCATGGGGCCGCTACTAGCCCCATGCTAATGTATTTTGCGGGAAATTTGAATCAACGACATCTTTCAGATGTATAAAACACGCCTACAAACGTTCGTTAATCTACCACAACTCCTGAGACTCTTCAGACTATCACATAACCCTTAGTTGAGTGTACTAATGCGTCAATCTTCGGCATTTTGAAAAATGTTACCGTTTGTTTAAACTCTTCCCCTTAAAAAGTTTTAAACAAAAGAATATAAAGGTACATGGTTCAGAATTCGGTAATTTTTCTGTCACTTACTGAGTTAGTGCGATGAATATTCTTGAATTTGTGATGAAAGTAGATCCACTTTTGGTTGGATATTTGAAACAGCAACCCACAGAACCCCTTCCAGCTGCAGTCGAGACCGATACTTCGTCCCGATGGATGCCATTGCGAAAAATGTTGACTTACTCGTTCCTGGAGAGTCTTGCATTTTATCGATTTTGCACTGTCGTTACCCAATATTAAAGAACATATCGTGGTAGAAATGCCGCCAAGCGTTTTTCAAGTATTAGACCTGTTATCCACGACACGGTTGTTCGCTGGAACGGTAATTCCGCCGGCCGGTACGTAAACCGTGTGGTCTTGTTCACGGAGACGGCAGGCGTACGGTGTTCCACTCCAGTCGAGATAAGTACGGGCTGCAGTTTAAATGTAAATGTATATACGTCTATCGCACTATACTATTTTCACAAAAAGGAACAGTAGCGACGTAGAAGAAATTGGGTGCATCATGTGTTGCAAACTTCTCTCTTTATCTCCCAGTTTTTCTAAATCTGGATTTTTAGATCCTTCCAGGTATTCTGAATGGGTCACAGACATTGTCCTTAAACCGAAAAAACAGAAATACATGGTAAACTTATCACAGAAATATTGAGATTGAAGTCTTAGTTACCACCTTGAAGGACAACGTAAAGAATTTGGAATCGAGGAAAAGGGCGAGAATTCAGGACGTGGTGACTCCAGAAAGTTGTCTGAAATAGAGGTGGGCGGAAACATTGTCAGGTGAGCCTTCAACAGGTTGGCACACAAACTCACCGCCTGTAACTCACAGATCTGGCAAAGGAAAGCAGGAACACAAAAGACAAAGTGGCCAGACGAGTTGAAGAAGACTTTTGGTCTCCAAAGACAGAACAGGAAAATTACTGGGAGTCGCTAGTCAAGAAAGCTGTATAAAGCTGAAATGTATTGTGCTTACAGCGCTTGTATGAGACCATTGTCCTAGGCTAATTCCATCTTTAATCTGACAAAAATTATTAAATAATCAGTGATGAGGTTACTAGACTTGAGGATGAATGTACACACATCTGAAGACTTCGAGGAGCTACTGGGTTGTAAACCTGAAGTGGTGCCAGCTAGGCAGCCTACATACTAATTTCGGCTTCGTTATCGGATGCCATCTAGCAACGAAGCAGAATTACACTCGGCATCTCCTAAAGCTGATTAGATTTTGTCATGCGAATGGAGAGAACATCAGCAGAACACTATAAGATTCCAATATTTATTCATTCATTTTCGTGTCCGGTCAGCATTTCCAGAAAACTGCAGCTGCGATGGCCTTTGTTGTTTCCTCTAAACACATCTTGTGATGAGCATGGGTTGTCCAGGAGGGGACAGGTAAGTAAGTGGCTTCCAAAAAATATGGCATAGACAGCCGAAATTTTTGCGAAATATGATGTCTGCGAAAATGGGGATATAATGTATCAACCAAAGGAATATAATTTCGTTCTATAAAATGTACGCATATTTAAAATTATATTTATTATCTCTGCCTGCTGTCATTTCTTGATGGTTACAGTTCTTTTGCATCCACTTCTTGGCACAGGCCAGAGCAAAGTGTAGCTTCCACTGAAGTCCCAGTCTCATCCATGGCTGTGACAATATGGAAGCTGCTGGGGTATGGGTGGTGCTGATTAATGACATTCAGAGCACAGCCAGTGTGTCTGAGTGTCATGAAAGGTGTTGCTCATAGGGTTAGTTGTGCTACAATAGCACTGTCTGGCCCAGTGAGGAAAGCAATGGCAAACTACCTCACACCTCATCTTGCCTAGTACGCCTCATTTAGGTATTGCCATTAGTTTTTGTGGTTTCCCTATAACTGCATAGCCTTTGGTGATACTATTTGAGGATAAAACCAGCCTCTGAGCTGAGTGATGACCAAACAGACAGACAGACAGACATTTATGATCTAACATATAACATCCCAGTTACAGTACCGTTCTTCGTACGGATCTAAGAGAGAGGATGAAAGTGGTTAAATTAAGGTGGCCTGCAAGTATATGTGTGTGTCTTACAGCACGCTTGTTAGACAAAATTTTCGACCTTCTCATATCGTACATAAATATATAGGACATACTGACGCAAAATCAAATTTGAAATTTAAACCTACTAAATCTGAATTCTAACAGTACACAATATTAAAAAGATAGAAACACGGAATATAAATGTAGAACGATGATGATGAAGATGGCTGAATAAATATATTACAGCCCTCGACAGCTCTCGTAATTATATGGATAGTCACACTTCGCAATCTCAACAATATACAATATACTTGTAGCCCTCAGACGTTTTCTGTAGATTGGTCGGCTCATTATTCAGCTCACCTGTTAACAAACGAACAACGATTTCACACGAATGACAATGAAAATGGCCTTATGTAACCCTTACTTACGAGCGAAATGAGTAGCATCATTAGTGAAGGCTCGATTATTTTTAAGTCTCGCAAGGCACTATAATAATAATAATAATAATAATAATAATAATAATAATAATAATAATAATAATAATAATAATAATAATAATAATAATAATAATAATAATAATAATAATAATGAACATCATCGTTATCATCATCACCACTATGTGAAATTTTATCTTCGTAGCTGAAGAGATTTCGGAGATACAGTGAGTAAGTGAATGAGTGTGTAGTACGATATTCCGCCGTGGACCACAGCCAAAAAGACAAGAAAACTGACAGAAAAATTTAGTTCAGGGTAACACGGTGCACTTTATTTTTCGATAGGGTCAACCATTAACCTGTTATTTTAGTTGGTATATGGCAAAAATTGCCAAATTTGGGACATACCCTGTAGTAGAAAACATGTATTTAATAATAATGTTATAGAACCAGCTTTTGGGTGGTTAGGCCGTGTGCGTTTGCAGAGTTTCGCCCAGACGTGCCATTCGGGCTCATCAGTTGGATTGACACGCCCCTCCAAGACAGATTTTTGAAAACGGAGAATTCACTTCTCCTTTAGCAGGTTAGCATTGCCAGTGAGTAACATGCGCTGTATTTTATTTTCAAACAATTCGAGGTGGGGGGCACGGGGGGGAGATATAAAAACAATGGGCTAATATAGGCAAAATATCGAATTTGTCGTATAAGGACGAGACAAAGCTCAATTTAATCCTCTTGACGCAAAGAACAAAACTCGGTAAGCCCTACGGGCCCGAAAACCATGTTTTAAGGCCCTAAAAACAACCGTTACGGAGATATTGGCACCATACTACCCCTGCTCTCGAAATCGGATAAAGTAATGACCTTTCGTAACCATGGCAACGTCAGATCCAGGATTCTACAGCAGCGAAATTATCTACAATAAATCGCAAAAAACCTAACATGTTACAGACATGAAAAATGATATTTGGAATCCCCTTTAAAAATAAAAGAACACAAATATTCGTTTTCAGAAAATCCACTTAAGGGACGGGGGGGGGGGGGGGTAAAAAGAAGTGAGGAAGGCGTTGAATTATTTAAATGATGATACATATATCTCAAAAAATGAAGATGTTACAGACTTTAAAAATGGTACTTGGAATCCCCCTTAATAATGAACACACTCTTTTTGGAAAATCCACTTAAGGGGGTGAAAAGAACAAAAATCGGGTGAATTTTTAAAATGAGTATCTTCTTCTTCTATCGCTTTACCCACGCCTGTGGGGTTGCGGGTGCGAACTGTGTCGCACATGTGGATTTGACCTTTTACGGCTGGATGCCCTTCCTGACGGAAACCGTATGTGTAGGGATGTAATCTCTACTTCTATACTAATATTACAAAGAGTAAAAATTTGTATATTTATTTGTAACGGATAGGCTCAAAACTACTAGACCAATTTTAAAAATTACTTCACCTATAGAAAGCTACATTGCCAATGAGTAACATGGGCTGTATTTTATTTTCAAACAATTCGAGGTGAGGGGCACGGGGGGCAGATATAAAAACAATGGGCTAATATAGGCAAAATATCGAATTTGTCGTATAAGGATGAGACAAAGCTCAATTTAAGCCCCTTGATGCAAAGAACAAAACTCAGTAAACCCTTCGGGCCCGAAAACCATGTTTTAAGGCCCTAAAACCAACCGTTACGGAGATATTGGAACCACACTACCCCTGCTCTAGGAATCGGATAAAGAAACGAACGGCCGTAACCATGGCAACTTCAGCTCTAGGATTCTACAGCAGCTAGATTATGAATGTACGTTTGGGCATAGCTGTCAACCAAAATTGATACACATATGACTATCTGGAATAAGTAAACTGTTGTGTAAGACGCTCAGAGCACTCCTTTGGGCGGGGATGGAAAGGGAGTGAAGTATAAAAATAATATCCCCGGAGATCTCCGTAGTACAGCGACCAGCGGTTGCCGACGGGCCTCCGTTTTTACGTACTGGCTTACTGTAGGTTTCAGCATTTTGCGGAGTCTGTTACCTATAGTTTAAAGTATTTTCTATCAAATCATGGAGTAGTAGGATCACTAATGTTATTAGTGCCAATATTTTGGTCCACTTTTACGATCATTGTAATCATGAAAACAACCTACATTCTCTAAATTTATACTCAGATTCATTATATGATGTGCGACATGAATGACAAGCCCTTAGAATTATAGTAGTTTCTTTTATGCATCGCGTATTTCCTTGATCATTTGTAATAGTTACGAAATGTCAGGTCAAACAAATACATTCAATAATATTTATATTTGTGGTACTATCTAGCGGAAGTATACTTACACTAAACCTGCAGTTTTGTGAAGGGAGCAGATATATGTAGGTGGGAGTGAAGGAAAAACATAGTAGCAAAAGATCTTAGAAGTCGACGCTAATTACGAACTAATATTTAGAAGCCCCCATGAAGAAAAGAAGATACACTATAATTCCAAATACGACAAATAATTTCTACGTACTTAAGTAAATACACCAGTGATATAAATATCTAATGAAGTCGCTCACACCGATAGTATGTGTAACTAAAGCCAATTTCTGATAACCCGTACGAAGAACGGGTACTTCTGCTAGTTTGCAAAATAAAATCATGAAACATTCACTCGAATATAATACCTAAATGAATTCAGATTATTGGTTTCATGATGAATTTAAAGGAAAATAACTGGTGGCACACTAGATAGTACAAAAGTAATAAACAAGACCTTCACTAAGACGCTTTTCGGAAAAGGTTTACCATCCCTGCTCTAGTAGTTTTCGTTCCTATCCCCTATCGGGAAGAAGCAAATAAATAAGCAGAGAGACGCCATCTCATTTTTATCGGATAGTTAAATAATCCTAACAATTATTTCAATATTATTTGAAGTTTGCTTTTTGAAACTGGTATACAGGGAATTCTTTAACCTTTCAGATCTATTATAAGTCAGAAACTACAGTAATTTTTATTGTGTTATTGCTCAGAAACAAAGAACAAAATGTATGTACCCGATAGTTTGTAGTGACATCAATAGATTGCACACATGTGCACAATTTGGCACACACTTACAAATTGACGAAATTACCGAATGAATGGTTACGGGAGGTGGCCCATGTAGAGATCCGTTTTCTGTGAACAAAACCATGGAACTTATCAACTCTCATAGTAGGAGTACGTCTGCGAACAGAGAAGAAGTGAAGTCTGTCCAGCAAATGAACAAGTGGTGCCGTGAATTTGTCGACGGCCGAACGACTATAAAAGACAAAAGTGGAATGGCCACCCATAAACATCAGATGCATTCCTTATTCAAACCTATAATGAAATAGTTTCGGAGAACAGGCATGTGACACTGGATTAGTTGGAGGTGTTCAAGGAGCAGGACGCCAATTATACCGTCAGATACAGCAGACAATCGTTCTACGCTATGACAAATGCTTGAGTAACTTTGGTAATTACGCCTAAAATTATAGGAGTGATAGTGAAATAAACCAGAGACATTTATATTGATGCACAATGTATTACCTTCGTATTTATATCACGTGTTCTGTCCTGTTTAAACTTTGTGGGTCGCTTTCAACATCTAAAGACTCGTAAAGGATTTACAAGGTGGTTTCTCAGGTAGCCGATTGACAAATTAGTTTAAATTTACAACTGACAGACATTTAAATAAGACACACAGTCCCAGGGGCGAAGGGCGGATCGGAACAGATAACAAACTAGCGGCCCACCACTCCACTTTATCTTGTCCTTTCAACATACCTGTGAACAGGTCGTCGCACTAAAATCAAAACAATGAAAGTCTTGGAAGTGAAAAGTTTTCTTTTAATCGATCAGATCAACATTCAGAGTTCCTGGCTATTCGTTAGAATGCAGTTTACTCATTAACAATTCACTTTAGTCAAATATTAATGAGAACATTAACGTTTTTGATGTGGCGTCTCAGGAATAATTTTTACGGTTTTAAGAGACGCTGTGGTGCCGAACATTTGTATTGCGAGTGTTGTTTTACATGCCGGTAAATGTATGGACGAATTAGAGTACTTTGAAGTACCACCGCACTGAGTCGGGATTGAAGCCCTTACGTTCATTACAACGACTTGGTCATTTGACAAGAATGGATGACCGCAGACTTCTGAAGGGAGTTTTGGATGGTATAATAATTTCGTGTGGCTATTTCTAGCCGAGTGCAGCCCTTGTAAGGCAGACCCTCCGATGAGGGTGGGCGGCATCTGCCATGTGTAGGTAACTGCGTGTTATTGTGGCGGAGGATAGTATGTGTGGTGTGTGAGTTGCAAGGATGTTGGAGACAGCACAAACACCCAGCCCCCGAGCAATGAAGCTTAAAATCCACGACCCAGCCGGGAATCGAACCCGGGACGTTTTGGATGGTTAACGCGGAGAAAGGAGAAATGTAGAAAGACCAAGACTGAGATGGAGAATGTGGAGCAAGACATGAGAGAGTTGAAAGAATGGAGTTGGAGAAGGAAAGCGGCAGGCAGAGAAGAATAGGCGATTATCACGAAGGAGATCAAGGCCTTCAGAGGGCTGTAGAGCTTCGAAGGAAGGAAGGAAGGAAGGAAGGAAGGAAAGAAGGAAGTAAGTAAGTTAGTAGGGGTCAGAAAGCAGAGTTATACTATCCGAGCCAGTCAAACCAGCTGCAACGTTTCTACCCACCCTACTATAATGTACTAATAAGCAAAGGGTACTCTCTCATTAGCTGTCATATTTGGCCTAGGCAACACTGAAGAGGCGTACAAGGGAAAGGAGGAGTGATATAGTTTCCGTTGCTTTCCTCCTGAGCCAGAAGTTGTTATCGCATATCAGTCTGCCAAGCCAACTGAAATGCATGCACTAATTGACCCTATCAGTAACATTTTCCCACCATTCATAGCAGGGACTGGCTGTACTAGGAATGTCATCGGGTCATCGCTCATACCTCAGTCGCTTTCATATTGTCAAAGCCAAAGGTAAGACTGAGATCAATGAAAGTAACAAAATTGTTCTAGCCCATACCAGAAGACATAGTGCACTGCAAACACTAGGTCTCGCCTGCAATGGCATCAGATATATGCAAAGAACACGTGGGAAATGTCGTAGTTACATGACTCTACTTATAAAACCTGCTGCCGAAATAAACTGCTATTGGATGTAATATAATGTATTTTGTGAAACAATACTGATACAACTATCGGTAATGTTATTATGAATAAGTAAATAAATACATATGAAATCAAACTGTTAACAAAATATTAATATTTCTAAAGTGATACATATCAATGTAGACATTGTTCTGTATTTCACAATCATTTATTTGAATATTTGAATATTTTCATATTTCTCGTCATTCATAAATTGATCACCGTACACTCTTCAACAATGATGAACAATGGTGAGCCTGTGATTCTAACTAACAATGCCGTCTGAACTCTATGACGACAGCAGGGAAATTTTTATTCACCAACGGTCTGCTTAAAATTTCAACTCATAACATATTCAATTTCTTAATTACGTCAATCCATCATAATAACGTCTTTTTACTCCAAAAATACAAATATTGAACACTGTGGAAATTCATTTGTTGTTCTATTGTTGTCCTTAAATATTCTTACTCTTTACAATAGACTTTGCTTCATCCAACAGATGACTTGAATTGTATTGATAGGAGGATTTTATAAATATTTTCTTTTGTAAAGTGATAACCGTCAATACGGAATGAGATTCATAACTTGCAATTCTTACTCTTCCTTCAGATAAAACCTTCCGTCAGGCGCAACCTAAATAATAAGACCGTCGGGCGCAACTAATCTCTCAGATAAACGATGAAATATATGTTTATTTATATTATATCCCCTAGACACAGTACTGGAATTTGGCATCTTATTTAACTGTTGTATTTTTAACTTAAAGAAAGGAAACTATCCAGCTGAAATTATAAAATTCTCAATTTTTACTAAAATGCCAACGGCCGTAACCGTGTTGAAACACCGGATATCGTTAGATCTCCGAAGTTAAGCAACATTGGGCGTGGTCAAGGTTTGGATGGGTTGCTACGCGCTGATGGTGGGGGTAAGGGAATGGAGGAGCGGAAAGGAACTGGCCACGCTACCGTACGTAAACTCCGGCTCAGGCACACCTCTGTGGAGGTTCGGAGCTGCCTTCGGGCAGAATACGCCTTTACCCTCACCCTCACTTACTAAAAAAAAAATAATAATAATTGCATGTATTGAACAGGCTCGAATTCTGCAATCATATTACACTTAAGCTTCTCCACTGAGATATAAACAAGCTACAGATGGAATTAACTAATACAAAGGAATGTTCTTTCATCAATATTAGAAAAAATAGATACACATACATGAACAAAAGAATAACAATAAAATAACATTTTTAAAAAGCAAAGTCATCTCCGTACAGGCTATGAAGGCCCTTGGAGGGGTAGAATGTAAAGGCTTCCACTATCCGTAACCTCAGCACTTGATGATGTAGAGTGGTTAGCTCCACGCCCAGCCGCCTTTGTCCCCAGGACTTAACCTGGTACTCATTTTTGGTGTAGGCTGAGTGAACCTCAGGACCATGTGCACTGCGGAATTGGAAATCTCATTTCTTGAATTTTACGACTTCCTGACGGGGATTCGAACCCACGTCCTCCCAGGTGAACCGAGCACGCCTTTACCGCCTCGGCCAGGAACCCCCTAATAAAATAATATACTATGAGATAAAAAGCGCATCTGCCGAGAAAAACGCCACCTGTCCTTTAGAATACACTTCCATGTTTTGATTAGTCATAAGAATTTTCCTAAAAACACTGCGAAAACATTGTTCACATACCATATGTACGTGTTATGAGCATAAAACGATAGACACACATTTTTGCAAGTGTATTTTGAGTAGCTAACTTCATTGATTTCCCTGCATTTGAGACACCTCTTTCTCGGACCGTCATGACAAATAGGATATTGGTTGTCGATTTGAGATGCAGGTTGAAATCTCTCAAGAATCTGCTGAAGTTTTCTTGGCATTCCAGCTTCTTGAATGCTTCTTCTCTGGAGTTATTTGTATTATATCGCCTAGAAACAGTACTGGATTTCGGCAATTCATCGGATAAGGCTTTGAGAAAACATCGCCGGGCTTTGTTGGTGCATTGGACTGCGGCATTATACAGGGTCGTCCGTTTGGGATGTCAAAAAAGTAATCCAAATGTCCACACAAGAAGAAGTATCACGGCGTTAAATCCGGTGAACTGGGGCGGGGGCGGCAAGAAACAGGGCCTCCTCGTCCTATCCATTTAAATGGCAGTTACTCGTTCAGATGGTTACGAAGGGCAAAGTCGTATGTGGTGGAGCTCTATCCTATTGCAAGCACATTGTCAAACGATCGTGCAAGGGGGCATCCTCCAGCAGCAGTGGAAGTTCCTGACGCAGAAAGTGCAGGTAGCGTGGGCCCATCCAATGGCCCTCAAAGAAATAAGGTCGACTCAGGTGATCCCCCAAGGTTTCACACCAAACATTCACTGCCATTAGGTGTTGGTTATTGAGGAACGCTTCCTTTATTTCAGATTCCAGACTTATCAAAGTGTCTGTTGTAGAATGTGCTTTACGAAACCCGTTTTTCACATTACTGAAGAAATGTATGTGCTCAAGATACCAAGATAATATTTTGTTGACAATTTTATCCATAAGTTTACACATTGCATTAGTTAAAGCAATTGGACGATAATTTTCTGCAATTGAGTTTTCCTTCCGTGATTTGGGTATTGGAACTACAATAGAATTGCACCATTGGTCAGGAAAAGTCTTAGCTTTCCATATGTAGTTGAAAATGGCCAGAAGATAATTTATCGCATTTAGTGGAAGCTGTTTTACAAATTCATAAGGGACCGTATCCGGGCCAGGACTAGATTTGCCACATTTGTCAAGTTCAATAATTATTTCCTATAATTGAAAAGCATCGTTTAGATGTCCGTCCCCGTGGCTAAATGGTTAGTTTGCTGGCCTTTGGTCACAGAGGTCCCGGGTTCAGTTCCCAGCAGGTTCGGGAATTTTAACCTTAATTGGTTAATTTCGCTGGCACGGGGGCTGGGTGTATGTGCCATCTTCATTATCATTTCATCCTCATCACGACGCGCAGGTCGCCCGCGTGAGTCAAATCGAAAGACCTGCATCTGGCGAGCCGAACTTGTCCTCGGACACTCCCGGCCCTAAAAGCCATACGGCATTCCATTTCATTTCATCGTTTAGATTATAGTTGGGGTCAGAGATGGCTTTCCTTAGATCAATAAATTCACTGGATTTCTTTGTATGGAGAAATTCGGGATCATAATTTTTGTCACTAGAGATCTCGGCAAATGTGTCAAGTAATTTATGAGTGATTTTTTGAGGTTCGTTTCTCAAGGGTCCATCAACCGAGTTTCTGAGGGTAGTAATGTAGAAGCGATTATATTTGCCTTTTATTCTTTGAAGATTATTCCACATTTCCTTTTGTGGGGTTTGGGAACTTAGCGAGGAGACAAATGATAGCCACGAATTCTTTTTGCTGAGTTTTATTTCTTTTCCAGTGATTGCTGTATATTTCTGAAATTGGGCTTTATTTTCAGGTGTGTATTTTTGTACAGGGTAGAAAGCGCGATTCTTATTCTCAATAGCCTCCTTACAAGTGCCGTTCCGTCAAGGTACTGTTTTCTTACAGGAATTTGAGATTACTTCTGAAACATTCATGTCCGCTGATTTAACGAGAACTTCTGTGAAATCTTGAACAATGGTATTTATGTCATTTAATTGATTATTGACTGTCTGCCTAAATCTGGTCCAATCTGTTTTATTTAAGTTCCATTTAGGGTTGTTGATAAATGAGGAGTTGGCAGGAGAATTTTCATTATTGATTAGTATCTGAAGTGGTCATTATTTCCTTGGAGTGTTGTATAAACAGCCCAGTTGAAAAGGGTTGTTATATCCGGCGTGCAGATGGTTAGGTCTATACTACTACAGGTGGCGTGGGCTATGTCAAAGAGAGTTGGAGCAGTATAGTTCATTAGAAATGAATGAAATTCATCACATATCTTTTCTATTTATTTTCCTCTTGCATCAGAACTATGACTACCCCATAACATGTTGTGGCTGTTGAAGTCACTCACTAGGATGAATGATTTAGGTAGTTGGTGGATAAGGTTTCGTAGATCGTCACCTTGAAACAAATAACTATTTGGAATATAAACATTGAAGATACATAGAGAAGGTAGTAGATGGGCTGAAATTGCTACAGTTTCCAAATTGGTGTTAACAGTAATTTCTTTGGCACAGATATTGGTTTTGATATAAGTAGCTACTCCTCCATTTTCATGATTCATATTAGTTCCATTTTTGTGGTAGGCACAGTAGAGTCTTAGATTGGCAGTAAAGTCGTTCTGAACGTTTGTTTCTTGGAGACAGATAACGGATGTTTGGTGTTTATTTATTAGGAGATTAGATATTCTAACTGTGATCGATAACTATTAAGTTTCAATTGGAGTAATGTTGTCACAATAATAATCAAAAGCAGAACGAGATTTATCTCCATTATTATACTGGGAAGGAATTGTCGTCACTGGAATAGTCTGGCGTTATATTGATATGCGTTGGGTCTTCATTTTGACTGGCAGATTTCATTAGCTTTTTACTATTCGAGTGCTTTTGGTTTTGACGAATTTATCGGTGTAGTAAGGATAGAGCTTTTGAAGGGTTTTAGCAAGGCCCTCTATGTCTTGCGTGTAGTTGGAAGCAATTGCTCATACGTCCTTGGCACCGACTGTATTTTCGAAGGATTGGAGCTGTAGGTAGCTGAGGGGGAATAGTAATGGGTCGGCTTCCAGAACTTCTGTTATTAGCGGGAGCAGATCAATTGGGTTTCTTGAAAGTGTGCTTTATCTTACGGTTTTCTATTTGCTCAGGAGAGACCAGTATGGATTTGTTGCTATTAGGAGGATTTGGATTAGTTGCTTCACTACTAGCTAGTGAAATTGGCCTTTTTACATCCAGAAAAATTCACTGTTATAGGAGTGGAATGTGTTTCCACAGGTGCCGCAATTTCCCTCTCAAATTGAATTCCAGAGAAGGGAGGAGCATGAAAGACTTGGCTAAGTGCTAAGTCAGTATTGTCAGTGAAGTGGCTTCTTGAATATCTTTTGGGAGGGAGCTAGAAATACCGTTGACAGTTTTGGGGTTTTCGATCTCTGACTTTTGTGAATTCTTTTAGAGTGCACGAAAATGGGAAAAGTGGTTAAGTTTGTTAATTTGATGAAGTTCGTGATTAGAGGAGGATTTATCTGTTGGAAGTGAAACATTATTAGGTCAGATGTCCTTCGGTATGGCAAAGAAAACAAGTGGGTGAGTCGGATGATAGGTAAATCCAGTAGTTAGTACCATCATATTCAATATTCGGAGAGTTTATCAAAGTCTGGTAGAATTTTGGAATTGACAATCCTGCACTAATTGGGGTAATCCTAGACTTGATTTTCACACCGAGTTTTAACATAGTTTGGGATCACAGGTCAGACATTTGATAATATAATACGCTTGTTTTTAGTTAGAAGGGGTCGTACGTCCAGTGACACATTGTTTATTAAAATCTTGGGGTTTGTCAATATGAGATTTTCAACGGCTTTCTTACTAGGAAGAAAGCATATCCTTCCGTTCGATACACGTGAAACAAACCGAATGTTGCTAGGGGTTGTAAATTTCCCCTATAGCTAGCACATAATCCTTGATACTGATTCCATCACGAAAGTCGATTACTATAGCTTGTTCTTTGGAGGGGTACGACTGTATTGCAGCAGAATAGCCTAACAATGAATTACGTTCGTTACCATTTGTGACAATTGTTATTTGGTTACCTGATGAACTGTTAGGATGTGGAAGGTTACTTACGGTGTTGTAATTATTCGTTGGCTTGCTTGGTGTCCGTTGAGGTAAAATATCAGTGATTTCTTCATTCATTAAATTCGATAGATGCCGACCTATATCAACAGAGATGGCCATTTTGAGTGTGTCAACAAAGGGTTTTAGAATATCTGTATAGTTTTTCACTTCACACGAAGACCACGGATATAATGTCAGATATCTTACAAGAATGTAGTAGGTGATCCAAATATTTACTTCTGATCTTTCATACTCGAATGTAACGATTACGAACCTCTATTATATAGCAAAAGTTGAGCAAGAGAATAATTACTCTCGAACATCATCAATCAGTGCCTTCTTGAGCTCTCCCCCCATTATCTTGTTCTCTCGAAGACTCCTAACTTAGCGATCCGTAGGCCTAATACATTTTACTGTTTATGATTTTTTTTTTTTGCAAGTTGCTTTACATCGCACCGACACAGATGGGTCTTATGGTGACAATGGAACAGGATGGACATCTTCAGGGCTGCCGACAGTGGGCTGGATACTGGCCGCACTTAAGCGACTGCAGCTATCGAGCTAGATCTATTTATGATTCTGTATCTCGAAGACATTCTATTACTCCACTCGATGTGAGTTTCTTCGTATGTAACGGGCAATCTCAAACTACTGGACCGATTTTGAAATTTCTTTCACCATTTGAAATAATATCATTCCCAAAATGTCAAGGGGTCCCCGCGAGAACAGTGGTTTATGGAAAGAATGGTAGCAATAACAAAAAATGTCAAAATTTATATGTTTGCCAATATGTGCTTTTTCACGTAAAAACTACTTGACAAACGGAGTTCATATTTGGCAGTCTTATAGCTGATACCTTTGGATAACACACAGGCCACTTAATATCGTGCTTTAAAATGGACTATGTAGCGAAAGAAAACGTGAAGCAAGTCAGAGGAAAACGTACGCTTGGGGCCCTTCAAATTGAATACGCTGCCTGAACGGTTAGAAAAACTACTTGACGGACCATACCTAAATTTGGAAAGCATACAACCGGAATCTTTGATTAACATGTGGGCTACTTACTATTCAAGTGCATCTTAATGGGACCTAGAGGAGAAACAAAATGTGAAGCAAGTCATAGGAAAAATTACGCCTGAGCACTTAAATATGAATACCCTGCCTAAACGATTAGTCCTATTAAATAATTGAGTCAGCGAGTGTTAATTAATTCCTATAAATAAATGTTGTAATCATTTCCTTCGTAATTCTAACAGTATTATAGAAAATGATTTTCTGTGTTTTGCTATCACACTCAAGCAACGAAAGAAAATGTGAAGCAAGTCAGAGAAAAAACGTACACCTGGGACCCTTAAAAGTAAATAAGCTGCGTGAACGATTATTCCTAATAATCACTGGAGCAGAGCAGGTGTACTTAAAATTCAATTTGCCAGAAAAAAATGTTATATGAACGTTCTTATTAACAGATTTCTTGATTTCCTGTGTTTTGCCGTATACTTTTGAGTATTGGAGCGTGATGTCCTTTTGTTGAAAGAATAAAATAAGCCACAAGATGGTGGAAAATCCACCATTTAATTCGAGAACAGTTACATTCGTGTGTGATCCACGGCGCCCAGTCACGCTCTCGCATTTTCTTTACTTTCCGCAGTAACAAAGTACAAACCAAATACAACTGACTCCGCTTCAATTTGAGGACCGTACACTAGCGTCGCGTATGAGTCTATCTTGTTTTAAAAGCCTTTCATTTGTAAGGAACATGAATAGATTAAACAAATAACAAAACGAACCGGAAACACGCTCGGTCAGCTATCACGGAGATTCTGAGCAAGATACTGCACTAATATACCAAGAGAGGTCGTTTCGCCTCCCGCTCAGTTACAGTCTTCTTGATTTATTGCGTTCGTATTGCTGTCATGTTGGTTTTCTGTCCATTGGTAGATCTTTTAAGGCCTCACGAAAATGACAGAGACAGTCTTTCTGAGGATAAATAAAGGCAGGTGGAGAGTCTGTGTTTGTCATTATAACGAAAACTGCCCAAATCGATTTGCAATTTGCTTTACGTCGCACCGACACAGATAGGTCTTACGGCGACGATGGGATGGGAACGGCCTAGGAGAGGGAAGGGATCGGCCGTGGCCTTAATTAAGGTACACACCGGGCGAGTTGGCCGTGCGCGTAGAGGCGCGCGGCTGTGAGCTTGCATCCGGGAGATAATAGGTTCGAATCCCACTATCGGCAGCCCTGAAGATGGTTTTCCGTGGTTTCCCATTTTCAAACCAGACAAATGCTGGGGCTGTACCTTAATTAAGGCCACGGCCGCTTCCTTCCAATTCCTAGGCCTTTCCTATCCCATCGTCGCCTTAAGACCTATCTGTGTCGGTGCGACGTAAAGCCCCTAGCAAAAAAAATTAAGGTACAGCCCCAGCATTTGCCTAGCGTGAAAATGGAAAACCATTTTCAGAGCTGCCGAAGGTGGGGTTCGAACCTGCTATATCCCGGATGCAAGCTCACAGCTGCGCGCTCCTAACCGTATGGCTAACTCGCCCGGACCCAAACCGATTGTGATTGGCTGTAGGCAAGAGAGCCTGCCATTACAGAGAAAACTGCCGATCTTCATGTAAGAAACGACATATGATTGAGATCCCCGTTCTGTTTTTCGCGTAACGCTAAGAGCTATGCAATGAAATAAAATCTTACTCACACCGTGTACACTACTTCAGCTAGAATTCTGTATACAATGTATAACTCCGTAGCGAAACACGGCTAGTTCTTATATAATCTCACAATTGTCATACTTTCAGTAAAGTATTGCCACTCTTGAATACTTATTTTGAAGACATGCATCCTGAAATATGTTTGAAGTTCATTTCCTAACTCATTAACTCTAGGTCGTTATGTCATGAAGAACCTTTCTAAAGTCGAGTTAATTCTTCCTGCATTCGGATGATTGCTTACAATTTGCCTTACAAATAAATCACCATAAGGACACGCACAAGATTCTCAAATTTTCTATCTATAGTGGTGGTTTTGGTGATTATTATTTTAAGAGGAAGTACAACTGGGCAACCATCCTCTATTAACACTAAATGGAAGAGGTCCGACACTTCGAAAAATGAAGATATCGGCCAAAGACAAGAGCCGCGAAGGGCGCGAAAATTAAAGGCGCCCTAGCATTCGCAGCCTAATACCGTCGGAGTGGAAAATAACAAGAATTGACCATATGACGTCGGATAGGATAGATTAAAGTGAACAGCCTGGCACAAATAAGTGGAAGCAATGCCAAGACTCAGCTAAGGGCCCCGTGATCGCGAACCGACGCTCCCAACTTAAGAGCCCCTGGGGCCTCTTTTAGACGTCTCTTTTCAACAAAATACAGGGGATAGTGTGAGTGTTATTCCACCGTCCCAACCCACAGAGAGATGCTATCTCAAGAAATCATCGTCTTATCACACTGAACCCGTAGTTAAATAATCCCAACTAACTGTAACATAACACAAATTAACAATTTGATTTATTCTGACGATCTCACTACAAGTCCTTCCAATAATTGAAATATTATGAGGAACCTAAATTCGACACTTTGCAACTGTCTTCACCCGTTATATCTTCCGTAAACCCTACCTAACTCTTCAAATTAATTAGACAACAAAGACATATGTTTAGCCTACGATTTAAATATATACACGATAACCCATACCTAAAGAAGAATCATAACAAATGAAAAGGCAGTAAAAAATAATGCAACTTAACTGGCAATGTCTTCGTTTTGCCATCGCATCCGTTGGCTGATTATTTTCCTAGCAGTCGGGCATCTATACTCCCAAGATTTGCCTATTAGTAAGACATCTCGATAATTATTTCTTGATGTTTTGCGTGGATAACTCATTTTACTGTGGTGAACCTGTAACTTAAAATCTAGCATTAGTATTCTGCTACACATTCTGTAAATTTCACATGGATTTCACCAATTACACTTGCCTGTAATAGTCAGTTTCGAGGGTATTAAACATAACAACTCTGTTATCACACAACTAATCTCACTTGATTTGCAAATGTATGTATATCGACTGTTAACTAAATATTCCTTCTCACATTTTAGTAACAACGTCCAAATATAGATGCTATTATCACGTAGATAATACAAAGACGATAACAATGATAATTGCCAACAGAAAATAACATCACGCCAAGGTTGGTGAGAGCGGGTTTTTTGTGTGAGTTGTAGCTGCATTTGCTGATCGAAATGCGTCTACGGTAACAAGCAAACTGCAGCAGTGGTCAAATGAACAGACATATATTCCGGACACAGACCTGGAAGAAGATTACCCCAACGGACAGCAAAGCGTGAGGATCACATCACATCACGGACCACCGAGCAAGAGCAGCAGAAATTCGAGCCATTGACACCACATGTCACGCGGCAAACAATTTGGTAATAATCTGAGTGCAAGTAGCTTACGATCCCTGAAGCAACAGTTATCGCTCTTTTGACTTGGCCGTAATGATCATCATCGTATTCTTAATTTACATTGGTTCATTCAGGTACGGTATATTCTCAACTGTTTATCATTCAGATACTATTCAAATCTTTACATATACTAGAAAAAACCAAAGCAAACCCCATGGCACTACAGCCCTTGAAGGGCCTTCGCCTACCAAGGGACTGCTGCTCAGCCCGAAGGCCTGCAGATTACGAGGTGTCGTGTGGTCAGCACGACGAATCCTCTCGGCCGTTATTCTTGGCTTTCTAGACCGGTATACTAGAAAAGGGCAATGCATATTATCAATCAATCAATACTGATCTGCATTTAGGGCAGTCGCCCAGGTGGCAGATTCCCTATCTGTTGCTTTCCTAGCCTTTTCCGAAATGATTTCAAAGAAATTGGAAATTTATTAAACATCTCCCTTGGTAAGTTATTCCAATCCCTAACTCCCCTTCCTATAAATGAATATTTGCCCCAGTTTGTCCTCTTGAATTCCAATTTTATCTTCATATTGTGATCTTTCCTACTTTTATAGACGCCATTCAAACCTATTCGTCTACTAATGTCATTCCACGCCATCTCTCCGCTGACAGCTCGGAACATACCACTTAGTCGAGCAGCTCTTCTTCTTTCTCTCAATTCTTCCCAACCCAAAAATTGCAACATTTTTGTAACGCTACTCTTTTGTCGGAAATCGCCCAGAACAAATCGAGCTGCTTTTCTTTGGATTTTTTCCAGTTCTTGAATCAGGTAATCCTGGTGAGGGTCCCATACACTGGAACCATACTCTAGTTGGGGTCTTACCAGAGACTTATATGCACTCTCCTTTACATCCTTACTACAACCCCTAAACACCCTCATAACCATGTGCAGAGATCGGTACCCTTTATTTACAATCCCATTTATGTGATTACCCCAGTGAAGATCTTTCCTTATATTAACACCTAGATACTTACAATGATCCCCAAAAGGAACTTTCACCCCATCAACGCAGTAATTAAAACTGAGAGGACTTTTCCTATTTGTGAAACTCACAACCTGACTTTTAGCCCCGTTTATCAACATACCATTGCCCGCTGTCCATCTCACAATATTTTCGAGGTCACGTTGCAGTTGCTCACAATCTTGTAACTTATTTATCACTCTATAGAGAATAACATCATCCGCAAAAAGCCTTACCTCCGATTCCACTCCTTTACTCATATCATTTTATATATAAGAAAACATAAAGGTCCGATAACACTGCCTTGAGGAACTCCCCTCTCAATTATTACAGGGTCAGACAAAGCTTCACCTACTCTAACTCTCTGAGATCTATTTTCTAGAAATATAGCAACCCATTCAGTCACTCTTTTGTCTAGTCCAATTTCACTCATTTTTGCCAGTAGTCTCCCATGATCCACCCTATCAAATGCTTTAGACATGTCAATCGCGATACAGTACATTTGACCTCCAGAATCCAAGATATCTGCTATATCTTGCTGGAATCCTACAAGTTGAGCTTCAGTGGAATAACCTTTCCTAAAACCGAATTGCCTTCTATCGAACCAGTTATTAATTTCACAAACATGTCTAATATAATCAGACTTAGGTTAAAATTTTGATCAGGATGTAGAAAAAAGTTTCCAAACTGCTGCTATCTTTAGGAAATGATAATAGGTGCGTAAACAATATTTCTGTGATATAAGTTAGTTTAGAAAATATTGGCCCTCTAACTTCCATGATGGTTTTTGAGTTACTGGTAACTAAACGTTTAAAAAGTACAATTACGGGGAAAAGCTTTTAAATATGGCAGTGGCTTTTTCAAATAGGTAACATAACTTCAGAAAATATCAGCAGTATGATACGGATAATTATCTTATTCTTATCCCAATTTAAGTTCCCTGAAATGAAATGGCGTATAGCTTTTAATGCTGGGATATGTCCAAGGACTTCGGCTCACCAGGTGGAGGTCTTTTGATTTGAATCCCGTAGGCGACCTGCGCGTCGTGTATAGGATGAATTGATGATGAAGACGACACATATACCCAGTCCCCGTGCCAGGGGAATTAACCAATTATAGTTAAAATTCCCGACCCTGCCGGGAATCGAACCCCGGATCCCTGTGACCAAAGACCAGCACGCTAACCATTTAGCCATGGAGCCGGACTTACGTTCCCTAGTGCACCGTCACTGCATTGTCGTATATATGATGCTTGTAGTGGACATCTCCTTCTCCGATTCAAATCTCCTGTCCTGAGACACGCGTCACCGTGTGCCTCCAGCTGTATAAACGTTTGTCTTTAACCTTTATATCAAATTATTCTGATTCTTCCTCTTACTTTTGACTCTTCACATTCCCCTTTCTGTTTGTGGCTTCCGTTCAGTTTACTTTTCCGCTCCCTGTACACACATCTTATCAATTACAAATGAAGAATTTGCCATGTTAGGTTCACATTTCATTGTCAAGTTCTTCAATGCATTATTTCTGGCTCTTACAGCACCCTAGTAACAGAAGACTGCGTATAAAGCATCTAGATCAACAAGATCCTTTTAACGGCAGTGATTAAAAGTCTCACTAGGGTTTTGAGTGCCCCTCATCAAGTGCATTACTCATCAAGACTCTAAATCATGAAATCTTCTGCATTATTCATAAGTGTGGCTGGCGGAACAGCGATGACATTATAAGTGGGCGTAACACATGAGGCGCCATTTTAAATGTACAATTTAAAGGTACTTGGGGACTTCGGAATCGACATAAATTATATATAAAAAGTGTAATTGAAGTAGATAAAGTCCGTTAAACTGGTGGTAAATTAGGCTGTTCTAAGAAAATTATGTCCCAAACATTTTGGTCTACAATAAATTTAACATTTTATTAAAAGTGACTGTTCGTACGTTTTCGGCAGCAGTAGCAAACGACTATACGTTTGCAGCAGCTAGCATGGTTTGAGACGAGGTAAGGTCGGAGAAAAGTTGTAGCGTACTCCGAGTATGTCTTTGCCTGTTCACAGGAGCGAGGAAGGGACGAGAATAGCGCAGTCATCCTGGAACAGCCCTAGATAAAGAAATTGCTGTTGTAGTTGTTGCAACTTCACATAAAGGATTGGACCGGCAGTACTATGTAACCTACCTGATAGATTGTTTAATTAATAGAGTGATTGTTGTTTTAAAAGATAAAATCGTTTCGATAATCAGCCTCCGGGTTGAGTATGTTTGAAAACGTATGTTAATGCGTTATCCGTCAATCACTGGCCTACATAAATGTCGCAGTCCTGTAAAGATTTGAATGCAGGGTCAATGGAGAATGAATAGGAACAAAAAATAACTGTGCGGATGAAATAAAATAAAATAAAATTTCTTAATGTGCTGAGGATTAAGGTTTGATTAGGTTAGACATCAGCCTTTCAACATTGCATTCCAGTTTCAAATCTCAGTCGGTGCTTGCAAATATTGTGCCGGACAAAGTGGAGACGGGACAGAGATTTTCCTCGATTCCCCGTCTCCCCTATCGATTTAATTATGGTAATATTCCATAATCAATAACTTATCATCGCTTCAAAGGAGAGCAACGGGATATCAGTCATGATACAGTGATGCCGTTTAAGCAGCAGTTGTTATCACTAGTGGGAAGATCAGAGCTGTTTAAATATGGCTGTTGGTGTTGTGTTATTCTCGGTTTATAGGTGAAACTCGCAAAGGATGTTCCGGGTTTTGAATTACAGTGGACCGGGCGAGTTGGCCGTGCGCGTAGAGGCGCGCGGCTGTGAGCTTGCATCCGGGAGATCGTGGGTTCGAGCCCCACTGTCGGCAGCCCTGAAGATGGTTTTCCGTGGTTTCCCATTTTCACACCAGGCAAATGCTGGGGCTGTACCTTAATTAAGGCCACGGCCGCTTCCTTCCAACTCCTAGGCCTTTCCCATCCCATCGTCGCCATAAGACCTATCTGTGTCGGTGCGACGTAAAGCAACTGGCAGAAAAAGGCAGAATTACAGTGGACTCTTTTTAATGCGAATTCCAAGGGAAATCAGTAAAGTTCGAATTATCCAAAACTGGAATTAACAAAGAATGACAATTTTAACGAAAATATGGTACGATACATAAAATGCAATCAACTCATTGTAATAAATAATTATTTCAGTATCATGCATTATACCGTACCTTAACAGCTGCCATGTCGTCCTGTATTGTAGATGAAAGTTTTCACACAAAAATATACTGTACAAACACCAGTAAAACAACAGCATTTACACACACTTTAGCACATGTAACGATACACTAATTTCATTGCTCACATAAATAAGGGATTCTGGGTTTGGTTAGTTTTACATGATGACATCTTCAACTTCATTTAAAACTTGAAATGCGTCATCATGATCATTTGACTGAGCTTCAGAAAATCTTCTGGAACTTCCTACTAATTTGAAAGCTTCAGACGTGGTATGTAAAGGCTATTCTGTGACGTTATGACTGTTCTCCTCTTCATCATTGAATGAATTGGAATTTTGTATCACTTCTTTTAGAATTTCGGCATATCCGACATCAGTCGCTACATCTTGTTATCGCTCAGGATACGCGTGCATTTATAGTTCTGGAACAATTTCAGCACTGGTTTCTTTATTTTAGAAACCAACTTCACTGTAATAGTTTGAAACTGTTTGCTCACATTGGAAGGTTGACGACTTCGGGATAGGGGATGAGGACGATTTCTGGTGGCCAAGTGCGGGAGCCCGTACACAAGCGATTATCAAGCACATGCCGAGCCTACTCTCATTGACAATTGCATAAATAAAGTCTAAATCTTTTACCAATAACGAATTCCCGACCATAACTAGGAAACTACAATAAACATAGAGAAATCCTGGGAATTATTTGAATGCCGGGCTGAGTGGTTCAGACGGTTAAGGCGCTGGCCTTCTGACCCCAACTTGGCAGGTTCGGTCCTGCCTCAGTCCAGTGGTATTTGAAGGTGCTCAAATACGTCAGCCTCGTGTCGCTAGATTTACTGGCACGTAAAAGAACTCCTGCGAGACTAAATTCCGGCACCTCGGCGTCTCCGAAAACCGTAAAAGAGTAGTTAGTGGGACGTAAAACAAATAACATTATTATTAATTATTTGAATTATTTGAATTTTCCGTTACAAAAGTATCTTGCGATAAAATCCTGACTTCGAATTATCCAAATTTTAACTTCGAAATTTCGAATTAAATACGATTTTTTTGTATTCATATGAATTTCAAGGGGAATAAACTTTTAATCGAATGATCCAATTTTCGAATTATCCAATGTCCAATTAACCAGAGTCAACTTCAATACATGATAAATTTCATCAGTCAACAACCTGACTGCCAGCCTGAGTGGCTCAGTTGGTTAGTCGTTGCCTTTCTGAATCCAAGTTCACGGGTTGAATTGCGGTTCGAGTCAGTGGCCTTAGAGTGTTTTAATGGTAACATCTCCATATCGTTGGTTTCCGGCACGTTGAAGAACATCTGTGGAAGAAACTTCCGACACTGCGATGTCTGTTAAGAATCAGCATTTAGACCGGACCTTAAACAAATAATCTATGTATTAAAAAAAAACCGCTAACGTGTATGTTTCAGAAAACTCAAGCTCTTAAACCAGGTGGAGTTAAGAAGTTCGATTTGTACCAAAATATTCCACATCGTCTCAATAACACAGGAAAAATCTTGCTTTTCTTGAAAAGTCAACAGAAATATATTTATAACTAGCAAGATACCCTTGCTTAGCTACGGTATTATATTGAAATTTATAATTGAATGCTTATTGTTTTATATATAATACGCCAAATTCACGATCTCAGTCGTTTTCTGAGAGAATCCGCCATAATTCGCATTTTTAATATGGATCAAATCCTTGATGAGATCCGGCGTTGTGTCGTCTTGGATGCCTTGGCGCTACTGAACCCGCGGCCGGACTGCATTCTTAGTCATTCCCCGTCCAGGAACGGTCCGCACATTTGACGACGGTCCAGAGCATTATTATTATTATTATTATTATTATTATTATTATTATTATTATTATTATTATTATTATTATTATTAATCTTGCTGTGGGGTCCAGAACATCTAAATTATTATTATTATTATTATTATTATTATTATTATTATTATTATTATTATTATTATTATTATTATTATTATTATTATTAATTTAGATGTTCTGGACCCCACAGCAAGATGCAAGACCGCTACTTGGCGGTAAATTACATCTGCAACCATGTCATTGTTGACAATGTGACCAGCACCATTGTCGCGCGTAGGCAAGTGTGCGGGATTTCTGGCGATACGAATGACTTACTTCCGTGCATTATTGACCTTATTATAGAGGTGAAAAATTGGACGGTCAATCTCATTCCTATCGTGTATTTCAAATGTGTTTAAATTTTTATTTATATGCCACGAGAATCTACTGTAATCTAAGAACGTTCTCCGAGGGAAAAGATGGCTCTTGAAAACGAACCCAGGAAAGATTAAAAATGATCGGTTTATGATCAGAATAAATACATCGAAAATCTACAGTCTGTTTCCAGTCATTTGACAGTGTTAGGAATGGAATGAATAAATCCCCCATCTAGCGGCGACAATAGGATTTGTGCCGAAGCCTGTCTTACTACTCTGGGGCAATGATTAATGAATGACAAATGAAATGAAATGATATTTGACAGTGTTGTGGAATGCTGACAGGGAAAACCGGAGGATCCGGAGAAAAACCTGTCCCGCCTCCGTTTTGTCCAGCACGAATATCACATGGAGTGACCGGGATTTGATCCGCGGAACCCAGCTGTGAGAGGCCAGCGCGCTGCCACCTGAGCAACGGAGAATCCTTACAAGTACATAGTGAACAATAAAATCAATTGGTCTCACCTCCTTTTACACCCCACCGCCGTTAAGTTTTTACCCCCCACCCCCCAAAAAATTAAAAGAAGGCGTGTTTCTTTATGTTTAAAGGAGATTCCAAACATCAATATTCACGTCCATTACCCTCAGTTTTGAGATATATGTATCCCCACAAAAATAATTCGCTTTCTTCTCACTTCCTTTCACTCCCCCCCCCCCCCAAGTGAATTTTCCTGCAAAAAATACTTGTTTCTTTAATAGTAAAGGATTTTCTAAATTCCAATTAACACGACTCTAACTTCTTCAGTTTTTGATGTATGTGTCCTCATGAAAGGAATTCAACTCCTTTTCACTCCCGCCCTCCAAGATCATTCCACCCCCCCCCCCAAACGCGTTTTTCTTTGTTTTTAAAGTAGATACAAATACCAATTTTTACGTCTGTAACAACTTTAGTTTTTATTAGATGTAATTCTCATAAAATTAAGTGAATTCTTTACTTTTAAAGCAGATTCCAAATATCAAATATCACGTCTGTAACATTTTCATTTTTGATATATCAGTAGTCTAATTAAAATAATTCAACACCATTTTCAGTCACTTTTACGCCCCCCCCCCTCCACCCAAGTGTTATTCCGATAACTAAAAATACACGTTGCTTTCTTTTTAATAGAAATAAAAATACCATTTTTCACTTGTGTAACATGTAATTTTTTTAAAGATAAACTGTAGACATTTCACCCCATTTTTAGTTCCACTTAAGTTTAATTTCCATAAATAAATCACCTATGTTTCTTTAAATTTACAGGAGATTCCATATACCACTTTCTACATCTGTAACATTTTACGTTGCTCAGATATTCTATAGATATAATCTTTCAAAAATTTCACCCCAAATTGTCACTCCTGTTTAACCGCCATTAATTGGATTTTCCAAAACAAAAAAATACATGTTTCTTTATTTTGAAAGGAGACCCCATATACAAATTTTCAGTTCTGTAATATATTCAGTTTCTGAGATATAAGTATCCTCATTAAAGGTATTCAACCCCTTTTTCACCCCTTTTCACCCCTCCTGTTTGGATTTTCTGAAAACAAAAAATGCCTGTTTCTTTATTTTTAATGAAGATTCTAAATACCAATTTTTACATCTGTACACTTTCAAAGTTTTCAGATATAGATACACTCATTTTAAAAATTCACCCCCTTTTCACCCTCCCATTAATTGGATTTTCCAGAAACAAAAAAATATTTGTTCCTTGATTTTTAAAAGAGATCAAAAGTACCAATTTTCAGGTCTGTAATATCTTCAGTTTCTGAGATATAAGTACCGGTATCCTGATTTAAGGCATTCAACCCCTTTTTCACCCTTCTTCTCCCCTCCTATTGGGATTTTCTGAAAACAAAAAAATACGTGTTACCTTAGTTTTAAAGAAGATTCTAAATACCAATTTTTACATCTGTAAACTTTAAAAGTTTTGAGATATAGATGCACTCATTTTAAAATTTCAACCCCCTTTTCACCCTCTTAGCGACGGAATATCCAAAAATCCTCTCTTAGCGAGCACCTACATCTTAATATGAATGTATCCTCAAAATTGAATTTCTTTATGTCCAGTAGTTTTGGCTCGGCGATGATGAATCAGTCAGTCAGTCAGTCAGTCAGTCAGTCAGTCAGTCAGTCAGTCAGTCAGTCAGTCAGTCAGTCAGGACAAGTTACTTTATATATATAGATAATAATAATAATAATCATAATAATAAACCATCGTGCAGTCACCAGGATTAAATGCGTAGATTCACTGCCGCTAGGCAATGTACATAAGACAGGCAATACAACTCCCGGAGCCATTTTAAGTCACTGAGATAGGAAGCCATTTTCGGTCCCCGACACGAGGAGCCATATTCAGTACGTAATATCAGGATCTGTTTGTGCGTACGTGTGCGATGCCCAGACAAATCTATGGCAAACATAGATTTGAAATACTGACACTACGTATAATAGTGATGAGGCGATCAACTACATGACAGAGCTTTTGAACAACTTGGAGTCACCTGGAGTACCCTCAAACATCTTGGAACTGAAGATTGTGGCATTGATTATCCTTCTCAGGAATGTGAATCCTCCTTCTCTCTGCAACGGAACACGACTCTCAGTCAAGAAAGTGATGCCGAATGTTATTGAAGACACCATCATGACCGGACACGCCGCGGGCGATATAGCATTCATTTCTGAGATTCAAATCATCAGTTCGTATGTACCGTTTTAATTTAGACGTCTGCAGTTTCCCGTTTCTATAAGTTTCGCTATATTCATTAACAAGGCACAAGGACAATCGCTTCAAGTTGTAGGACTCAAACTTCAGAGTCGGTGCTTCTCCCATTGTCAACTGTACGTGGGTTGTTCAAGAGGTGGGAAGGCAAACACACTATACGTCTCAGCTCCAAATCGAAGGACACTAAATATAGATTAACCGGAAACTCTATAAGGAAAAATTAGTTTGTTTTATATACAATATGGTCTTTTTTTATTGTTTTAATATTATTTGAATCATCCACCAACTCGGTATCTTACCCACTGAAAGTAACGATGTAACTGAAAAATAATGTAATTCATGCAATTTTTGTAAAAAATAGGCCTAATGCACTTTTGCTTTTAAATAAATGGTTTAAAGACATCTAACAGTTGAAGTAATACACGCGGGCGAAGCTGCGGGTACATGCTAGTCATTACATCATGGGCGCCCGCAGGATCTTTTCCAGGGGGGGGCACATTAACAATTTTCTTGAATATAAAAACCAATATAACGTCAGCAACATTAAATTGTTTACAGAAACTTCCAGTTATAACATATGCTAGATGACTGTCAGTAATTTCAGTTTATGAAATAATCTGGTATGATATTAAACAATTGAACATCAACATCTTTAGAATTCCAGGGGGGCAAGTGCCCCCCTTGCCCCCCCTTGAGGGCGCCCATGCATTACATTCAATCTCTAGAATGCAAAGCTTAAAGCTACATTTTTGTAAATGCCTTTAATATATATTGTGGACTTTCTGATGGATTCTCTACCGCCGGTAGAAGGTTTTCGAAAATCTACATGCAGTTTTTTAAGTACAGGAAGGTGTTCCATTTCAGTTGATGAACGTTTCTAGCTGAGACTGGTGAGAAATCTTAACTCTTCATAAAAATCAATAATTCAACTATCGTTAAACGTGTTTTATACACGTATAAGATTTAGTTTCTCTTTATGTAACCTCATAACCTCAAGTTTCCCTGGAGAGAGTGCACAGGGTAATGAACTTTTCTATATTCCGAGAGCGGCTCACTCCTGTACGGCGTAATTTGTTCAGTTCCTTACCGTGTATCGCGCAGCATCCTCGTCTCTTTAAATGATATGTTTATATTCTTCTAAAGATGTCCATGGCACTGACTTAGGTGTATATTCAGTTGACTTGAGTTAATTTTTTCCGCTGTGAAAAAGAGCTTCTCAGGCACCCTCATTAGTAATGTTTTCTCCTCCTTCGTTTTTCTTCGTGACTGAGGCGTCGTGACTGTCATAATATTCAGCCCTCTAGCCGATGAACCATACTCCGCCATTCTTCCCTATCTAAAGCCTTCAATGTGGTTGCTCTGAGAGAACACTGTAGGGGGTCGTTCACCATGTCAATCCACCGCGTTGGTACTCGTCCTCGTTGTCTGGTTCCCTAGACTTTGTCCTCAACAATCAGCTTTTGAAGACTACTATCTCGGCGCATTATATGTACAAAGTAGCGTACAATTCGTTGAGAGACCTTACACGATAGACGAACTTTTATCTGAAGTTGGTTCAGGATTGATGTGTTCGTGCAATGAGCTGTCCAAGGAATCCTTAACATTTTCCCCCAGCACCACATTTCAAAGCTTTCTATCCGTTCACGATCACGTTTGAGGATGGTCCACGTCTCTGCGCCGTACAAGAAGCCTGAGAAGACTAGAGATTCAACGAGCTTCTTTTTTTGTCTTAATGGTGATGTTATCTTTCCAGATCTTCCGCAGACAGATCATTGCTACTTCTGCTATTTCAATTCTTCGCTTTATGTCATCTTTGGAACCACCAGAATTGGATAGTAAGGAGCATAGATATACGTACTGATGTACGACTTCACACCCTCAATCTGTTTGATATGTGGACTGTTGTTGTTCTTACGAAACTTACGATCAACAATCATGACTTTGGTTTTCTGTCGATTTAGGCGTAATCCAGTTTGTAGACTTGTTTCCTCTACTCTCTTGATCAGCTCTGTCAACTCCTCTTCAGATGATGCTATCAAGGTGGTGTCATCAGCAAATCTCAAGTTGTTGATCTTGCAATCCCCAATAGAAAACCTTTTGTCCCAGCCATCTAATGCAGTTCTCATTGCATATTGACCATAGATATTGAAAAGTAACGGTGACAGGATACATCCCTGGCGAACTCCAGCCCTTGAACGAAACTGCTGAGACTGTTTGTTTTGAATCTTCACAGTGGCTGTATTTTCCTTATACAAGGACTTGATGAGATCAATCAAATGGAGTGGCAAACCCATGTCATCCAAAATTTTCCAAAGATGGTTCCATTTGACAGTATCGAAGGCCTTTTGGTAGTCAATAAAGCACAGGTATACCGGAACATTGAATTCTCTAGCCTTTTCTATAATTTGTCTTAGGCTTAAGATCTGTTCTCGAGTGCCTTTTCCTTTCATGAATCCAGTCTGGAGTTCAGGAATTTGGTACTCTAGGAATGCCCGGAGTCTCTTGTGCAGGATATGAAGCATAACTTTACTGGCATGTGAAATCAAAGCAATTAAGCGATAATTTCCACATTTTTTCCTCGATCCTTTTTTGTGGATTGGGACAAAGATTGACTGTACCGATTCCTCGGGCCATCTTTTAGAATTCCATATTGCTTGGCAGATTTTCAACAGCATTTCAATTCCAGCATCGTCTGTAGCTTTCAAGACTTCTACAATTATTCCATCAGGTCCACACCCTTTTCCAGTTCTCAGCATTTTCAAAGCCATTTCTACTTCATCTCGGAGGATGTCAGGTTCAGAATCTGGCTGCTTGTCTATCTTCACTTGGTCTTGTGCATTACATTGTTCACTGTACCGATCCTGGAAGTACAATCTCCATGTTTCGAGAACATTCTCTATATCCACAACATCATCACCCTGTGCGATCTGTATATTCCAGGAATATGGCTTGTACGGGACGAAAATAGCCTAGCTTGGTAGCCTATTGCTAGGGTTAGATCACGCTGAACAGGGAGACAGTTCCGTTAAGCTTTTGAATGCTCGACATCGGTGATCTTGGATGTTTTGAAATTCTGACAACCCATTATACCCTCCGGAATGTATTTTAGATCATTTTGAAGCAATGTATTGTCCGGATGTCTCGACACTTTGCAAAAGAAATACATTTTTCGCTCTTCTTTGCACCACAACTTACTGAAATGTCCACCATTACATTCTATTTTATCGTATACTTGTAGATCTCATTGACACGAATCAAACGACGTCTCAAACAACGTGAGAAGTAGTGTTGTTATAGCGGTATTAGTTTACATTTTAAAAATCTCTTCCTTTGAAATAAATGCGCCCTTCTTGGTAAAGAAGAAGGATTTTTGTTTAATATTCAAGATTTTTCTTCAATATTTTCAATAGTGACCCGTGATTAACCACCTGTTAATCACTCTTCCAGTAGTATTGTCAATACCTTAACACCATGAAAATGAGTTAAATTATTTTTATTATTATTAATATTATTTAGTAGCGATGAGAACTTTTCCCTCAGTCCGACATCTTGTCAAGGGCTTATTCATTACGGCCATTATGATGTCAACGGAATGAAATCTCCAGGCATTTGCCTTGTCCTGTTAAACAGTGGTACCACTGCTCACGTCAAACAACTTCTCAATTTTCATAACGAGGCTGTCCAGTCTCTGAACAGGGACGGCAATCGAACGCGCATTATCGGGACAGCCGAATGCTAACCGTTAGATCACACAGCCTGCAGGAATACTGTGTAAACAGCTGCTCAGCACGGTTATGGAGCTCGCTCTTACTGGAAACCAAGAGCTTGCATCCTACAAAATTGAAAGAGTTCATAAAGAAAATCATTAGGTAAGTTTGATTCCTGTATTAGGTATTAGTGACCAATAAAATGACTGCAATAAATTATGTATGTATGTATGTACGTATGTATGTATGTATGTATGTATGTATGTATGTATGTATGTATGTATGTATGTATGTATGTATGTATCTGTCCTTGTGACAATGTTACTTCAGACATATTATTGCAAATTTTGTAGACTGTTAATTCACGTCATACTGTAGTCTTGTACTCTATGAAACATGCTTAATGTGCGTGAGATTCACCCTTTTTATTATAATAATAATAATAATAATAATAATAATAATAATAATAATAATAATAATAATAATGTAGGCCTATGAATATCACCCCTTAGTACCGTGTCCTGATACGCGTTTCGGGATAAGGTGAGATGAATTTATGAAGACTTTCTTACGACTGGATGACATTACTGACGGCAACTTCAGTTGAGGAGCTAATGAAGATGAAAAGGAATCGGCTGTGGCCTATGATTTGGAACTGTCCCGACATTTACATGGAATTGAAAATGGGAAACCACAGAAAACCATTCTCAGAGCAACCGACCGTAGGTTTCCAACCCACTGGTCTTCCGAATGCAGAACTTGGCTCCGTAGCCGTAGCCTGTTAACATACGCGGTCACTCCGCTCGATAATAATAATAATAATAATATAATAATAATACGTGCTACCGGGCGAGTTGCCTTGCGGTTACGGGACGCGTAGCTGTGAGCTTGCATCCCTGAGATAGTGTGTTCGAATCCCACTGTCCGCAGCCCTGAAGAAGGTTTTCCGTGGTTTCCTATTTTCACACCAGGAAAATATTGGGGCTGTACCTTAATTAAGGCCACGGTCGCTTTCTTCCCTCTCCTATCCCATCGTCACCATAAAAACTAGGCTTATCTGTGTCGCTGCAATGTGAAACAAATTGTAAAAAATAGAGTGAATAGTACGTACTTAAAGGCCCACTCAAGTATTATGAGTATTAAAAGAATGTCAACATTTTCCTCAGAAGGAAACTGTCTTGAATAAGGTCTATCACATTTACGTAAGACCAAAAATATGTTGGAGTTGTTTATCTAGCCGCGCCTCTCGCCGAGCATCTCGCCATGCACTTCGCCTCAGCACAACATACTGTATTGACGAATTTCACCTCGCCGCACTTCCCGCCGTTCACTACATTAACTAAAAATATTTAGTCAGTAAACGAGTTACTTTCATTGAACACTAAAGGGGACTGTACTATCGTGATATTGAGATGCTTACAGACTCCGTTAATGATACTGATTTGTCTGTAAGGAGTGCAATGGAGTCGTGGTTACTTTCAAATATCAGAAGAAAATATGGCGTGCATTCAGTCAGTGAGGAGCGAACCGAACAGGGAAAATTCTATGAATTGATTCCTATATTAGATATCTTTTATAAAAATGTGAGCATGCCTTAGTTGACTTTTAATTATATAGAAAAAAAATCTAGTAGAACCTAGAATCCAAAAAGGGTACACTAATATGCATACGCAACCAGTCAGTAATGGAGAAAAGTTTATGGCGACTCTCACGTAAATTATTATTATTATTATTATTATTATTATTATTATTATTATTATTATTATTATTATTATTATTATTATTATCTATAATTTACGTAGGCCTGCATAATTTAATACAAATGAAATCTATCAACAATAACAATCTTCGACTCATATTCCAATCAATACTTCTCAATTAGATTGTGTTGTTGTTGTTGTTTGAGTCATCAGTCCATAGACTGGTTTGATGCAGCTCTCCATGCCATCCTATCCCGTACAAACATTTTCATTTCTACGTAACTATCGCATCCTACATCTGCTCTAATCTGCATGTCATATCCATACCTTGGTCTACCCCTGCCGTACTTACCACCTACACTTCCTTCAAAAACCAACTGAACAAGTCCTGGGTGTCTTAAGATGTGATCATTCTACCTCTTCTTCTCGTCAAATTTAGCCAAATCGATCTCCACTCACCAATTCTATTCAGTATCTCTTCATTTGTAATTCGATCTATCCATCTCACCTTCAGCATTCTTCTGTAACACCACATTTCAAAAGCATCCATTCTCTTTCTTTCTGAGCTAGTTATCGTCCATGTTTCACTTCCCTACAGTGCCACTCTCCAAGCGAAAGTCTTCAAAAACATCTTTTTAATTCCTATATCAAGGTTCGAAGTGAGCAATTTTCTCTTCTTAAGAAAGCCCTTCTTTGCTTGTGCTAGTCTGCATTTTATGTCCTCCTTACTTCTGCCATTGTTAGTTATTTTACTGTCCAAGTAACAATATCCATCTACTTCCTGACTACATTTCCTAAACTAATATTTCCTGCATCACCTGACTCCGTACGTCTGCATTCTATTAATTTTGTTTTGAACTTCTTTTATTTTCGTATTGTACTCCTTACTCAAGACTCTGCCCGTACCATTCAGCAATTTCTCCACATCGTCTGCAGTCTCAGATAAAATAACAATACCATCAGCAAATCTCAGGGCTTTGATTTCCTCTCCTTGAATTGTTATTCCATTCCCAAATTTCTCTTTGATTTCCTGTACTGTCTGCAATCCTATAATAATAATAATAATAATAATAATAATAATAATAATAATAATAATAATAATAATAATAATAATAATAATAATAATAATAATAATAATAATAATATGTTTTATTTATTTTGGTAAAGTTACGGGGTGTACTCCCTTTCTTACACTTAACCAGTCTTAACCTAGGAAGGACACTGCTAATAATAACTACTGATGACAATAATATGAAAACAATATTAAAAATAATAACAGTAATAGTCCTTACTTCTGACTTCGCTGGTTATTTTGCTACTCAAATAACAATATCCATCTACTTACTATACAGTGTAAACAATGAAAAGGAGGGGGAAAACTGCAACCTTGCTTCACTCCTTCGTGGATTATTGCCTCTTTTTCAAAGCCCTCGATTCTTATCACTGCAGACTGATGTTTATACATATTGTAGATAATTCTTCATTCTCGATATCTGATTCCTATCACCTCTAGAATCCCAACATTATCAAATGCATTTTTAAGATCTACCAACGCCATGTGTGTGTGGGCCTGTTTGTCTTAATTCAATCCTCTAAGATCAGAAGTAAAGTCAGGATCACATGACGGAAGAAGGAAAAAGGGAAAGGCTGACCCTAAAGGATGAGCGTACTAAGTGAAGAAAGAGATGAAGGCTGGAAATGAAACCCTCTGTACCTCTGAATCCTAACACCGAAAGAGACAAAATGAAAGACAAGAAGCAGGCAATAATGTATTTATAGAGGGGTATAGCAGGGTTTCTCGGAAATTTTCACTGTCTTTTCGGAAGTTCGATCTGTTTACGAATACGGCATTACAAGCTGAAGTCATAAACTGATCAACATCCACATTTTTGTAATGGCAGTGGTGATGTTTTTGTTTTCTTGTTGTTACCAAAATATGAACAATTATAGAATGATGATGTTATATATTTAAGGAAATGTCATAATTTAGATACTGACATGATTGTCTTTTCATTGCTATTTACATTTTACTTGTTATTGATTTACATTCAAATGTTAGAAATACCTAGGAGTTGATAAAAACTAGTTACATTGAGTCTTGTAGACTAACTATACTGTGTTTTAATCTATCTCTGTATACGAGGCATTATAATCTGTAAGGTGTTCCACATTTTCTGTTGCACTTTCTTCAAATCCTGTACAAAAAGTGAAAAACAAGTAAAAAAGTTATTAAAAAGCACTTAAATAATGTCCATACACTTCGCTGACTCGGGACGCAGCCAGTTTTCATCTTGTTCTCTTCAGGTATGCACTGTAAAACTCCTTGTCCAGCTGTCCGTTAGTATATAACATACTATAAAATAAGGTCCTCGATTCTGTCTGTCTGTCTGTCTGTCTGTCTGTCTGTCTGTCTGTCTGTCTGTCTGTCTGTCTGTCTGTCTGTCTGTCTGTCTGTCTGTCTGTCTGTCTGTCTGTCTGTCTGTCTGTCTGTCTGTCTGTCTGTCTGTCTGTCTGTCTGTCTGTCTGTCTGTCTGTCTGTCTGTCTGTCTGTCTGTCTGTCGGTGACGGATAACATCAAAATCCACTGGATGGATTTTGATGTGGTTTTCACCATTCTATAAAGTATTTCTCGAGAAAGGTTTCTATGTATAAACATTCATCTATGACAAAAGGAAGCCGAACAGTAACGATTTCAGTGAAGCGAGTCGAAGGAAAAACGACCATACGTGCGTCTTTTAAGCTCATGCTGGCTAAACCGTCAAAAACGCATCTATATTATGAGGTTAGGAATTGTTCCGCATGTTAGGTTCTACATAAAAGTTCGTGACAGCATGTGTCTATCTTTAATGTATAGCCGAATATTACTGTTTTTATATTGCAGTTTGCAGTAAAAAACCGACAAATTTCAAAACCATTTGTTAAAATTAATATTAATACTTATAAAAATAAATTATTTATTCACCTCACGTAACTAATGTAGATCATCAGTGTGTACTTATCTATATAAATAAAAGTGTACGGGGTATATAGGAAAACCAGAACAGTTTTCTTCCATTTTCTCTTACACGATTGATTTTCTGTAAAATCCGCGTACTATACGCGAATCGTCCCTTCATTATAAACAACTTTTATTATGTACATAATTTCGCTTACTCTTCAAATGACGGAGAAGTGTACTATTTTCTGCGGGTCTCATGCTCGGCATTGAGTGCCAGATAGACCGACAACGAACCTACAGCTTACCATGGCAACGTCTCTGCTTGCCAGCAGGGAAGTAACGTATTGCTATTTTCGTCATCATTCCTGTAAAGTCGTGGTTGTTCCTTGGGTAGAAAACAAGAGAGGCGTTAATCAGCCATTTTGCGGGATATTGGTGGAATACTGTTGGAGGTTACGAATGTCCTCGAATAGCACTAAGGCCGTTGTTAATATTTGAACAGTACTGCGGAGTGTTGCCCATTATTTCACACCGTAAGGTGTTTTCTGATATTCTCTATCATTTTTTACTGTATTTCTATTCTACTTATGTTTCCGTTTTAATTTATCGCCTCTGCCTTGCCTCTTTAGGCTTAAGTCATCCTCTTACCTGTTTATCTAAGAATCCATGCGCCTAAATTTCGAGTCTGTTGCCGTCTTCATGTATCCTTAACTATACCATCACAATTTATTGAGGGGTATTTTATTTTACAATACATACACTTGATATGGCATGACATTAAACTGCGTCTACCGAGTGACCACCGGTATAAGTGGTCCCCTTCTACCAAGTGCCAACGGCCTCCTCGGAGGGCGGATGAGCAGGTAAAGGACCATTTCACCCTCTTGTCCTTTGGATGAGAAATCATCCCTAAAGGCGGATGAACTGGCTTGATCTGGTCAACGACATTAGGATGCAGAAGAAAACGGGAAACCACTGCATTAAAGATCCTAAGGATATCCCTTGTATAGCAGATATGCCAAGTTGTGGTAATATAATTGTAGTTACTAATCATGGAAGTCAAAAGCCAAGATTCGGCAGGAGTGGAAACAGCAGCAAGGCCTCTCCGGTCGTCATCATGCGGAATCCTTGCAAAGAGAACTGTAAGTTCAACTTAGGTACATGGAATGTGAGAACACTAGGTAAGCTTGGAAAATTGGAAGAAGTAAAGAACTCAATGGTCAAAAAAGACGTAGATGTGCTTGGTGTATGTGAAACTAGATGGGCAGGAAACGGAGACTTTCAATCAGGGAATTTCAGGGCAATACACACCGGAAATGATAAATGTGGAATGAATGGAGTAGCAATAATCCTAAAAAGTAAATAGTGTCAAAATGTAATGAATACCCTTCATATCGGTGACAGGATTATGATGGTTAAGATAAAAGCTGACCCTGTTGACGTAGTCATTATTCAAGTATATTTTCCAACCACAAACAGTGAAGACGATGTTGTAGAAGAAATTTATGATTGTATTCAAGAACTCCTTGAGTTAGTAGACACCAAAGCTAATATTATCTTAATGGGAGACCTCAATGCTTCAGTTGGTAGTCATGAAAATCTTCGGACTTGGCGAAACAAACTCGAGAGGAGAAAAATTGCTCGAGTTTTGTGAACAACATGAACTATTAATAACTAATACATGCTTTGATGTTCACAAAAGACGACGTTATTCATGGAAGGCTCCTGGAGATAGTAGAAGACATCTGTTATATTGCATAATAGTTAGACAGAGATACAGAAACCAAGTGCTTACCAGTCACAGTTACCCAGGGGTTGATGTAGACAGCGATCATATATTGGTTACAGCGAAGTGCAGTATTAGATTCAGAAAACATAAAGCGTACTGTTCGAAGAAATGGTGTTTGAATAACTTACACATTGCAAATTTGGCTTCAAAATTCAAAGAGAAAACTAATCAACTGAGCAGTGAAAGTACTAGATGGGAAAATGTCAAGAACAGCTTAATGACAGCCGCTTCAGAAATATTGGGTAAAAGAAAATTGGAACCAAAGAAGCCTTGGGTGACTCAAGAAATTTTAGATCTTATTGAACAGAGGAACAAAATGAGACGCAGGGATTTTGAACAACAGAGAGCATTAAAAAATTAATAACAGACAAATATCGCTTAGCAAAAGACAGCTGGATGAATGAAATTGGCGAGGACATTGAAAAAGATTTAAAAGCAGGGAAATCTGATAAGGCATATTTTAAAATAAAATCATTGCAGAACAAGAAAATAACCAGAAGTAATGTGGTTAAAAACAAGGCAGGAAAGATTGCAAATGAAGAGGTAGGTGACCGCTAATAATAATAATTTCGTGTGGCTATTTCTAGCCGAGTGCAGCCCTTGCAAGGCAGACCCTCCGACGAGGGTGGGCGGCATCTGCCATGTGTAGGTAACTGCGTGTTATTGTGGTGGAGGATAGTCTTATGTGTGGTGTGTGAGCTGCTGGGATGTTGGGGACAGTACAAACACCCAGCCCCCGCGCCACTGGAATTAACCAATGAAGGTTAAAATCCTTGACCCAGCCGGGAATCGAACCCGGGACCCTCTGAACCGAAGGCCAGTACGCTGACCATTCAGCCAACGAGTCGGACAGGCGACCGCTGGAAGAAATATATTGAAGAAATATATTGAAAGGTCAGGAAATAGATAACATTCGGAATTATGTGGAGGATGAGAGCCTGATTGAGGTAAAAAGGAAAGGACCACCAATTACAAGAACTGAGTTTAATATGGCTCTACACTTATTAAAAGAATAAAAGAGCCGTAGGTGATGATAACATCTCAACAGAGCTTCTAAAGAACTGTGGAGACATCATGGAAGAGAGTTTGTTTGATATCATTACAAACTGCTATGAAGAAGGAATCATAACACCTGATTTCATAAAGAGCTGGACAATAACACTCCCAAAGAAAGGAAATGCCAAGAACTGTTCAGATTACAGAGCAATAGCCATTCTATCCCATGCTTCTAAAATCCTACTGACAATACTTAAAGGTCGAATCAGCAGGGAAATTGAACAGAATTTAGATGACGACCAATATGGCTTCAGAGCAGGTAAGGGTACCAGAGAAGCAATTCTAGCTCTGCGTCAAATCCTGGAGAGAAGACTGGATGTTAACAGGAAAACTTATGTAACTTTCGTGGATTTAAAGAAAGCATTCGACAAGGTTTTAAGAAACGAGATTTTCACTTCCGGAGGTGCACATGGCCCTGAGGTTCACTCAGCCTACACCAAAAATGAGTACCAGGTTAATTACTGGGGACAAAGGCGGCCGGGCGTAGAGCTAACCACTCAACCCGATCAAGTGCCGAGGTTAGGGATAGTGGAAGCCTTTACCTTCCACCCCTCCAAGGGCCTTCAGGGCCTGTACGGAGATGACTTTGCTTTGCTTTTATTCAACAAGGTTAACTGGAAGTTATTATTTCAAACTCTGAGAACGTTGGGTCTTGATTAGAAGGACAGATGTTTGCTTTTTAACCTGTATAGAGCCCAAAGCACAGAAATAAACATCAATGTAACGACAAGAGAAGCAAGAATAAGAGTGCGGCAAGGCTGTCCCTTATCACCTTATCTGTTTAATATCTTCATAGAATTCGCTATTAGAACAGTAAAAGAAAAAACAAAGGGATACATTTTAATGGCAAACCAATTCATAGTATTCGCTTTGCAGATGAATTGCACTGATAGCTGATTCAAAGCACAAAATGACTAGGATGCTCGATATACTAAACAACACGTTAGAAAAGTTCAGATTAAAAATAAACACAAAGAAAACGAAAACGATGGTCGTTCAAAAGAAGAAGGCTGTGAAAAAATAGATCAGGTTAAAGAAGTTTGTTATCTGGGTAGTGTTATTACCAATGATAATCAGTGCAGAGGTAGTCGGATTTTTGAAGGGCGGAAAAAAGTCCATTCGACACTCCATGTCGTACGATGTCGGCATGTAAAAGATCTCTGGTGATACATTTGGTATTTACCCGACAAAATTAATTAAATCTCAGCCATAGACGCCCAAGAGAGATCCGGTTTACTCTAGGTCCGCTAGATGGCAGACAGAGTAAACCGGAACGTCGAAATTGACGAGCAGACAGCCAGATGGCGTCAATTCGAAATGTCTGCAAACGGTAGCTGAAGCCATACGATTATTATTATTATTATTATTATTATTATTATTATTATTATTATTATTATTATTATTATTATCATCATCAGTGCCTGACAGAAGTCAAAAGAAGAATTGCTATGGCAAAACAAGTGTTTCAAAGCAGGAAAAATCTATTGTTAAATAAGCACATAGGAATTGAAACCAGGAAGAAATTTGTTAAAACCTCTGTATGGAGTGTGCTAACTTTCGGTTGTGAGACCTGGACTTTGGAAAAACAAGCTCAATCAATATTAGAAGCTGCGGAAATGTGGTTCTGGAGAAGACTGGCAGCGACGAGTTGGACAGAAAAAAGACTAATATCCAAATCTTGAATGACGTTAATGAGATTCGGACCTTAATTTATTTTATAGAGCAGAGGAAAGCTAAATTTCTTAGACACATCCTACGACATGACACCTTTCTCCAGAATGTCTTTGAAGGAAAGCTCCTAGGGAAGAAGTCGAGAGGAAGACCACGTGTCTCATAGCGTAGGAACATAATGACTTCGCTTTATTTTGCTTCCTATGTCACGATGAAAAAGACTGCTGAAGACCGTGGGATGTGGCTGCAGCGACAAGGCTTAGCCTTTAGTTAATGGATGGATGGACACTTGATATTTACGTATTTGTCCTAGCGACTGTCCTCCGTTATAATACCATTTCCTATTAATTTCAACTTTCTTAACTGTATTACTTTCTTCCTTAATTTATCCGTATGTATGCAATTACTAATCAAAAAACCTGGACACTCTGTTTTTGAGGAAAAATTCCAAGCTGTTCAAGTGTATGACTTTTGGCCCCGGAAAATATCGAAATATTGATGCATTTTAATGACGGCGCAGACCTTAGTTTCGGGGTAGTTTTCTAAACGGTAAGTCATGTTACAGAACTGATAGCACAATTGCAGTTCAGTTTGGAAGGATCTACAGCTATGGTCCTATGATTTATTGTCGTATTTCGATTGTTGATACCTTAGATAGCGCTGCATTTCTAGGTCATAATCAGATATCTCAAACTCGATTGTGACTGGCATTAGGAATAGGGGCCTGTCTTTATAATGAAAACTTCATCTCTACTGTGAATGGCGGTTGCGAAGTGAGCCTGCCGTGATAGTAGAAACTCCCGTACTCGATTGTGATGGCAGTAGGTAATATGGCCTGTCATTATTGTCAAAACTTCCCCAATGCCTACCTTACATCGGGAATAATGTATGGTGTCCTCCCTGTTTTGTGTTTCGGATAGCGCTACGAGATATGCAATTTCTTACTCATTGTTTTACAGTAATTTACGGAGAAATCCGTATACAATGTAAAATACCGTAGCGAAGTATGGGTACATTTGCTAGTCAATAATACTTTCGGAGATATCGTCCTTTTCATTTTATCGCGCAATCTCCATTCCGAAATATGAAAATGTAAATTACTAGCTTCAGAGCCAGCGCGCTAGCCTCTCACTCAGGATATCAACAGCTTCGGGCTGGAGATAACGGCCGTGTTAAGCCTTCAGAGAAGAGTGGGCGTGTTGTAAGCTTCGCTATTCGATTCACCTCGCTTTTTCTGTATTCCTTCTGTTTACAAGTCTGTTTGTAGTTTCCATGGTAATTTGGTGCATCTCGGCTTTTCTCAATTCAGACTATGAACATTTCGTTCCGCGGGCTACACAATCGAGTAGAGATTAGGGGCAATAGGGATGTGTTTGGAGGTTGCCTGATAATTTGATGCACATCACCTTTAAAAAAATCCGTCTGTGAACATATCGCTGCAAATGCTATGACACAATAATAGTTTTCCAGTGATTTGTCGATATCGGTGTAAAATCTATGATAGCTCATCATGCCGAGACAGAAATCGAATATAGGCCGTAGTACATTGCATTCAAAATCCGTAATCTACACCCGCCAAAGGTATACAATGGGACGCGATTGGTGATGAAAACTGTGAAAAACTGTTTGATTGAAGCTACTATTATGTCCAGGAGAAACGATCTTACAGTAATAACGATAATCCCTATGCTTCTTTCAGATTTGCTTTTTGATTTCAAACGAGTCCAATTCCCGGTAGGAGTCCACTTTCGCTTGACAATAAACAAAGCATAGGGTTAGACACTTATCGTGGCTGCAGGTGATCTCAGAGGATAATATTCTCATGGACGGCTTTAGACGTCTCTTTCACGAGTTACATCACAACGAAATTGTTTCGTGTTCACTATTGGAGGAGGACGCGCAGCTGTGAGCTTGCATTCGAGAGATAGTGGGTTCGAATTCCACTGCTGGCAGACCTGAAGGTAGTTTTCCGTAGTGTCCCATATTCATACCAGGAAAGTGCTGGGATTGTACCTTAATTAAGGCCACGGACGCTTCATTCTCACGTCTAGCCCTTTCCTATCGCATTGTCGCCATAAGACCTATCTATGTAGGTGCGGCTTAAAGCCAATTATTAAAAAATCTACTGTTGGAAAAAACTAATAGGCCTAACGTCGTATACTAGGAATTCTTGTAAGTCCTCGCTTAAAAGATGCCTATTGCCTTAAATTCAGAATTGCTCCCGTGCGAAGCCGGGTCGGGTAGCTAGCTAATGAACAGTGTGTCCAATTATCCAGAGTGTAGAGCGTCTAGTCATTGGCGTGATTAGGTAATCTGGTATTATAAATTGACTGTTGACTGAGAAGTTGAAGAAATGTTTTTGCTTGCATTTACACCGGCCTGACCATCAGACAAGAAGTCAATCTGTGAAGTATTGACTCACGTTGAGCACACCATGAGGATGAGTCCGAATCAGTCATTCGTATTCGATATAGCCGTTCTTCTGTCAGTAAAATGCCATGGACTACCACGTACCATGAAGATCGCACTTTAACTGGTAAGTGGGGAGCACCAAATGTTTTCCCAGAGTTGCTGAAAGTTAATGTTCGAAGGGACTTTTTGAAAAACTGCATATGCGGTGAAAACAATCGATGAAATAAATTACCGTAAACACTACGTGTTAATTGTCCTTCTGGTACTAACTTAGATTGCACCAGATAGCGCCATTCTTATATATAAATGCGGAGATACTTTAGGGTTGTCTGGAGAGTCCAAAGAACAGATGGATTGCGCAAGTTAGTCACAGTAGACCAGTTTTTCAACTAAGCGGATGAGAAACTCCTTTGTTTCATTCCTATTTTTCTTCCACGACTCAAGAAGAGAGCTTGATATTTATTGATGTCATTTGCCAACCCAAGACCACCAGCTGTCGGCTGAAGATACATGGTGTTTCCATGCCAAATGTACCACAAATGTAACACATATTATCCGTCTAGTGAAAGTTGAAGGCAATGATAGTACTTGTGCAAAATACCAGCATTTCATTGTTTTGGGTTGGCTCGGCGTGAAATACTTGCGTATAAAATGAATCGAAAGCCTTACTAATACTCGATGATATTGTGTTCTCCTGTCATTCTGGGTCTTTAACTTTCAATATGAAATATGGTCTGCGGCATTTATAGTCATTTGAACAGCCCAAATCCTTTGGATGAGAGATAGGTTTCGGCATTAGAGTTATTTTGTATAGACTTTTATCTTGTTGATAACAGATCCCAAATTTTGTTGATTCATTGCACTCGTTTTTAGGGCTTATCGCATGTTAAGTATCGTGTTTGTTTACACCGTTTATAGAGGCGGGAGTTGAGATAATGATTCCCAGTCTCCTAAGTGAATATGTTTGGATTTATGATAGGTGAGAGACAACCCATATATTGCACTAAACTGTGCTAGAGCCTTTTTGCATGTGGTGCACATCTTTATCCGATATTAATATTTATTACATCGACAGTTACGCGTAAGCAGCTATCCCGAGCATTGCACTTTCTTGTGTTATACCTCATATTTATTATCCAGCTTTCAGATGGGAGGATCTAAGGCCAAGATAAACAGCACCATCGAATCCGGACATCCTTGTTTTACCGATTTTAATGGGAGTGGTTACAATGTGAAATCCATTAATTTTTACAATCCCAGATATGTTTGTGTATAGACACTGAATGTAAGAGGTTAGTGTGGGACTAAGGCCATGCCATTTCAAACATTTCAGCATATACTGATGATTCACACTGTCGAATGCACGCCGATGGTTTACGGACATTAATAAGCTCTGTGAATGTTTGCGATCGATTGACGCCACATAATCACGCAGAGAGCAGGTAAAACAAAAATTGTTCGACCATGTACTCCACAGTGTTTTACAGGGTGATTGAGGGAGAATAATATTGGTCGTAATCTGTTGACGACAATTCTGGCGAATATTTTGTGGTCATAGTTTAGAAGCGTGATTGGGTGATAATCATCTATAGTAGTAGCTGTAGAGGTCTTCTTTATTAGTATAACAATCCCTCGACGATGGTATTCACAAAGTTGTTTCCTCTGAGGGACAGTTTTCACGAGGTCTTCTCCAATTAACGACCAGCAGACAGAGTAAAATCCTTTGACGTATTACTTTTATAACCTCTTCTTTGGTTATGGGTCCTTCAAGGCTTGAGTTGTCCTCTTCTCTGTGAGGTGTGGCCTTACTGTCAGCAAACAAAATATTTTCATTGTTTTGGGTTGGCTCGGCGTCAAATTCTTGCGTATAAAATGAATCAAAAGCCTTACTAATAGTCGATGATATTGTGTTCGCCTATCATTCTGGGTCTTTAACTTCCAATATGAAAGATGATCTGCGGCATTTATAGTCATTCATTAAATTATATTTATCCGTTGATTTTTGATTGATTCATTGGGTCCTTGCATTCGTTGGTGATATATAGCAATTATTTTTGCTTTAAAGCGGTTGATTTTACTTCTTCTCTCAGATTATTTAGCTTATGGTGATGGCAGATAGTTTTCCTGTAAGTCATAAATACACCTTAAATAGAAGTTTTGTTGTTGTTCTACGTCTTGATAAATTTCTTAAGGTTTCCGCTTAAAGAAATATTTAATTTGCCGCTTTACATACCGATCCTACCCGACAGCACACTGTTGATATCTAGTCTTAACTCCATTCTTCCGAACGTAATTTTCTACAAGGACACTAGCTTTCTGAAGACAATTTATGTTTATCTTTCAGTAATAACGCCCTCTAGGTATGAAAATTATATTTAATCCTTTAACGTAGGATGACGGCTGCATGATCAGAAAATGTAGCTGGTACTACTTCTACACGGCTTATTTCATTAGCTAACAAGGAAACCCTTTCATCTGTAACTCTCCGGTATGATTGATATTTCGTACTACTTCAGTAGGAATGTTTTATTCAGCCATATCAAAATTAGATGCCCAATAATATATTTAGCACCTGTTTGGGGGTGTCAAAGTTTGCTCATTTGAGCATCGCATAGACAGGAGCGGGAAGCCGAGACTAGGGAAGTAATGTGTGTGCGAGAGACAAAGAGTGACGTGTGTCAGATGAGCTAGCCACACATGTCGCCTCTACCTGCTTCCCGCCCCCCACACCTGTCTATGCGATGCTCAAATGAGCAAAATTTGACACTCCGAAACTGGTACTAAATATACGACTGGGCATCTATTTTGATATGGCCGAATGAAATATTCCTACCTAAGTCGTACTAAATCTCTATCAGATCGGAGACTTACAGATGGTAGGGTTCCCTTGTAAGTTCTGCGGGACATAAAAGCGATCCAGTCTTGCCGCCGAATTTGAAGAAAAGAAAATAAATCCTGGAGTATTGTTTTATCACCCAAGCATCACTCATTTGGAGATACGTAACTAGAGTTCGGCATGACTTGAAGGGACCTGTGCCAATAGAATTCATCCCCCATCACATATATGTAGTCAAGGAACGTAGTAAATAGGTTAGGTCTGACTGAAAGAATTCGTTCCTATCCTGGCGTTTGCTGCTCCCAGATGGCGCATAAACATTGTAAAAGGTAATCTTCCACTCATTCTACGACCGAAAGAAAGCTTCTCATCGATTGCAGTTTTTATCTTTTCAAGAAGTGGCTTTACGTCGCACAGACACAGATAGGTCTTACGGAGACAATGAGACAGGAAAGGGCTAGGAGTGGGAAGGAAGCGGCCGTGGTCTTAATTAATGTACAACCCCAGCATTTGCCTGGTGTAAAAATACCAGGGGTGCCGACAGTGGGGTTCGAACCCACTATGTCCCAAATGGAAGCTAACAGCTGCACGCCCCTAACCGAACGCAGAACTCGCTGAGTGCAATGCCTGACGTAGTAATAACAGCAGTTTATCACTTCCAGTGTTTACATAAACATTGTAATTGTACACTGAAGAGGTCCGCCTCTGTGGTGTAGTATTAGCGTGATTAGCTGCCATCCCCGGAAGATCGGATTCTTTCCCGGCTCTGCTACGAAATTTGAAAAGTGGTATGAGGACTGGAACGGGGTCCATTCAGCCTAGGGAGGTCAACTGAGTAGAGGGGATTTCGATTCCCACCCCAGCCATCCTCGAACTGGTTTTCCGGTAAATGCCGGGATGGTACCTAACTTAAGGCCACGGCAGCTTCCTTCCCTCTTCCTTATCTACCCCTTCCAATCTTCCCATCCCCCCACAAGGGCTCTGTTCATCATAGCAGGTGAGGCCGCCTGGGCTAGGTTTTGGTCCTCCTCCCCAGTTGTATCCCCTGACCGAAAGTCTCACGCTCCAGGACACTGTTCTTGAGGCGGTAGACGTGGGAAAAACCAACTCTGGAGGGTAAAGAGATTAAGAAGAAAGAAAGAAAGAAAGAAAGAAAGAAAGAAAGAAAGAAAGAAAGAAAGAAAGAAAGATACTGAAGAGACATCATTGAGGGAGATCTCCTGTAGCGTTACGATATCTATATCATGACACTGTAGACATTTTAGTACAGCATGCATTTCATATGTTGAAGAATTGTTATTGAAGTTGACTGTCCCCATTGTTATTTTGAGGGTCATGACACTACAACAGAGAGATAAATAGAATGCAGTCAACATATCGATATTCTAACGGATTGTTTCTTCGTCCCGGTCTAGAAAGCCAAGAATAACGGCCGAGAGGATTCGTACGACACATCGTAATATGAATTCCTTCGGGCTGAGCAGCGGTCGCTTGGTAGGCCAAGGCCCTTCAAGGGCTGTAGTGCCATGTGGTGGGGGTCTTCGTAGTTATTGCCGGGGCAGATAATCCTTGCTTGTTCGTCCCTCCCTGGTACGGATGGGTTCATCGTTTGCTAGCTGACTGGCCTACGTTTTGCTGACCTGGGAGATGTTTTGTTATTTCAGGCGATAATTCTGTTACAGGGTCTACTTCCGTATCTATTCCTCCTCCAGTTCCATCTGACTGTACCACGATTATAGATTGGAATGGTTCTGTTCATTATTCACAGACCTATCCAGATCAGACGAAGATAATATATTATTTTCCTGAGGGCGCTGGGTCGCAGTTCTGATCTTATCAACGGTTGGAGAAGGCCATTATATCATTTTGTTGGTCTTCCTGTCTCAATGTGTTAGTGATCGCTTCATTTTCTTCTAAAACTCCTTGATCTGATACGTGCATGTCCTTGGTATTTAATGTATCTTCGACTGAGATGGTATCTGAGCCTGAACTGTCATACGACTGTAATGTAAGTTGGTCCCCTGCAGGTGCATTACCTATGTGCTGTGAACTGTCATTTAACACTGGTGTTCTTACTATTTTTTTACATACGTCGATGTGTTCCAACATACTATCGTGACTTGTACCTGGTATTGTAGGGTTGATGTTTTCCTCTATATTCTTGTCTGCTGTGCCATTCTCTATACTGTTCCGTATGCACGAAAGTTTGTTTACATCCGTGAGAGCTGGTCCTGTTATCTGACCACGGGATGTTAAAAGAGGGAAGTTTGAATAGATTGTTCATTGTGAGGTGTGTTCTGGATACCACTGTGTTTTTGGTGCTAGTGAAGATAGTGGAAACAATTATTCCGAATATGGGAAAATCTTCCAAACGATAAAAATGTTGCTCCTGTCCGGGCTAGGTTACATATCGTCGCTGCGGTATATAAACCGGCAATATGACGATACTCTTCCTATCCATTATTTCCCTTAAGACTGCTCTCGCCTCCCAGCCACATACTGATATGCAGTCCAACAAAATAATATCGTTGTGTTCATTTTCCTATGCTATGGTGTAAAGGAAAACGAACCTTAAGTTCACCATACTCTAGGAGTGGGTAAATATGTCATAAAAACATACATCCCTACAGTACGGTGCAGTAAGGTTCATTTTCTTTTACACACGCACATAGGAAAATAAACTCAAAGAAAATTGTCCTGATGGACTCCATATCAATATGTGGCTGGGAGGCGTGACGAGTCTTAAGGGAAATAATGGATAGGAAGAATATTGTCACATTCGCGGTTTTGACATAGAGGTGACGATATGCCTCATAACTCGCTACGTTGATGTTTGCATGAATAAGTTATTCAATTGACATCTGAAGTACACTTTTTCCTGTATCAACCCGATAGCGATATCTATTTGACCTGCTGTATTTTTCCACGATTGTGGAGTATTGCACCCGCTCGTTCTGTACTTCCAGCGATATGTTCAACAATCTTACTGAAGCCTTGAGCTTACCATTCCATCGTTGGTCAGCCACAGCTGCTGCAGTAGAGCAATATCGAACTCTTAAATCCTGGGGTCGTAGCGGGAATATTTCAGTCACGATCCTAACCAAACGATGGGGTTCAGAAGTTAGCCTAACTACTTGAATTGAGGAGCGAATATGTGCTTACTAACTTTTATTGAATTATCAAAATTGAAAAATTAAAAAAAAATTATAAAATCATTCATCAAGAAAATTTAAGTCATTCAACCTTTCAACGCAGTCACATTGCATTGCTTGAGTTTTATCAGTTACATTTATCGAAGAACTTTCTTCGGAGAAAAGTAGAAATATCACAGATTAGTGGACAGCGAAAACTAGGAAAACGAAAATAAAACCTGAAAACCGGGCACCTATTGATCCAAAAGATAACTGAGAGTTAATCCACACGATCCGTGGAAAATCTGACCTTCAAAAGTAGAGTTCAAGATTTACATTTAATTAAGGTTATCCACCAGTCAAATACCCTGTCGGATATGGGAACACCCGCCGAATGGACCATTAATCGAACCAAATTAACTGTCAGTTGCTTTGGATAGGTTGCGAAATACTACTGGAAAGCATGGTGTTCACTACAAGTTAACAGCAGCAGTCATAATTAAAAAATAAAAATTCCACCATGTATTGTCATCTCGTGACCCCCTTAAGTTATGGAATAATCCCGATGCTGAAACACGCATCATTCAAACAGCTGTTCAGAAGGAACCAACAACAACTCTATCCGAGAGGATCTTACGTTACGTCGTTCTGAAGGAACAAAACGGCGAAATGCAGGAAACACTTATCCATTATGCATTTAGAAGAAATGCTAAACACTGAAGTTAAAGAAAAAGTGGTAAGTCACTTGAAAAACCAACCTTCATGTTATAAACGGTTACATTAAGTTTAATAAACTAACAATCCACATCATAAAATAAAATCCAAAATGCCAAACAATCTAAAGAAGTCTTTCCATTTTACAAAAATAGGACTACCGTTACAAATCCGTCTACTTATGTTTGTCCAAATAAACTAACTACAAGTTATTGATAGATAAAAGTCATACCTATTTAAAAATGAAAGAACGAAAATTGAAAATAAAATCTATTCACAGCTGACGAATCGAAACCGCATTCGTAACTCAAGTCTCACATAAATAAGCTAAGTGTCAACACGCACACTATCAAAGCAATCGGACGCCTGAACGACAAAATAATTAAGTCCGAATATAATTTAAAATACTAAAGTTCAATGAACTCAAACGCGCGTGGCAAACAGCAGTAAATAATAAATCACCGTTAGCTCAGTATCCAATGCTGGACAGCCCTCACGTTCATGCCACTAGTGGTTCCATAAACTTATATAAACACCTTCCAGCTGGTAAGGGCTGTGCCGAAACATGGCCTCAATATTACTGTGCTAACACTCTTTGCATTACATACACTACTGCAGACACTACCATGTTCAAGTCACTTCGCTAAAACACCTAACCTAAGACTTTAATATATACAGACGACACCCTAAATCTATCGTCAAGCCTACATAGTGTCTACACACCCTAACAATAACATCTATATACACTCACGAATCCTAAACCTGTAGTTGAGCGTAAATGGGGAAGTCTATTCATCATTATATTCCTATAATACGCGTAACGTCCTAAATCTATTGGGATGTCTGCTCATTCTCTAAAATGTCAGGCGAAATCGTGACTTCAAACACACTCTTTGATATTTAGCTGGAAACCTTGTCGAAACTATAGCACACGATGAAACGAATCTGGCCACAGAATGAACGCAAGTCTGGATATGCAACTAAGTCTCTATCTCGTCAATAAAACGTGAAGTTGAAAATAAATAACGCGCGGCTACACAATCCACGACTCAAACACGATCTCGACATACGCAGTCAGCACACCTCTAATTTCACGTGAATATCGCCAAAACAGTAATCAACACCATCGCAAAAATACACACTGTAATTCTAGGGTGAGGCCCAAAAATCGCCTACCATCTCACTATTCCAAAAATCTCCATCCACGAAATATCCAGTAAAGCAAAATTTAATTAATCTACAAGCCAAACTATCACTTTAATAACGTCCAATATCTCATCCCACAATGTTTCCGATTTAATATTAATCTCGACTCGTAATATAAGAAATATACTGAATGGAAACTTATTACAACAGTTAATAACACCAACCGTGTGTTCAGAATGCCCTTCTCCTTGAGGTCGCGTACTATAACATTCATTATGCTGACTTTACATAAATCGTCATTTGGACTTAACTGCCAAGAGCTACAATCTTCTACAGAAATTGTTTTTCACGGGGAGTTCTTGACTTGAAATCATAATGTGCGTCACAAAGCACTCACTTCGAACCAACATTCACCCGGTCAGCAGTACCGGATTGCTACCGGAATCTCAATAGAGCCTGCCTTAGAAATATCATATTTAATATACAGCGTGTATCAAATATTCATCTTCATCGCCTGTCATCACGGCGGCATTACTTATGAAATACAGGCTTCCTATGCCTTCAACATCTACACCACTATTCTCTCGACATATCATTCCGACACAATCCATTCCTTCCTATTTCAAAACCTTTCAAACCTCGAATACTCCCATGACGAACAATTTTATAAGAGTCTTTTAATTTTCTTAAATTACGACGTCGGTCCTCGAAGATAAAATAACATACCGTGATTTCCCATATCACCATCATACCCGGTGTCACAAAAATTAACTTCCCACGAATAAATATAACTTTATCAGACTTCACTGGATTTCGAGACGAACGCAAATCTTACTCAACATTACTGTTAAATACAAATTTAACATCGAAAATTTTTATCCTGCTGTAAATATTATTATTATTATTATTATTATTATTATTATTATTATTATTATTATTATTATTATTATTATTATTATTATTATTATTTCGTCTAAGAATATCTTATGAACTCAAGGATATTCGAAATTATTGTATTCACCACGACTACATGATCGTTATCACCTTCCTTTGCTCAGTTTGAACAATATCTCAAAGAATTTTAACACATCATTTAAACTTCGCATTTTACAGTTTCTCAACGTGAATTTTACTGCCCTAAAGAGTTTGACACGACGACCAGAAATATAACACTTTAGCCTGATCATTATTAAATACTAATTCGACACACGCACTGGAAAATGTTATTGGGACAAACAAATTCGATCTACAACATTAATACAAATATAGACAGACCTGTAACAAGTAGTCACCTCGCAGATTCTGGCTTCATTTTGCCAGCTGACCTCGGATTTAGCCACTCATGGCTACAGGATACATCGTCTTCTTATAGATAACTTAAAAATACACAGATTTTACACTCGCTATCGATTAACAACGCAAATGACGCACTGACGCACTTCCTTCGTTTTTTTTAGCTTGCGGCGGGCCTCCCTCTCTACTGGCGACTGCGACTGTTTCCCAAGACTCTGCTCTAGTTCAACCTAATAACCGGCCAGGTGTTTCAATAGATAACAAAATCAGACTTCTCTCTGACTAGCCTCCAAACTCCCGTTGACAATATCAAACACACAAAATGTAATAAGAGGAAATCAGCTACGTATTTTAAACAGATATCTATGCCTTCACAGTTTTCGTCGGCGGAAGCTCAGGAAAATTTCTATCACCTTCAATTTAATACTCTACTTGAACCATCGACACGAATATGTAACTTATTTTAAGAAATAAACCCCGCACTTTCTTGTAGACGAGCGACGTGGGTTCCACCGTCCAGACCTTCAGATAGGATGTGTCAATGTAAGTGGAGGGGATTTCTTTTATACCCTCCGAGAGGACGCTACCCTCACCATGAAGCTTGGTGGTGCAATATCCTAATTCCACATCCGCTGGACCAACTTTCTTGAAATTTATTCCAGAAATTCAGACATAATTATAATTAATTATGGTGTTAATTTTATATTTTGCCCATACTTGCAACGAGCATAATAAATTTATTTCTGACATGTAACTTCGCGGTCTTTTTTCAGAGATGACCTCGGCACGTGTAGCGAATCCGCGAGTATGCCAACTTTCCTCCAGGCTTAATTGCATTTAAATTCACCCTGTGGATTCTGTCTTCATGTAATGTTTATTAATAATTTCGATCCTTTATTCCTGGATTAACCATGTCGCTAAAATCTCTCGTTGTGAAGCAAAATTGCTAAATTAGTCAGTCCTAGATATCAACCGAAGTGTCCCGGCATTTCACGAGAGGATGGCTCGCTCGTCACGGTGAGTTCTGTTCCCACGGGGGAGCGAGACTCACAAAATAAAACATGGCTACTCTCAAAAAAGTTGTTTTTAGCTGAAATAAATAACTGTAATTATTTTTCATCGTAGAATTATGGGTTCAGTACAGTCGTTACTGTTACTGAATCGCCGTTCATTAGTGTAAGAGAAGTTGTACATTCCAAACGAATTTAAGTACTTTTGATAGCTTTTAGGCAGGCTTCAGTCTGTTTTCCTACAAATTGGATGATTTGTAGTTCATCATATAAGCCTACATTTACAAATTCATTTATCCACTGGTGAATTTCATGGGCTATTGGTCTCTGTTGCTCCTTGCCGGATATCACTTTCAGTATATTTTGTCGTGTAATTTTCGATGTCATTTTGCCTAGATGTATTCTCTCAAGAGCTTCAACTACAAGACGTAAAATACACTGACACTACCGCCCTCGTCAAGTTATCAGCGGACCGCCCAGACAACCTGCTTGGCCGTATGTTAAAGTAAGAGTGATGCCCACTAGATACGACGCTGTCTGTAAAATTAAACATCATCATAACAGTTACTCGCTCGTGAATATTAAAATGCCTTCCGAGTGGTTTAATGTAGCCGATCATGAATACTTAAAGTCTGTACTCTGGAATATGTGAAGTATGGTCACGCATACCGCCACTCGGAAGAGTATGGAGACTGATAGCGAATGCTCCCTTTATTTTCTTTCAGCGGATCTCAGAAAGAAAGAAAGCGGGTCAATATTACTCTCATGGTCCCAAATACCGTTTCATGCATAACCAAAACTCCGGTGGAACACACCTGACTTCTCGTAGACTATCATATAAAAATATTAGCTGATGTACCCGTGCTTCGCTACGGAATTCTAGGTTAGGTAGTGTACATGTTGTGAGCAAGATTGTATTAAATTGCATAGCTCTTAACGTTACCCCAGAAACGCGACGGGGAAGTCACCAAACTTCTTTTTTCATATGTAGACTGGTTTTGGGAATTTTCACTGCAATGGGAGACCCGCTTGCCTAAAATCAGTCACAATCAGGTTGGGGAGTTTTCATTATAATGGCAGACACTCACTCTCCGCCTGCCTTTTTACATCCCAACTGAAATCAACATAGTTCATTACAATGCCGTCAGTAGGAATGCCGCGATTAAAAGGAATGGTTTCGTATGAAATACTCAATCAAATGAAAAACCACACATTTTCTCACTTGTAACGAATATTGGAGAGTCGCAGAGCAAAAACTATTCCCTTTTACATCTGTTTTCTAGTAGTACCCGATGAGTCGGAAAATAATTCATTACACTGGCGGCGGAAAATCAACAATAATCCCACCTATCGGAGTTGAGTGGCAGCATAAGAGACAAAGAATATCACAACAAACAATGGTCAATGTAATGTTATTTTTGATCAATGTTATGCGCTTTCGATATTGTAGGCCTTCACATTTTGTTTTCTTCCGACTCTAAAATACTACTGTTATCATAGCTGGTACGGTAAAACTGAATACAACATAAATGATCGGAAATTGTATTCTCTATAACTTTTGTTATGTAGTACTTTTCGTTAGGACCAATAACATAGGTATTTAAAAATTACATTTTAGACGCCTTCCCTAAACTACCATTTCACTCAGCGTAAATGAAAAGATTTATAGCCTAGATTGTAGTGGCTCATCCCCCAACTTTATATACCGATTTTTATTTAATTCTCTTCAACCGTTTTCTCGTGGTGCGTGTACAGACAGACAGACAGACAGACAGAAATTACGGAAAAGTAAAAAATGCATTTTCTTGTTACTGTGGACATGACCGGTTCAGAAATACCATTATTTTCAAATTCTGAGCAATTTACAGACAACATTCTTATTTTATATTATATATATATAGATTAGTACCTACCTTGTTGGCCGTGCGGTTAGGTTGCGCGCAGCTGTGAACTTGCATCCGGGAGCTAGTGGGTTCGAACTTCACTGTCGGCAGCCCTGAAAATGGTTTTCCGTAATCTCCCACTTTCACACCAGGCAATTGCTGGCGACCTTAATTAAGGTAAGGCCACGGTCACTTCCTTCCCACTCCTAGGCCTTTCCAATCCCATGGTCGCCATAAGACCTATCTGTGTCGGTGTGACGTAATATAAATTTGTAAATATATATATATATATCAGTATGCAACCTTTTATTTTCAGTAGGAAACATGTTTTATTTTTGCATGAACTTCACATAATAACATTATTAAAATTATGAAAATAACACCATTTATTTATTTATTTATTTATTTATTTATTTATTTATTTATTTATTTATTTATTTATTTATTTATTTATTTAGCGTATGGCCCATACAATCAAATTGAGTTTAGATATAAATTATATACATATTTTTTGGCAGCCAGTCTATCACTACGATCTCCTGGCAAAAATTTACAGCATTAATACTGCAGTATTTATTACAATAATGACACTTTTATAAGTATTACTGATAACAATAAAATAATATGCAATAATATCACTCATCCGAGTGAAGAACAGTCGCGGCTAGTGTAAGAACTGAGACATCGGCTTCGTATCCAATACTGTATTCTGACATTTGCAAAACCTAAACAAATACACCAATACTCGAACATTAAGGAAGCTTGTCCGTCAGTCGTATTGTAATTATAATAAAATGGCTGTTGTTTGTCCCTTATGCTTTTCAATATTTGTATAGAACAGGCGGTAGAGGAAATCAAAGAGGAATTTGGAAAGGCAATCACAATCCAATGAGAGGAAATCAATGCCCTGAGATTTGCAAATGATAGTTTTATTTTATCTGAATCTACATCAAGGCATCTCAGGGTGCATGCACTGTGCACGGTACAAAACACGACTTCGCTTTGTTGACCAGAGTGCAGACCCCCCACTCCTCGATTTGAAGCAATAGCGCTTACTCTCTCTTTCCTCACACGTGTCTCGCTCGCTCCCCCTGTCTCCCTCTTCCTCACTTGCTCCGTAGCGCTCCAAATCCGTGCTGAGTTGAGCCGAGTAGAGCCGAGTAGAGCCGAGCTTAGCCGATAGCCCAGAGACGAAGCGTTGGTCCGAGCCGAGCCGAGCGGGACCAATGCACACTGCACGGAGCTCTTGCGTCTCGATTTGCATGCGTGAGATTTTGGGCGTTTGAGAGGCCCAGTTACAGAAAATCTGGATAAATTGTTGAATGGTATGGACACAGTCTTGGAACAGTGCAAGATGAAAATAAATAAATCCAAAACAAAAGGTCGAACTAAGTCAGGGAAATGAAGCCCCAACGAGAGTAGATAAATATTGTTTGTTGGGTAGCAGAATAACTAACAGTGGCAGAAGTAAGGAGGACATAAAAATGCAGACTAGTACAAGCAAGAAAGGCCTTTCTTAAGAAAAAAATTCGCTCACTTCGAACATTGATATAGAAATAGAAAGACGTTTTCAACACTTTCGCCTGGATCGTGGCATTGTATGGAAGCGAAACATGGACTACAACTAGTTCAAAAAGAAAGAGAACAGAAGAGTTTGAAATGTGGTGTTATAGAACGATGGTGAAGCTAAGATGGTTAGATCGAATCACAGATGAAGAGATACTCAATCGAATTAGTGAGAGGAGATCGATTTGGTGAAATTTGACGAGAAGAAGAGATAGAATGATAGGACACCCAGGACTTGTTCAGTTGTATTTTTATGGAAGTGTAGGCGATAAGAACAGCATGGGTATACGAAGGTATGAATATAACAAAAGGATTAGAGTATATACAGGATGTAGTAGTTATGTACAAATGACAAGGTTGGCACATGATAGGGTGGTATGGATAGCTGCATCAAACCAGTCTACGGACTGATGACCCAAACAACAAAAGAACAACAGCAACCAACAGTACAAACACACTCAAAGACTGTTTTGCCATCATGTTCAAAAAGATTCTCATACACTTTTAGAACTAGGACATTTTGAACTATCCTGCGATCTCCCGATTGCAGCACTCAAAACAACTCACGGATTGATAAGTACTCTGCTTCAAGGCAAACTGTCAAATGCAGTGCTACCAGACTGTCGTTAACATTTTTCCCTACTACAAAAAGAGAATGTTCCCTTTTTTAAAGAAAATTCTTTGCGCCAAAATTTGCTACGTCTAGTATAACGATTAATCCTGTTGTAAATGTAGAAGTGGAATTAAATAAATGAATACCAATGAATATATAATGGCCTGAAAAACAACTGCGTATAGAAGAATGCCAGAAACGGGTTCCTTACAAAAGTGGAAGCTCACTCTAATTGTTAAAAATGTGTTCTCTTCTATTCATCGGTCTTGAAATCACAGATTTCTCGCTAAGTTCATTCATTGTGGTTAGACACTGAATGTACCTATGTTACGGCCTTATTTCTTTGTGTTTAAATAACACGAAGTCGGCCCCGTGGCGTAGGGGTAGCGTCCCTGCCTCTTACCCGGAGGCCCCGGGCTCGATTCCCGGCGAGGTCAGGGATTTTTACCAGGACTTGAGGGCTGGTTCGAGGTCCACTCAGCCTACATGATTAGAATTGAGGAACTACCTGACGGTGAGATAGCGTCCCCGGTCTATAAAGCCAAGAACAACGGCTGAGAGGATTCTTCGTGCTGACCACACGACACCTCGTAATCTCAGGCCTTCTGACTGAGCAGCGGTCGCTCAGTAGGCCAAGGCCCTTCAAGGGCTGCAGTGCTATGGGTTTTTTAAATAACACGAAACATCATCGCAATTTCACAATTGTGTTTTCATACCCAAATATCATGAAATGTCGTTACTACTTGTTATACTGGGTTTTTTTCTTAGCTGGCTCCGCAGCACCACTCAGAGCAATTTATCTTTCGGCAAATGAGTCACCCGGCTATCGCCTTCCGTGCGTGTTCCCCTGACACACGGAGAAAGCAATAAAAAAGCCCTGTACTTCATCATTGTTGGTTTTTCAAGTTGCCTCTGCAGGCAATAATCTGTCAACTTGAAGCCCAAAAGCACACAGATGAAAATGTCCTTATAGGGGTTTAAGAAAATTACCCTTTCTTTCGCTCACTGCAATTTTTCTGTTTTTAGTAATTTTTCCTTACGCCGAGGGAAATTATCCTCCATCTGGCAACACTGCCCAACTGTGTAGCGTCAACGTGTTTTTTGCCTTCATTGACCAGCCATCTATGACACTGTTTGCGCAGAAGGCTTGCTTTTCACTGCCATTTCGTAGATTTCGTGTAGGGACTAGTTCCCGCTCCACCACTTTTGCATCCAGGCTAGAAATTTAACATCATGAGCTCTTCCATTTTTTCATGACTTATTTAAGCATTTGCAAACAACACCACTGGAGAAACTGCAGTATTTAGTAAAATCCTCACTCACGCAGACATAATGATAAAAGGAGCTTTGAAAGTAATTTTGTAACTACCATCTGACTCACCTGACTCCAAGATCTACTGTACACTCAATAGATGTACAAAGTCTTGGATGTTTTAGAACTGAATGCGAGGCCATTCTCCAATAACTATACGGACTTAGGTGCTTAGCAAAGTTAGCAAACCCTTACGTAAAAACCATACATCAACAAAAGAGATAAAGCAATCGATGTTCTTAATTTACGGATTGAGCTTAGAGACAGGGAATACAAGATATGGTGCATCTACCACATAAGGGTAAAAGTGTAATACTTTAGAAAGAGGGTAGAAGCCAGGATGGTAGCCGCTGTCGGCGTTGCCACTGCGAGACCGAAACCCTACCTCTCGAACTCGGTTTTTGCCCTTATCATAAAGACCTCCGGAATATTCAGAACGTTCGATACATCATTCTTGATGAATTAACAGGAATACAAGGCGGATCGACATCATAGCATTTAAACCTGGATACATTCTGGTTCCAACAGTGCGTTTAGAATTGCCTCGGAACAATCTGAAAAGCTTGAGGAGGAGAAGTGTACCAATACTTTAAAAATTAGGCAAATTTATTGAGTATTTAAAGCTACTCTAAGGTTGGTGGATAGCATACATGTTTTCCAAGCGTTACCTCTCTTTGGCCAACAGCTTCCTGCCTTTAATTATTTCTACAAATTGTATTCCTGCTCTTCCTTTGCTCCTACTACCCTCCGGCTTCTCTTCAAACAGGGTACTGTATCACTCAAAATGACAAAGCAAGTGGCGATCGAAGTGATTTTTTCTCCTGTCGAAGGTTTCAACCGAGGTGCGTGTCTCATTTGCTCATTCGGCTACGTTCTCGTTTGTGAATCTATCAGTCCAAGGCATACCCTGATTTTCAATACATCCACTTTTCGCAGGGTCCATGTTTCTGACCCATAGTTTACAACAGTCAATACAAAACGTTTCAGGAAATGTTTTCGTACCCCCCATGTTGATGGTCTTCGAGAAATTTTCCTTCATATATATATTACAATTTGCTTTACACACCGACACAATTAGGCCTTAAAGCGACGATGAAATAGGCTCAGGAGTGGGAAGGAAGCGGCCGTGGATTTAATTCACGTACAGCCCCAGCCTTTGCCTGGTGTGAAAATGGAAAACTACAGAAAACCATCTTCAAGGCTTACGACAGTAAGCACCCGGATGCAAGCTCACAGCTGCGCGCACTTTACCGCACGGCTAACTCGCCCGGTCAATCTTCCTTTGGCTGTACAGTTCGAGAGTTCACTTCTCTCGTATGTTTTCCATGTAATCAGACTTCCTAGGTATTTGAATTCCTTTACTTGACAATTTGGTCATGATACCGTGTCTTATATCTGTTTATCATTGAGAAGTAGAAAAATACAAGTAATAAAAAAAGAAATAATAAGCAGTAAAAAGCTCATTCAGTGGTGATTTGTGTCCTATCATGTGCTCGTAAATCTAGGATATCGCTACTAGTGCGTTAAATATATTTTAAATCTACAAAATTTAGACTAAATATCATCTCATCGAAAAATGATCCTGGATTCCTTCCAAAATAATTATTTAAATACGTGCCTGGAATTTACTGGAGATAGTGAATGTGAGCACTGTCAGAGACTGTAAGAAACACGCGATCGCTGAATACATCTCACAAGCTGTTAGCCCCTGAAAAAGAGGGATAAAATTAGAGGCGTGCATGGATCGTACTTCCTCCTGAGTAGATAAAAAACAGCACCATGTAGCTAACAGAATACAGCCATATGCGGAGGTTCAGTCGCGTATCATGAGCAAATATGTAGAGAAATGATTTCTTTCTCTATAACTTACAAACCAGTTGTGCTGTTTTATTATTCGACCAATTCCTAAGACTTCTAGACCATTTTCACAGTTTTATATGCTTTCCTTCTGGCGTAAAACTGCACGTAACGTGGCACTGATTCTTAAGTGGCAATATAGTCTGTGTCCATAGGAATTTGTCAGTCTTATTCCGTTACTCTAAGATTAACGTCATAATAACCGAAGGGCTCTAACTTTGTTCTAAATTATATAAAAATGTTTTTCTTGTATTCTTACTGGAATTTTCGACAAAATAGTGCTGCGAAAATATTGCATATCATTCGACTGGGAAGACTTGGGAGTAAGGATACGAGCTGCTCGACTAAGCGGTATGTTCCGATGTGTCAGTGGAGAGATGGCGTGGAAGAACACTAGTAGACGAATAAGGTTGAATTATGTTATTAAAAACAGAAAAGATCACAATATGAAGATAAAGTTGGAATTCAAGAGGACAAACTGGGGCAAATATTCGTTTATAGGAAGAGGAATTATAATTTACCAAGGGAGATGTACGATACATTTCCAACTTCTTAGAAATTATTTTAAGAAAAGACTAGGAAAACCAACTGATAGGACCTCTGCCACCTGGGCGACTGCCCTAAATACAGATAAGTATTGATTGATTGATTGATTGATTGATTGATTGATTGATTGATTGATTGATTGATTGATTGATTGATTGATTGATTGACAAAAATAATAAAATTAGTTAATGACTAGTGTATGAAATTGAGACAAAACTTCTCACTCATAACAGAAACTAAAAGAAAATATACTATGCCGTATGACTATATTGTTGGTGGTGGTGGTGGTGGTCGTGATGATGATGATGATGATACAATTCTACGACCAACAAAGGAATTACCTGAAGGTACTAATTTGACACATACGAAAGGCAAGGCGAAAAGCAAAGACATCTCTCTAACAGGCGACGAAGACCCTTTGAGGGGTGGAAGGTAAAGGCTTTCACCATTCGTAACTTCGGCTTTTGGTGGAATACAGTGGTTTCCACTATGCCCGTCCGTTTTTTCCCCTAGGATTTAACCTGGTACTCATTTTTGGTGTAGACTGAGTGAACCTCAGGGGCACGCGCACCTCCAAAAGTGGAAATTTCGTTTCTTAAATTTTTCGACTTGACGTGGAATCGAACTCACGTCCTTCTGGGTGAACCGAGTACGCTTCAGTAAGACACCCTATATAGAGAAAAGGATTGAACATAAACAGAATCGGCCAGGACTTTCATGCTCTGCTGTATGATACAATACTGCTTACCTGACACGTTTGGTGGCGTTAGGATATTTCATTTAACCTATGGTCTTCATACTCGATCATGCAGAGCTCTAGTAAAAATAATGCCATGGGAATTAAATAAAATTCGAGCGTTCCTTCACCCGAAAAAACTTTAAAAAGAGTGACTAAGCTAAATTATGGACCACGTCGAATGATGAATGTAGGATTGTATATTATTGTGGTGCTACCTTCATATCCGTGAAATTACTCTGATAATATGTTTGGAGGAGAATGACTCAATTGTAACCTTAGAATGGTGTGACTAATTCCAGATTGAAAATCGAGTGGAAAATTACATTCCAGATTCAATAAGATGATTAACGAAATAGAAGGTTCCTTTCAAGAAGTTTGGGAATATAGGCAAATATTGCATTTACTGCATCAGCCATATATAGTAAAGCCATTACTATCTCTCTGTATAAAGAAAACTGAACATCAATGTTGGACACCAGAAGGAACAAACTCTCAATTACACACCAATTCAAAGTTAAATTAAATAGATCAAATTAAAAATTTACAATTTCAGGACGTGTTCGATGATTCGGTAATCTAACCCAAACAACGTTTTCGAAGATAGGATGAATGGATTGTGTATTAAACATAACGGAAGTTCTTCCAGTTTATGTAGAAAACGTACAGTACTCACTGAAAGAAATTAACATAGAACTTTATAATCTAATATCACATGTACTTAACAGTAGTTACAAAGTGTTTAGGGTAGAGTAGCGATGTAGTGCTGTGCTGTGTATGCGACTAGTTCCTTTTATACTGTCACTTATAATGTATACTTCAGAAATGAAGTAATACTAATAGTAACGTGCCATTAATTAATTGTGGCTGTATAATAAAGTTTTACAAAATGTTTACAGTATCTGAATTGAATTATTCTAGTAGTGACAGAAATGTCATTTTGAATTTTAGAAAGCAATAAGAAAAAGTCAGTCTCTGTTGTGTAGTGGTTAGTGTGATTAACTGCCATCCCGGGAGGCCTGGGTTCGATTCCCGGTTCTACCACGAAATTTGAAAAGTGGTAGGAGGACTGGAACGGGGTCCACTCATCCAAGACCGACTCTAATCCTCAAACCATAATATAAAAAAACATTGCGGCCGAAGTAGCCGGTTTGTTCTCGTATAAAAATGCTTCGCCAACAAGTACGCACCACATATAATCAACTAGAATCACACATATTCTACTAGAAAAGAGAACAACACGCTGATTATTTAGAAATTTCAATTAGTCAAATAACGTTTTCTCTTAGATTTCACTTCGCGGGATAGAGCAAAATACATGATAAAACTGTTAAAATAATATTTATAACATAATTTTGAATGTTTCATAATAAATTAAAGTGCGATTTTCCTCAGTTTATTCCCTCTCATGAGAACTATGAAACATAATTTGTTGCCTTGGTTTTGACGTGGTGGATAAGTTCTTATATTGAGCACCCAATGAAAGGACAGTAGGCATACACCCGAAATAATAATGTTATTGGCTTTACGTCCCACTAACTACATTTTTTACGGTTTTCGGAGACCCAGAAGTGCCGAAATTTAGTCCTGCAGTAGTTCTTTTACGTGCCAGTAAATCTACCGACACGAAGCTGACGTATTCGAGCACCTTCAAATACCACTGGACTGAGCCAGGAAAGAACCTGCCAACTTGTGGGCCAGAAGGCCAACGCCTTATATATCTGAGCCACTCAGCCCAAGTACACCCGAAATGATATATTTAACCCAATGAACGGCCCTGGTAATGCTAACATAATGTTGACATATGGCATAGCAGCACTTAACACAATGATGGTAACCTTAGTAATGAAACGTTCAGACATTAAAGATAAAATAGGTTTTTACACATTAAAGAACATGACTCTAAACATTGATAGTAAACCACATGGACGAGCTTCAGTTCGCTATTGTCTGCTTGATAGCAGATAACCACAGCATCAATCGGAAGGTGTTGGTAGTGCAAAACCCTGCGTTACAAACCCAGCTAATCCCTCGAAATCACTATTTCTTCTGTGTAACAGTATACTGATTGCTCTATCTGTCACACTTATAAGTTGTGTTATACTCCAAGATCCAGCCTAACATTTCCGCAGGCAAAGCACAGATTATTGTAAAATACACTTGCATCTAAATCACTCGACACTTTGAATCACATAGACACTGATGGTATATCACAGTATCAATTATATCCTATCTAAATTCATATTTTTCGAGGAACAGAGTAGTTTGGAATTAGAGAAAAGTCTTCCCTAACCTCAGACTTATTCTCAAAAGTTTTGTCATCTACTTCAAAATAATCACGATGTATATTCCTAATACATTTCTCTCTTAATGTTTTATTCCGTAGGAAACTTAAGAATAGTTGTATGAGAGGCATTGGCTTAGTTTGACTAAAACTTGGTGCACAACACGATCAAAACAAGCACATTCTCACATTACTGCGTATAATTACAGATTCTAAGTGTCCACTGACTCATATAAGTACATCCGCATACTTATATTCTACAGAGAAACTAACATTAATCGTCAACTTTCATGAAATTACACCGATTACATACCGTAACAACAAACCACACCAAACCCACATTTCCAACATTTCCGGCTACTCAATTCGCCTTCTTTGAACGATTGAGAGTAGCACTAAGGTCTGAGGGTTGGAGTTGGTCTTGACTCAGCCTCAGGAGGTCAACTGAGTAGAGAGGGCTCGATTTCCACCTCAGCCAGTGGTCTTCCGTGGTTTCCCACTTCTTAGTGCCGAGATGGTACCTAACTTAAAGGCCAGGGCTGCTTCCTTCATTCTTTCTTTCCTATCTCCCACAAGGCCCCTGTTGAGGTGAGGTCAGCGAAAACTGTTGTGTATTAATATGTGGTAGACATACTGACCCGCAGCATATATTGACCTCAACTTGGCAGGATCGACCTTGGATCAGTTTGGTGGTATTTAAAGGTGCTCAAATACGTCAGTCTAATGTCGGTAGATTAACTAGCATGTAAAATAATTCTTGCGAGACTAAATTCCGGCAACTCGACGTCTCCGAAAACCGTAAAAATTGATAGTGCGACGTAAAACCAATAACATTATTATCTTTGATATTCTTCGCATAATATTGAAACTTAAGCGACAGAATGTTACCTGCTAACGTTCTAAGCTGAAATATTTCACATAGCGGATTTCTCTGGCGCAAGGACGAGAGCTCCGGAATTTATCGACCCGCTATGTACGGGTAGATTGCCTGTCTCTCAGCCGGAGGCCCCTGGTTCGATTCGTGGCCAGGTCAGGGTTTTTTACCTGGACTTGAGAGTTGGTTCGTGGTCTACTCAGCCTACCATCGAGGAACTCTCTGAGATGGCGACGTCGGTCTAGAAAACCAAGAATAACGACCAAGAGGATGCGCCAGCTCACGATCTACAGGCCTTGAGACTGAACAGTGGTCGATTGTGTGACCGTTCACAACATCACCTATGGTATGTCATGATATCCAGGAGATGAAATATGCCGTTTTCCGCGTCATTCTACGATAAAAATTGCCCAAGATAGAATTTTTCTGCCCGCTCCAGGACTCGATTTGCAGTATCCAGAGTCGCGCGACCGAGCTCTAGTTGCTGGTAATTAGCAGCGAGGCGGTGCAAGAGCGCTTGTACTCGAAGTTTTCTCACTCCAACCACGAGCGAGATGAAAGGATACGCGTTATCACGTGACAGAGAATCTAGGTCACTAGCTGAGCCCAGAGAGTAGGTCCAACGTGAAAACTAACATTATACCCTGTTTTCCTCGCTCATCCACCACTGCCAACTTATCGCGTTCAGCTGTTTTATTTTTGTTAATATTTATAAATCGCAAAATACCCAATGGATAATTAAGCGCAAACATTCATTTGAATCAGGGAATTTTACGCATAATTATGAGACCGAAAAGTGCTCTAGTTAACTGACAGAGCGGTAACTACGCTGTAAACAAGGGCGAGTCTTAATGACTAACAGATGTTGGACCCTAACCGTAACAGCGAACACAAGGAATCCCCTGTGCTCGTCATCATTCACCGCCAGAGACAAAAGGACGCTTTTAAGATTGCTTGTGAATCTACGAAGCTATTTCAAAAACAGTCACTCAGTGGAGATGGGAATACAAGAGCTAAATTTTGATATCCTGTTCGTCACTATACGTTGCGTATTAGCGGACCAACGTGTGAGAAAGGATTGCATTTTTCCCCCACCCTCAGCATTCGAGTCTCTAGCGTAGCTCGCCTATATATTCATGAGCTGAGGGGGAGACACTACCCAGTGCATTTCAGTGTAGCGCCAGTACGGTAGTATTTCGTCGTGGTTTGTGTGTGAGTCGTTTGTGAAGAAATAATCTTGTAATTTGAGCAGTGTAATACAGTGATTCATTAAAGTCTGTGAGTATGTGGAAATAATCACCCTCTGAGTGAGATGTTAGCGTGTACAGTGTGCCGCAAATTAATAAATAGGAACGGTACGAAACCGTAATAACCGATGTCCGTGTGTAGAAAAGGTCGTACATCGAGCCTCCTATGTGTCTAAGTTAATACGGCTCAGTTAACATATATAGGGACGTACTTAGCGAAGTGGGTGGAGCGAACGTGCTTGATATCAATATGAATTACCAAGAAAGTCAGTGAACGGCTCAATGTAGACCTAATTGAGGACAGCGCCACGTTAAAGTAATCCGTAGTACAGTTGAGAGCTCGACTTACGGCTAAGTGCATTAGAACAGGCCTGAACTAGTATCATGAATACGAGAATGCTAATATATTAGTGGCCTAACCACTGTCGTTTCTAGGGAAACTAGTGAAATTTCTGGGCCTATAATCGCTGCCTACAAGAAGAATAGATAAATGAGAAGGGATTAATGTCGGGCTTCTGGGACATTACCGACATTGGGTTGGAATGCTCGTGCTATTGAGCAAATCCAACCATATGTTCAAATTGTGGTGTGTAATAAACTAACGCATTCACTTGAGATAATTTCCCCTCATTTACATGTCTACGAGAACGCCGGAGTGAACGCCGACGTCCAGCTGAATGCCAGAATTTTGCTGTGTACCGGAGTGAACGAGTCATCTAGCTGTTTGCCGGAATTTCGCCTGGTAGCCGAGAACGTCTGGAACGTCGCTGTCATGTATATGACCTGCCAGGAAGTCATCATGGGTCTTCACATCGCCGATGACGTGATGCAAGCAGTTTAAGTCCATGGAGTGCCCTCCTGTAAAGCTGTGAACGTGGTATCCAGAAGGCTGAGTACATTTCCAAGTATTTATATCTTTGAAGGTCGTGTCCCATTGTAAATATGTAGATTTTCCACTTAGATGTAACGTAGACTGTAAGCACGCCATTTCAGAGGGATAATAATTATAATTTCATTTTTATTTGAGTCTTTATAGAATACTTTCATCACGGTTTTGGGACGACCATATTTTACTTCCATCCTTGTATAAGGGTTCGATAATGCATGACGTAATTATAAGGACCTTGGCTTAATTAAGTGTGAAGCGCTGTCAAGTAGAGAAGGCTTAATTATTCTGTAAAAATGACTCCAGTTATCATCTTTCCATAGCATATACGAGTCGTCAAGATTTTCCAGTAATTCATTCTTTTGTGCGCTTCACCTGGTAGAGATCCCTCCTAATTAGTAACTAAGGCACCTGGAACAAGGCATCGAGACAGCGGGTATATTACATCGTTAATTAATTAGTTCGCGAATGCGCAAGGTAATTTGGACCCTGGTGGCAGGAGATCATCATTAGATCTGCATCGTGGTCAATGTACCGAGAGGAAATGAAATGGCTGAACAGGCTGTAGCCATAATATATAGTGTGAAATGAAAATGTGAAGTTCCCTTGGAATCTGTCATTAAGACACGCGAGGCGCGTATCGCGATGTGAATATGTTGATTACGGCCGGATATAGGGCCGTGATTTGTTGTGATGCCATGGTGGCCAGTATTGAAAGAAGTGAATAGATTATTTGCCGTGAAGCCATTGTCCGAGAAGGCTTGGTGGACCGCTCTTTGGAAGTGTGTCACGGGCAGTTAACAGCTGGAGTTTTATGAGCCCCTTTAAACGGGGGAGTGAAGGCATTTTCTTCAGTGAAATAGAACAGATACAAGTGGCGAGTTTCTTTCCGTTCGGTACAGAGATTACGTGTGTTAATTTAAATAGAGCCAACGTCGCAGAGATTCCAAATGAGCATTAAAGGAAGGATCCCTCCAATTTATTTCTTTAATTATTCACAGCGTATAGGGAATTCCAGGTCAGATATACCCTGTCTCAGAAGGTCCTGAGTTCATTGCAGGAGACAGTAAAGCTTACTGTCACAAGCGGCAGGTGACTAAGGCCACCTGCGGTCCATTGTGTGTATGTGAAATGTATATATTCTTGTCCTTTTCTTGCAAGAAGTGTTATAATGATATGGTTATAATGTTTTGGTATTGAAGTCGCTAAATGCTTGTCCATAGGTAACATCGTTGAGTAAATAATGTCCTGATATATGTGTTGATAAAATCCTAATGAAATGAGCGTGTTTATTATACTGCATATGTGGCAACGTTTAACTTAAGGAAGGGTTGTAACGCGACTTTCAAAGGATTGGGAGTGTAAATTGCCTATTTCAGTTCATACGATACTAGCAAACTTATATCATAATTTGCTGCAAATTGAATATATTAATTCCTGGCAGGTAAACAGATTTACAGCGGGGTGTGTCCATAATGATTAAATATGTGTGTGATGTAATACAAGTGTAGAGTGAAATAATTAGAGAGAAAACGCCTCTCTAAGTCTGAGGTAGTGTAATAGTTCGAGAGGGAACGCCTTCTTAAGTTTGAATATTTAAACGTATAATGAAGTGTAGAAAAAGACTACCGAACATTTAAACGTCAAGATCACCCAAGTTACTGTATGTAAGGTGTTTGTATGGCATACCCATGTAAATAATGTGTTTCACTAGTATAAGTAAAAATTTGTTATACAAGATATTGTCTATCTTCTCATTAGTAATGAAATGGTATTCCTCTCATAATTAACTTTTCCCCCTACTATAGAGACTATTACTAAAGAACTTACCGCCCCATCGGACAGTCCACAGACCCGAAAATGCGATACCGGCTCGGCTAGCGAATTATTCTAGTAGGGGAGTGTGAAGCTTCGACAACCGGGCTGAGTTCGAGGCTCACCGACGGTGTCCCATTCTAACATCATATTTATGAACAATGGTAACTGGTTCATGTACTGATGCCTTGGAAAGGTACAATTGGTAGGCCGAGTCCCATCAGGGCTGTAGGGCCTTGGAGAAATTTAGCAAATAACTGAAATATTAAAAAGTAATTTAAAAATACCGTAAGTGTAGAAGAAATGAAATACATTAGTATTCATGCCTGTACACAGAACAAAGCTTTTAGCACGTAAATGTGTTGTTTTGTTTTTGTATTTAATCTCGCTGGGCAGAAGACAAGAAATATGTTGACTGCCGGTTTTCTCAGAATAACACAGTTATGTAAATATATTTTTGAAGAAAACTAAAGCAAGAAATTATAGTAAAGAAGGTATATAACGATGGTCTAAAATGGAAACCTCGTAAGCTAGATGTCTAAAATTTTACAGGGGGATTATAAACTCTTTTACCATTGGATGTTGTGTTCTGCATGAATTTAAGTGGTATGAACATGATTTTTCCTTCAATTATCTGAAGTATATGTGTATTTTGAAGACATTTATTTTTTATACACTTTTAAATAGACCTACACAGTTTTCATAGAATTATTTTTCACACGCGAGTTCATTGTTCCACTTCAATAAGTGAAGTGATCATGCATTGTAATGTTAATTTCCTGAAAATTCATTCTTGAAAATCTATTGAAATACAACTAATAAAACGACTGTATATAAGCGGAGTCTACAATGCAGGTGACGTATAGTGGACGGGGTATTTCATCCGACTATTTTGAAAATGAATAATTTTTGTATTATGAAATCAAATGTATTGATTTTCATTCTAAATACAGCAATAAAACAAAATTAATAAGTTCCTTTTAAATTTAATTACAATAAAAAATAATTAAGGGAATATCCAAAGAAAAATGTCAAAGCAATGAAAATGATGGTATCTACGTGTAACTGATGAAAGCACAGTACCGTACTTTCTTTATACTAGCCCTACACATTTACAACTGTCTCCTCCTTGGCATACATCCCGTATCATCTCATAGAAACTGTAGTTCTTGATAAAAACACGTTGCAGAGCCTGGACTTTGTATGCAATCTTCCATACATGCTTTCATTCTTCAACATATCGAAATGGAAAGAATTTTCTCTCAACGCATGCATGCATGCAATCACACTCCATCTGAGGGTGCCCACTTTCTAGAAATGTCTGCGTGATATTCAGTCCAGATTTCTTGACGGACAACAATAGGCCATTTGATAATACTGCATTTCGATTTTGGCAAACATAGCCGTCACTGTAAATGATTATTTCATTGCTGGCTGTCCAATCGACATCAGGTGTGATGAAGTTACAGATGATGCTGCAAAATGCATAGTTTGTCACGCTTTCTTCAATTTCATCCCATAGATAGCAAAATCTATCTTCTATTTTGAGTTTTAAACCATAAAGTCGTGTATTTTGAGCTTTGTCTTGTAATATGCAGCTGATGCTTTCAATGAAGGGCATAGCAACACAGCCTGCAAGTCCATTGTGAAAACGACTGTTTCTTTGTCAGTATTTTGTCACTTTCTTTTTCTTGGCTCGCTGTTTTCTTCCTTGATCAATTATCCTTAAATTTTCCTAGGTTTAGGTTTCTCACTTTAGATGCGTAGGAGCTATCACAACGGATCTTCTTCGGGGAAAATAGGGCAAGATTTTCTTCATAAAAATCGAACAAAATGTGTAGTAGGGAACGGTTTGCTCTTCCTTAAATGATTGTCAATGAAAAAGGAGCTACCTTGGTTTGCCAAATAATTTCAAGGTAAAGTGTTGTTGAGGACTTTTTTCAGTAATGAGATACAAGTTCGGCAGTACTCCAAAAATCTCAGTAACACATTTTCTTGCTGCCACTTTCTTACTTCTAACATCAGGGTTGCGTTTTGTCAAGTTCCAATTTAGATTCGGCGACTCACTTCTGAACAGTCCACTCTCCAAGATCCAGCGCGTTCAGGTATGTTGTCATGCAGACACGAATCCTTTCTCCATTTTGTAGATTTATGAGATTATAATAAAAAGTTCTTGATCGACGAGTATCTCTTACATCAGTCTTTTGTGTTCACAGGTTGGTCCACAACTTTCCACAGCACTGTCTTCTTCGCTTCCCAGACTTTCAGGCTTAACCTTACAGACTTCGAGTTCGACCCGAAATCTAAGGACGTTAACCGTACAGACCCTAGTTCGATGCCAGAAAGTGCAAGCTTACCCTAACAGCCAACGCAATTATGGCTAAGAGGCCAAGCTTAACCTAACAGGCATAACGTGTCTAGACTTAACCTTGCAGACCTCGGGTTCGACCCCAGGACTAACGGCGTCAACCGTACAGACACTAGTTCGAAGCCTAAGAGTACAAGCTTAACCTAAGAGACTCAAAGATCAACACCCGGGCTAAACGTATAAGAGTAAAAGCTTAACCTCACAGACTTCAAGTTTGACACCCGGGATAACTGCATAAAAGTGCAGGTCGAACGTCACGCTGACCACGCGTAAACCTAATCTGGGAGGTTATCCCAGGCTAACTGAACACCTGTGTAAGCTTAACCTAACAGACTGCAAGTTCGATACTAGAGCTAACTGCATATAAGTTCAAACGTATGCATATTTCTTTCACACTCAGACCGGGGCGATAACATATACGAGCTCCTGGCTAAAACCACAAAAACTACATTCGCACATATTTGCTAGGTTAGTAACCGTTCCTGCTTGCAGAAACAATTCTGCTGAGACGTGACATTGTTCGCTTCATAATACTTTTTCAGCATTCCTTTTTTTTCTGTAGCGGATTGAGCTGTTAGGTTACACTAGTCTTCGGTCCAAGAAAATATCTAATATTCGATTTTCTGGTTATGTTGAGCTTCAGTCTAAGACAGTTCCAAGTTCGATGTCTGTTCTTCTTTTGTACAAGGGACTCCTAGACTCGATCCCTGTGTAGATTAGATAATTTGACTAATGTTACTTTGGTTCAAAGAAGTCCTACACTCGATCTCTGTTTTGGGTTAAATATTATATGCATTAAGCCTTACACCATCTCGCCAGTCCCATTAATACAATGTGCAGCAGCCATCTGGTTCCTAGTTCAACTCTGAGCATCCGAAGTCACCTTTCGACATTACGCTCCAATGAATAAAGCATTCGTATTAAGCCTTATAGCCGCCATCTTGTTCCAAGTTCAGCTCCAAGCTCCCTTCAGTCACTTTCCAATATTACGCCCGTATGAGTAAAGCATACGTATTAAGCCTTATAGCCGACATCTTGTTCCAAGCTCAGCTCCATTCCGCGGAGGTTAAGTTTAGGTTAACGCGTGGTCAGTGGAAGATTAAGCATGTACTTTTAGCCAGAGTGTAGAGAAGGACAACCAGTTAGGTTAACGCCTGGTCAGCGTAAGGTTAAGCCTGCACTTTTTGCCAGAGCGTGAGTTCGGTTAGGTTAAGCGTGGACACTGTAACGCTATACATGCACTTTTATGCAGTTAGCTCGGGTATCGAACTTGAAGTCTGTTATGTTAAACTTACACTCGTGATCGGTTAGCCTGGGAGATTAGGTTAATGCGTGGTCAGCGTACCGTTGGACCTGCGTTTTTATGCAGTTAGCCCGGGTATCTAACTTAAATCTGTTAGGTTAAGCTTCCACTCTTATGCGGTTAGCCCGGGTGTTGAACTTTGATTCTCTTAGGTTAAGCTTGTACTCTTAGGCTTCGAACTAGGGTCTGTAACGCCCTTAGGCCGGGGGTCGAACCCGAGGTCTGTGAGGTTAAGCATGGACACGTCATGCCTGTTAGGTTAAGCTTGCCCTCTTAGCCATAATCACGTTGGCTGTTAGGGTAAGCTTGCACTTTTTGACATCGAACTGGGGTCTGTACGGTTAACGCCCTAGGCATGGGGTCGAACCCGAGGTACGTAATTTTAAGCCTGGATATGTTGCTAGCGTAAAGTTATGTGGGGTTAAGAGGCGATCTTAGCTAACCGCCCTACTTTTCAAGTGAAGTCACACGAGATTAAACATGCAATCTTTGTCAGCACTTTTCACGAGGTGAAGGCCTCTCGCAGGGGCCGGTGGTGGCTGTGGCCCCAGAACTGTCCACATTTTACTATCAATCAATCAATCAATCAATCAATCAATCAATCAATCAATCAATCAATCAATCAATCAATCAATCAATCAATCAATCAATCAATCAATCAATCAATCAATCAATCAATCAATCAATCAATCTATCTATCACCTCTGATCTGCATTTAAAGCAAAGATACTGTACAAACAGGTATACACTAAATAATAACAACAATAATAATAAATAATAATAATAATAATAGTAGTATTTATTTCACGCCCCACTAATTATTTTATTACGGTTTTCCAGACACGGAGGTGCCGGAATTCAGCCCCACAGGAGTTCCTTTACGTGCCAGTAAATCTACCGACACGAGGCTAACGTATTTGACCACCTTCAATTGAAATGAAATGTCGTATGGCTTTTAGTGCCGGGATATCCCAGGACGGGTTCGGCTCGCCAGGTGCAGGTCTTTCTGTTTGACTCCCGTAGGCGACCTGCACGTCGTGATGAGGATGAAATGATGATGAAGACAACACATACACCCAGCCCCCGTGCCGTAGGAATTAACCAATTAAGGTTAAAATCCCCGACCCGGCCGGGAATCGAACCCGGGACCCTCTTAACCGAAGGCCAGTACGCTGACCGTTCAGCCAACGAGTCGGTCACCATCTTCAATTTATACCACTGGACTGAGCCGGGATTTAATCTGCCAAGTTGAGGCCAGAAGGTCAGCTATCGCCTCAACCGTCTGAAGAAAGTAGATAGAATCGTCTTGTTCTTCATTAGGATGCTAAAAGCAAAACAGAAAACCTCATAAAGCAACGATAAGAGTATTTCTTCTTTTAATCATGGTCACTTCATTGATATACGAGGTATTCCCACAGTAATATTTTCTTTAAATTGATACATGTGTTTTTCACTGTTGTGCAACTAGTTTTCTATTTTCCTCTAGATGGCTGAGAAGTGCAGGATGTCACGATTTCAGATATTCGGAGGATGAGATACAAGGTTTTCAGAGTGCAGTAAAAATATCTCAATTTCTGAAAAAAAAATGGAGATACGAGGTTTTCCTTCTAGACCAACGATATAACGGTTTGTGTGCCATATTGTGGTGAATTATCAATATATGATTCAACATATGATTCGCGGTTTACAAATATAAGTAGTCTAGTAAAATGCTAAATGAACGTTTCTCCTTTCAATAAAAATGAAAATAAATAATGAAATAAAATCTAACCTCAACAATGAAACCTGTTATAAATTATTCCGGAGAAGAGCTTGGAGTGAGGAGGAAGGGCGATCTCTATGTGACTCAAGAATGCAGGTTAACAAATTAGAAAGTACAAAGTATTTGTCTCTCATTATTTCATATCAGTGTATTTATTCCTCTTCCTGTCCTTTTCCCAACTACCTGGGCTGGCCACTTTGTATGTAATTAACCCAGATTTACGTCTGGATGCCTTTCCTGATACCGACCCCTTGTGGACGGATGTACTCACAGTTGCGTGTTTCTCTGGTGGTTTGTACATGAAGATATGTATTAAGACGAACAAACACAGCCAGCCCCCGAGCTGGAGGAATTAATCAGATGCGATTAAAATCGCCGTCCCTGCTACGAATCGAACTAGGGTTTCTATGAATAGAGGACCACTACGCTGACCACTCGGCCAAGGAGCTGGACTCATATCAGTTTTTATATACAGATGTCCACTTCCGAAGGATACATGTTAGCACTTTTAGCTGCCGTCCTCTCTGGTTCGGCTTCGATTCCCGGTACTGCCAGAGATTTAAGAATCGCCGAAGGGCTGATATGTGGCTGAAATGTTACATGCAACTCGCCTCAATTGGACGAGGACACGAGTTTATTTATTTATTTATTTATTTATTTATTTATTTATTTATTTATTTATTTATTTATTTATTTATTTATGCAAACATATTACCATTAACATTCTCAGCAAAAGTTAGTTTCAAATTCGGCATGTCTCTGAAATCAGATCATATTTTAACATTTCCACTTTCCAGCAACTTCACTCTGTATTTCTAACACTAACAGGGTATTAACAAAGAAGTTCCTCATTGTTATTTGCAACATAGACTATTAGGCTACAGAACATCTCTATCGCATGAACTAACAAGGGAAGGGTCAGATCGGACATGCCGAAACATGCCCTGATATTTTTCTCACAGCGAGTGTACGTTAAACGAAATTTCACAGTTGTAGCTTCTAATGAGTATTGTAAAAGCTTACCCGGCCCGTAAAACGCAGCCAATTCGCTCGATCTTTGGAAAGTAAATTCACTAACTTGGCCTAAGTGTGTTCCTAATTTCAGGCAAGTCGTGCTCCTAGTTTCAGGGTGGATGTGTGAGGAAAACGAACATAAAATAAATTGTTTAAACTGAGACACGACAGTAAAAATTATTTCATTTGCAAAATTAAATAAGAAATCTCAAAACGTTTACTTACAAATACATATGTAAAACCACTAGATCTAATTGGTACAGACAGATCAAAATTAAGATCACCAAATCTACTGGATTGAGATGAAATCAGAAAAATCACACTCACATGAGGGTTTGAGGATGATGAAAGTAAGACTAATGAAAACATACTCTTTCACTACCTGGAATACTAGTTTAAACTTAAAAGCCAACACATGTTGTTCCGCATGATCCTAAGTGACCCATTCACGACGAGAAGAAGAAGAAAGAAAGAAAGAAAGAAAGAAAGAAAGAAAGAAAGAAAGAAAGAAAGAAAGGAAGGAAGGAAGAAAAAGAATACGAAGTACAATACGACAGAAAGTGAACAACATAGTAAAATGTAACATATTTAAGTAAGAGGTAGACAGAAAAGTCCGCCTCTGTGGTGTCGTGGTTAGTGTGATTAGCTTCCAGCCCCGGAGGCCCGGGTTCGATTCCCGACTCTGCCACGAAATTTGAAAAGTGGTACGAGGGCTGGAACGGGGTTCACTCAGCCTAGGAAGGTCAAGGAGTAGAGGTGGGTTCGATTCCCACCTCAGCCATCCTGGAAGTGGTTTTCCGTGGTTTCACACTTCTCCTCCAGGCAAATGCCTGGATGGTACTTAACATAAGGCCCCGGCCGCTTCCCGCCCTCTTACTTGTCTATCTCTTCCAATCTTCCCATCCGCCACCAAGGCCCCTGTTCAGCATAGCAGGTGAGGCCGGTTGGGCGAGGTACTAGTCATCCTCCCCAGTTCTAACCCCGACTCTGAGTCTGAAGTTCCAGGACACTGCCCTTGAGGCGATAGAGGTGGGATCCCTCGCTGAGTCCGAAGGAAAAACCGACCGTGGAGGGTAAACAGAGGAATAAGAAGAAGATTTAACGTTCACCAATCCATTTGTAGTTAAAAGGAAATTTATAGATAAATCAATATTATAAATCACTGAATATAACTTTCTGTGTTAATAATACCACAGAGCACGGAAGAAATTTTACAAGACTCAGAAGTTGACTAGATGCCAAAACTTGCCTATTATAATTTGTACTTTCAGATTTCTTTTAACCTATACAAGATCCGTTAAAATGCTTTAAGTCATTTAATTCCACCATAAATAATAGCTACTCTTCTTGGTATTTGAGGTTCTCAGATTATAAGGCAGGAATAATGACGACCATTACGCTATTATTGCTCCCCTTGCAGCAGGTCAAAGCAGCTTTGCGGCATTAGTCATTTAAAACAGAACACGTTTACAAAGTTAATAAATATTACTTTGCATACCAACAATTACTCTCGGGCTAATCTTCTGGAGGCTAGGTTTCTCCCTGTTCATATCTCAATGTCATTTAACATTGAAACCATCAGCTGTGAGGAATCTGTTACACTTAAAGTTGTGAAGGCAGTCTACTGGCTGTAATCTAGCAAGTGTCGGATTTATCGGATGATAAATTCAAATGTTATTGCGAACAGTTAGAGAAATCTTCATTAATATTCTGCAGATCTCAGTACGATCAAAGTAATTTCAAACGTCTAGACAGTTCAGAGAGTTACATAATTATAAGACTTGTAAAAGTTCTGACTAGACATAGTCTTGTTAAGATATTTTATTCGGAGAAGTGACCTCTGTGACGAATATTCCTTTAAGGGATGAAACCTATCAGTTTTTCACTTTTACGTGGAAAAATCTTTGATGAGAAGTCTCTGTTTTATCGTGCCTTTGTACACAACATATATCATATTCCTCCGTGGCTCAGACGGCAGCGCGTCGGCCTCTCAGCGCTGGGTACCGTGGTTCAAATCCCTTTCACTCCATGTACTGGACAAAGGGTAGGCGGGACAGGTTTTTTCTCTGGGTAGTCCGGTTTTCCTTGTCATATTTCATTCCAACAACACTCTCCCTGCTCATGTCATAGCATCTATCAGTCACTATTAAATCACTTTGGGAGTGGCGACCCCATCGTACTAATAGCCTATGTATGATTCACTCATTAGATCCCTGACCCGGTCAATGACTGGCAAACAGGTTGTAGATTTTCATTCCTTGTTGAATTCTACATCGATTTAACCTAAAGGCGCGTCCAGACTTGTAACAGAACATCGTAACGTAACCGCGTCGCGCTCCTGTCTGGACGGTACTGCGTAACCTCGTCGCGCAACCTTAGCCCGCAACATGAACGATACGGAACGAGGTTCGCTGCGTTCCACTGCTTGTCGGTTTTCCCGCGTCACATCAAAGAGTTGCGCGCGCGGAAGTTACAGCAAGCTTGGACGTACACAGTACCTCGGCGCGTAACACACATTCGCCTCTGTCTGCTTGATCAGTAAAAATGTTGTGGACCGAGCAAAACACACTGCATTTTATTGAAATGTACAGAGCTAAGGAAATGTTGTGGCTAACTGGCCATCCCAGGCATTTCAACAAAATTTTAAGGAATGGCCACTTTCCCCATCCACTCCATTCTCCGGTTCACTCTACATATTCCCAATATCCCCATCATGCTGCACAACATAATGTTCATCAGCTGCCGAACCCATCACATTTTCAAGGTTACACCGTTTCAACACCCACTCCTTCAGCTTCCTTATCCTCGCCGAATACTACTACTACACCCAATTCTCCTCACTCCAACTCCAGTCTGTCCACTGAGTGAAATACAGTAAGCAATTCCCACGATGTGGATATGGATTTTCAGGACTTGATTAGACTTACAAAGTAGTGTTTCTGTGTTGAATAAGCAATTAAAATAGATAATGTTTGATGTATGAAACATAGAATATCCCAGCAATAAATTCCTTACTTACGTTTATATTTCCGTTTAGTGCTTCAATCAGAGCTTGACACATTCCGGCACGATAACACTAATCGACTGTTTGGATATTTTGAAAAGATACTGCAGACTAGTGTTTGAATCACCGGTTGCTAGAAATCGTACTGTCACTGCCAGTCTCTCTTGCACCGAGATAGCCTCTCTGAATGTGGTATCCTTCTTAGCAACTTTAGGCCCTATCAAATTGATGAGGTGGGATCTCTCGCTGAATCTGAGGGAAAAGCCAACTCTGGAGGGTAAACGGATTAAGAAAGAAGGAAAGACATGTATTATTATTATTATTATTATTATTATTATTATTATTATTATTATTATTATTATTATTATTATTATTATTATTATTGAATTTCTAATATGTTTTCATGTAATAAGATACGTATTTCCGTTTCATTGCTGTCATTTTTATTCAATTAATGTGAGTATAGTTATGAAGTATAACTTAACCTCTACAAATGATGTTATGGCAGTAAATACATTGCAAAAATTATGTTGAAGATAACTACATTAATATTTTGCCCAAGTAAATTGTGATTTATTGCGCGTTTCTCTTCGTTTTCAGACTGTACCCCGCTGCTAGTCCAACAACTACAACAGCTGTTTGCCTTTCCTTTATGTTAAAATGAAATGCTATCAAACCTTGCCAAATCCATTCAAATCTTATCAAACCTTCAGCAATGTTGAACAGTCTTTGACAAGATTTGACAAATTTCTTGTGAAATGTTGAACTAATATATAAGTAATAATAATAACAACGTAAACGTTTCCACCTTTTCAATACTACAATATATTCACAAAATTACAAATTACTAGTACCGTGTAATTTGTAATTTTGTAAATATATTGTAGTATTGAAAAGGTGGAAACGTTTACGTTGTTATTATTATTACTTATATATTATTCTCAGTTCAATACGGACCAAAAACATGAAATTCATAACCATCAAAAATGTTGAACTGACAGGAAAATGTAATGGTGTACAACACGCATAAGACAGTGGTATTTCCTGCCCCAGAAGTTCAGGCGTTGTTATAGATTAAATTTATGAATTACTTATAAGTTTGCACATTCCCGAATGTAATAGAAAGGCATGGAGAGGAAAAGTAAAAGAAAAGTCTGCAGAGAATTACGACTTTCTTTCAAAGACGAAATGTGTATTTCGGTCAGTTCAGTCACTTCACCGTTCTAAAATCTTATATACTGTAGGTAAGGGTTATTCTGACCGAAGGCAGGTCCGAACCTCCGCAGAGGTGTTCCTGAGCCGGAGTTTACGTGCGGTAGGGTGGCCAGTTCCTTTCCGCTCCTCCATTCCCTTACCCCCCCCCCCCCCCACCAACAGCGTGTGGCGACCCATCCACCTCCTGACCACGCCCAATGTTGCTTAACTTCTGAGATCTTACGGAATCCGGTGTTTCAACACGGCTACGGCCGTTGGTTTATATACTGTAATAATATAATATTGTAAAACTAAAGTACAGAAAACCGTCGTCAGGCCTGAAAATCGCTGAGCAGGGTCGGCTACAGTCAATTACTTGTTTATTTTCACTTGATGAAAAACGTGTTTAATAATTGTTTTACTATGCTTTCTCTACCCATATTACCGAGCGAGTTAGCTGTGCGGTAAGGGCGTGCAGCTGTGAGCTTGCATCCGGAAGATAGTGAGTTCGAACCCCACTCTCGGCAGCCCTGAAGATAGTTTTCTGTGGTTTCCCATTTTCACACCAGACAAATGCTGGGGCTGTACCTTAATTAAGGCCACGGCCGCTTCCTTCCCACTCCTAGGCTTTTCCTATACCATCGTCGCCATAAGACCTATCTGTAAAAAAAACCTACCCATATTGAAACATTTAAACCTCCGACTTGATTGCCTAAGCAATAATACCCTTGCGCGGAACTCGAAAACAAAAATCAACACAAAGCGTTGGAAACGAAAACGACGCCTTGGTCAGGTTTAGCAAGTAAAATGTTTATAATGCCCACTAACTGTCTGAAACTTCATGTCAGCCAGCAAATTTGAACCACCATGTGTAGTTCTACGTGAATATAGCCGAGTTTGCCAACATCGCCTATGTTTCCGTTTAGTTGCATAATGCAAATAAATATAGGCTGCTGCAGCTAAATCCATCTTTCAAAGCTGCACTGTCTCAACTGGCGGAACGCTGGTAGGTTACGCGTTACGACCTGCGGCGCGGGGTAGAAAAGTTTACCTCGCAACCGCGGTGCGTAACATTGCCCCGTTTAACCTTGGCGCGCGACGTGGTTACGTTACGGAGTTAGGCGCGCATGTCTGTACCCGCCTTAACATAGCTTAGAACAAGATATAATTATTTCAAAACAGAAAATATATTGTATAAGTTATTACGAAATGTTAGACACACGACACCTGACGATTATGCGTACGCCTACTTTATTAGGAACTTAATAACTCTCTGCAAGAGTGCATCTTAGAAAGATACAAATCTCAACATGATCAGACCTTTTTTTTCAATAACATGTAACAGCAGAGAGAAAAGTTTTTTATTTTGTCTTTTTTACATTTTTATTCTTATTTCCCTCTTCCAACATATCCTATTCCGGAAATCGTTTTTTAAGGTTCCCAACTTCAGGCTTGACTATCTATTAAACATAGGAACTGTACTAAGGAACGTAAAGTTGACGCTTATATTTTGATCAAATATCTACTTAATAATTGAAATTTTAGAAAAGTAATATGAGACATAGGATGTGGCAACCTCCGTACCCAGTTTGAATCCACTGCAATTATATACTCGAATATTCTTGGGATAATTATAGTTAGGTGTGTTAGAAGAAAATGTTCACGCACACCCTCGACCATCCGGGATATGTTAAGTAACATGCAATAAAGCAGCTGCCATCCACTTGGCGAAAACAGTGGTCGGGGTAATTCCGAAAGAACGAAGGAAAGAAGTCGGGCAAATGTCAATACGACGATTAGAAAAGACAAGAATATACGAAATGGTACGTAGAATATCACAAGTCTAAAGATAGATTAGCAAGGATTCCCGGGGAATGGGTAAAATCGACCATTCATATGCTGTAATGGCATAATGGGTAGGTAAAGGAAAAAGGATGTCACAGGTTTCTCTACAAGACTTAAGAAGTTACAGTAAAGTTAATAGTCCGTAGACTTGTATTTTGAAATTCTCCTCCAATAATAGTGGGAAATACAACATTGATAAAACACAATACAAGTTGTCGCGAAGCGGGATTGAACTAATATATTTTGGCCTAAAGGTTTACACACCGCCTGTTCTATTGTACGTAAGGTAAAATATAAGAATGTGGTAGGAAAGCATGAATTAGGGAAGAATCTTAACTCAGATCTCGTCTTCCTAGTTTCAATGTTATTTGCTTTACGTCCCACTAACTACTTTTTAAGGTCTTCGGAGACGCCGAGGTGCCGGAATTTAGTCCCGCAGGAGTTCTTTAACGTGCCAGTAAATCTACCGACACGGGGCTGTCGTATTTGAGCACCTTCAAATATCACCGGACTGAGCCAGGATCGAACCTGCCAAGTTGGGGTTAGAAGGCCAGCGCCTTAACCGTCTGAGCCACTCAGCCCGGCGACTTCCTAGTTTATTAGGCCATCGACATAATATTAATTCCCTAATATTTCGGATTTGGTTACTTTAAAATTCAGTCTTGGTGTTTATGATACTTAAGTACCTTAATACATATTCATCGCTGTACTCTATTTCTCATTATGAAGGTACTGGGCTAAGCCAATTAACTACAAAATTACCCTTTAACCTGGGAATAACTAGGTGCGATGAGCACGCTATCTGCTACAGGCATCAAATTTAAGCAGGTTCCTAAGGCATAACTACAGTATAATGTTCTACATTGTTAAGTTAGGTTCTCTTTTGGAGGTTGACTTCGAATTGACTGACCGGTACGTATCTTTAAGAGAATGTGTTTGAGATTACAAGTCGAAAGGTTGCAATTAAGTAAAACTGTGCTAGTAAGTTACCTCTCAGTCAACAAGGAACTGTTCTTGGTAAATGTTACGACCTAAAGGACCAGACCAACTATCACGTTAAATACAGTATTTACTTATCGTTGTGCACAGAGTAAGCCTTTCCTCTGTGATAAAATGTAAGGAGGTTATTCAGGAGATAACAAATCCAAGATATACAGTCCAATTCACTACCGTTTGTATATAAAAAATGTATGTTACTACTACGTATCAAGCCCTGCATGTGATGACGCTGGAGCAACTGTCAGTCCGAAGTAACACTCATGACTAAGGTCCGGATTTTTAGGGGATGTAAACCTTCATTTTAGGTTTCTTGTATGCTTAAAACAGGTTCATTTAGCTTTAGATTCGTGGATGTAACTACTGATGTCTTCTAAGAATGTTCTCATTGTTGGGTTGGGTATTACGTTCCATGGAACGTTTGCAGACACCAACATCTGGCGTAGACGAAAGTCCTCCAGTATTGCCATCTCCGGAAGAAATAAGTGTCTGCTTACAGTTACTGCTGAACGTATTTCCTCTAGCTACACTATCAATGTCCACAGCTGCAAATTTATGCTGCTCAAGAAGGGATTTCTGCTCGCATTCAACCTTTAAAAAAATTACAAATCTTAAGTAGGCTACACTAAAGTTAGCATGCTAGGGTATTGCAGTGCAGTTTTAGGTTAGTTACGGGAAACTTACTTGCTTGGAGCATGCCTGTAGGAAGACCAATCGATCTGTATTAAAGTTTCGATCTGTAGCAATTCATTTAATGGGTGTGATCTAGGGGCTGTTTTACTATACAACAATTAAAGTTAATGAAGTAATACAGCAACTATTCATCACGCTTTCTGCCAGCTATATTCTCTGTGGATGACTGGAGGCTAAAGGCGGAAAACTAACGATAGTGCTATCGATACTTATCGTGAGCGACCACTATCGCCTGACATCGATAGTCAGTTCCTTACTATCGATAGTCAACGATAGTTTTTTTTCCTTTTCCTCATTGGCTTATTTTTCGCGCTAACCACTGCCTGCTCGATCTGCATCCGATGGCTGCTTATACTGCCTGCTCATTACAACATTTTAACATGGCACTAAATGAAACACTCCGTTTACAAATACCCACAGCAGGTGGCAGCACCAACCGGCTCCAGCGGCTCCAGACCTGTCGGAAATAGGATAGACTGTACTTGTTTTCAGTGAAAATGGTGTACTGCTGCGTGCCTTTCTGCAAATCAAAGAAAGGGAAACCAGAATGCCGTAATATTTCATTCCATGATATACCTTCAAGTACACAATTGCGTCGAAAGTGGTTAAGTATTATATCCAGGGAAGGAAACAGCAAGGGAAGTAAATGGATTCCTTCTGATTATTCCGTGGTTTGCATTCTACATTTCGTAAATGACGATTTCAAAGTGACCAGCAAAACGCGAAAATTAAAAACAGAATCTGTACCCAGCCCTCTCCCTGATTATCCAGCTTATAAACAACCGCTAATTTCAGCGATGATTAAGAGAAGAGATTCAAGCACACAGACGTCTAACAAGAGCTCTTCAAACACCATTGCAGAAAATGGTAAGCGTAAGGTTTGAAGTAATACATACTAAGTAATATAATATATGGGGACACTGTACTGTTAATGTGAAGGTACAAAACAGAATAATATGCTGTCATAGATTCCATTGTCCGCCTCTGTGGTGTAGTGGTTAGTGTGATTAGCTGCTAACGCCGGAGGCCCGGGTTCGATTCCCGACTCTGCTACGAAATTTGAAAAGTGGTACGAGGGCTGGAACGGGGTCCACTCAGCCTCGGGAGGTCAACTGAGTAGAGGTGGGTTCGATTCCCACCTCAGCCATCCTGGAAGTGGTTTTCCGTGGTTTCCCACTTCTCCTCCAGGCAAATGCTGGGAGCTTCCTTCACCCTTCCTTGTCTATCCCTTCCAAGGCCCCTGTTCAGCATAGCAGGTGAGGCCGCCTGGGCGAGGTACTGGTCATCCTCCCCAGTTTCATCCCCCCGACCCAGAGTCTGAAGCTCCAGGACACTGCCCTTGAGGCGGTAGAGGTGGGATCCTTTGCTGAGTCCAAGGGAAAAGCCAACACTGGAGGGTAAGCAGATTAAGATTCCATAACGAGTCTTTTGCTAGCAGTATAAAATCGTGTCAATATACTGCTCTTTTTATTACTATTATTATTTACGCAAGTAGGGCCTATTTAGTTAATTGGTTAATTCCAGTGGCTCGGGGGCTGGGGTGTGTGTGGCATCTTCAGCATTAGAAATCATCCTAGGTAGGGCTTTCATCTTCACAGATATGCAAGTCGCCTAATAGGCCGTCTATTATTATTATTCCCTGAGTATGTACGGTACTTGATTTTTACTGGAAGATTTTTCGTGAGCCCCTTGAGTCAGTGTGTGTCACTTCGGAAACTGCTTACCAGGGATTAGTGTGTGGTTATTTAGTGCGTGTAATCGAAGAAAAAACAGAATGCAGCACGTGCTTGAATAACGTTCCTACCTCATTTAATTCATCCCCATTGATAGCTGCGCTAGCCCTAGCAACGATTTATTGGCCTAATTATGAGGCTTCAGAAATTTGTTGAGGCGGCTCTACCGTACTGCAAGAAATCTGCAAGTCTGCTCCAGACTATAAAAAAAACTATGTTCTACCTTCTTTGTGCCAATGTAAATTTTTAAAGTGTTTTAGTAACAATAAGCACCAGGAACTTGTGTCAGAAACTGTGGTGGCCAAAGTCGTGAAACCTCTACTTAGTAATGTAGGGAAGTACCATACAGACAAAGTTTCCAGGTTTTCTTGTTCGTCGAAACCTCTTTCTCGAAAAGTGCTGAAGCTATAACTCTCTAGAGCACCACTTTATACGTAAAATTCTTTAATATTTCTCTTACTTTCAGATTTAAAATTTTGCTGGTATGCTTATCTAGTTGTATTTACGCGGTAAATGGGTACGTTTGGTGCTGCCATCTAGCGGCAGATTGTTTGTAAGGCGTGTTACACGTTTGAGTTTGGAATGAGCAGGCAGTTTAAGCAGCCGTCGGATGCAGATCGAGCAGGCAGTGGCGCTAACAGAAATTGTACAGCTGTTTGCAGTTAACTGGTGAGGAGTTTGTTCCAATTCAAAGGTGTGCATTTAAGTATCTCTGTGCACCTGCGACTTCAGTGCCGGCAGAAAGACTATTTAGCATTTTGGAAGGTGGGGTTCTCCATTCAACCTAACCTTAGTTGAGTTGAGGCCAATACGGGACAATATATATATATATATATATATATAAGTTGTCAGAGATTGTATGTAGGCGAGAGATGATAAGGCACATTTTTGGTCAAAGACTTCTTGAAAGGAACTGAAAAACCTTCCTGCCATCTGTTGAGAATGTTGTAAAAGATTTTCCAAAGATATTACAATACCCGAGAAAATGTCGGGCGATCGTAAAATGAACACTGCAGCTGAACGAGAATTTCTCGGACGGTCACGTTATGGGCAAGCGCGTGCAGCCCGAGAATGTCTCGGACAGGGGGGTGAAACTCTAATAGGGCTTTTGGTTCCAATATGTAGCTAGCTTCAGGTAGTTTCAGTCTCTCCTCTTAGATGGCGCTGGAGCTCATTCATAACGTGTAAATAGTTATATACACGTTCTGTAGATGGCACGCAAGTAAGCATGAAATGAGCGATGTTAATAATTAAAGGCAGTTTGTCTCGAAGTGAACTATTTCAAGTATTTCAAGTCTAACCTCAATCAGTGGGCCCTTCTAACAAATTAATTAGTCATATAACGTCAAGCATTGTGGAGATAATATTGCTGAATTGCATCGAATTCGACTTTACCCAATCGATTAACCTTGTTCGAACTTATATCGATTTTAATCGATAGTTCCCATGATGCTACAGTATTTGTGTTGTTTGAATTCCATGTGCTTCATGTGCTTGTGCTGTAAATCTTTGTTCCTTGTGCTTGTTTATTTGAAATATACCTTCGCCAGTTCTCCTGAAGTCCTGTATTTCCAGTTTCAGTACACATCAGGGGCTGAGAGCTGAATGGTTCTATTAATGTAGTTCTATATATTTCCTGTCCCAGTGTATTTAATTCTGTTATTTTTATTTTCATGTGGTACTTGGATATTGATGTGATACCCCTTGTCTTGCATATGGTGTGCTCTGTTGTCTTGCTTTCGAAGGGATTTCTTATTTGTTATAATATCAGCTTTGTGGTATTGTGCCAATCATTCATTTGAAGTTAAAGCTGCTTTGAGGTGTGTGGTTATGTTCTCAGTAACATAGTATGCCATACGACTAGGGGTATCAGATCATTATTTACAACGTAGTAAGTACTTGGAAATAAAAATATATGAATTACAATGTATTGGGCATGGAAGTAGTAAAACTGCATTATTATCGCCGTTTGGCGGGGGGGGGGGAGGGGGTCGAGGGGCAGGGGAAAGGAGGGAGGAGGAGCCGTAAGCATACCCAGATGTGCGTCACTGCGCCGGATGCCGCTTCTCTGCGCTATCTGTTGATGATAGCGGTAAGATAGTGTACAAAATGCGCACTGTGGCGCTATCTCGGATGAGAGACTGAAACTACTAGCGGCGAGTGGCTTGGTACCAAAATTTATCATTGAGTTTCATCTATATTCTATTCTATCCTCTTTGGTCTCGGACGTGCTACTGAAGAGATTTATAAGTGATTCCGATTTGAATTTCAGAAATTACATAGCATGAAATAGTTGTGCTTTCTACTTGATCTTTTGTGAATTGTGTTCAATAAACGTTCTATTTTCAGGCATAATGATAAGATTCGTTCCACTTTTTGAAAACTATCGATTACCATCGATAGTAGAACTCATAATATCGCAAAAAAATATCGATAGTTTGCCTCCTCTACTGGAGGCTAACCCGTGACGCTCCTCCTGACCTCGTATCAGCATCGTGAAGGTATCGCCAGACATCACATGTGCAGTGGCAGGCACTGGACGTGCTCCATTTAATGGTAGTAACCTGGAATATCTTGGTCCTACTGCTTATAGGAGTAGTGGAAACCATTTTACGACAATTTTCAATGGGAAAAAAGCATTCTTCATTTGAAGAAGGCAAAACAGCTATTTAGGTTATTTTAAGTGCCAACCCCTTAGTTAGGTATTATAGATCACTTATTCTTCTTCGGGAAATGTGAAACGATTATCTATATATTAAAATAGATTACAAAAACACCTGCGCGCCCCTAACCACACGGCCAACTCGCCCGATCGTATCAAGTATAACAGATTGCCTGAATATTGCCGGGAAGAAGTTGGGGAGTTAGATAACTTTCTTCTTTAACGTGCCATTCCTCTGATTCATATATTTTCTTATACAACTGGTACGTAATACACGGTTTCATCATAGGATTCGAGATATTCAATCCCTACTCTGAGGCACCGCTTGGAATTAGCGGTGTGCAAATTTAACGGAATAATGGCAGAGGAGTGTTCACGGCTGTCTGCGGCCTGGTCAGTCTAGCTCTGGAACTTTGGACCGTTAGATTGGCGCCGTAGTACTGTTCGTTAAGAGTGAGAAAATATGCGGTTTTTAATTTGATCGAGTATTTTATATGACAACCTTGCTTGTAATCGCCACTTTTCTACTGACATTTTTGTAATGACCTACGTTGACTTCGGTTAGGAAAACCACAAGGTCAGCCTTTCTGAGAATCCCGCAGCGAAGCACGGGTACATCAGCTAGTAGTACATAATAGATGCTTAGTGCTATTAGAAAACATAGTATTTTTAAGGTCCAGAGAAATTTGGTCTTCCCTCGCCATCAAATAATCGAAATGAAGTTAGCGTAATCGCGAAAACCTGAGATAACTGTCTTAAAACGTGGTACAACTTTCTCAATACGTTCCCAAAATCAAGTATACCAAGAGGTCATTGATAGCGTTGGTTCAGGCTCTGGACGGCTTTTCTTTTTTAACCCTCCAGCTGGAACAGGCCAAAAGTTTTTGACTAATGTGTTGCTTGCCAATGTAAGAAAAAACAAGAAAGCTGCGACTTTGTTGGGCAGTAGGAAGACCGCATATTCCGTTTTGCAATTTCCTTTTAAATCGAATTTAGCTCAAACTCCTCTGTGTATTATTTCATAACAGAGTGCTACTGCTAAGGTACTTAAAGAGTGCAAATTGATGGTCTTGGATGATCGTCCTGTGGAAGGAGGAATTGATGCGTTCGCAGGACTCTCCAAGACATTCGAAGTAGTAAACATCCGATGGTACTATCTGCCGTACCAAAAGTCACACGTGCTGATGACGTTAAAACCTGCCTAAAGTCCAAGTCGTTCCTGGCGAATCAATATGAGGGCCCATCTTAAAGGCGATTTAAAGGCTGGCGAGTTTTACAACATACTTCTTAAAATTGGTGGTGGAGAGTTAAAGGAAGAAGATGGCAAAGACCATATTCCAGTAAATCTCTGTGAAGTTGTTAAAGACTTGAAAATTTTGTGACACAAAATTTACCCATGTTTGACCGAAACATACATTACAGACCCGAATTGGTTTAAGCGGAGAACAATTCTCACTCCTAAGAACGATATCATAGCAAGCTTATGTGATTCCGCATTGGACAAACTTCCTACCAAGATGGTGAGGTATAAGTCTGTGCACTCCGTGGTGGAGATAGAGGACGTGGACCACTACCCAGTCTGTGCACTCCGTGGTGGAGATAGAGGATGTGGACCACTACCCAGTCTGTGCACTCCGTGGTGGAGATAGAGGACGTGGACCACTACCCAGTCTGTGCACTGCGTGGTGGAGATAGAGGATGTGGACCACTACCCAGTCTGTGCACTCCGTGGTGGAGATAGAGGACGTGGACCACTACCCAGTCTGTGCACTCCGTGGTGGAGATAGAGGATGTGGACCACTACCCAGTCTGTGTACTCCGTGGTGGAGATAGAGGACGTGGACCACTACCCAGTCTGTGTATTCCGTGGTGGAGATAGAGGACGTAGACCACTACCCAGTCTGTGTACTCCGTGGTGGAGATAGAGGATGTGGACCACTACCCAGTCTGTGTACTCCGTGGTGGAGACAGAGGACGTGGACCACTACCCAGTCTGTGCACTCCGTGGTGGAGATAGAGGATGTGGACCACTACACAGTCTGTGGACTCCGTGGTGGAGACAGAGGACGTGGACCACTACCCAGTCTGTGCACTCCGTGGTGGAGATAGAGGACGTGGACCACTTCCCAGTCTGTGTACTCCGTGGTGGAGATAGAGGACGTGGACCACTACCCAGTCTGTGTACTCCGTGGTGGAGATAGAGGACGTGGACCACTACCCAGTCTGTGCACTCCGTGGTGGAGATAGAGGACGTGGACCACTACCCAGTCTGTGCACTCCGTGGTAGAGATAGAAGACGTGGACCACTACCCAGTCTGTGCACTCCGTGGTGGATATAGAGGACGTGGACCACTACCCAGTCTGTGCACTCCATGGTGGAGATAGAAGACGTGGACCACTGCCCTATAGAGTTCCTTTACACTTTAAATCCACCAGGTTTTCTATCTCACAATGCTACTAATGGAATGTGACATCTCCTAAACTTTGTAATGACACCAGGCTACAAGTGAAGTGAAGTCTACGTAGAGACCTGATCGAAGCAACCATCTTCACGGGATGTGCTGCGGGAAAAAAGGCAGTTTTAATTTCCAGGATTCCTTTGATTCCCTCTAACAACCACTTCCTATTCAAACGGCTGAAATTTCCCATTAAACTATGCTTTTGCAGTGCAAATAAACAAAGCCTTGGGGCAGTCTCTAAAAGTTGCTGGTGAAGATTTAAGTATGTATGTATGTTCAGTCCGTCAGCGATGCCGCTGGTGGGATCCTCAACAGCTCTGCCATCAGCTGTCATAGATGGCCTAGGCATCACTGAAGGGGCGTACTAGGAGTGAGGTAGTTTCCCGTTGCTTTCCTCACCGAGCCAGAGTTGCTATTACATATCAGTCTGCCAAGCCCACTGAAATGCATACACCAACCGACCCTACGAGCAACATTTTCACACCATTCATAGCAGGGACTGGCTGCATAAGGATTGGCAATACTAGCATCGCTCATACCTCAGTCACTTTCATATTGTCAAAGCCAAGGATAAGACAGAGACAGGTCTATGAAAGTAACAAAATTGCTCTAGCCTATACAGAAGGCATAGTGCACTGTAAACACTAGGTACTGCCAGCAAAGGCGGAAGATTTAAGTAATGATAGTTTTTCACATACGTAGCCTGTTCACGTGTAACCTCCCCTGGCAGCCTTGTGGTTCTACAGCCACAGGGGCGAACGAAAAATGTAGTTTACAAGGAAGTTCTATAAGACAACCTAACTTCATCAATAACAACCTCTGACAACATAATTTGAATGGCAGTAGAATTCAATTGTGACTGGCTGTAGGCATAGGAGCCTGCCATTATGATGAGAATTTGCCGTCGAGTGTGACCATTAGTAGGCAAGGAAGCCTGTCATTGGAACGAAAACCTCCCAACCCAGACTTTAGATGAGAATCGACGTACGGCGACTTCCACGTGGTGTATCTCGGGTAACGCTAAATAAGGAATGCAATCTAATAACATCTTAATCACAAAGTGTATATTATTTTACCTAGAATTCCGTAAACAATGTAAAATTCCCAGCGAAGCACCGTTACATTCGCTAGTAACTGAATAAAGAGTAACGATAACCTACCTACTGCAGCTAGAAACGTACTGTACATTAAAGCAGATATTATTTTATTCCTCTCCGTTTATGCTCGCACCCTTCGGAGTTATCTTGCTTCCCGACAAAGAGTGTTTACTGCAGAAGAAAGCAATAACAGGCACTGTTTCTCACGGGGTTCTAAGGAACACACTTCATTGTATAGACAATTTGCTGCGAGTCAAAATATGCAATGTAACACAATTTCTTTATATAAAGTATTGTGCGTCTACAGGAAATTCATGATCCGTATCAATTACGATATCACTCTAGTTGAAGCTATCTGATTTTAGAACCTCACTCAGCGAAACTAATTTGGGATGTTGCAGTTTTATTACTACTATGCATGGAATCAGTGGAGCAGTCTGGTTCTCTCACCAACAGATAGAGCATTTCTTTCATGGTAGCATTAAAAGAAACAGAAATTGCCTGAACATGGACAAAATTTAATGTCGCACATTATTTCTAAAAAGCCATGCATACAGGAACATAAGTCGGCAAACCCACCTTGTACAGCGACAGTTTCGAAGTGGTAAGTTTCTGTTTAAGAGGTTACGAGAGGAGGTCCGTATAGCGACCTGTTCCCTGCTGGTAAAACACTGATCCTGTCAACATCCACAGGAGGAATGTGTCTGTATCGAGAGAGAGAGGAAAATACCAGTCCAAAAGAGTGCGGAAGTGATGGCGTTAATTTTACACAAGGTCGAACGGCTGCGATAGATTAAGAGCAGAGTGGCCAATCGGGGTTAAAAGTCAGGTTGTGAGTTTCACAAATAGGAAAAGTCCTCCGAGTTTTAATTACTGCGTTGATGGGGTGCAAGTTCCTTTTGGGGATCATTGTAAGTATCTAGGTGTTAATATAAGAAAATATCTTCATTGGGGTAATCACATAAATGGGATTGTAAATAAAGGGTACAGATCTCTGCACATGGTTATGAGGGTGTTTAAGGTTGTAGTAAGGATATAAAGGACAGGGCATATAAGTCTCTGGTAAGACCCCAACTAGAGTATGGTTCCAGTGTATGGGACCTTCACCAGGATTACCTGATTCAAGAACTGGAAAACATCCAAAGAAAAGCAGCTCGATTTGTTCTGGGTGATTTCTGACAAAAGAGTAGCGTTACAAAAATGTTGCAAAGTTTGGGCTGGGTAGAATTGAGAGAAAGAAGGAGAGCTGCTCGACTAAGTGCTATGTTCCGAGCTGTCAGCGGAGAGATGGCGTGGAGTGACATTAGTAGACAAATAAGTTTGAGTGGCGTTTATAAAAGTAGGGAAGATCACAATATGAACAATATGAAGATAAAGTTGGAATTCAAGAGGACAAACTGGGGCAAACATTCATTTATAGGAATGGGGGTTAGGGATTGGAATAACTTACCAAGGGAGATGTTCAATAAATTTCCAATTTCTTTGAAATCATTTAGGAAAAGGCTAGGAAAACAACAGATAGGGAATCTGCCACCTGGGCGACTGCCATAAATGCAGATCAGTATTGATTGATTGACCAACATTCGTTAATGCTATTGATGGAGTGTTGCGAGGGAACAGACAGATAAGTGACGCTGAGTCAATTAGAGGGGTTCAACGAATAGGACGGCACTTTCTATTGTCAAAGAAGGGAGACATTCATTTTTACTTTATGAAAAAAGCTTCAATAACTCTGGTGTCTTTGTCGTAAAATAGAGGGGTGATGCCGAAAGGAAGCAATGATGTTTATCTTGATCTATTTTTACCTGTTTATCTAAAATTTCGCCTGTTACTATTTCTTGACGGATGCAGTATTTTTTATTTATTTCGTGGCACAGCGCAGCGTAAAATGTAGCTTCCACGGAAGTCCCCGTCCCGTTTATGAGCTGCTGAGGTACTGTTGGTGCCGAGATGCAGACTAGTTCTTCTGGTTGTTATGAAAAGTGATACTTATAGGTTCGGTCGCGTGCTGCAATAGCACTTTCTGGTTCAATGAAGAGAGCATTGGCAAACTAACTCACTTCACATGATGCCTAGTACGTCTCATTATAATACTGCAACTGGTTTTAGCAGTTTGCTTATTACCACATATACTTTAGTGGTGCTATTTGAGGATCCAAACAGCCTTCGATCTGCTGACCTAACTGCTAACGGACAGGCCTATGAAGTATTAAAGGAAGCTACATTGTAATATTAAGTTCATTAGGAACCGTTAAGTAGCTGAAAAGATGAAGCTGCAGTTTCAATTATGGTGTAAGATGAGTTTGAGTACAGTCATCCACTACGGGTTTTTGCTTAGAGCGAGGTGTTGTTATCCTGACGCAACCCACTATGAGAATATACTCATTTCATGCAAATGCCTGCAGGGCTCAGATCACTTACTTTCGTTTACATGGACTCGAATTAGAATGAGGAACTTTAAAGAGACGAGACGACCAGTCACGAAGGCAATTTGTTGTAATGGCGCGTGCTTATGGTGTCATGTGCTTGACTGGAGCTTAAACCTTGCACGAGAAGAATTTCTCTACTTTTAAATTTAAGATAAATTGAGATTTAATGAGCCATGCTTATGCATTCACAGTCTGTAACGTTATATCGGGACCGCTCACACAACACGGAGAGTATTCTATCACAGGCTGTCATAAGAGATGAGGGCTTCCCGTTGCTCGCCCACTTAAGATCTTCATTCCTCGCTGAGAAGTGAATTTCAATATTATAAATGACCTTTCGAATAATATTTAAAGGAATTATAAACTATTTCAAGAATGATATTAAATCTGCGAGTTATTATTAGAAATTGTACCTTCTAACACGTTATACCATTTTTCAAAGGTATGCATGTTGAGTCCGCAGTCCCAAAGCATGTCGTAATCCAATATTTCAACTTAAGATGTCAATGAAAGCTCAGGTGTAATGCATAAACGAAGCGCGATATAGGTTCCTTTCCCTCTCCTCATCGACAAGCTGAGCGACTCAGTCGGTAAAGCGCTGGCTTTCTGATCTCGGTTGGTGACTTCGAACGCGGCTTAGTCCAGTGGAATTTGAGGGTGCGAATTTTAGACCCACCCCACTCGTGTTTTTTTTTTTTTATTTTTTTTTTTTGCTATCTGCTTTACGTCGCACCGACACAGATAGGTCTTATGGCGACGATGGGATAGGAAATGCCTATGAGTTGGAAGGAAGCGGCCGTGGCCTTAATTATGGTACAACCCAAGCATTTCCCTGGTGTGAAAATGGGAAACCACGGAAAACCATCTTCAGGACTGCCGACAGTGCCCTAACCCACTATCTCGCGAATGCAAGCTCACAGCCGCGCACCTCTAACCGCACGGCCAACTCGCCCGGTGTTCATAGAATTACCGGCACGTAAAATAGGCTAACTCTTGTTGGACAAATTCCGGCATCTCGGAGTCTCCGTAAACCATAAGAACTGACTGATAATAATGGCGTGTTGTCTCCGAAGGGACCTGGTGGAGGTATTTCGAGTTGACGTGGTATAGGCGATCTGTGCAACTGTGAGGATGGCGCCCTACCCATGATGAATTCTAATGCTGGAGACGGCAGACACACCCAGCCCCCGAGCAATCGGAACTTTTCAATTAACTTTAAAATCTCCGACCCGGCCGGGAATCGAATTCTGGACCCCCTGGACCAAAGCCCAGCAAATTAAGCATTCAGCCATGGAGCAGGACGTTAGTGGGACTTATTTACTCAAAGAGCCAGGAAATTCTATTGCATACCAGCCCAGTGAAATGCTTACGACACCGATCATAAAAAACATCTTCTCAAGGATTATTTTATAAGAAACTAGCAAGATACCCGTGCTTCGCTACGGTATTATACTGAAATTTATAATTGAATGCTTATTGTTTTAGATATATAATCCGCAGAAATTCGCGATCTGACTCGTATTCTGCGAGAATACACCAAAATTCCCGATCTGACTGGTTTTCTATTATTTTACGGCACGTTTCCTCCCATTTTTCAATCTTCCTTTCCAGCAATCGATTTTGTACTTCCCGGGCTAGGCTCAGGTATTCCTCCCGGTCAGTTGGGTCCGTAAATCTTTGCCATCTTTTCCTATAATATTTTTAATGTGGATAAAATCCTTCAGTAGATCCGGCGTGGTGTTATATTGGGTGCCTTGACGGCACTGAACCCGCGGCCGGACTGCATTCTTAGTCATTACCCATCCAGGAGCCGTTTCCAGCGCGGTCCACACATTTGACGACGTTCCGGAATATTATTATTATTATTACTATTATGTGTTGCTGGAATGGCTGATGACAGGGAAAACCGGAGTATCCGGAGAAAAACCTGTCCCGCCCCCGTTTTGTCCAGCATGAATGTCACATGGAGTGACCGGGATTTGAACCACGGAACCCAGCTGTGAGAGGCCGGCGCGCTGCCGCCTGAGCAACGGAGGGTCCTTATAAGTATATTGATAGTAGTAAAATCAATTGGTCTCACCTCCTTCTACACCCCACCGCCGTTAAGTTTACTTACCGACACCCCCCCCCCCAAAAAAAAATTTAAAGAATGCTTGTTTCTTTATGTTTAAGGGAGATTCCAAACACCAATGTTCACGTCTATTACCTTCAGTTTTGAGATATAAGTGTCCCCATAAAAATAATTTAATTTTTTTTCACTTCATTTCACAATACTTCCCCGCCCCCCCTAAGTGAATTTTCCCGCAAAAAAGTACTTGTTTCTTTAATAGTAAAGGATCTTCTAAATACCAATTATCACGACTCTAACTTCTTCAGTTTTTGATTTATGTGTCCTCATGAAAGGAATTCAACTCCTTTACACTCCCGCCCTCCAAGATGGTTTCCCCATCAAAACGCGTTTTTCTTTGTTTTTAAAGGAGATCCAAATACGAATTTTGACGTCTGTAACAACTTTAGTTTTTATTAGATGTATGTATTCTCATACAATTAAGTCAATTAATTTTTCAATTCTTTCACCCCCCCCCCCCCCTTCATTGGATTTTCCGAGAATACGTGTTTCTTTACTTTTAAAGCAGATTGCAAATATCAAATTTCACGTCTGTAACATCTTCATTTTTGAGATATCAGTAGCCTAATTAAAAGCATTCAACACCATTTTCAGTCACTTTTACTCCCCCCTCCACCCAAGTGGTATTTCCAAAAACTAAAAATACACGTTTCTTTATGTTTAATAGAGATAAAAAATACCATTTTTCACTTCTGTAACATGTTAAGTTTTTTAGATATACTGTAAAAATTCTCATTTTAAAATTTCACCCCTGTTGAATTCCCCTTAAGTGGAGTTTCCAAAAACAAATCACCTATGTTTCTTTACATTTACAGGAGATTCCAAACACCCACCTTTTACTTCTGTAACATTTTACGTTTCCAAGATATTCTGTAGATATAGTCTTTCAAAAAATTCACCCCAATATGTCACTCCTGTTTAACCGCCATTAAAAGTTTTAAGATGTAGACACACTCATTTTAAAAAATTAACCCCCCCTTTTCACCCCCCAATATTTGGATTTTCCAAAAACGAAAAAATACGTGTTTCTTTACTTTTAAAGTAGATCCAAAATACCAATTTTCTGGTCTGTAAAATCTTCAGTTTCTGAGATATAAGTAGCCTCATTAAAGGCATTCAACCCCTTTTTCACCCCTTTTCACTCCTCCTATTGCGATTTTCCGAAAACAAAAAATACGTGTTTCTTTATTTTTAATGAAGATTCTAAATACCAATTTTTACATCTGCAAACTTTAAAAGTTTGGAGATATAGATTCACTCATTTTAAAAATTCACCCCCTTTTCACCCTCCCATTAATTGGATTTTCCAAAAACAAAAAATACGTGTTTCTTTATTTTTAAAAGAGATCAAAAGTACCAATTTTCAGGTCTGTAATATCTCCAGTTTCTGAGATATAAGTACCGGTATCCTGATTAAAGGCATTCAACCCATTTTCACCCTTTTTCATCCCTCCTTTTGGGATTTTCTGAAAACAAAAAATACGTGTTTCCTTATTTTTAAAGAAGATTCTAAATACCAATTTTTACATCTGTAAACTTTTAGAGTTTTGAGATATAGATACACTCATTTTAAAATTTCACCCCCTTTTCACCCCCTTAGCGACGGAATATCCAAACGTCCTCTCTTAGCGAGCACCTACATCTTAATATGAATATATCCCCAAAATTTCTTTTCTTTATGTCCAGTAGTTTTGGCTCGGCGATGATGAATCAGTCAGTCAGTCAGTCAGTCAGTCAGGACAAGTTATTTTATATATATAGATAGTACTACTTCCGTTACTGATCACTTTTATATTGTCAAAGCCAAAGATAAGCTTGAGAGGGATGAAGGAAAGTAACAAACGTATTCTAACTCACAGCTATCAATGATAATGGGTCGGCTACCGGATCCCAGGATCACGAGTTCAAATCTGTCAGGTGTAGCTGAATTTTCGAAAGACGAAGGAAGTCCTTTCAGCACTCACGCTATAAAATGTCGGCAGGTAAAAGATCTCTCCCGACACATTCGGTGTTCTCCAAGAAAAAAGAAAATTAAAACTAGGTCATAAGTAATCCGGTAGGTTCCGGTTCTTCTGCCACGTGGTGGAGTAAAACAAAACGTCAAAATTGACATGTAGGCAATTTAAGTGGCACCAATGAAGATGTCTGTGCACGATAGCTAATGCCATAAGATTATTAATATTATTTCCCATTCCGGGAGACTTATTATAGAGTCAGCACTTTGACTACAGACCAGTTTACAATAAACATGTATAATGTATACAAAAATACTGATGAGACACACTGTCTAAAGTTCATCGTTCTGGTTCCTTATAACAAAAATGAGACAAGCACTGATCACATTTTAACTTTATTTCTTATATTGTCAGTTCTTTAAGCAGTCTGTGTCACATTAGCACCTTATACTGCTATAATAATTACAATATTCAAACACTGTTACGCCATGAATTAAAACTGGTATAAGAATGAACCAAAACCTGTCGACATCGTCTGATTACAATTATACATCCATATTCCCATCCGTAAGTATTGCTGAAATTTTCTTAAGTTCAATTTTCTTGGTTTCTCTCGGTTTCCTATAAGGGAGTGAATGGTTGCTGCAGTTACGTTGTTGACCGTGAACGGGATGAATGCATATTCTATGTTGATGAAGCTATATTCTAAGATGGGATTTGGAGTCATCTGAAGTATTCTGCATATTCTTTCGAATGAACATGCTCATATGTCCGTTCTTACACAAGACTTAACAAGATGTATTAATGTATCTCTTTGTTGACAATGTTTATATATATTGGAGTCAGACCGTCCATGTCGGAATAACTTATCCTTTGTTGGTATAGTTTCATTTAGATATAGAGTTGCTTACCACTGGAGAGGAATCCATTTATTAGAAATATTGTTCCATATCAGTTTCCAGTGTCGCGAAGGATACTTTTCCTGTATTGTAGGTAGTTTGCTATTCCGGTTCATTATATGGGTATAAATGTGTTTTGTTGTTATAATTGAATTTGGATCTATTAAAGTTTGTGGAAGGTTATCTATAAAGCTCAATTTTTTTAAATGCAGTGGCAAATTATGGTGGGAGGTGGGAAAGGTCACACTGTAGATAATATTATTCAGAACCACTTTGGCATAAATCACCATCTGGTTTGCGCTCCGAATTAATAATATTTCGCGCGATGAGTGCGGTGCATTTAGCTTCTACAGAAAATAGTCCCAACCCTCCCACTTAATGCTTTGGTACAATAATTCAGTTCTGTCAATTTTATACTGTTGTCCTCTCCATAGGTAATATCCTATAGCTAGATCGATTTTCTTTACTATTATATGTGCTGGAGGTAAAATCTGCGCTACGTACCACAGTTTATTTAATGCAAATGTGTTAACTGTTCAGACCTTTTAATATGTATTGAGGTTTATAAGACGTTGAACAAATAGGACAGAGTGAACTGAATTGAGCAAATTTCTCCAGTTGCCATCAATCATTTCATTCAAATTCGTAGAAAATGTTATTCCAAGCATTTTATGGGTTTCGGCAGAAGGAATCTATTCATCTTGTGTAGGATTGTGTGGCTTAATTTTCGCTCCAGAATGATGTTGATAGTCGTATATGACCAATCTTAAGTCTTCTAGCTGTTTGGACTGCGTCAAAATAACAGTGATGTCGCCCGCATAGATGTGCGCTTGTAAGCATGTTGAACCTAGTTGTATTCCTGGAAGCATAAAAATTAATTGTTTAATGAATGATTCCACACTGATGGCAAAGAGGACTGTAGGGAGTGGACGACCTTGTATAATCGAACTATGAATGTGGATTGTTTTGGAGGGAAATACATTAATTTGTAGTCTGGATGTCACATCTATGTATTGTACCCGATGCATTTACTGGACGTATTAAAAATGGCGCCTACGGAAGGTAGAGGCCACCCAAGGCAAAGAAATGTGTAATAGGATATCGATATTGATGTATGCTAGAAGGCCATGACTAACTTAAACCTACCACTATGAAGGCGGTGTACAATGGTGTAGAATCGATAGAATTGTTTTTTAAAAAAATAAGAAGGATCAAACAGATTATTATAAAAACTGACTTAAAAAATTGACGTGGGAAGGACAAGATATCCCGAACATCGCTCTCAAAAATAAGCAAGATTTGCAATATCTAACGTGAAATTTTAAGCTGAGAGGACGGAAATATTAAACGAAACGAAGAGATAAACGTTGAAATACCGTAAAGAGGGAATAAAATCCAGAAGTTTTGAAAAGTCCATCCAAATACTTAGACGCAAAGTCGTTTGGAAACAAGAAGTGGATTGAGACGTGAGAGCTCGAGGTTGAGCTATATTAAGTGGAAATAATAGCAAGGACAGCCTAAATAAAGAAGCAATCATTATTAAAAAAATATATTTATACTACGCAGAACCATGATGAATTCATATTTTCCAGAATCGACGCATATTGTCTACTGTGTTCCTGAACAGATGATGGCTTGCTAAATCGGCATAGACCAACCTGGAGGGAGATGTCATCCTGGCTGTTAAAACCACCCGACCCGTGTGGAGGAGGTCACTCTACTTGAGATACCAGTGGTGGAGATCCTGTCCAGTTCCCAATCCAAGGCCTGCGACCAGACCGAAGAGCAACTAAGGCCCGAGATATTGAATGGCGAGCTAAGTAATAGTATTAAGTAGTATAATTTCTTATGTAGAGTATTACCAGTATATGCAATAGATCTGAATAGCCTAAGCGTGAGATAATTAAGTGTGCAGTGAATATAAGAAAGTGCAGTGTGAAATATTTAAGACGATATCTCGTGACAGAATGGTAACGTGTTTACTACATTATCTTATCCAAGGATGAAGGAATACGATTTAAAATGTGACATAGTGTAACAGCTGTTTTCAAAGAATCCCGGTTAGTTAGAAAGATCCTTGAATGATGTAATACCAGTCAAACCCAGTTACGTCACAGAGGGATGCATGTTTGAATTGGTTAAGTTAAATTACCATACTCTTTGCTGTGTGAATATATTGAAAGAATAGATACTGAATTTGGGGTTATATGTTGAATTGTATGACAAAATGCGTTTTGAGGAACGAATTCTGCGCTATTGGAGTGATACGTATCGTTGTATTTAATTAATATTGGAGGTTAAACGCGGTAATTATAGATGTTAAATGAGTTAAATATGGGTTGAAATGAAGGTTAATAATGAAATAATGGAAGTATATATGGTATTTTAAATGATATATTGCGCAGATTAACAGGGAGTAAAACGTATATGATATATATAATGTGCGATATAGGAGCACATGTAAAGCGACTACGGAATATAAGTATGCCCCAGGGAGGAACTATAGCAAGGTATGGACAATAAAATTACGCATATTTTAATGAAGTGTGAAATTGGTTTGACAATAATAACAACCGGTGATGGGTAAATGAATACATGATTGTATCATATTCTGAATGAATGGTAAATGCGTGGAAGATCAAACTTGTATGCAACTAGTATGATAATGTAGTGTTGAAATATCTTTATGTAGGCATTTGCACATCTATATATGAAAAATGCTTATTGGCTATATGTATATTGAATTGGAATACGTTACATAAGAAATTATCTAGCTAGAGTAGGGAAATTATTCGAGATTTACGTAGGATATCATCGATGTTTTGTTGATCTGAAATATTATTAGAGCGAATATTTAGTTAGGAGCCATAATTTAAGTGGCAATCGGACCGAGAAACGTAGTGCGACATTCAATATTTCATTTTCTTCACTGTAGTCTGCACCAACGAACTCAGATAATTTTCAATGTAACTTAGGTCACTGATATTTGTATTCAGGACACTTTATTCAAATTCAGTTCATTTCCGCGATAACTTGAACAATGTTATGGTTGTATTTTTGATGAGGGTGTATAATTAACACCGTGAGTGATGGAATAACTTATTGATATACCGAATCTTGACCGTGGTCTGAAGACTTTGATGTAATATATACTTAAATGACCAGATGTAAATTTTAATAGGAAGATGAAACAAAGCAATAATTCATTTCAGGAATACGCGACCCAGAATGTTAAGATATGTAAACTTAGTTTAGGAGTAAGGCAGCGCTGACCTAGAATATTTGATTCAGTAATTAAAATATTTGTTTATTAGGTTGATAATTTGAAGATTATGAGCAATATTAGATATTAACCATTTCTTTCGCGAATCTTGATAGTTTAATAAATGTGTTTCTTGATTAATTTTTATAGAATAGAATGAGTTTTCATTTATAATGGTAGTCAGTAGTTGTACTTAGTGAGTAAGGTTCTCGTTATGCGGATGTGTTTTTTTCGAAAGGTTGACTGATGTTTACGTTCGCAAAATCCACTACTGAGCGTTGAATTACGTAATTCTGAACCGCGTATGATGTCGTTACTTTCTCTTTGAACACACGTTAAACCAAAACACAGAAAAATTAACAATTTTTCTGGAGGCATGAATACCCTGAGATATGTAACTGACTAGTTGGGAAAATACTGTGGTCACCCTGACCCGTAGGGTGCAGTTCTAAATTTGTCGCCCAACAGTGGGGCAATTGAAGAGAAAGACACCGCGGGAACGATTATTTAATTGAGAGTTAGACCTGAGTAAATAGCCCGATAATTTACTGCTGAACCAACATGGGGATCTGAAGAGAAAGGTAGTAGTTGATAAAGAGATAGATGGAGAAAGGCATCGAAGACTGCAATGTAATGGGCATCCAAAAATAAGCCAGTTATTTTTGACATTCTGAGCTGAGGTCAAAAGAGAATGATATTGCGGAACGTTGTGGGAAGCAAAAGAGCCCAACATGCGGTTGGTGAAGGAGATACTTTGAGATTTGTCAAGAAAATAGGCTCGGATGAGAAACTGATAATTAAGTATTGAGAAAATGATGTTTAAGTATGAATATTTTCCAGAAGTAGATTGTTAGATGGAGTGATAGGAGGATATTTTATGCTTTTTATTGAAATAATTGTAGGTCTTCACATTTCTTTTTTTATTTTAAAATATGATTGAAGTTATTCTTAATATTTGGATTAATTGTTAGTATGTAAGCAAATGACGAATACCACATGGTGGGTAATTATTTTTCTCTTTTTGGGAAACTATTTCTGAAATGAATTCAAAGGAAAATGATCTGATTTCGTTGGGAAGTTGCTCATACTTTAACTGGTAGGATGATATCGATCTTCAGGAAGGTCTATATTTTAAATAATTTGAGAAACTAAGTGAATATTTAGTATATAAGACTTGATCACTAGCTTTAAGGGTATTTTAGATTTAGAAATTGAAAAAATATTTCACATATTTATTGACACTGTGTGATATTAGAGAACTTTGAAAATTAGAGTTGGTTAGGAAATTAGAGAATTATTCGAAATATTACTGAAATTGACGAGATAATGGCAACTCAGGGAAGAGTGCAAACCAGAAGGGAACAAGAAGAAGAAATGAAAAGAGCACAGGAAAAGCATGAAGGAATGCCGTGGTGGTTCCTAGAATATATAAAGAAACAAGAAGAAGAGAGACAGAAAGAAAAACAAGAACGTGATGAGAAAGAAAAGAAACAAGAAGAAGAGAGACAGAAAGGAAAACAAGAACGTGATGAGAAAGAAAAGAAACAAGAAGAAGAGAGACAGAAAGAAAAACAAGAGCGAGATGAGAAAGAAAAGAAACAGGAAGAAGAGAAGGATAGGATACGGGCAGAGAAAGAACAAAAGCAACGTGAAGAGAGGAAAAAGGAACAACAAGAACTCTTAAAGGAGTTCCGTAGAGAACAAGAAGAGAAACTGGAGGAGTGGCAACAAAAGCAACGTGAAGAAAGGAAAAAGGAACAGCAAGAATTGTTGCAAGAGCTGAATAGAAAGCAAGAGGATAAACAGAGAGAGTTGACAGAAGAAATCAGAAAGAAACAAAAATTGACGAAGAAAGTGAGTTACAGAGTGAATCGACGTGATAATACAGGTTTAATCAAGTATAATCAAGTAGACTAAGTTTCAGAGATATATTAAAGTCTCTACTTACTACTAGAATAGAGAATATTCAGAGAAAATTGATATTTTAGTGTCGAAATATTCTTGTTTGTTGTAAGAAGCCATCTTGTCATAGATTTTAAACACAGTACGGTCGCACTCCAGTTCTGTGATCTAAGCGCTAACGTGTAGCGGAGAATAAAGAAAAATCAATCCGCCATATTGAGTCTAAAAGATGGCGGAGAAGTCTAAGGCGCGTCTCGACAAGGCCCTGACACAACTTGTGAATATAGCGGAAGGAGGCAGTTACCTGAAAAAGGAAGCCAAGGAAACTCTGCACAGAATCGTAAGTAACATCCGAAACTTATTTGCAGAACTACAATCAGCCTTAGAGGCAAGTGAAAAGGCAGCAAAGAATACTCGAAATGAGGTTAGAACAGATATAAGTACAGATATAGAAGTAGACGACAGCTACTCAATAGGACAACCAGCCACATCTAGCGACCCGAAGCAAGAAACAGCATGTCGAAACAAGACGCTAGCAACTCCTGTTGGACAATGGAACATTCACAGAAGTCAGGAGGCGACACCAAGTAGCCATTCCACCGACTACTGTGGCAGGAACATAACACAGCCGATACCTAGCGGCCTCCGGGCCGACTCTTTCAGCATAGACAGTAAGAAGTTACGACACGATACTCAACAACCCGCGATAACAAGTGAGTTGGAAATAGCAGTTGAAAATAAACTGGAAGAAAAAATTTCCCAAAAACTAACGCAAAAAATGGAGGCCATGATAGAACATCTCACCAACAATCTAAGAAATTTAATAGATGAGAAAATCAGAACCCAAATTACACACTTAGCTGGGTCCGTGACCACAGCAAAAACAACTGAGAATGTACCAAGTGGAACTAAACCGAAAGAAATAACGCGAAAATCTCCCAACCCGCTAACTACACAAAGAGCCTTAATTAACGACAAGAGAGACGAAGAGATCTCAGTAAACAACGACAAAAAGGAAGTAGACTTTGACGAATCAATCGGCGACGAAAACAACCAAACATGGACAGCAAGAAGGAAGCGCCGAGGGAATCAACAGAAGATGACCCCAATAGTAGTGGGCACGCAGCAACAACCCCAACAAGAAACGGACGCAACAGACGGCCCACTTCAGGCAGCCGTACGCAAAGCGTGGCTCTATATAGGACGCCTCCACTATAACTCCACTCCGGAGAAACTTATCCGACACCTCCGGAAATTAAAGGTGACGGAAATAATAGAATGTGAGGAAATAAAATCCAAAGGAACTCTAAAAGCCTACAAAGTAGGCATACCATTAAACGAGCTTCACAAAATCACAGTTCCAGAAGAATGGCCTGAAGGGGCCATAATTAGAAGGTACAGGTTTTTTCGTCCCCAAAGCAGAGGTGCAGAACTCGAAGCTTAACCTCCTACTATGGAACGTTGAAGGACTTAAAAGCGCCTTAGAATTAACTGAAGGCGAGCTCCTAAGTCGCCATGACATACTCATCCTGACAGAGACTTTCGCGACGGACAATATAGAAATCCCCGGTTTCTACTCAAAACATATTCCTGCAAAAAAAGGACCGAGGGGAAGACCTACAAAAGGAATATCCTGCTTCTACAAACCAACGATAGGAAGAACATCTTGCGTCTGTGAACAAGAAGACACCATAATAATGGAGTCCGAGAGAGTGACTTTCGTAGGCCTATACATCGAACCACTGACCCCGATTGAAGACATCATAGCAATCGTGATGACTGCTCTAGGAAAGACGGCCACGGGAAAAAGTATTATTATAGCGGGCGACCTAAACTGTAGGCTAGATAAGTATGATTGCAGAAGTAGGGAACTACTACAGATGATGGCTGAAGAGGGATTTACACTGGTTAGTAAGAGAGAAGACAACACATACTTCGCACATAATGGTAGCAGTACCATAGACATAATCCTGTACAAGGGCAACGATCTAGAAGTAACGGACCATAAGGTGTTATATTCCGACGCGGTGACACCAATAAAGAAACATTGTCCAGTGACAACTACTTTCAAATTGAAAGAGTCTACAGGCACACGACAGGAAACAAACCATACGAAAAGAACCTCCAGAAAGATAGACGTGAATAAAATACGCGAAAATGGAGACAAGCTTACCATCTTTGAAAACAAGATTCAGGAAAAGGACCTAGATGCTGCTGCAACAGCGCTAGAAGACATAATCAAAGCCGCAACCTCCACAATAAACGAGAGAAAGGCAAAGAAATGGTTCGATCAACAATGCTATACAGAGAGAAAGAGAGTCATATCAGCCCTTCACGTGGCCAAACGCACTCAAAATCAGGACGACCTAATCACATATAGCAGACTCAGAAAAGAATATAAAAACCTTCTAAAGAAGAAACGAGACGATTTCACAGAACTCGAGGCTAGAAGAATGGTGGAAGAAGCAAAAGAAAACCCCTACATTGCTCTAAAGCCACGACAGTCACAGACAATGGGGAAAATAGAGATGCCAATCTGGGAGGCTCACTTCACAAACATCCTAAACCAACAAAGTGTCAACGAAGCTCATGAAATAACAAGACAATACGATGACATCAGAAGATTTACAACAGAGGAAATTAGAAACACTATATCAACATTGAAAAACAAGAAGGCAGCAGGCCCGGATGGGATATTTAACGAGCACATCAAAACAGCCTCGGAAGTTTTAATCCCAGCAATCACGAACATGATGAACTTATGTCTGTATAAAGGACAAATCCCGGTGAGCTGGAAAACCTCGAAAATTAGAATGATATACAAGGGAAAAGGAGAACCACTTGACCCAAACTCGTACCGGGGTATCGCGCTAGAGAACAACTTTCTCAAAATTCTGACGAATCTTGTGAAGATAAGACTAACAGAGGAAATCGACAACAAGATCCCAGAGGAACAATTTGGATTCAGGAAAAACCGAAGCACCCTACATGCAGTCAAAAACCTCATAGACGACATCGAGGAGGATATAAGATTCCCAAAAGGAAAATTCCACGCAGTATTTGTCGATTTTACAAAAGCGTTCGACAATCTCAACAGGACCTTAACATGCGCCAAACTAGAACAGATGGTGGAACAAAACAAGGAACTAAGCGTCTTGATACACAACATCCTGAGTAAAAACACCATCATAATTTCAGACAACGTAACAACCTCGCAAGAAATTATACAGACAAACGGAGTGTTACAAGGAGACCCCCTTAGTCCCCTTCTGTTCAACGTAGCCACACATGACGTGGTCCAAGCAATAAGAACTTCCGCTCCGTCCCTCAAGATTTATATATACGCAGACGACATGGTGATAGGTTCTCACGATACTAACGAACTCCAGAAAGGAATAAATGCTCTAGGAACATGGGCTGAATACAACGGACTGCAAATAAACGCAGAAAAGACAGTACACATGGTCTTCAGGAAAGGAGGACGCCTATCTGCAAGGGACAAAATTTACCTCAAACATGAACCTCTACAAACTACGAACAGCTTCAAATATCTGGGCGTAACGGTCCAGACAACAGCACACTCATTCAGAATTCACACAACACAACGAGCAGCTGCCGCAACCAAAGCCATCTACGACATCATGCCATTAAGAAAACTTTCCATGGAAACAGCTATAGCCCTCTTTGATGCCAAAATCGTTCCTATTCTAACATACGGAATAGAGATAACATGGGAAAAGTTAAGCTATAAAGACCTAATACGAATGGAAAAAGTGAAAGCCAGATTCTTGAAAGCAGCCCTCGGAATTTCAAAGTACACCAAGTCAAGACTAGCGTACGAACTCGCGAAAGAAACATTTCTAATAGAGGACCTGAGATGGAAATTCAATCTGCCCTGTACAGAGAACTGGAAGAAACTGCGGTTAGAGAGGGAGAAGAAAAAGAAGGAGATATGGCCAGAGTTCTACTCTTCAGAGGCCATGATGAACAGAGCATGGACCGGCACAAACCAGGAGCTGAGACATTTTGTAAATTCCATGGCAGTCCATGGCTACCATCACAAAATCTGTAGGTCGAAGACATACCACGACCCGGACTCGATGTGCATATGTGAACTCTGTGATAAACATTGTGACCGATATCACGTACTGTCGTGTAAAAATCGTGTGAAATCAATCATAGAACTCTGTATTGATTAATTATCCTAATACTGCACAACTTGTGCGCAATAAAGTTTATATAAATACAGAATAGGCTAGCCGAAATGACTCAGAGTATGGAGAATAGAAACAAGCAGATACACGACGAAATGGACAGAATTAAAGGACAGGTTACAGAAAGCCAGGAAATCATCAAGAAGTTGAGGGATGAGGAGATTAGCAAACTGACCAGCGATCTCCGGGAACTAAAAGTCAGTAATGAGAAGAAATGGGACGAATTGAGTGAAATAACAAGCGGCATGGAAGGATTGAAGGTCAGACATCAAGAATTGGAGGAGAAATTCGATCAGGCTGCTGGCACGGTGACCGGTAAAATTAATGAGTTAAAAGAGAAGATCGAGACCCATAAGAATGAGGCGGACCAGAAGATGGAGAAGACGGAAGAGGAGTTAAGGCAGATTAGGAAGGAGATGCAAGAAATTAAGATAGAAAACCAGGCAACGAAATCCGTTATTTCAAATTATAGTGAACGGCAAAGAGCGATAGAGATTCAGATTAATGAGAGGGAGACTACACCGTCAAGAACACTGGATCCAAGTAGGCAGAGCATAGATTTGGTAAATGGAAGCAGTAAAAATGAAAGTCCAACCATAATAAACGTCATAAAAACTTACGACGATCGCCCAAAGCACTTTGACAACACATCAAAAATCTCACCTAAGCAATTTCTCAGATATATTGAGGAACATTTTCGCGAAGGTAGAATTCAAGAGGATAAGAAGCTGCGCGTGATAGAAAAACATCTAGACGGAAACCCGAACATCTGGTTCCAAGCTTTCAAATATACTTTCCACAGCTATGAGGAATTTAAGGCAGCGTTCCTAAGAAAGTTTTGGAGTCCAGAAATTCAACAACAACTAAGAATCGAACTTTACGCAAGAAAGTTTTCGTCAACGGGTCAAACCCGATATAGTGACTACTTCTCTTTTCAGTTTCACAGGTTTCAGGACTTAGACTCAGCTCCAAGCGAGCCAGAGGCCATAAAAACTATTCAAAGACAATTCCCACCGGAGGTGCAGAGGTTATTAGCAGCCTCAGATGTTGAAACCGCTGTCGATATGGAGAGGAAGCTAAGACAGATCGATATGACATCATCATATCCATTGAATAGAAATATACGGAGTACGGCCCAAGAAGAAGTAATAAATACCATTAGTCCCGAGGAAACAAACCATAGGGAAAATCACAAGTCAAAGAATAGGCCAGAGGACCATGACGAACAAAGAGAGAAGGGCAGAAAGGGATGTTGTTGCCAATGCAGTGGAAGTTCTAATGGGGAATATGGACAGAGTAATAGTAGACATAACCCATATTATACAAATAACCCAAGGTTTCGAGGCAGTAGGAACCAACAGCATTTTAGAAACAGAACATGGTTTAATAATCGGAAAGGACAGAATAATTATCGTAGGAACGAAGAAAACCGAAGGTATATACAACAACTACGTGAGGAAAGACGAAATAAGAACAGATGGGAAGAAGCAATAAAAGATAAAGATATAAATGGAGACATCGAGGGAGCGGAGAGCCTCGAATTGCAATCATATAAAAGAAGGAAAGCAGAAGAGGGGAGACTCAATCCAAATACTCCTGAATTCATAGGAAATTCGGAGCCACCTGAGAAAAAAAACTCCGATTTCCAACTGAGAAGTGAGGAAATATCAAGTAGCGAAAGAAATGGTAAATTCGACAAAATTCGTAGTTGGATAGTTGCGCAAGTAGACCACTGGGATATTCGACCTGATGACCTGCTTGACGAAAATGATCGTGGCAAAGAAAGAACAAAATTTAGTTTACCCGTAATTGTAGTAACAGTGGCCTACATAAAGTTGCATTGCTTGGTGGACTCTGGAGCAAGTATTAGTGTAATGGCATTAGCATTTTTCCAAGAGCTTACTAAAAGAATCTACATACCGACAATCCCTGTATCAGGAATTAAAATAAGAGGAATAATTCCAGATAAAACTGTTGACTGCAAGCTGCAAGCATATGTTACAGTCATGATAGGAAGGCACAGATTTGAACATCCATTCATGATTATGAAGAGGATAAAATATAATATCATCTTTGGTATAGATTTCATGTTAACAACACGAATGACCATTGATATGGAAAGACGAGAAGTCCGGTTCCCAGTAACAGAAAGTGGTGGAACGCAATCTATTGAAACCATACAACTTAATAACCTTACGGTCGAAAGGGAACACTTGAAGATTATGGTGGAGAAAATTGATCCTGATATCATGGAAGGCCAAGGTCAAAATAAAGACGTATATGAACAAGAGATAGATTTAGAACTAATTGAAAAGCTCGAAGAGATAATGGCTATCGAAGAGGAGGAGGAAGAGAAAACTGAAATTTGGAAAACTATGGCCGAAACTACAATATCATCCACAGAAAAGCGGAAGATCTATGAAATTTTGAAAAGACATATCGAAGTTTTCGACAATAAACCGGGTCAAATACCCAACTTTAAGTACAAAATATTAGTCAACGACTGGACGCCATATAAGGGAAAGTTATACGATGTATCAGAAAGGTATTTAACAAAGTAAGAAAAATTATTCAGGAAATGATGGCTGACGGAATAATAGTAAAGACAACCACACCTTACTTAAATCCGCTGGTAATAGTAAAGAAAAACAACGGAAAACTCAGGCCGTGTATGGACGCCAGGGTCCTCAATGAAAGCCTTATCCCAGAGTACAATAAGGTCCCAAGGATTAAGGATATAATAAAAAAATTTAGAGGTCTGCAGTACTTCTCAAGCTTAGATTGTACATCGTCCTTCCATCACATCGTACTGGAAGAAAAGTCAAGGATACTAACAGGGTTTATGTTTGATAACCAAACGTACGCCTACTGCAGATTACCCTTTGGTTTGAAGAATAGTTCTGCCGTTTTGATAAGGGCCTTAGATAAGAACCTAACAGATGAAGTAAAAGGATTTGTCAACTGTTATGTCGATGATCTAGTATTTGGCAGTACAACTTTCGAAGAACACTGTGAAAAATTAGAAAAATTGTTGAGTAACCTGCAGAAAACCGGATTTAAAATTAACCTAGCGAATTCAAATTTCTGCCAAAATCAAGTGCTTTTCCTTGGACATATATTAGACGGCGAAGGAGTTAAACCAAACCCGGTAAAAATCATAGCAATTTGTGATTTCCCACGTCCTTCTAAAGTGAAGCACATAAGACAATTCCTAGGTATGACTGGATTCTTTTCAGACCACTGTAGAGGTTATACAGAGATAGCTGCACCGCTCCAGGAACTCTTAAAGGAAAATAACCGCTGGAAATGGAACAAGGAAGCCGAAAACGCATTCATAACAATGAAAGAATTGCTTAGGCAAAGCATCAAACTAGGATACCCTGATTTCGAAAAAGATTTTATTGTCCAGGCAGACGCGTCAAATATTGGTGTTGGAGCATGTTTATACCAAGAGGCAGAGAAGAATAAGAAACGAACGTACTTAGCCCTTACGAGCAGAAAAATGCGAAAACACGAGCTACATTATACAACGACGGAGCTCGAACTCCTTGCCATAATACATGCACTGCAGCAATGGAGACGGATTATTTATGGATACCCCGTGATCATCAGAACGGATCATAAGGCACTAACCTTTGGGTTAAAAGCAATGATGACTAGCGAAAGAGTAGTTAGGTGGATGCTTTACACACAGCAATTTAACTTCAGAATTGAACACTGCAGCGGGAAAGAAAATGTATTAGCCGATGCATTAAGCAGAAATCCAGCAGACCATGAAGAGAATATTTTACAGTTAACGTTGGATAGTCAAGACGAGGAGTTGCTATCAAAACTGGAAGACCTTGCTGAATATCAGAAAATGGATGAAAAATTAAAGATCATCATTGACAAATTAATGGCTGATGAGAGGGAACCATTGATAGAAAATAAATAAGAGATGTTGAGCGGCATATTAACAAAGGTCGTGGATAAGACCACGCTCAAGAAAAGAATAGTAGTACCACGAGCACTGCAATGTGAATTAATTTGGCACGTACATAAAGTAACAGGACATGCAGGAATCGATAAAGTCATTGGAACGCTATCAGAAAAATTCAAATGGACAGGGCTGAGGAAATCAGTCAGAAGCACAGTTAAAACCTGTGATATTTGTCAGCGGGTTAAACATAACAATTTTATCACTAGTAGCCAACCTATCGCCATATTGCCATCTAAAGTAAGAGAAACATATGCAATTGATATTTTTGGAAAGTTAGCGACAGCCAAAAGGGAAACAAATACATATTGGTAGTAATTGACATCTTTTCAAAGTATATATCGCTACAGCCAATACAACGGGCAAATACAAATCAAGTTCTACACAGGCTAGTGGAGAAGGTATTTCCTAAAATGGGCAAGCCCGAAAGAATATTGTCGGACAGGGGAACACAATTCACATCTATGCTATTCCGAGAAAAGATGAAAAGTATGGGCATAAAACACACATTATGTTCAGTTCGGCATCCGTCGGCAAATCCAGTGGAGCGATACAAGAAGGAAATAGCAAAATTCTGTAGGATATACTGCAATCATTGTCACTGAAAATGGATTGATGTAATAGAGATAATAGAGGAATGCCTAAATAACACCATAAATGAATCAATTGCTCAGGTCCCAAACCTGGTACATCACAATAGACCATCACGAAGAACATGGGAAAATATATAAAACATACCACTTGAAGAGAAACCAGACATCCAGCAGATCAATAAAATGGTCCAAGAGAGGCTAAAACAACAGTCTGAGAAGCGACTAAGAAGATTACGAAAGACAAGATTTCGCCACCATTTAAGAAAAACGATCTCGTTTTGATTAAAAAGGCACCAGTAACGAACGCACCAGCCAAAATATGCGCTAAGTTCAATCATTTATATGAAGGACCGTACAGAATTGAGCAAGCTTATGGAAATAAGGCATATCTTATTATAAGCATGGACGGAAAATATAAAAACGTTCACAATGCATGTAACATGAAGCTATATTTCCCAGAAAACAAAGCTGGAGAAACGATAATATAAGTCCCACAGAAGTACGAATCAAGTTCAGAATAAATATATTCGTGAATCAGCTGATATGCAAAGAGATAGGCTTGTAGAAGCTAAACAACATGTTATAATAACAGAATAATCCATACGATTCCATAGAGAAATAAAATCCAGTAATCGATCAAAGAACCATGGAGAAATAGCAGAAATGCATCGTCACATCTGTCGATCATAGTTCAAGAGAATAAATATATCGCAAGCAATATATTTAATCTGTACTGGGGGAATAAAATGTACCCGATGCATTTACTGGACGTATTAAAACGATAGAATTGTTTTTAAAAAAAATAAGAAGGATCAAACAGATTATTATAAAAACTGACTTAAAAAATTGACGTGGGAAGGACAAGATATCCCGAACATCGCTCTCAAAAATAAGCAAGATTTGCAATATCTAACGTGAAATTTTAAGCTGAGAGGACGGAAATATTAAACGAAACGAAGAGATAAACGTTGAAATACCGTAAAGAGGGAATAAAATCCAGAAGTTTTGAAAAGTCCATCCAAATACTTAGACGCAAAGTCGTTTGGAAACAAGAAGTGGATTGAGACGTGAGAGCTCGAGGTTGAGCTATATTAAGTGGAAATAATAGCAAGGACAGCCTAAATAAAGAAGCAATCATTATTAAAAAAATATATTTATACTACGCAGAACCATGATGAATTCATATTTTCCAGAATCGACGCATATTGTCTACTGTGTTCCTGAACAGATGATGGCTTGCTAAATCGGCATAGACCAACCTGGAGGGAGATGTCATCCTGGCTGTTAAAACCACCCGACCCGTGTGGAGGAGGTCACTCTACTTGAGATACCAGTGGTGGAGATCCTGTCCAGTTCCCAATCCAAGGCCTGCGACCAGACCGAAGAGCAACTAAGGCCCGAGATATTGAATGGCGAGCTAAGTAATAGTATTAAGTAGTATAATTTCTTATGTAGAGTATTACCAGTATATGCAATAGATCTGAATAGCCTAAGCGTGAGATAATTAAGTGTGCAGTGAATATAAGAAAGTGCAGTGTGAAATATTTAAGACGATATCTCGTGACAGAATGGTAACGTGTTTACTACATTATCTTATCCAAGGATGAAGGAATACGATTTAAAATGTGACATAGTGTAACAGCTGTTTTCAAAGAATCCCGGTTAGTTAGAAAGATCCTTGAATGATGTAATACCAGTCAAACCCAGTTACGTCACAGAGGGATGCATGTTTGAATTGGTTAAGTTAAATTACCATACTCTTTGCTGTGTGAATATATTGAAAGAATAGATACTGAATTTGGGGTTATATGTTGAATTGTATGACAAAATGCGTTTTGAGGAACGAATTCTGCGCTATTGGAGTGATACGTATCGTTGTATTTAATTAATATTGGAGGTTAAACGCGGTAATTATAGATGTTAAATGAGTTAAATATGGGTTGAAATGAAGGTTAATAATGAAATAATGGAAGTATATATGGTATTTTAAATGATATATTGCGCAGATTAACAGGGAGTAAAACGTATATGATATATATAATGTGCGATATAGGAGCACATGTAAAGCGACTACGGAATATAAGTATGCCCCAGGGAGGAACTATAGCAAGGTATGGACAATAAAATTACGCATATTTTAATGAAGTGTGAAATTGGTTTGACAATAATAACAACCGGTGATGGGTAAATGAATACATGATTGTATCATATTCTGAATGAATGGTAAATGCGTGGAAGATCAAACTTGTATGCAACTAGTATGATAATGTAGTGTTGAAATATCTTTATGTAGGCATTTGCACATCTATATATGAAAAATGCTTATTGGCTATATGTATATTGAATTGGAATACGTTACATAAGAAATTATCTAGCTAGAGTAGGGAAATTATTCGAGATTTACGTAGGATATCATCGATGTTTTGTTGATCTGAAATATTATTAGAGCGAATATTTAGTTAGGAGCCATAATTTAAGTGGCAATCGGACCGAGAAACGTAGTGCGACATTCAATATTTCATTTTCTTCACTGTAGTCTGCACCAACGAACTCAGATAATTTTCAATGTAACTTAGGTCACTGATATTTGTATTCAGGACACTTTATTCAAATTCAGTTCATTTCCGCGATAACTTGAACAATGTTATGGTTGTATTTTTGATGAGGGTGTATAATTAACACCGTGAGTGATGGAATAACTTATTGATATACCGAATCTTGACCGTGGTCTGAAGACTTTGATGTAATATATACTTAAATGACCAGATGTAAATTTTAATAGGAAGATGAAACAAAGCAATAATTCATTTCAGGAATACGCGACCCAGAATGTTAAGATATGTAAACTTAGTTTAGGAGTAAGGCAGCGCTGACCTAGAATATTTGATTCAGTAATTAAAATATTTGTTTATTAGGTTGATAATTTGAAGATTATGAGCAATATTTGACATTAACCATTTCTTTCGCGAATCTTGATAGTTTAATAAATGTGTTTCTTGATTAATTTTTATAGAATAGAATGAGTTTTCATTTATAATGGTAGTCAGTAGTTGTACTTAGTGAGTAAGGTTCTCGTTATGCGGATGTGTTTTTTTCGAAAGGTTGACTGATGTTTACGTTCGCAAAATCCACTACTGAGCGTTGAATTACGTAATTCTGAACCGCGTATGATGTCGTTACTTTCTCTTTGAACACACGTTAAACCAAAACATAGAAAAATTAACAATTTTTCTGGAGGCATGAATACCCTGAGATATGTAACTGACTAGTTGGGAAAATACTGTGGTCACCCTGACCCGTAGGGTGCAGTATATAAAATAACTTGTCCTGACTGACTGACTGACTGACTGACTGACTGACTGACTGACTGACTGACTGACTGACTGACTGACTGACTGATTCATCATCGCCGGGCCAAAACTGCTGGACATAAAGAAAAGAAATTTTGGGGATATATTCATATTAAGATGTAGGTGTTCGCTAAGAGAGGACGTTTGGATATTCCGTCGCTAAGGGAGTGAAAAGGGGGTGAAATTTTAAAATGAGTGTATCTATATCTCAAAACTCTAAAAGGAAACACGTATTTTTTGTTTTCAGAAAATCCCAATAGGAGGAATAAAAAAGGGTCAAAATGGGTTGAATGCCTTTAATCTGGATACCGGTACATATATCTCAGAAACTGAAGATATTACAGCCGTGAAAATTGGTACTTTTGATCTCTTTTAAAGATAAAGAAACACGTATTTTTTGTTTTTGGAAAATCCAATTAATGGGAGGGTGAAAAGGGGGTGAATTTTTAAAATGAGTGAATCTATATCTCCAATCTTTTTAAGTTTGCAAATGTAAAAATTGGTATTTAGAATCTTCATTAAAAATAAAGAAACATGTATTTTTTGTTTTAGGAAAATCGCAATAGGAGGAGTGAAAAGGGGTGAAAAAGGGGCTGAATGCCTGTAATGAGGCTACTTATATCTCAGAAACTGAAGATATTACAGACCAGAAAATTGGTGTTTGGGATCTCCTTTAAAAGTAAAGAAACACGTCTTTTTTGTTTCTGGAAAACCCAATTAGGGGGAGGTGAAAAGGGGGTAATATTTTAAAATAAGTGTATCTATATTTCAAAACTTTTAAAGGTTATAGATGTAAAAATTGGTATTTAGAATCTCCTTTAAAAATAAAGAAACACGTATATTTTGTTTTCGGAAAATCCTAATAGGAAGGGTGGAAAAGGTTGAAAAAGTGGTCGAATGCATTTCATGAGTTTACTTATATTTCAGAACCTGAATATATTACAGACCAGAAAATTGGTGTTTGGGATCCCCTTTAAAAATAAAGAAACACGTATTTTTATGTTTGTGGCAAATCCAATTAATGGAGAGGGGGTGAAAATGGGGTGATTTTTTAAAATCAGTATATATATATATATATAACATGGTTCAAATCCCGGTCACTCCATGTGACATTCGTGCTGCACAAAACGGGGGCGGGACAGGTTTTTCTCCGGATACTCCGGTTTTCCCTGTCATATATACATCAAAACTTTTAAATTTTATAGATGTAAAAATTGGTATTTAGAATCTCCTTTAAAAATAAAGAAACACGTATTCTTTTGTTTTCGGAAAATCTCAATAGGAAGGGTGTAAAAGGGTGAATAATGGGTTAAATGCCTTTCATGAGGCTACTTATATTTCAGAACCTGAAGATATTACAGACCTGAAAATTGGTATTTTGGATCTACTTTAAACGTAAAGAAACACGTATTTTTTTCGTTTTTGGAAAATCCAAATATTGGGGGGTGAAAAGGGGGCTGAATTTTTTAAAATGAGTGTGTCTACATCTTAAAACTTTAAAATTTACAGATGTAAAAATTGGTAGTTAGAATCTCCTCTAAAAATAAACGAACACGTATTTTTTTGTTTCCTCTAAAAGGAGTGTAAAAGGGTGAAAAATGGGTTGAATGCCTTTAATGAGGATACATATATCTCAAAAACGAAAGATATTACAGAACTGAAATTTTGTATATGGTATCTCCTTTAAAAATAAAGAAACACGTATTTTTAAGTTTTTGGAAAATCCAATTAATGGCGGTTAAACAGGAGTGACATATTGGGGTGAATTTTTTGAAAGACTATATCTACAGAATGTCTTGGAAACGTAAAATGTTACAGAAGTAAAAGGTGGGTGTTTGGAATCTCCTGTAAATATAAAGAAACATAGGTGATTTGTTTTTGGAAACTCCACTTAAAGGAAACTCAAAAGTGGTGAAATTTTAAAATGAGAATTTTTACAGTATATCTAAAAAACTTAACATGTTACAGAAGTGAAAAATGGTATTTTTTATATCTATTAAACATAAAGAAACGTGTATTTTTAGTTTTTGAAAATACCACTTGGGTGGAGGGGGGATTAAAAGTGACTGAAAATGGTGTTGAATTCTTTTAATTAGGCTACTGATATCTCAAAAATGAAGATATTACAGACGTGAAATTTGATATTTGCAATCTGCTTTAAAAGTAAAGAAACACGTATTCTCGGAAAATCCAATGAAGGGGGGGGGGGGATGAAAGAATTGAAAAATTAATTGACTTAATTGTATGAGAATACATACATCTAATAAAAACTAAAGTTGTTACAGACGTGAAAATTCGTATTTGGATCTCCTTTAAAAACAAAGAAAATCGCGTTTTGGTGGGGAAACCATCTTGGAGGGCGGGAGTGTTAAGGAGTTGAATTCCTTTCATGAGGACACATAAATCAAAAACTGAAGAAGTTAGAGTCGTGATAATTGGTATTTAGAAGATCCTTTACTATTAAAGAAACAAGTACTTTTTTGCGGGAAAATTCACTTGGGGGGGGGGAAGTATTGTGAAATGAAGTGAAAAAAGTAAATTATTTTTATGGGGATACTTATATCTCAAACCTGAAGGTAATAGACGTGAACATTGGTGTTTGGAATCTCCCTTAAACATAAAGAAGCATGCATTTTGGGGGTGGGGGGGTGGCGGTAAATAAACTTAACGGCGGTGGGGTGTAGAAGGTGGTGAGACCAATTGATTTTACTATTATTAATGTACTTATAAGGATCCTCCGTTGCTCAGGCGGCAGCGCGCCGGCCTCTCACAGCTGGGTTCCGTGGTTCAAATCCCGGTCACTCCATGTGACATTCGTGCTGCACAAAACGGGGGCGGGACAGGTTTTTCTCCGGATACTCCGGTTTTCCCTGTCATCAGCCATTCCAGCAACACATAATAATAATAATAATAATAATAATAATAATAATAATAATAATAATAATAACAATAATAATATTCCGGAACGTCGTCAAATGTGTGGACCGCCCTGGAAACGGCTCCTGGACGGGTAATGACTAAGAATGCAGTCCGGCCGCGGGTTCAGTGCCGTCAAGGCACCCAATATAACACCACGCCGGATCTCCTGATGGATTTTATATATATTAAAAATATTATAGGAAAAGATGGCAAAGATTTACGGACCCAACTGGCCGGGAGTAATACCTGAGCCTAGCCCGGGAAGTACGAAATCGATTGCTGGAAAGGAAGATTGAAAAATGGGAGGAAACGTGCCGTAAAATAATAGAAAACCAGTCAGATCGGGAATTTTGGTGTATTCTCGCAGAATACGAGTCAGATCGCGAATTTCGGAGGATTATATATCTAAAACAATAAGCATTCAATTATAAATTTCAGTACAATACCGTAGCGAAGCACGGGTATCTTGCTAGTTGGTGTATAAGTTTCCTAGTGTTGTGCTTATCCTGTTGGGGAAAGCAAATCTTCTTAGAGCAGACCATAGATAAGAATGCCTAATGCGGTCAAAAGCTTGTTGAAAGTATATGCTGACGAGTGCAGCTGATCTGTTGGGTTAAAATGACATGTGAATCACAAAGTTACGTAGATTTGAGAGGCCATGTATGATTTTGGAGTTAATCAACACACGATGTTGCCAGGAATCAAAGGTAGTAATTAAGATGAGTCGCAAACGGCTGGCAAGAATTTTTTCAAACAACTTATAATCTGTATTAATTAGTGTGAGTAGACGGTAATCAGCCGAAGATTTGGGTGACTTAATCTTAGGTACTAACACCATTATTGCTTCAGCTAAACTGTTCATCTGTTCTTCTCTTACGAATATTTCTTGGAAAAGTAACAGTAAATCATCCTTTATGTATTGCCAATAAGATTTGTAATATTCATAAGAAAGTCCATCAGAACCAGGTGAACTTTTACAACATGCGTCGTTGATAGCCTGTAACAGTTCATCTTGTTGTATGTCGCTCTCTAGTCGCTGGGCTTCATCTATCGAAAGTTGTTGCTGGATAGGTTGTATAAAGACTTGTGCTGATGTGATTTGTGGAGGCGAGTACTGAACTAAAGCAAATTCAAAATGATCGGTTGCCACTTGAATAATATCGTGAATTCCTGTAATGTACTCCTCTGTGGTTTGTAGTTTTGTGATGTACTTTTTGCCTACTTCTACCCTTCTCTTTGGCAATGTGGTATAACGACGTCTTTCCGGTTTCTTCTAAGGAAGGAAGGAAGGAATACGTATGCGTGCCTGTACACCCTCTATGTCTTGTTTTTCATCTGACAGATTATTTTAATTTCTGTGAATTTATGGTGTACGTCATGTCCATGCTGTTTCGCAAGACTGTAGTCATGCAAGGTTTGTTCGTAGAATCGCCGAGTGTGTTTTCGTTCCCGAGGTTTATGAAAAGACAAATTTCCGAAGAAATGCCGTATGCCAGGTTTAGACGCATGAATCCGCCAGAGGAGTTGTAACGAATTATTCCGTTTCCTGTCGACAATTCGTTCCCACATCATGTGAAATCCTTCTATAGCATCTGGAGTCTTTAAATGTTTATTGTTCAACTTCAAACATCCTCTTCCTATCAGTGGAACATGGGTGCAAACACGCAGTTGAAAGACTACTGTATGATGGTCAGAGAAAGGGAATGGGATGAACGGATATTCAATGTGTAATTGTGGACACTGAGTGAGAGAGGTAAACTCTGTTAAGTCTGGATGCTGAATTGTGGCGGGAAGATGTGAATTCAACAAAATGTCCGTGTTTCATTTCCTAAGCATCTCTTAGATGGAGCTGTTGGACTAGTTCAGAGAGCGCTACCGAGTTGTTAATGTTGGGTCCGGTTTGACCCTTCGGGTGGAGGGCACAGTTGAAATCTGTAACTATAATGTTCGTTCCCCGTGTGAGATGAATGTTGAGGTCTTTTAGAAAAATGTTTCTAGCTCTAGTCTGTTTTGCGCTCCTGATGGACTGTATATATTGATGAGTATAACGTTTTCATAGAGAGCACTCTACCGTTTGGATGGGCAACGAAGTCATGAATGTCACGAGCAGTTCCATATACAATAGCTGTTCCTCAAGTATTCTCTCCTAAGTTAAAATGCTATTCGTATGGGCTTAGTATGTCTAAGTTGTAGGTACACACTTCTTGGAGAAATAAAATATCTATGCCATTGTCTCTAATATAGTTCTTAATGAGTGCCCACTTCGTTACGCTCAAAATGCCATTGATATTTGCCGTAGTAAAGGTACGCAAAGTCATCTCTGGATAGTAGGTGTCACATGTGCTCTGTACATGAGTAAGGTCAAGATGAAATGATAGATTAGTCGCAGTGGTGTGCTGATGCTTAAACAAAACGGCCAAGAGGCTGAAATGCGTGAAAAAGTGGCTGATCCAAAACATAGTGTGACCTTGACGAATTGAAAGAAAATTATTCCTAAAATTGGTAACTATTAACTGTATCCAAATATTCAAGTACCGGTCTTCTCTTTAAGCCACGATCCTTGCGTGTCCTTGGCCGAATGGCTTTTTTGGAACTAGATTGTTTTCGATTCCCTGAAGTTGTGTTTTCCTTATATAACCATAGGTCTTTGGGACTAACTTCTTGCAAATGACATTTACGTGTTTTAGTTGTTATAGAGCGATCGCAATCTTGTGATAAATCAGCTGATGTATCGACCGTGGGGGTGTGAACTTCCTCGGCCAATTTAATTTCCTTGTGTGTGACGTGCTCTTTACTTAACTGGGCAACATTTTCAGTATTCAAAGGATCTTCTTGTATTGTGGACTGATCTGCTTTCATTTGTGTGTAACATCAATGTGTTGGTCTGTAATTTTGTTGTGGCACGTCGCTTGAAGCGGGCTCTGGTGTGGTGAGCATGTGCATATCGCATGTTGACACATTAACAGGGCTACCTATCGCCAGGTGCGAATTGTTCCCCAGAAAGTAAGGTGTTTACTACAGGTAGCGGTGGGAAGTCCATTGTGGCGAGGTAATTTGTATTAGACTTGTTTATGAGCAGAGAAAAAATTCCACTCGTCAATTGGAAGTCAGATTCAAGAGTGGTTGCTGTTGTTGTGGGTACATATAGGCGGAATACTGTGGCAAGTGATGTCGACTGTCTCAAATCATTGCCCGCACGGCGGGGACAGTCAATGCGCAGATGATACGTGGAGTTGCAAATAGCACAGGTTTTCTCTTGTCCCTCATATGTAACTTGTCCCCTGTACCCCTGTATTGTTACGAAGGATGGAATATGCTAAATCCTTGTTCAATACCATTTGGTAGTGGTAGACGATAGAAATGAGACCACGATTCATCATAAATATCTTTAACATTAACGTATTTCGTGAAATAATGTCTAATTTTTCATTGGGCAATCCGGGGGAACTCTAGTCACCTCAATTTCAGCTGTATCGTCTCCCGACTAAAAGGTTTGAGTGTGTAACCTGTTTCCAATTTATGTAATATTCTCCCCATAATGGTTGATGAAATTACCTTGATATATAATGCATTGAAAGTGAGATGGATATATCGAATCACGAATGGAGAGATACTGAATCAAATTGGTGAGAGGAGATCGATTTGGCTAAATTTGACGAGAAGAAGAGATATAATGTTTAATGGAGTTATATTTATTCTACTCGAACCATGAACACTTTGGTATCTGCGCGTGATTCAATTACGAGATTTGGGGTCCATCGTGTTGACTGAGAGTTATTAAAATGTCACCTCCTCCTGTGTTTGCTAGGAGAACTCATCCGTGCCATTAGATACGTATTTATTTGAGTGGCGGACTGTACGCTGATGTCATCTTGCGGTGTCCTATGAAAGTAACATGATTGTCAACTCATGCGAGAAAACAATGCCTCGTAGTTTTGTGTTTTGTTTGTCGAGTTGAAGAAGGAAGGTTGTCACGTACTGCTGCTGGTGAAGCCAGTTACTCTGGAAATTAGATAAGAAGAAATGTGGATGGAGTTCGACCCCGGTTACGCCAATAGCCAACTTGGCATGAAGCCTATCAAACTGCATTCTATTTAAAATAACCTCGCCGACAACTGTAAGTAGCTTTGGCTTATAATCTCTATTTCGTCGAAACCGGAGTAACCATTGGATTCAACTAGTATAAATACTATGGAAATGCAACCGGAACACGTCTGACCTTATGGATGTTAAAGGGTTACCGTTTATTCAAATGTGAAGAAAACTGCACTCAGCGATTACAGTATATGGGGAAATTCAGGTCACATCATAAATGTGTAATGTATTGATTGTTTAGATGAGGCTAATATGAAATTGTACGGTGGTAACTTAATTGAATATTTACTTCAAAATAACTTCCAAGTATTTTTGGCTAACATTTGTAGCTCCTAACAGCCTATTAATATATATATATATATATATCTATATATATAAAATAACTTGTCCTGACTGACTGACTGACTGACTGACTGATTCATCATCGCCGAGCTAAAACTACTGGACATAAAGAAATGAAATTTTGGGGATATATTCATATTAAGATGTAGGTGCTCGCTAAGAGAGGATTTTTTGATATTCCATCGCTAAGGGGGTGAAAAGGGGGGTGAAATTTTAAAAAGAGTGTATCTATATCTCAAAACTTTAAAAGTTTACAGATGTAAAAATTGGTATTTAGAATCTTCTTTTAAAATAAGGATACACGTATTTTTTTGTTTTCTGAAAACCCCAATAGGAGGGGTGAAAAAGGGTGAAAATGCGGAAAAATGGTTGAATGCCTTCAATCAGGATACCGGTACTTATATCTCAGAAACCGAAGATATTACAGACCTGAAAATTGGTACTTTTGATCTCTTTTAAAAATAAAGAAACACGTATTTTTTTGTTTTTGGAAAATCCAATTAATGGGAGGGTGAAAAGGGGGTGAATGTTTAAAATGAGTGAATCTATATCTCCAAACTTTTAAAGTTTGCAGATGTAAAAATTGGTATTTAGAATCTTCATTAAAAATAAAGAAACACGTATTTTTTTGTTTTCGGAAAATCGCAATAGGAGGAGTGAAAAGGGGTGGAAAAAGGGTTGAATGCCTTTAATGAGGCTACTTATATCTCAGAAACTGAAGATATTACAGACCTGAAAATCGGTGTTTGGGATCTCCTTTAAAAATAAAGAAACACGTATTTTTTGTTTCTGGAAAATCCAATCAAGGGAGGGGGTGAAAAGGGGGTAATATTTTAAAATGAGTGTATCTATATCTCAAAACTTTTAAAGGTTATAGATGTGAAAATTGGTATTTAGAATCTCCTTTAAAAATAAAGAAACACGTATATTTTGTTTTCGGAAAATCCTAATAAGAAGGGAAGAAAAGGTTGAAGAAGGGGTCGAATGCTTTTCATGAGTCTACTTATATTTCAGAACCTGAAGATATTACAGACTTGAAAATTGGTATTTGGGATCTACTTTAAAAGTAAGGAAACACGTATTTTTTCGTTTTTAGAAAATCCAAATATTGGGGGTGAAAAGGGGGGATGAATTTTTTAAAATAAGTGTGTCTACATCTTAAAATTTTAAAATTTGCAGATGTAAAAATTGGTAGTTAGAATCTCCTCTAAAAATAAAGGAGCACATATTTTTTTGTTTCCTGTAAATCCCAATAGGAGGGGTGTAAAAGGGTGAAAAATGGATTGAATGCCTTTAATGAGGATACATATATCTCAGAAACGAAAGATATTACAGAACTGAAAATTTGTATAGGGGATCTCCTTTAAAAATAAAGAAACACGTATTTTTTAGTTTTTGGAAAATCCAATTAATGGCGGTTAAACAGGAGTGACAAATTGGGGTGAATTTTTTGAAAGACGATATCTACAGAATATCTTGGAAACGTTAAATGTTACAGGCGTAAAACGTGGGTGTTTGGAATCTCCTGTAAATGTAAAGAAACATAGGTGATTTGTTTTTGGAAACTCCACTTAAGGGGAACTAAAAAGGGGTGAAATTTTAAAATGAGAATTTTTACAGTATATCTAAAAAAACTTAACATGTTACAGAAGTGAAAAATGGTATTTTTTATCTCTATTAAACATAAATAAACGTGTATTTTTAGTTTTCAGAAATACCACTTGGGAGAAGGGGGGGAGTAAAAGTGACTGAAAATGGTGTAGAATTCTTTTAATTAGGCTACTGATATCTCAAAAATGAAGATGTTACAGACTTACAGACGTGAAATTTGTTATTTGCAATCTGCTTTAAAAGTAAAGAAACACGTATACTCGGAAAATCCAATGAAGGGGGGGTGGGTGGGTGAAAGAATTGAAAAATTAATTGACTTAATTGTATGAGAATACATACATCTAATAAAAACTAAAGTTGTTACAGACGTGAAAATTCGTATTTGGATCTCCTTTAAAACAAAGAAAAACGCGTTTTGGGGGGGGGCCATCTTGGAGAGCGAGAGTGTAAAGGAGTTGAATTCCTTTCATGAGGACACATAAATCAAAAACTGAAGAAGTTAGAGTCGTGATAATTGGTATTTAGAAGATCGTTTACTATTAAAGAAACAAGTATTTTTTGCGGTAAAATTCACTTAGGGGGGGGGGGTAGTGTGAAATGAAGTGAAAAAAGTAAATTACTTTTATGGGGATACTTATATCTCAAAACTGAAGGTAATAGACGTGAACATTGGTGTTTGGAATCTCCTTTAAACATAAAGAAGAAAGCCCTTTTAATTTTTTTTGGCGGGGGGTGGCGGTAAATAAACTTAACGGCGATGGGGTGTAGAAGGAGGTGAGACCAACTGATTTTACTGTTCTTAATGTACTTATAGGGATCCTTCGTTGCTCAGGCGGCAGCGCGCCGGCCTCTCACAGCTGGGTTCCGTGGTTCAAATCCAGGTCACTCCATGTGACATTCGTGCTGGACAAAACGGGGGCGGGACAGGTTTTTCTCCGGATACTCCGGTTTTCCCTGTCATCAGCCATTCCAGCAACATATAATAATAAAAATAATAATAATAATAATAATAATGTTCCGGACCGTCGTCAAATGTGCGGACCGCGCTGGAAACGGCTGCTGGACGGGTAATGACTAAGAATGCAGTCCGGCCGCGGGTTCAGTGCCGCCAAGGCACCCAATAAGACACCACGCCGGATCTCCTGAAGGATTTTATCCATATTAAAATGATTATAGGAAAAGATGGCATAGAGTTACGGACCCAACTGACCGGGAGGAATACCTGAGCCTAGCCCGGGAAGTACGAAATCGGTTGCTGGAAAGGAAGATTGAAAAAATGGGAGGAAACGTGCCGTAATCTAATAAAAAACGAGTCAGATCGGGAATTTTAGTGGATTCTCGCAGAAAACGAGTTAGATCGCGAATTTCAGCGGATTATATATCTAAAACAATAAGCATTCAATTATAAATTTCAGTATAATACCGTAGCGAAGCACGGGTATCTTGCTAGTATATATATATATATGTACCGGCTGTAACTCTTGATCTAGTGGTTCAAGTGTATTTCTCTTTAAATAATTGAATTATTTGTATAGGTTCTGTTTATCTCACAACCACCTAGATTGTGCGTAAAATGCTAAAGTGAAAGCATTTTCTAATGACTACTGAAGTTGTTGTATGGCTGCCATTTGGTTGGTGTGTCGCGTGAGTTGCCGCCATGGTAACTTAGAGTAAACGTTTTTGTGGGCCTATGCCCTGTTGATTTTTACATTTGAGTGTCGCGTTCGTTGTTGATGGTGATATTTGAAGTACACCGTGTGATATCACAAATGATTCATCTGGTGTACAGTCGGGTGGTTTGATTTGGCTGATTGTGTTTTAATTTACCTACCGTTCAAAGAGTTTTGGAATTTTAAAACGTGTGACTATTCAATTATTTCGTCGGGGATTTTGCCTCTGCATATTTCTTTAGATTTTACCTCTATCCATGGTTATTTAACCTTTGTTTCCGCCTGTATCGTTGTGTCATTTTAATTTTAGGTTACTCTGGTAGTCGTTGGGAATTGCTTTGACTTTAAATGCCTAATCATCGTTTCTTATAGCCAGCTATGGTTTTTTATGTAAGGTTGTTTACTAAAGAATTAATTTTATGATATTTTTAAAAAGGATCCTATTTTTCATTATTATTAATTTATCTTAGAAACCTAACACAAGGTTTCCTTATTGTTCATGCTAATTGATTTCAAGGACTTAGATAATCAGTAATTAGATTACTTTCTTAATTTCAATTCTTCGTTGTTGTCGGAGTTTGAGGTAATTTATTTTAATTAAAGAATTCTCTTATTGGAATAAGTCTCGTTATTTCAGTCAGTAATAATAATAATAATAATAATAATAATAATAATAATAATAATAATAATAATAATAATAATAATAATAATAATAATAATAATAATAATAATAATAATAATAAGGTAAAATGTACCTCGCGTTCCGCTCGACCTCGTGTGTCCAGCTTTGTACACCATGCGACGACTTTACTTGGGATCATGAGTTGGTAAGTGTTTCTGAAATATTTTGTTATTGTTTTAATGTTTACTTATCCCTGGTCGTGCGAAGTGCTCTCACTGTGTAAAGTATTGCTTGGTGGTGAGAGTGTTGTGGTAGCAGAGCGGTGATTGCCATAGCAACAACGTTCTGTTATCATTTTTCCTTTGTGTTGGGCTCTATTTTCTGATGTTTATGGTTGCCTTTAAGGCACTTAATGAGAGGTCATAGTTACAATACTGGCTGAAATAACTGCATGCCGTAGCAGATAGAGGTGTGTGTTAAAAGCTGAAGTCTGTAAAGAGAAATGCAAGATTAGTATTGGATTTTGACTTGAGTGTTTTCTGTTACATATTGATATGGCGGCCCCGTCTGTCTTGTTCCCGAGGATGTTGTTGAAAGGAGAGCTGTTATATGAGATTGAGATTCTGGGGTTGGAGTCGTCCGGCTCTATGGAGGGCAATGTTGCCTTACTGCTGGTTTCTCTTGACCGTCCGGTTAAGCCAGGTGACATGGATGTCGGATTGGGTGAGTCGGTGCAAACAGCAAGTCTTTCACTAAACGAATTGACATCTCTTATGACTCAGCGTAAGGAATTACAACCCTCTGATTACCAGATAAAACGACTAAAATCCAGTACTAGTCACTTCATCAACAGAATTCAGGATTTGATATCTCTGGGTCCTGAAGTTGAATTAATAGCTCAGTGCACATCATTGTTGACATCAAGCGATTAATATTTCCAATGAACTTGACATTATGTTGAGTATGAAGAAGGTCGGTCAAATGTCGTTGAGTGAGGGAACTGGTATTAATGAAAACAATTATCTAAATGGAACCAATGACCCTGTTACCCCTCAAACTACCGGTAATCCGTCATGTCATTGCTGTGGACTCAGTCCTGTGTTGGAAAGTTTATTAGTTAGGTCATGTTCTACTCCTAATTCGATTAAGGACCTATTTAAAAATGTAAGAAATTTTTCTGTGAATTTAATTGATGAAACTATTAGGTTCATGCGTTTTCTGGTTGAGTTAACTGAGTCAGCCAGTGTATATTCCATGGACGCACTTGGAATTTTTAGAGTGTTGTTTCCAAACTGTGAAGGGGTTCTAAAAAGGGAGATTTCAAAAGCAATTAATAATAATTTGAGTGTAATTGAATTTCATGAGTTGATCTTGGATAACTTCATTCCTTCGCTCGCATTACAGAGTCTAGTTCCTAAACATTGTTTTAGGACAGTTTTTACATGAAAGTTTGTTGGCATATATTCTTGATTTAAAGTTTTACTATGAGGTATTCAAGATTATGGTTCAAGAAGGAGAAATGATAGCTCGCATTCTTAAAGGTATTACGCCGGAGTATAGATTTTTGTCATTGAAATTTCCTAGTAATTTTGCTGAGCTGGAAGAAGCCTGTACTTTCACCGAGGATGTGAAGCACGGTGATGAGTCCCGGGATGCTAGATATCCACCTCAGATAATCTTACACGTCTTTCCACTCATCCTTTCACCCCTTCTCTATCTAAGAAGTGTTATGCATGTGGATCCAGAGACCATCTGAGGAATAAGTGCCCTTCTGTGAAACATAAAACTATGACAAAGGGCGAAAACCCACTAAGTATTGGAGATCAGGTCTTCGTAAATTGTTATCCTATCAGTAAGGCTATAAATAAATTTTCTTCTAAATTAGCTCCCAGATTCCAGGGACCTTGTACTATATTACAGTTTTTAAGCCCGGTATCTATGCTCGTCAGTGATCCTATTGCCAAAAGGATACGGAGAGTGCACCTATCCCAATTGAAGGCTGCTTGATGTGTTATGTGCCATTGTGTTAGGTTTTGATTTAAAATTTCTAGCTGGAAGTTTGGTGGTAATCAGTCTGTTGGTAAGCTTGATAGAGCTTGGTGATGGAAGTACTGGACTTGTCCTTTGGGTATGAATAAGGGGAAATCCGTGTATCGATGTAACTATATTTTGGATGGTTCTTATTTTGGGTGACGTGCGGGATCCTCTAGATGTAGTGACGCATAAGAAGATCTGTGTCTGGTGATCTCGTCAAGTTAAAATGATGCGCAGACATATTGCATATATGGTCATGCATTTGTGTATAGCCATGGAATCAATATTTCAGTGAGTAAATTACTGTTAAATTTGCTTAATTTTTATAATTATTAATTCTGGATATATGCAAATTTATTTGTTGAGTTGTTATGGTAAGTAATTTAAACCTTGAGAACGGATGTGATTCTCTGTTTGGTAATGTGTCTGGAGCATAGTGATTCCGTGGTGTGCATTATGGATGTCTGTATCAGAATCTTACCGTGATTAAATTATCTCTAGTCTGTTGGTATTGACGTGATAAATGCCTAGATTTAAAAATAATAATAATGATATAACTCACCTATCTTGTGCCTGTTTATTGTAGTGTAGTGATCTGGAGGTGGTGTATATATATATATATTTTTTATGGCACTAGTTACGTTCAGAGACGTTTATACCTTTATTGATGGATGTGTTCTGGAAATGATGTGAGTTCACCTTCTGGTTTGGTGTGGGTTTGTTTATTTGGAGTGATGGTCTTAGGGGCTAGCTTGCATTATTTACTGGTCTGTAACTATGCCTTTTGAATGGTAATAATCTATGGGAGAATCTGGTTTGTAAATCTTGGGATTACGGGCACCCTCTGCCTTAAACCGAGACAGGTTTGTTGCTGTGGAGTACTGTCGGTGGGATCTAAAAAGGTGTACCTGCTTGCTATGTGCATGAACCTTGTGTTCTTACAGTGTCTTAATTTCTGGATTCCTGGCTGATGGGCTTCTCAGTTCGGACAAACTTGATGTCAATTTCTTAGGGATACTTTGATCCTGAGTTTTATATTATACTCTCCACACGAAACATCTGTCCTCTAATTCATTTCATGTTTGCTATGTTGCTTGTAAATTAGGCTAACCTGTTTAAAATTGTAAATTATCTCTGTTCTCAATGTAAATTTAAGTCGTGATGTTGGCTTCCTGTTTTGAAAGGAGTCATAAGTATTCACCCTGTGCACCGCTGTCATCGTTATTCGCTAAAGGTTTTGCTCGAAATTAGCACCTATTTACCATTGTATTGTTCTATTTGGAGTTGTAGATTTCATGTAATGTACAAGGAGTATTGCCTCTTCTGTTCGTTGATGTTTGGTTATAGTTGAGATGGTGAAAGGATTCATGACCTGAGGAGCGTACCTCCTTTAACCTTAATGGTATGGTCTCTGCTGATCCTCTGTTTATATTGATGTGTGTTGAGCTTCTGTGGGGATTGATTTATGGGATTATTTTGTGGTGGCATTATGGTTTCGTCATGAGATGACTGGGTTTCTCTGGAGCCATAATGGTGGTTGTTGTGATAATTATTTTAGGGTGGGCACACGGTGATTGTTGGCATGCTGTCTAGGATTGTGTTGTATCCTTTAAACTTGTGTGGGGACGCATGTGGATTGACGATCATTGGTGTGGCGTTATACGGTTATGTTGTGATGGGGATAAGGTAATATTATTTTGGGGCACTCTGGTGAGGTTGTATATCGCCTTTGAATTGTATCCTAGTGTCTCAGTGGAATTGAGAGTGACTCGTTCCTTGTATCAACAACTCCTTTTAACTATTGTTTTGTGTAATGTAACTTCTATTCATCGTGTAGTCTTGGATCTTCTTGTGATTCCTGCCTTAACTGTGTTCTGGTTGGCATCTTCTGTTTATTTTGGAGGCCGTAAATTGCATTTTAATCAAACTACCTGTCTAAGGTATGTTTTTTCTGCGGAAATTAATATCTGTTGGTGTCATCATTGTAAAATCTTACCGTTCTCAGAATTTTTAAACCTGGGTGCGATTGTTCCTCCTCCCTTGTGTCAATGTGGACCTCATGGACCCATTATGCGATTATGGAATACCGTTGCGTTATCTCCTACTCCGTAGTTCTTTGGAGCCTCTTGATCGATCCCCCTTATTAGCAACCATTTATATTTTATTTACCGTGTTTGGTAATGTTTTGGAGTGGTACCGTTGACTGCAAAGCGGCAATAAGTATCTGTGGGTATTACTTATTATTACACCCTTAACTTGAGATCCGTTATGGATAATCGGTAGCGTATGATGTTTGTTTACCACTCCTTAATTTCCTATTGATCATCTAATCGAGGCATGTTGCATTCTATTTAATTTAATTTTAGGGGTTCATCGCGTTGTGAAATTGGTTAAATTGATGAATTCTGATTGTGTACACTACTGTGTTACCTGTCTGGGCTATCACCGTTCCTTGGTTTTTTTTCTATGGTTGATGACGTTGTGGTATGCATGGCTTGGGGTTCCTTATTAAAGCTGTTGTCGATGACAAACCTTACGCGTACTGTCCATCTGATTGAGCTCGAGATCTCCAACTGTCACTGTTAAGGTTATCGTGGCCTAGTATTACCAAAGTCCTTAATATCATTAAATTGGCGGGGTTCTTTAGCCTTGTCATTTCTGTGATACTCTTCTGTGAGACCAGCTTATGTCTTCTTCTTCCTTCTTCTTCTTCGGATAGGTAAGGTATGGTATATATGATGGATGGAACTAATGAGTTAGAAAGAAATTAAGTTATTGGGTAGTAAAACTGAAGCTTCACTATACAGGAATTACTCACTGATTTGTGATTCTACGGGTGTAACGTTGAGACTTAATTGGATTTGGTGTATAATCTTAATTCCTTATGCTTCCATTATGTATGATAATTTGATTTATGCCTTCCCTGGATCATTCCTATTATGTCGTGCTTGCATTTTGGTGTGTGTTTCAATGTTAATGATTGAATGGTTATGTATCTGATGATAAAGTGATTAGTTTGGTAAACATGACTTAATTTATTAGGGTAGTATTTTGGTGCACTGACTCATTACTTGAGGATACTTATGTTTCCTTGCCTTTTCTTCTCTTTCTTCTTTTGAGCTGTGTCCTTCTCTGTAAATTTGCTTTTGCCAAAGAAATCGTGCCTTTCTCTAAAATTGAAACCCCAGAATTATTTTAATGAAACAATCCTGCCTATGTTTCAAGTAATATGTGACTTGTTTTTCTTAGTGTAAGATGTGTCTTATGAAAGATGGTGTTATATTATAGGAAAAACCCTAACGGTTCTTGTGCTACTTATTCGAAATTAACTGTTCCAGTGTTAAGAGATAAATGCCGTGTAGAGATATGTGTGTTCATTTTATATGCGGCCTTCGTTCGTGGACTTAGATGAACATTTATGACCTAAGAAACTGTTGTTATTGCTCCTTCTTCTGAATCCTAAGAAAATCTTATCTGGCCTCAAAACTTGTTAGTTGTAACATCATTAAGCAACAATATAATGAATAATTTTCTTCGGTTCTTGCCTGTTACGCCCAACCCCCTCTTGGTCCTTCTAGGGGGGAGGCTATAATGGAGTTTTAATTATTCTACTCGACCCATGAACTGTTTGGTATCTCCGCGTAATTCAATTACGAGATTTGGGATCCATCGAGTTGACTGAGAGTTATTAAAATGTCACCTCCTCCTGTGTTTGCTTGCAGAACTCATCCGTGCCATTAGATACGTACTTCTATGCTGATGTGATCTTGCGGTGTCCTATGAAAGTAACTTGATTGTCAACTCATGCGAGAAAACAATGCCTCGTGGTTTTGTGTTTTGTTTGTCGAGTTGAAGAAAGAAGGTTGTCACGTACTGCTGCTGTGAAGCCAATTATTCTGGAAATTAGATAAGAAGAAATGTGGATGGAGTTCGACCCTGGTTAGGCCAATCGCCAACTTGGCATGAAACCTATTAAATTGCATTCTATTTAAAATAACCTCGCCGACAACTGTAAGTAGCTTTGGCTTATGATCTCTATTTTGTCGAAACCGGAGTAACCATAGACTTCAACTAGGATAAATACTATGGAAATGCAACCGGAACACGTCTGACCTTATGGATGTTAAAGGGTTACCGTTTATTCAAATGTGAAGAAAACTGCACTCAGCGATTACAGTATATGGGGAAATTCAGGTCACATTATAAATGTGTAATGTATTGATTATTTAGATAGGGCTAATATGAAATTGTACGGTGGTAACTTAATTGAATATTTACTTCAAAATAACTTCCAAGGTTTTATGTGGTATTTTTGGCTAACATTTGTAGCTCCTAACAGCATATTAATATATATATGTACTGGCTGTAACTCTTGATCTAGTGGTTCAAGTGTATTTCTCTTTAATTAATTGAATTATTTGTATAGGTTCTGTTTATCTCACAACCACCTAGATCGTGCGTAAAATGCTAAAGTGAAAGCATTTTCTAATGACTACTGAAGTTGTTGTATGGCTGCCATGTTGTTGGTGTGTCACGTGAGTTGTCGCCATGGTAACTTAGAGTAAAAGTCTTTGTGGGCCTATGCCACGTTGGTTTTTACATTTGAAATTCGCGTTCGTTGTTGATGGTGACATTTGAAGTACACCGTGTGTTATCACGATTGATTTATCTGGTGTACAGTCGGGTGGTTTGATTTGGCTGATTGTGTTTTAATTTACCTACCGTCCAAAGAGTTTTGGAATTTTAAAACTTGTGATTATTCAATTATTTCGCCGGGGATTTTGCTTCTGCGTATTTCTTTAGATTTTACCTCTCTCCATGGTTATTTAACCTTTGTTTCCGCCTGTATCGTTGTGTCATTTTAATTTTAGGTTACTCTGGTAGTCGTTTGAAATTGCTTTGACTTCAATTGCCTAATCATCGTTTCTTATAGCCAGCTATGTTTTTTATGTAAGGTTGTTTACTAAAGAATTAATTTTATGATACTTTTTAAAAGTGTTCTATTTTTCATTATTATTAATTTATCTTCGAAACCTAACTGAAGGTTTCCTTATTGTTCATGCTAATTGATTTCAAGGACTTAGATAATCAGTAATTAGATTACTTTCTTAATTTCAATTATTCGTTGTTGTCGGAGTTTGAGGTAATTTATTTTAATTAAAGAATTTTCTTATTTGAATAAGTCTCGTTACTTCAGTCAGAATTAAAATAATAATAATAATAATAATAATAATAATAATAATAATAAGGTAAAATGTACCTCGCGTTCCGCTCGACCTCGGCACCATGGGACGACTTTACTTGGGATCATGAGTTGGTAAGTCATTCTGAAATATTTTGTTATTGTTTTAAGGTTTACTGATCCCTGGTCGTGCGAAGTGCTCTCACTGTGTAAAGTATTGCTTGGTGGTGAGAAATGATAGGACACATCTTAAGACACCCAGGACTTGTTCAGTTAGTTTTTAAAGGAAGTGTAGGTGGTAGGAACGGTAGGGGTAGACCAAGGTGTGAATATGACAAGCAGATTAGAGCAGATGTAGGATGCAATAGTTACGTAGAAATGAAAAGTTAGCACATGATAGGGTGGCATGGAGGGCTGCATCAAACCAGTCTATGGACTGGTGACTCAAACAATATAATGCATTAGCCGGGGCATCCAGTTTGAGAGCTGCTAGCTGGTCGATGTTTATGTGTAGTGTTTCAGAAACCCAGGTGTGTATTTCGGCAGCTGTTGGCCTTATATAAATCCGCTGGAAACTGCATTTCAATGCGTTTCTCCGAATGCTTTGCATAGTTACTTTTAAACTTAACAATGAACTAAATCTTAAAACGAATATCTCAAAGAATATTAGCAAAATTTGGTGGCAAGAGTTCACTGTTCACTGCTGTGTTCTTGCTTAATGTAAACAACACTGACACGTCTAACTCGCTCCGCTCTCTCCGGACAACTCCAGATGAATCTACTGTAGACTTCTTGCGAACATATAGTAACTGGGTTTGTACTTATATGTTATGACTGAACTATGCTGAATGCACCAAAAATTGTTAAAGAAAACTCTAGTTTTTGTAGACTGACAGTCTCTCCAATCTCGTTTACACGGTAAATTAAACACGATTCTCCTACGTTAACACAGAGTCTTCTAGTTAACATGTGAAGTAAAGAGAACTATACTTTGAAAAATACGTTGTCGGAAACAGGTTTCCTAATTCATAGCTGACAAAATACTTTATGTCCCCCTTCAGCAATGATATGATATTTCAAACATTCACGTATAAAATGAACTAATGGAAGGTGCAAATTATGATTATTAAAAATTAATATTTGAATGAAACTAAGTCAAATTAGAATTATTCTTTGCAATAGTTAAGTGGTACGAATGATGACTTAACATATATTATCGCAAATTAATGGAAGAAGATCAATCTTTTGTAATAATAATAATGTTATTTGCTTTTCGTCCCACTAACTACATTTTAAGGTCTTCGGAGACGCCGAGGTGCCGGAATTTAGTCCCGCAGGAGTTCTTTTACGTGCCAGTAAATCTACCGACACGGGGCTGTCGTATTTGAGCACCTTCAAATACCACCGGACTGACCCAGGATCGAACCTGCCAAGTTGGGGTTAGAAGGCCAGCGCCTTAACCGTCTGAGCCACTCAGCCCGGCCAATCTTTTGTATTCTTTGTCGCTGAGTATTTTCTATGACTGGGGTGACTGTAAAGCATGTCATGTTCATTGAATTTTGATTGCTTATAACATCACGTTATGAATCCTTGATATAGTAGTGGGCAATTCACCTTCTGCTGAAGTCATCAATGTTAGAAAATGTGCACTGAAACACGAGTACTGTAAATGTAACAGTCTTCGTTTTTAATTTCTAACAACATCGGTAGCAATTACAATAACTTCAGGTTTTGTACACTGAGAGTCTCTCTAATCTCGTTTACACGGTAGATTAATCACGATTCTCCTACGTTAACACAGAGTGTTCTAGTTAACATATGAAGTAAAGAGAACAACTGTTTACATCTTCCCTACAGAATCGCTAGGTACAGGTTTACGAGCAAAATATTTCTGATTTTTCCTGGACAAAATTCCGACATTACTTTTCATCTAATTCAAAAGAGAATCTTTCATGCAGAGCCTTGAAAGACACTATTATGGACTAAGCCTGTTTCATTTTATCATTTTCGATATAAAACAACAAACAATAATATTGGCATATGGCCTCCACAGGTCTTTCGTGTTGACACCCATGACCGACCTGCGCTTCTGCGACGATGAACCAATGACTAGTATGCTACCCCGTTAACCATGGAGCCTGACGACAAAGCTCATAATGATATATGCATCGGCTGTCTAAATACTTTTAAATTCAATCACCTGAGTGACCTGTATCTGCCAATTTCAACGTTCCACTCATGACAAGAAGTTGTGCCTCTTTAAATAATTACAGTTGGCTCTTCTCTTGGCTTTGCCGATACGAGTGGCTCAGACAGTTGAGGCGCTGGCCTTCTGACCCCAACTTGGCAGGTTCCATCCAGGCTCAGTCCGGTGGTATTTAAAGGTGCTCAAATACGTCAGCATCCTGGTGGTAGCTCTAGTGGCAGGTAAAAGAACTCATGCGGGGCTAGATTTCAGCACCTCGGCGTCTCCGAAAACCATAAAAGTAGTTAGTGGGACGTAAAGCAAATAACATTATTATTATATTCTTTTGCCGATACCTTCATGTTTTCGAAATGTCATGTCTGTTTTTATTTTTCACTAGATTACAGATAAAAGGGTACGATCATCTACTAGCATTTCCCTTTCAAATAATAACAACCACAAGTGTCTTATTTGAATCTGTGTGTTTGAATTTGTCTTAATACACACAACGCTCAACTGACACTTAACTCGCTACACTACGAAGTAATTGATAACGGGCAATACGAACTAAAACCGAAATTGTAGATTCATTTTGATCATAGCACGGTGTAGTAATCCAAGAATGAAGGTCGAGAGGATTCGTCGCACTGACCAAGCATCACCTCGTAATCTGCAGGTCTTCCAGCTGAGCAAAGGTAGTTTGGTAAGCCAAGGCCCGCCAGTGCTGCAGTACCATGTGTTTTATTTGTTTTAGTCCAACGTAGAAATGAAAACCTTTTGATTCATGGAGCCTTGAGAACGGAACATTCTTCAGCTGATAAAGGAAAGCAAAGAGCTACGTGGTAGTTATCTTGTGAAGAGTTGCCAAAGTAACAAAATATTCCAGAAGAGTTGGTACAAAAAAAGAATAGTCTACTCACTCCGTGTTCATCGACCCGAAGTGAATGGTGGAGTTGAAAGAAAACTGTGTTTGCCGGAGGAAGAGTAGACAGAAGAAACGCTTCACTACCAACCACCATAGAAAGACGCAATATTCTGGCGTCTGGAAGGATATCTGATTATAAAACTAGGCCAAACCGACGTTACAAATAACACCCGCTACTGCACCTGAACGTGGAGAACCGGTTGAAGAAGAAGATTCTCCTATATGAATTATGACTGTTTTTTCTGTTTAAAAAAATGCTGAATAATCACAGTTTCTTATCGAGAAACAAAATACAAATTTACAATGTAATGAGAACGGCCATGGAAAAATCCTTGTTGTCGTCATAACCGTTAGGCTCGGAAAGGTGCACCTTTCACACGTTCTAGATTTTAATCCCTTTTCTGCAGGCGGCTATATATGGCCCAGGGTGTGGTTTTCACCCCGGGCAATGCAAGTATAATGAGTTATTTCAGTTCCCGCAGCACGTCCATCAATCTTAGAGCCGAATAATTACAGTAACACAATCTGCAAGGAGGTATTAATTTCACTCACACAATTAATTCGAGTTTGACGTCGAATGGAGACCTAATACAGCAGCAACAAAGGTCCAGACAACTTTTATAACTGTTTAGTTTGTGTGATCTGTCCAAGATTGTAGATGTACCGTTATGCCTCTCGTTACAGCCGGAAATTAGTGAATTTCTTAAAACTTTAAGTACTGATGTATTCGTCATCCCTTCCTAATAAATGAATGTGGAGTGATTAAGCAACATAACTTTCTTTGAGACATTGGTTATACTAGTACAGTCATAATACATCATTTTCCATGGTTTTGAAAGCATGTGCAATAGGAAAATATATGGAATCTTGAGACTGTCAGCAAAAATTGATACCGGCTCTTGACATGTTGAAGGATTGTTGATATATACAAAACACACAGATTGTAGGGGAAAGTTACACCGAGAACGTCAGTGTGTGAATAATAAGTATAATGGTTACAATATGGTACAGCTGTTGACATCCTACTGCTTTCCAGAAGGACTAAAGTCAGTGTTCTCTGTTTGCGTTACGTCGCACACATGGCGAGTGTTCGTAAACATATACGGAATCACAGCACACGGCTGGCTGTTAAAAAACCATAGCATTAGGTTCCATAGCTAAAAACACACTGCGGAAGATAAACTCCCTGGAACTGCCAGAGACAAAAATGGTTGAGGTATATTAGTTTCGAACAACTGCAAATCATATGTAATAGACGTAATGAGTCAGTTATCAAGATGTCTTCTGAGGAAGAATACATAAGAATACATTGACGAATGAATACCTGAGCTGTAGCTGTGGTGAATTTTCAATTCAAAGCAATCACAAAAGCTGTAGATTTATCCATTAAATAACAGCATAGTGTCACTTTTCTACGTGAACTGTGCAATTACAAAGATAAGTTTCTTAATGGGCGAAATAAGTTCTGCAAATGTCGATTTCCTATTAAGTTTGATAGAAAACGAGATTAGAAAAGAAAACAACAATTATTGAAAAAGCACCCAAACGAAAAGATACTTGAGACTTTTAACATAAGCGAAACAAAACAACAAAAGTGCATGTTAAATGGAAAGTCATTAATATTTATATATTCTCCTAAAGTACAGTATACATACACCATGTTACACAAGAGTGTGCAGTTGTACCAGATGTAATAGAGGAGAAGCGTACTGGGAAGGACGAGATAGAGAAAAAATTGACGATCTCTCCTGTTCGTCCGGATTTTGATTCAGAAACGTCATAACATCTACTTGAAATCTTCATTTCTCCCATCTGAGAGTTTTTCTACTGTATATATTCTACCGAACGTATGAAAAAGAAAAAAAAAAGTTTTGCATTTTCTTCTATTTCCGGTCCTTTGGTTCACGACTTTAAAAATCTCCGTCATTATCTCTGCTTCTTTATCAGCTGCAGTTGCTTTCCTGAGTGGTTTTGAGGGCGCGGAGTGAACAAGTGGAGGCGTAGAAATTGAAGCGTCTTCAACATAGAAAATGTCTTTTATTGCGTCATTTGCTTATTCTTTCAGTTGCTGCTGGTGCTTGTCCTCGCCCCGTTGAGAAATCAACTGTGCTGCTTCCTGTTTTTCCATGCACTCCTACAAAATTATTTAAGAACTCGACTGCACCTATCAAACACCATTTTTATCTTTTTCCGTAAGCATTGAGAATCTGATGAGTTATCATTTCCTTCCTGTAACTGACGACTTTAAGAGTTTCTTAGACTCGTACATTTCACTGTTCACTCTGCAACTGAAAGTAATAATAATAATAATAATAATAATAATAATAATAATAATAATAATAATAATAATAATAATAATAAGTATGGCGTAGGGATGTGGCGAACCCATCGCCCAGTGGGAAACCACTGCAATCAGCCACCCGAGTATTGGTGGGAAGACCATAACTATTCGGGTAAGGAGGAAATGCCTGCCCACAGCCGGAGAACATCTTGAGGCCCTACAGGACTAACAACCTTGATTGTATTCAGAATGAGCAATTTGCTCCAAGCTAAGCTAAAGCTTCTCAAGCATGATGGTAAAACAAAGACATGAAATCAATACCCCAGATGGCAACTTTTCAAAGAAATCCACCGTCGCCGACAAGCGACTCATGCATCCCGTTCGGATTCTCCCGGGGATGCAACATCATGCTAAAGACGAGTCGGAGCGTCTTGGAAATCCTGAACAGTCACGAAAGCTGAAACCCATATCTAAGACTTTTTTGGCAACGTTCAACATAAACAGTCCAATGCAAACGGCTAAGATGAAACAGCTGACCAATGCCCTCCACGAAAATAAAATCGCAGTAATGGCTCTGCAAGAAACTCGCTTCACTGACGAAGATACGTTTGAGTCTGAAGGGAATCGGTTCTTCAAGAGCAGATCCTGTAAGAGATTAATGAAAAACACTCCTATCTTCGGTACAGCTTTTGCTGTCAACACCAAAATCCTTAGGTCAGTTTCAAATTTTGAAGCTGTTAATGATAGGTTATGCCTACTATCCCTGCATTGTGCAAATAAAACATATACGCTAGTCAATGTTCATGCTCCAACTAATGAACAAAACAAAAAAGACCTGGAAGGCACAAATAGATCCTGGAACGTCCTGGATGCCAGATTAGCGAAAATCCCGTAACACCACGTCAAGATCCTAATTGGTGATTTTAATGCACAGGTAGGGCGTGAACGGAAAAACAGGAAATTTGTTGGGCTCTACCTAGCACACACAAGAACCAACAAGAATGGAGAAGGCCTCGTTGAACTATGTGATTCCCATAACCTCCAACTGATACCAACTCACTTTCGTCACTTACCAAGAAAACAGATGACGTGGAGATGCCCAAACAAAACAATAGGAGAATTCCAAATAGACCATGCTGCTATATCTCGAAGATACAGTCCGAAAATCATGAACGTTACCGTAAAAAGGGGAATAAACATAGATCACTACCTATCAGTAATCAAGTTTCGACCAATCCCTCTCAACAAAAATAAGAACGAACCTACCATAATTCGCTTTGACACAAAAAAGCTCAGAGAAAGAGAGAATGAATTCAAAGAACTTTCCCAACCAGTGTAAAAAGACTTCAACAGCACGAGAAAGCAGATGATACAGGCTGCAAAAGGAGTGGCCGAAATCAAGAAGAGGAAGAAGCACACGTGGTGGAACGATAACTGCGAGAAGACCTTAGGGGATCGTCTGAATGCCTCGAAAAAGTATTACACCTCGAAAAAAGAAGAAGATTGGGAGATGTATAAAACACAACAAGCACAAATAGCAAAACTAATACGCAGTGAGAAACGCAAGTATGAAAAGGAACTACTGGACAAGATTGAACAAGACTTTCATAGAGGTGAGACCCGTGAATACTTCAGAAATTTTAAAAAGAAGGTACAAGGAAACAACGCACCTTCCCTTTGCTTTCTAAGGAAAGATGGAACACTTGCAACATCAAATGAAGAAAACTGCGAAATCTTAGCTAAGTATTTTAACGACCTTCTAAACTGTGAAAAACCAGCCAACCCCATCAAAACAAACAAACCAGTGAGCCAAAACCTGCCATCTTCTCCAACAAATTGTGATGAAATCAAACGCCACATAAAGAGACTGAAAAATAACAAGGCTCCTGGTGAAGACTCCATGATTGCGGAACTGTTGAAACATGCCCCGGAAGAAGCAATTGACCTCCTATACCGAACCATTGTAGATATATGGGAAAAAGAACAACTACCAGAGGACTGGAAACTAGCCTTGATCCATCCTTTACACAAGAAAGGAAATATAAGAGATGTGAACAATTACCGTGGAATTTCTCTTCTGTCAGTAGCCTACAAGATCCTGTCACATTCCATCCTTGAAAGAGTAGAACAGCAAGTTGAATACAAACTCGGGGAAAACCAAGCAGATTTTCGGAAAGGCCGATCAAGTGCAGAACAAATACTTTACCTAAAAACCATAATAAGATACCATATGCTGAGAGGTCGAACCTATGTATCTACATTTGTAGACTTCAGGAAAGCATACGACTCCATCGACCGTGATGTGTTGCTTAACATCCTTGCAGAAATGGGAGTCGATGAGAAACTGCTGGAGATAATAAGGGCAACACTAACTAATACCAAATCCAAACTAAAATTCCAAGGATGTCTCTCTGAACCCTTTGAGATCAAGACAGGTGTTCGACAGGGAGATGGTCTGTCACCTCTTTTGTTCAAATGCGTACTAGAGAAGGTAATACAGGAGTGGCGAAAGACGTTAAAAGAAAGGAACCTTTACAAACCCATAGGGACTGGGACAAAGAAAAACGGAGTGGAAATAGATTGCTTAGCGTTCGCTGATGATATAGCCCTTATGACAGAAAATTTCGAAAGTGCAACAGAACAGATCAATGTGTTGAAGGAAGTAGCATAACAAACATGTTTACAAATTTCCTTTCAAAATGTAATGTAAGTAATGTCAAATATCAAAGATGATACGGCACAACTAAACACCAAATATGGAACGATAAATTGTGTTAGTAAATCTAAATACCTTTGGGAATGGATTCAGCAAAATGGACTTCACAAAGAGGCCATAGCAGCAAGAATCAAGAAAAAATGGAAGTCACTTTCCAAACCACCCGCAACATATACAACAAAAAATGCTTTTCCCTGAACACAAAAATTCGTCAGTACAACACTGTCATCAAACCAGTATCACTGTATGCATCTGAATGCCTTATCCTGTCCGAGAAATGTTTGCTTGCGTCTTTAGAGAAGAAAGAATGAAAGATCTTACACACCATACTTGGCCCAAACAGCAAAAATGGCAACTACATTAGAAAATCCAGGCAAGTAGTATACTCTAAGATAGAGAAAATCACGGACACAATGCGTAAAGGCAAAGTTCGCTTCTACGACGGATAATCGACTCTCGATGGACGAAACGTATCTTCCGTATATTTGATTCAAAACAAAAAAAAACGGCAATGCCATGGTACGTTAATGTGAAGAAAGATCTTAAAGAACTGGGCCTACAAGCAGAAGATGCACAAGACCGAAATCTTTTCAGAGCAGCCATCAAGACTTTTGGGACTTGCGGGACGAAAAACGGGCAACTGGTGCGAAATGGACAGAAGAACGTCGTGCTAAACACAGAGAGCTGATGAAGATGACGTGGATCAAGCGAAAATGAACAAATGCTAGGATGTAAAGTGAGGCCTATCGTGGTCCCTAGTTGGCCGATTAGCGAAGTTGAATAATAATAATAATAATAATAATAATATGTGCTCGTTAATGCGTACCATTATTATATAAATGACTTACAAAGTTAAAATCATTTTTTTTGACTTTGATATCATTACACACAACGTTTGAACTAATACAAAAAATATATTTCACTGAGTTGTTAGTATATATTTTTTGTATTATTACTAATTCCAGACTTTTTCCACGAGTTCCTAGCAACACGAGAATCTTTCAAATATCTGCATTATCAGTTTCGGCTTGAATCATCAACAACTGCGATTATCGTATCTGACACGTGCCAGGCTGTTTATAGTAAACTGGCTCGAATCTATATAAAAGAACCGAGTGCTGGAAAGTTTACTGAAGTCGCAAATGGGTTTGAAAAGCATTGAAACTTTCCTAATTGCATCGTAAGAGTCCTGCGCGTTTTGGGTCACGTAGCTATCAGTTTGTATTCGAGAGGTAGTGGTTCGAACCCCACTGTCGGCAGCCCAGAAAATAGTTTCTCGTGGTTTCCCATTTCTCATCACGCAAATGCTGAGTCTGTACCCTAATTAAGGCCACTGCCGCTACCCTCCCAATCCTAGCCCTTTCCCATCCTTCCGTCGCCGAAATCATTCGACGTTTTAGTGCGACCTTAAACAAGTAAAAATAGTTTAATTTTAGACATTTCTCTTCTCGTAAAAGTAAAACTCGTAAAAGTCAGATAAATAACATTAACATTAAAATTAGGAAATAATTTGCTAAAACTTGTGTGTGGAGTGTTTTGTTGTATGGGTGCGAAACATGGGTCTTAGCAAAACAGGGTATAAAACTCCTGGAAGCAATGGAAATGTGGATATGGAGGAGGATGCTGAAAATTAATTGGACTGAGAAAAAGTCAAACAATAGGGTCCTTAAGGAAATAGATGAAACAAGGGAATTGATCAACGCTGTAGGAAAGAGGAAAACCAAATTCCTTGGCCACACACTCCGACATAATACATTCCTCACGACTATACTGGAAGGAAAAGTTCTGGGTAAGAAGGGAAGAGAAAGGCCGAGGAAGAAGTATCTGGATTCTGTGATGGACAGGCTTAATTTAAAAAATATGTTAACCTGAAACGCTCAGCAGAGAAGAGACAAATGTAGTTGCAGCGATAAGCCTTGCCTTTAGGATATGAATGAAGAGAAATAACATTCCAGTCATAAAAACCAGTTAATTCTAATTCCTTGAACTTATGGCATATATCAAGAGAAGGTCTCAAGATTTTAAAATTTTATCTGCTGAGATTTCAAAGATAGGTTATAGGTACATTGTTTTCGAAATTTTTACGTTGATGAGATATGGCTTTTCAGTTCTCCTTGAGAACAGTACGTAATACTTCATTTAACAGGTTATTTTTCGTGTGGCTATTTCTAGCCGAGTGCAGCTCTTGTAAGGCAGACCCTCCGATAAGGGTGGGCGGCATCTGTCATGCGTAGGGAACTGCGTGTTATTTTGGTGGAGGATAGTGCTGTGTGTGGTGTGTGAGTTGCAGGGATGTTGGGGACAGCACAAACACCCAGCCCCCGGGCAATTGGAATTAACAAATGAAGGTTAAAATCCCCGACCCGGCCGGGAATCGAATCCGGGACCTTCTGAACCGAAGGCCAGTACGCTGACCGTTCAATCAACGAGTCGGACAAACTAATGTCCTCATCCCGAGGTGGTGCAGCTCTTTTCAGGCACAGCCCTATTGAAGGTGAGCTGCATGTACCATTTAAATCGCATACCAGCCCTCCTGCCATTCTTAAATTTCTGGCAGTACCGGGAATCGTACCCGGGCCCCCGAGGACGGTAGCTAATAACACTAACCGTTACGCTACGGAGGCGGACATTTAACAGTAAGATGAATAATATATTTACCTGTGACATCATTCAAGGGCTGAAAAACAAATTTTCGCCCTTTTATGAAGGCCTCGTGAATTCTCGATGCCTATAATTAATTACTTTCAGTCGGCTTGGATGTAGGAGTGCCGCGCGACTACATCTCCCATAACTACAATCGTCCTATCCATAGACCCCGGGTTCGATCATCTACCGACGAAAATCTTTTACATATAATCTTAAGTTGTTCCGTTGTTTCCTTAATTTAATGTGATAGTATGTTTAAATGTGTCGTTAGTTTTGTACCTATCTGAAACATAATAACTAAATAAGTAAGTAAATGAATTAATTAATTAATTAACATTTGTATATAATACCTATTCCATCTGATATTCACAGCACCGAGCTCGATAGCTGCAGTCGCTTAAGTGCGGCCAGTATCCAGTATTCGGGAGATAGTAGGTTCGAACCCCACTGTTGGCAGCCCTGAAAATGGTTTTCCGTGGTTTCCCATTTTCACACAAGGCAAATGCTGGGGCTGTACCTTAATTAAGGCCACGGCCGCTTCCTTCCCACTCCTAGCCATTCCCTGTCCCATCGTCGCCACAAGACGTATCTGTGTCGGTGCAACGTAAAGCAAATAGCGAAAAAAAAAAAAAAAAAAAAAAAAGATATTCACAGTGATTTTGAGAAAATGAAAACGTTTCAACAGTTGAAATTGGTAGGAGTTACAGGATGCATGTAGATGCTTCATTGTAGGCATTCCGTGGTAGTGGTGGTGGTGGTTATTGTTTTAAAAGGAAGTTCAGCTGAGCAACCATCCTCTATGAACACTAATCAGAGGTTCGACACTTCGAAAAATTAAGGTACTGCGGTACCGGCTAAAAGTAAAAAGACTAGTACCACAAAAGGCATGAAGATGAAAGACTCCCAAGGCTGCGGAAACCGAGTTTGTCGGGATAGGAAAAGAACAAGGGTTGACAAAGGAAGGTCGGATAGGATAGATGGAAGTGAGGAGCCTGGCACAGTGGAAACGATGCCAAGACTCAGTTAAGGATCCCGAGATGGCGCCAATCCATGCTCCCAAGTTAAGAACCCATGGGGTTAGTCACCTGTTACGACAAACAGGAGATACCATGCATGTTAATCCACCACTCCCATTCACAAGGAGATTCCACGCAAGAGATATGATTCGGATGTGGTTGAACTACCGTACTGCTAAAATGTTTCCCTGATAAGATACGGCGGGCCGCTTAGAGGCTGACACGCTCTCTCAGGCTAAGAGATATGTTTCAATGATTTAAGGTGCAGAGAATGTGAGCAAGTAGAATAGCCGCGGTCTATAAAGGAACTGCTCCGGCTTTCGCCTTAGTGCAAGACATCACGGAAAACCGTTCTCAGGACAGGCGACGATGGGGACCGGTCCCTCCGCCTCCCGAATGTAGTGCTACAAGGCTAGTAAAACGGCCACAGTTGAGCTGAAGCCCATTTTACTCGGTGTGAGAAGGAAGTGGCCGTGGTCCATAAAAGGAATTGTCCCGATATTCGCCTGAGTGAGAAGAATGGAAAACCACAGAAAGCCGTTCTCATTACAGTCGACGGTGGGACCAAGCCACCACCTCCCGATCGCAGAGCAGTAAAACCACGGCAAAGCCGTGACCACTGTTAACCGAATCTCATTTACTACATCATCAGGTGGAATTTCGCATGCTTGGATCTTTTTCGATGAAATGCCTCTCATAGGTGAGATCGTCATTTTGTCGCACGAAGTAGCATTAACATCATCTTTTGCCACAAGACTGAACCAAATCCTACAGCCTGCTTAGAATTTTTCGTGTATGGGAGGTGGTTCCGACTTAGTAGCAGTTCGACAAAGGGCACTGGGAGAAGACGTAGGTCTACTGTGGTGATATGCGTATACTATTCAATTTCAGCTTTTAATATCTTAAATAATTTTCTAAAATGGGTGTGGAATACAGAAGACATGAATGTTTCTGTAGCCTTATTTACAAACGTTCTAGCTAACACATCTTTTTAAGGCTCCGTGCGCTAATGGGAGAAATACACCGCTGCGCTGCGTGTGGCGAACATTCTATGTTATCGTGTGTCGCCGCGCCATTAGCTGTAGTCTCGCCGTGTGTTGCAATGGCCGACAAAATAATAACAGTGAAACTTCAGAAAGTTTTATATGGCAGCTATCAGTCTAATTTTTCCAATCTTGCAAAAAGTGGTTATATTCACAAGAAAGAAGTTCGCAGAAAACAGTAATAGAGTAATATTGCTAATGTGATAAGAGACATCGGTTCGCTAGCTACCCTACCATTTCACGATATAAGCAAGTAGTGATTTATGTATCAGTAGTCGTGATAATGAGATTAATATTCATGTACATATTCAACAATGCAGGCTTCCTAATACGACATCATGTTAGGGAAAGTTAATGCTGCTAGGGTATGTATTTTTTTAAATTCCTTGTTCAATAGTGGTTTTTTTACATGTATTTTAGAGTGTAATATTTATATGGAACTAGTGTGTTCAACGGACTGAAAAGCTTTTAAGTTACAACCATGTGAATGGTCTTGCCCTCGCATTTCAAACGCGGGAGAAGAGAAGTTTAACAAGGGGAGCGGATTAGGAGAATTCTTTCCGATAAAAAAGCAGAAGCTTGATGTTGGACCAATTGAAATTTCTGTTTTAGAAATCGCGATCTATTGTCAAAACTTTATCACTCAAAGTTGCCAATTAATGATTATTTACATTATATTTCTATATTTATAGCACCAGTGATGAAGTCCACGACCGTAGTGTAGTGGTTAGCGCTATTACCCACCGTCTTCGGGTTCTCGGTTTGATTCCCGATAATGCCAGAAATGCAAGATTGGCTTTAGGGCTGTTATGTGGTTAAAACGGTATATGCACCTCATTTCCACTAGGACTGAGCCTGAAAATTGCACCATCTCGGGGCAAGGACACGAATTTACGTATGATTATGCATTTGTAAAATAAGTCATCTCTGTGAGCTACTGATATTGTGTAATGTAGGCCTATTTCCGTATTTATATTTCTACATACTGCATTTTAAAATTAATTATCTGCAGTCGTGACTGAATACTATAACATTTCACACGTTGCTCTACACTGAAATATGATAGTATATTATTATTATTATTATTATTATTATTATTATTATTATTATTGCTGTTGTTGTTACGGTTCTATCGTGGATTACAGAGATATAAGAAGGTTTCTGGGTGAATGAGCGGACAAGGAAATGACCAGAGCATGAGTTAAAGCACTACATTAAGAAATTTTATTTCTTTCCTTCCATTTTCTCTTAAAATTTGGTAGATAGAACATCTGAATAAACTACAATATAATAATGAGCTTGTCAGCTTGACTCAAGAACAACACAGTCTTCAAGAATGAAGGTTATCCAACTGTGAAAATTAAGAATTGTCCTTAATCCCGCCAGAGGGGGCACTTAGGCCAATGGTAGAGACATCTGATAGTTGAAAATCCAATTAAGTTGCATAACATCAGTTCAATTACAATTACATAGGTAGCCTTATACAGTCGAAGGCCGCGCAGTTTAATTGGACGGGGAAGGTCTACGCCATGTATTATTATTATTATTATTATTATTATTATTATTATACTTCCTATCATTACTGTTGTATGTTGGCTGTTCAGCCCGAAGGCTGGTTTGATCCTTCACAACCCCGCCTACAGCTGTCATAGATGGCCTAGGTGGCCTGACTGGGAAATAATTTTAAATTTGTTTCACGGTACCGGTTAACAGGGAAGGTTGTTTTGAACTCTTTGTCATGTTCTACTAGCAACTTTTGAAATCGCCCTTCACTCAACACAATGAAGGAGCCATCCATTTGCAATAAATTAAAAGTCGCACACAGTTAATATTGAAATACAAGCAGCAGAGACGTCACTCAGACTCGTGACATAAAATGACCATAGGCCAGGGTGTAAAGTCAGAACTGTGCGAGTTACAAGGCAGACACTGTAAGTATGCCACAGTTTCGAACTCGTGTCGCATATCTACAGTAGATCCATTTGAACAGGGTGGTATTGCCTTGTTAGTCTATTTACGTTCACAATCACTATCACCGGTTTTTACTGGGTTTCTTATATTTTATCAGTATACCAAGCAAGATATATCTACAACTCTCCATTAACGTCACGACAACACTTCAGAGAATATATATATAAAAAGCAAAGAATACATATGAACAACAAAAGTTATTTCAAACCTAAGTCTAACTAAGAATTTATACAGTGTTTATAATTCTGTATTTCCCACATCACTCACTTTTCAGTCTCACATTCACATCAAAAACTCAATGAACCGCGCTGGGAATCGAACTACACGACCTCATTTTGTAGTTCTCGATTTATTTTCTTGAAGTGCTGAACTTCGTTCCATGTCCAACGACCGGGTTACGGAATCTTGTATGTTCCTTCTCCTACTATCCCTTGGTGGATTACCTCCTTTCCTCGGATTCTTCCCTAAATGATTATTTATTCAAACATTAGCGTCGTCGCCATAAGACCTATCTGTGTCGGTGCGACGTAAAGCAACTAGCAAAAAAAAAAAAAAAAGTTAGCCGATATAAATGATCAATTTATCGTAACCATCATAGTAACCATTCCTGGCAAGGCCAACTGTGTAGGTTCATAAGTTTTGTCAACATTATCAGCCAACCTTTAGGCTGATTTTAGTCTGTCTGTTGATATGTTCACTACTTGAATTTTTTAAATCTTTACTGCAAAGAACTTGGAGTTTCGTTGTACAACTTCATAAGGATTAATTAGCGAACGTAGGTTTTCGTGTCAAATAAATATATATACATAAGTGGCTTTAATCCATTGTGCATATTTATTTATTTCAACATAAGGATATTTATACGGACTTTCCAATCCCACTTTCACACTGTCGATCCGGACGAATACCTGACTCGAGGTGTTGATATCTCTGTGAATAAATGGTGTTTCCTTTGACTTGTTGGAATATTCAACAGGTATAAACTGGTTCACATATTGTCGAACTTGAGAAGCAAATGCTGGTAGTTCATTTACTTTCTTACCGCGTTCATGGAAGAAGTCTCCAGGTAACTTGAGAGTGGTACCATGCACCATTTCAGATACTGTTGCATTACTTCTTTCTCTAATAGAACAGCGTATACCAAGTAGGATTGTAGGTAGTATTTGGCTCCATTTACTAGTTGCATTTGACCGGATAGCTGTCTTGAGTGTACGATGGAATTTCTTAATTTTTCCATTCAACTTGGGTTGATATGATGTGGTCTGTGTTAGCTTACAACCACAGATCTTCGCAAGTGCTTGAAACAACTCAGACTGGAACTGTTTTTCCTTAATCAGTCACTATTTGTTAAATTGTTCCAAACCTAGTTATCCGAGAGTTAAAGAAGGCATGTGCCACAGTCTCTGCACGTATTTTCCGTAGAGGTACTATTTCTGTCCAATTTGTAAATCTGTCTATAAACGTTAGGCAATAAGTAAACTCATCAGATGGGGGTAATGATTCAATTAGGTCTATGTGGACAATACTGAAACCTTCATCATTACTTAGAAATTTTTCAAGGGGTGCTTGATTATGCCTAAATATATGGTTTCTTTGACAATCGACACAAATGTTTGCCCATTTATGGACATCTTTCTTTATATCTGTCCAGATAAATCTAGTGATAATGTTTTAACTGAGGCTCTAATTCCTGGCTGTGCCAAATTATGATCATGTTGAAAAATGTTATATCTAAATGGTTTTCCTCCGGGTGTTGTATGGTGATTAAAATTTAGTGAAGTACGAGAAGTGGATCGAAGATTATGAAATTCTTCGTCATTCATCAATCCATCAATTGGTAATAATATTCTTCAATTCTTGACAAGTGATCAGCTACCAATCTTTATTTTCCAGATACACGCTGAATGTCGGTATTAAATTGTTAAATATACTGCAGATATCGGAGCTGTAGTGGTGAAGCTTTCTCATTTTTCTACTTAAAAGCCAAAATATGCATTCTTCCTTCGAGGAGGTGTTTGAAGTATTTGATGGCCATGTAGATACTGAGGAATTCTCTGTCGTAAGTCGAATACTTATTCTGTGCAGTAGATAATTTATTTGAGAAGAATCCATTGGGATTAAACATTCATTTTTTTGCTGAAGTGCTGCGCCTGCTGCGAAGTTCGATGCATCCACGAACAAGACGAGTCCGAGGCCCATGCTAGGAAAAGCAAAACGGCTGCTTAGCCGAGGTTTTCTATGCATTTTTCGAACTGCTCGATTGGCTCTGCTGTCCATTCTATTCGTCTCTTGACATTTTTCTTGAACCCTTTAGATGCTTATTTAGCAACGCTTGATTCTGGGCAGCATGCCTTACATGGCGATAATAGAAATTTACGGTGCCTAAAAAGACTCGTAGTTCTCTTACTGTTTCAGGCTGTTTGTAGTTTGCGATGTTAGCAATTTTTTCAGAGTTCAGTTTGGCACCATATGCTATAGTAAAATGCCCTATGAAAACAAGTTCTTGTACACCAAATATGGATTTCCTTGCATTAATTTTTAAGCCAAACTTGTCTAGTTGTTTCAAAAGTGCAGTCAGATGCTCAATATGTTCTTCTGGAGTTGTAGATGCAATTAATATATCATACAAATAAGCAAAGCAGGAAATCCCTTCAGTACTTCGTTGATGAATCTATCAAATGTACTGGGTGCACTGCGTAATCGGAAAGACATTAAATTAAATTCATAAAGGCCGAATAAAGTTATGGTAGCTGTTTTTGGTTCATTTCTTCCGCAAGTGGAAGCCTTAAGAAGATCAATCTTAGAAAATATCTCCTTGTTGTGAAGAATGTAGTGTACGTCATCAACTCTAGGAGTGGGGTGTTGGTCTGGAAGAGTCCTGTCGTTCAGACGGCGATAATCTCCACAGACTCGCCACTGGCCATTTGGTTTAGTGACCAAATGTAATGGACTTGCCCACTGTGACTGCGATGGACGAATGATATTATGATTTAGCAGGTACTTAAATTATTTTTTGACAATATTTAACTTATGTTAGTTTAACCTTCGAGGTTTACTGTAAACTGGTGGACCGCTAGACGTTGTGATGTACCGGTAATGTCGAACGTCATCCTTAACCTCTTTCGGTGTAACAGAAGGTTTTGTTAATTCAGGGAATTGTTCTAAGAGCTTAGATAGATAACCTTGCATGTTGCATAAAGTGAACTTATTGACTCGTTTACGTCAACAATGGCTACATCTGCAGGAACATTTAGCTAATTTTTAATATCTATCAGTTGTTTGTTTTTCAGATCGATTAATAACCCAAAGTGACGTAGAAAATATGCTCCCAGTCACAATATGCCTTTTGATACATCAGCGACAATGAATGACCATTCAAAACAACGCTTTAAGTCTAGGTTCACATTCAATATATTTGAGCCGTAAGTGTGGATTATAGCTGCATAAAGTTTGAAGTCTGATGTTTCATTCTTCTTGCTGTGATGAACTGGTATAACAGATATGTAAACTAGAAATTGTTGTCCTGAATTGCGATCTTTAATAAACAAACGATATTGAAGGACTGATACACCTTCTGTAGCGGAACAGTTAGCCGCTATCGTGTCCGCCTCATTTACTTTTCCTAGTTTTGTCCACTGACAAGCTGGAACACGTTTTTATACTTTGCAGTTATTCCCAAACCGGAAGTGATAGTAACAATATTAGCTATTTTTATTACATTTAGGCCTGCTCTTACTTCTACTGCGGCATTTATGCCTGTTGTAACTTCGGCTCCGTCCAATTTGCCTTTCTGATCCTTTGATTCTCAGCAGAACAAAGTGTGGTAATTGTTGTCAAGGGGTAGCTTGCACGTCATCAATAGTTCGCATCTCGAACAAACAGTCAGTCATCTGGGCCAATTTTTCAACTTTTTTGTCATAAATACTTAAAAAAACTCATGTTCCTTGGTAATTTGTCGAGCCAAAGAGTTTTCAACATTTTATGAGACACATTTTTCCCACCGTAACCCTTCATTTTGCTACGCAGCTGACTTGGTTTCATATTTCCAAGTTCGAGTTCACTAACTAGCTTTTTTATTGGCCTTCTTCGCTTTTTTAAATAAAGTTAACAGCCTATCCTTTGCAATATAATATTTATTATTTTCTGGACTTGTCACTAGATCCCAAATATTCTCGACAAATCTTGGCTCCAACTGGGCAAGAAGATACAGTAGATGAATTTTGTTGTTTCGGTAGTTATTCTGGCGATAAGAAATTGTGCTGCCGCTTGGCAAAACCATATCCCTGGCTTCTCGACCCAAAAAGGAGGTGATTTCACACTTACCTTGTCAACTTCAAGTTCAGATTATTTTTTTCCACAGCCTAAATGTTCGAAGCCGGATAGTTGGCTCGCTTTATAGCCAGTCATGCTGGTGACGTCATGTGACGTGTTCAGTGCAGTCGTATATATACTGTATATACATATCGAATGCTACCTGGAAGAGGTGCTGGCCCCATCAGACCCTCCGAGGAGAGAAGGTCACCACATCCGCCGACGTAACAGTACAGCAGTGGACAATCTGGCCACAACCAGGGAAATTCTGCACACTCTGGGGCTTGTATTACATTTGATGATCTCAACAAGAATCATCCGTCGCCGTTTGAATGAGTCAGGATACAGTTAAAGAGTTCCCTACGATTTTCATCTTTGACTCGTGCACGTGCTGTTGAACATCTACAATGAACGTTTGCATTCGAGGGCAAGAATGGCGATGCATAGCTCTCAATGATGAGTCTACTTCAACCAGTGGCGACTCGTGATGATAAAAATAGGTGGGGCACGTTCAACATATTAGAAACACTACGAATCAAATCAATTAAATTAATCTTACCTTTTTATTTCTTGCATATAAAGCTGTGATTGTAGGTTCTATTTTTATCTTTGAACACTTGATTTATGCCAAGCTCTGGTCTTAGTTGGCCCATTTCTTCAGCTAATAATCTTTTTTCGTAATTAAGCGAATTTGTTTGTAAGTAGCTCACTTGATTCATTTTAAAAACACTTATGCTCGCACAGGAATACACTCAGATACATCACACTAATCTTCACACACTTTTCAGACTTACAATGAACATCGACACCGATGGACACGATTAATCTAACAGACGTACAAGGTAAGCACAGGTTTGCTACAAACACTACTTTTGCGCGCGTTAATAATACATATGCCGACAAGAAAGTGTAGCTGGGTGCTATCTAGTAGGCTGTAGGAGAAGTAAGTTCAAAATACGGACTAGCGCTGAAGTGTCACGTCGTAGAAATACTGTGACCGGGTCAATGGAATTTGCCATAACCCCCTTCACCCCTCACAGCTCGCTGAACGATGGGATGATGTTCAGGTATAAGAACGAGTCGGTCCCATCCAGGATTAGACCTTTACTATGTTGCCTAGTTTAGTCCAGGGCTGCTAGAACAAGAACAACCATGGTAAATCATAGCCTCTTGAACTCACTAAAGATGGTCGTGGCACTAATCGTGTATAATGTTGTTCTGATTTTTATAATAGTTTTAATCGGTGGAGGGGCACGTGACAATGTGACCTAAAGGCAGAACCGCGCCTGACTTCAACTTTAATGCAGACGATGATCGTATCAGTGTTTGCTGCCGAGGAGGATAGTTCAATAATCCAGCAGTAATTCTTCAGCGCTATATCTCAGATACCAGATGTTATAGTTTGGTGGGGCCATCAGTTACGACTTCTGGTCACTTCTAATGTTTCTCGAAGACACAGATAAAGCATAGCGAAATATCAATGAGGTTTTTCGGTACCGTTTTCTGCCATTTTTGTGCAACGTACCAAATGCCTTTATTCGGCAAGATAATGCTCGTACCAATACAGCTCGCAACACCCAACAGGCTCTACTCGGCTTAGACATCATTCCTTGGCCTGTAAGGTCATCAGATTTGTCACCACTAGAACACGCCTTATATGTGATGTGGCGATGTTTGTGGCGCCGTCAAAAACCTGCGCAAACACTGGACGATCTAGGTGTACATGATGACGATGGTGATGATGTACGACGGAATGCCTAAGAGCATAGTTGGCTCTATAGCCACGAAAGAAGGCCTAACTCCATGCTGAATAGAGCCTTTTTATTCGAAATGAGGCATAATCTATGACTGAATGTAAAAATCACTGCTGTTTTGTAACATATCTGCCTGTGAAGGTTTCAGTTAGTTCAAGAAGTGAAACAGGGCGTCACGTTATCCAGGTCAATAATAATAATAATAATAATAATAATAATAATAATAATAATAATAATAATAATAATAATAATAATAATAATAGCACTACTTCTCTTAACGTTCTTCCAACCACACTATCAGTATCGGCTTCAAGAGATTTTGCTGTACTGTAATTTGAAAACGGATCTCTCTAATAAGACTACAAATAAAGAAATGAAATGTGTACTGCAGACGACTGACGATTTTGACTAGATTTGATCCCAAACTTTTCTGTGATACCAATCCGATGATGTCAAGCGGAAAATAACATCCATGGTATCCCTTTCCTGTCGTAAGACGAATAAAAACAGCATCAGGGTCTGTTAACTTGGGAACGTGGGTTGGCAACTACGGGGCCCTTATCTGAGTACTAGCATTACTTTCACTTACTTGAACCAGACTCCTCACTTTAATCTAGCCTATCTAACCTCCCTTAGTCGACTATAGCTCTTTTACCGATCTCGAAGGTATTAGATTTTGAGGCTTATTGAGTCTGCCATGTTCACGCCCTTCGTGGCCCTTGCCTTTCTTTAGCAGATACCTTCGTTTCTCGAAGTGTCGGTTCCCTTCCATTTTTTTCCCCTCTGAGGGTTAATAGAGGATGATTGCTCAGTTGTACTTCCTCTCAAACAATTATCACCACCACCAGACTTTTTGCTGGTCTTTTCCTAATTACTTAGGATCGGCACGTGATGTGGATTAAGGTTAGTTTTACTCCCGGTTGCCTTCCCTGACGCCAACCCTATGTGTTACTATGGTCGTAAGTAGTGTAATGTATTGTATATAAGAAAAGATATGCATTAACGAACACAAACATTCAGTCCCCGAGCTGTGGGAATTAACCAGATGCACCTAAAATCCCCGGCCCTGGAGGCAATCAAACAAGGAGCCCTCTGAACATAAGGTCACTACGCTAATCATTTAGCGAAGAAGTGAGGACCATATCATTCTATTAATGTGTAGATTTTCCACTCACTGATATTCTGTGCAAGTCCGTTGCCTTGATTTAGGGGTGTGGCATTCCACTGTTTCAGTAATTAAGCTCAATCGAATTAAGACGAACGCTATTACTAGTAATGAAGTTAGACACAATGAATAAATTATATAAAAAGTCAAGGAAGTTGAGAGTAACACAAAGTTGAAATGAATAAGGTCACGCTAGCAGTGACTAAGACAAAAGAAGTATTCGATTTGTTAAGACCAACACTGTTTAAAAATTAAAAATGAAAACTAATTCAAAGGAGTAGACGTGTTACGAGCAAGAAGCAATTTATAGCGTATGAATAAGCCTACAACAGAAGAATATATAAAAAGAGTATTGAAATACGCGTGAAATGTTACAATACGCACCTTGTAAACTAAATAGCAGCGGCATAGAGATACTGCAAAGACAAGGCTGTGATTATAAGACAACTAGCAGAAGTACCCCTTCTTCGTACGGGTTATCAGAAACTGGCTTCTCATACTATCGGTGTGAGCGACTTCATTAGATATTTATATCACTGGTGTATTTACTTAAGTACGTAGAAATTATTTGTTATGTTTGGAATTATAGTGTACCTTCTTCTTCATGGGGGCCTCTAAATATTAGTTCGTAATTAGCGTCGACCTCTAAGATCTTTTGCTACCATGTTTTTCCTTCATTCCCACCTAGACATACCTGCTCCCATCACAAAGCTGCAGGTGTAGTGTAAATATACTTCCGCTAGGTAATACCACAAATATAAATATTACTGAATGTATTTGTTTGATCCGACATCTCGCAACTATTCCAAATGATCAAGGAAATACGCGATGCATAAAAGAAACTACTATAATTATCGAGAATTATAATTCTCAGGGCTTGTCACTCATGTCGCACATCATATAATGAATCTGAGTATAAATGTTGAGAAATTTTTTCAAGTCACGGGCGCACCATCTTGACAATTGTGTACAGTATATAGGTTGTTTTCATGGTTACAATGATCGTAAAAGTGGACCAAAATATCGGCACTAATAATATCAGTGATCCTACTACTCTATGATTTGATAGAAAATTCTTTAAACTATAGGTAACAGACTCCGCAAAATGCTGAAACCTAAGCCAGTACGCAAAAATGGATGCCCGTCGGCAACCGCTAGTCGCTGTACTACGGAGATCTCCGGGGCTATTATATTCGAACTTCAGTCCATCTCACACAACATTAGTACCATGGTAGTACCATGGTTACTGCTTGCACTGGCAATATCTACGCGCGGTATGACTGTCCTATGTTTATTTCTCGCAGACGACTCGCACGACGCGCCGATGCTGCCAACCACTGTACTAAGGAACTAGCCCTGGACCACAATTACCTCTATTTTCAGATATTAGGATACTTAGCCCTGGACCACAATTACGTTTCTCTTCACATTAATACACCACGGCATTCTATGTTGGTTACTGGTCACGAAATGATAGGATTGATAGCAGCAAAGCCTACTCTTCTTTCTTCGTACATAGCGCATCCAGTGCATCTGTCCATTGTTGATACACAAAACATATCTTATTATATTGACATGACATCGTGCGATGGATGTGTTATTAATGTAACAAGTTTTTCATCGAATTACAAGAACAACTTTAATGATTTAGTTCAATTCTATGTACGTCACAATTTGATTTCAAATAGCAGAGTATGTGAAAGGTGTGGCCGTGACGTTAAAAAATTATTAGTGAATGAGAAGTTCAATCGTGTTGTTTTTTCATGTCGTCGCCTATCCTCCACTACATTAAGGTTGGTTCCACTTACAAACATTCTTTTTGTCTATTACACATTGTTTAACATTCACGTTACATTTGCTTGTGTTTTTTCTTCCGGTGTCGGGAACGCTACGTACTACTAATAATTAGGCCTCTATTTCTTGTTAATATTCAATTATAAGTCGCGCGGATTTAAGCCTCTATTTCATATTCATATTTAAGCATAACTAGCGCTATCTATGGTTTCTAGTGTTTAGAGTCGTAATTACTACATCGAAACGTCTCAACTAACTCATCACGTTCTTATATAATCGTGGCTGGCGTTGGCACGAATGGACTCTGCCATCGCCTGAAGATTTGCCCTATGAAATATCAGTACCATACTTCAAAATAGCCAGATATTGTTACTCTTATTTGCTTCATATGGTTATTCTTTGACATTGCCTCACTCTTAGGACTTTTCATCGCGTAAGTTGGTCATAACTTATTTCTGTATTGAATTATGGGAACGACATTTCACTGGACTAGCCTTCAACCAATGGCAGTGTCCATTCACCCACGGTCAGCCATGATTACTATAAAACAAACTTGCGTAAAGAAGACTGAAGTTTTACCGCTATTATTTTTATACTTCACTCCCTTTCCATCCCCGCCTAAAGGAGCGCTATGAGCGTCTTACACAACAGTTTATTTTTTCCAGATAGTAAGTCATGGGTGTATCAATTTTGGTTGGCAGCTATGCACAAACGAACATGCATAATCTAAGCTGCTGTAGAATCCTGGAGCTGACGTTGCCATGGTTACGGCTTTTCGTTTCTTTATCCGATTCCTAGAGCAGGGGCAGTGTGGTTCCAATATCTCCATACCGGTTGGTTTTAGGGCCTTAAAACATGGTTTTCGGGCCCGAAGGGTTTACCGAGTTTTGTTCTTTGCGTGAAGTAATTTTTAAAATAGGTTCAGTAGTTTTGAGTCTATCCGTTACAAACAAATATACAAACTTTTCCTCTTTGTAATATTATTATAGAAGTATAGATTACATCCCTACACATACGGCTGCCGTCAGGAAGGGCATCCAGCCGTAAAACAGGGTTAATCCACATGTGCGACACAGTTCGCACCCGCAACCCCACAGGTGTGGGTAAAGCGATAGAAGAAGAAGATACTCATTTTAAAAATTCACCCGCTTTTTATACTTTTCACCCCCTTAAGTGGATTTTCCAAAAAGAGTGTGTTCAGTTTTAAAGGAGATTCCAAGTACCAATTTTAAAGTCTATAACATCTTCATTTTTGAGATATATGTATCCTCATATAAATAATTCAACTCCTTCCTCACTTCTTTTCACCCCCCCCCCTTCCCCTTAAGTGGATTTTCTGAAAACGAATATTTGTGTTCTTTTATTTGTAAAGGGGATTCCAAATATAATTTTTCATGTCTGTAACATGTTAGGATTTTTTGAGATTTATTCTAGATAATTTTGCTGCTCTAGAATCCTGGAGCTGACGTTGCCATGGTTATGGAAGTTCATTACTTTATGCGATTTCTAGAGCAGGGGTAGTGTGGTGCCAATATCTCCGTAACGGTTAGTTTTAGGGCCTTAAAACATGGTTTTCGGGCCCGTTGGGCTTACCGAGTTTTGTTCTTTGCGTCAAGAGGATTAAATTGAGCTTTGTTTCTTCCTTATGCGACAAATTCAATATTTTGCCTATATTAGCCCATTATTTTTATATCTCTCCACCGTGCCCCCCACCTTGAATTGTTTTGAAAATAAAATACAGCCCATGTTACTCACTGGCAATGTAGCTTTCTATAGGTGAAGTAATTTGTAAAATTGTTTCAGTAGTTTTTGAGCCTATTCGTTACAAACAAACAAATGTTTCCTCTTTATGATATTAGTATAGATTCAATATATCGCAGGATAAACGATTAACAGCTATTACAGCCATTCTGTACGAGATAAAATTGAAATATTTGCAGATATATTGTAGATCTAATAGCAATTGAAATTATGCGACGCAATATTAAGCGGAATCAAGTAGCTGAATGATGTTAGAAGGCTTTGAAAATGTTGTTGTGTCACAGCTGATTTCATTAATATATTTTGTCTTTTCAATCGAACTTTTGAAGGAAACCATGGCTTGCTAAGAAGATCTGAGGTCGACTATCGGGATGATTCCGAACTGGACCGACATGGCAGAGATGACCTCTGGTTTCCGATGATATCACGATGACTGGCCAAGCAGAATGATCAGAATTCAGAGCTGTGGAGGATGACCAAATGACAGATATCATTTCGAAAAGCGACGGAAAAAGGTAAGCTTTTTTAATAATTAAGGTAACTTAAGGAGATCCCGACATGAGGGAGAACTCGACACTTTTAAGCTTAGCTCCTCTGGTAACCACAGTACTGCACAGGTCAAACTTGCAACTACATTTACTGGAGCCGTATGGTTTTGTGGTCATGGTCACCCTCTTAGCTGAAGATTATCGCTATAAATACAAGGCATATGAACAATTGAAGGTGAGTAAGTAAGTGATATATGATTTAAAAGTAACTTGCTATAATATGATGAGTAGGTTGTGTAACGAATTAGGTAGATATGCGATACTTTTAAGATAATGTTTTAGGTTAGGCGCACGAAGCAAGTTTCGGAGAAGTGGTGATGTCATTTCCAAATCGCCAAACCTTCAGCTTGGTAAGTGTTGCGACCTCTTGCCTGCCAATTAAACTCGGGCATATCTAGACACGACAAGCTACGAGATCTCCCTGAATCTCTAAACTGGGATACATTTTTGGGGACATGGTTTAATGGTGCGTTAATTCTACAGTTTAGTAGGAGTAATAAATGATGACACTGAAGTGTATTAGGATATGTATAATATTTTTGTAATGCGATATTCTTATAATAATGTTTGTAGTGTTAAATTAAACTCAAATTACGAAGGTTGAAGACTGATGATAAAGTAGAACTTTCGCATTAATAGTTTTGCATCCAAATGGTTATAGGTGGAGGATGCCGCGGAAATATGTGTACAAAGGTCTGCTTGGACGATGAAATGAAGAAGAAATGGCTGCTGCTATTAAGGACGTGAAAGAAAATGGAACTACTTTAGCAACAGTTGCGAAGTATTTCAGTATTCCAAGGAATACACTGAGATCCAGAATACTATCTGGTATATCTACCAATAGAAAACTGGAAAAAGCAGCAACATTTGACAAAGCTATGGAGGACCAGTTAGTCAACCATCTTTTTCATCTCGATTCTAAAGGGTTTGGGTGAACAGTGACCGACTTACGAGAACTGGCTTTTAGGTTCACTCAGAAGAATGGTTTTAAGAAGCATCTTTAAAAACCAAAAGGCAATGGTTGGAAATGACTGGGTTTTTCAAGAGTCTGGTAATATTTTGAATGTCAATGAAACTGGTGTTCAGCTCATATTTAAGGCAGGGAAGATTATTAGTGAAAAAGGAAAGAAAAACGTGTTTCACGGCACCACGGCAGAAAAGGGATCTACGGTAACAGTAACGCTGTGTGGTAATGCTATTGAACATGCTATCCCACCCTTTGTTATAATGAAAGGGGTAAGGCAATGATACACTCAAAAGGAATGCCCAGTGGATCCGTTGTTAAAATGTCCGAATCATTATTCCTTGATCACCTAAACCGTTACAAACCTCAGGGCAGTATTCGATTCATAATCGACGGACACTCAACGCACTGCAAAGATCCGAATGTGCTTGATGAGGCATAAGCTGTATGAATAGGGATGTGTTGCTTCCCCTCCCATCCGCCACGATGACTTCACAGGATTATCGGGAAGATTTAAGGAATAGGAAACGCGAAAATGAAAAGAATCCTTGAGATCGAAGGACAACAACGAGAACTCGGCGTGCGCAACGGGAAAGCTAGTTTCTCAAGCAGTCTTCTTTGCTCTGAGAATTACTGCGCAGTATGTGACGACAACCGTAATGAGGCATGGGTCCAATGTATTGGGGAATGCAGGAAATGGTTCCACGAGATGTGTGTGGAACGATGAGCAGTTTACATGTACCCACTGTGTACAATAGTTGCGTAACTATTCGGAGGACCTACCTAGTGTCAGGTTCTCCCTAAGTGCGGGAGAAGTGGACATTATAGCATCTTTTATTTATTTGATAATTATTATTATTACAACTTCCCCCATGCGGAGGCTGCCACAAGGACAAAGTATGTCGACTACACAGTATTTTGTCTTCTTTTCATAAATAACAGAAAACATAAAATAACTGTGTACAAAATCACCTGGTAAACAATTGAAATATTTTACAAATAAAGCATGATCAAAATTACAGGTTTTTGCTTAGCGTGTCGAGATATCCCTAAATTACTGTATATATATATATATATATATATATATATATCGATGAATTGTAACAAGGTGAGCACTTTTGTAGATAAAGCCTACATAAACAGATATGTGTTTAGAGTCTTCAGAGTGACTTAAATTATACTAGATTCTTGCGAGTGATTATTTGCGCCGATGGGGTATGGCTTTTAGTGCCGGGAGATCCCAGGAGGGGTTCGGCTCGCCAGGTGCAGGTCTTTTTATTTCACTCCCTGTTAATGTTTGAACATATCATATCATATGTCGCGTAATAATTAGGTATCTCAATCCATTTAATGCAACACATAGACTCGCGAATACTACAGTTTTTACAAGGACTGATCGATCTTCACTTCTTTTTGTTTTAAGGTTACAATTACACTTCACAATAAAACATGACCAACACCAAAACATCAAATATCCCGACATTCTCCCACCTTGCAATTTTCAGTCACTCAACAATATTGCAACAATCAGTCATTCATTACAGAAACCGTGCAGGTCGCTTCACCACTCTTCCACATCTAGTACGGTCTACCTCTAGGTCTGCCTCTCTCTTCGAGGCATCAATTTTGTGTTCGGTCTCTTTAACTGATGACAGGGAACATTCTAACGGGATCAGACGTTGAACAGGACGCATGACTACTCCTCTCTTCGTACGAAGCCTCACAACTCTTACACGACCGTCCTTCCCAGGTAACAGATCTTCGATAATGCCCAGCGGCCACTCTAGTTTGTTAAGATTGTCCATCTCAATGAGCACAACATATCCTTTGCTAAATATATTATGCTGCTTCTGTTTCAACTGAAGGTGGCCAAGGTACTCCTTTCGAAATCTCTGACGAAGTGCATTTCTCAGTAGCAGTCGATAGGCTGCTCTCTTCCTCAGATGAGATCCACCTATCGCATCCAGATCCGGTACACCTATCTCATGGGCTTCATGCAAAAACATCGCTGGTGTGATTGGTCTCATGTCATCAGGATTTACTGTGTCTGAAGTCAAGGGGCGGCTATTGATAACTGCTTCACACTCGCATAAAACAGTCATTAATTCTTCAGATGTCAGGGAAGATTTTCCCAGAACTTAACGAAGCAGGCCTTTCATCAGTCCGATCAATCTCTCCCACCAACCACCCCACCACGAGGCTGTGGGAGGGTTGAATTTCCATGCAATTCTTCGAATGCTGCGATAAAACTCCATCTGCTGCCAGTTAAGCTTGGCCATCATGTTACTCGCACCTCTAAAATGTGTTGAGTCGTCACTATAAATTGTCGAAGGCCTTCCTCTACGTGAAATAAATATTCGTATTCCTTGAAGAAAAGAGTCTGTAGATAGCGATGCGAGCAGTTTCAAATGTACTGCTCGGTACACAGCGCATGTGAACAAACATACCCACATCTTCTGATTACCTCTCACAATCAACGGGCCAGCCAAGTCAACAGCAACTACTTCGAAAATCTTGGCATCTCTCACGCGATCGTTAGGTAGAGGTGGTGTAGAAACCTTTAGTCTCTCTTTCTTATATCTCTTGCAAAGAACACATTTTCGCACACTTGATCTCACGACTCTTCTTCCATTCAAGATCCAGAATCTTTCTCTGAGAATACCCAACAGAGTCTGTGGGCCTACATGACAATTCCGAACATGAGTACCATGAATAAGTCGTTGAACAGCAGGGTGATCTCCCGGCAATACAGCGGGCTGACGAAACTCAAATTTATCCTCCTTCTCTGATACTCTCGTATTCACTCACAAAATACCATGTTCGTCCAGGATTGGCACAACTAAAATCAGCTTTTGATCCTCAGGTCCTCGAAAACTCTCATTCTGGATAAGTGTAATAACTGTTCTTTCGCAGTCTTACAATTCTGAACAACTCAGCTCTCCACTTATCCTCCTTTTAGACTTACAGTTAAAAATAAACCGTTTGATCCAACCAATCAATCTCACTACCTTGTGAAATCGAGAAAAATATGTGTAGTACCAGTCTGACCTTAATGGATCTTCAGTAACGACGAGGCTTGTGGCAGTCTTTCTTCTTTCGTGCATAATTTCATCTTCATTCCTGACGCTGCAATCTGAAGGCCATTCTTCCGCTGGAAGGTACAACCAGGATAGCTCCTCTCACCATATGGAGGTTATAAGTTATCTTGTCTCACATCCTCGAGTAGGCAGATCTGCAGGATTCACTGTACCAAGCACATGCCTCCAAGATTCCTTTTAAGTCAGTTGTCTTATTTCCCTCACCTTCTCAACTAAGACTGACCAAAGGATCTCACGCTGTATCCATGTCAACACTGTCGTAGAATCTGTCCACAAGTAACGTGACTCAGCGTCAAAATATTTTCTCACAGTTGACAACAATCAAGCACTTATTGTTGCTCACATGAGCTCGAGTCGAGGAATGGTCGGCCGGGGTAAAAGAGTTACTCCTGATTTTGCTTGAAGGAGCTGGACGTAAACTCCTGATTCCGTATGCGTACGTAAAAATACCACTGCGGCATATGCATCTCGACTCGCATCGCAGAAGAAGTGAAGGCTACGTTCTATATATACCTCAGGGAATTTTCTGGGGATCCCCAACTGGTGTAATTCTCGAAGTTCACAAAGCCATTTTCCAAATGTGGTTTTCATTTCCAAAGGTATTTCCGTGTCCCAAGAGACCTCATTTATTTTCTGTAGTAAAAGCTTCGGCAGCAACATAATGGGTACTGAAAATCCTATTGGATCATAAATCCGATGGACAGTAGACAGCACTATCCTTTTAGTTATCTTCTCCTGTGAAATAGTTTCCAGAGGCTCAATTCAAACGAAGCACATCCTTCTTACGATTCCACATTATTCAAAGGACGGGTGTCAACTTACAATCATCTTTAAGCAAAGGATCAGTGCTCTCCCAACCTCTGAGCTCAAACTTGTGTTGGGAAAAATTCTCTTGAGCAGTACTGACAAATAGTTCCAGCTCCTCCTCATTTGAGACACTTGTCAAACAATTATCAACATAAAAACTGTCCTTAAGATGTCTAATAATACCAACAGTCACTTTATTTTCATCTTGAGCATCTAGCAAGGCTTGGTCTAGAAGGTGGTCAATCACCGCTGCCAGTAAAAAAGGACTCGATGTCATTCCAAAAACTACTCGATTGTGCCTATATGTTTTCACTTCTTCTTTGCCCCACAGGAATCTCAAAAAATCTCTATCTTCTGGTGCTATTGAAATTTTTAGAAACGCCTTACGGATATCAGCAATAACCCCAACTGACTTCTTTCGGAACTGTAGGAGGAGAGAAGGAATTCGTTTGATGAGATTGGGACTCCTTTTCTAGACAATCGTTGAGGGAAGGATTGTTACCTCGTCTCGCGGAAGCATCAAAGACTGGCCTCACTGGTGTTGTTGCAGAATTCTTGATGACAGGCGGATGAAGAAGATAATGCCCACAGATTCCAGCCTGCTCACCCGGAATTTCTTCTATTGTCCCTTCATCAAGCCATCCTTGAAAAACTTTATCATATTCTTCTAAGAGCCCGTTGCTGTCAAGCTTTCCTTTGTAATTTCTATCCGCTTTTATGCTGTCCCGTATGATGGACCTAAGGGCAGATGATCTTTCAGCCATGGAAGTCGAACTTCGTACCTACCATCTTCTTTTATCTGTACGGTTTCCAGGAAATCTAGTCTTGCTTCTTCTTCCAGTTGACATTTCTTCTTTTCAGAGATAGGATCTTCTATCCCCAAAACGTACAGTTCCCACAGGTCACTCACTTTCCCTATATTCAGCAGAATAGGTGTCGCTTCCCTCTCATCACAACCTGAGGGCTGATTTCTGCCAAATACCGTCCACCCTAATGTAGTCAACATTGCCGTCAAATCTCCCACTATTCTACGCTCATTCAAGAGAATTGACCCTAGGAAATCTGCTCCGATAAGGATCTCTATTTCTTTATCTCTCCTCACATCTAGGTGTAACAGTTCCAGTTGCATCACGTGTTCTGCTGTAAGGCGAGGAACATGACTGCAAATAGCAGGCTGGCTAAGAGCAGTCAGCCTCAACTGATAGGAATTATCAAGATTCTGAAGAACAAGTTCAAATACACGATGTTCTACAGGAGACCCAGTAATACCACCAAACACAGCATGGCTCATAGTCACTTTTCTAATCTCCTGAAGACCTAATCTCTCTGCCAGTTCTTCTTTCACGTAAAAACGCTGTGAAGCAGAGTCCAGAAGGACACAAGTTCCTGATTATATCCATGCACTATTTTAACCAAGACAGTTTGAAGATAGACACACGAGGAATTAATGCAGAAATTAGTTACTGACCTAGACTGAGGTGGAGCCTGTGACTCTTTCTCAACTTACCTCTCTGAAAGATCACACAAGACCGGATAATGTTGCCACTTACACACATTGCAGGAGAGACGAGCGTAACTTTTTCTGGCAACATACCCAATCTTGAAGCACTGGAAGCATGCACCGTTCTGGGAAAGTCTAGCTTTCTTTTCTTCGAGAGTCAAATGTTTTACCTGCTGGCATTGCGATGAAGCATAAGTCTCTACTTTGCAGAAAGCACATGCATTACCTACACCACCAGTGTAAACTAAACCTTGAGCAGTTGTAATATCAGATTTTCTCAACGGTTTTGATGTTTGAGCTTTACCCACACTAATATCGCTGATCTTCCTCGTTAGCTGCAAGTATTCTTCATTTTCTACTTCAGATTTCAAAAATTCTAACAGTCCTTTGAGCTTTTCTTGTGACCCAGCTACTTGCATATTATCTCCTCCCCTCTGGCACACACGGATCAATTCATCAGTCAAGCAAGACTCCACGAGAGGAAATAATAATGCAGCATAGTTGTCAGTAGTTAGACCCATTGATTCTAGCGACCTAACATTAACCTCAATTCCATCATACAACATTGACAGGGAAGGTTTTTCACTCACTGGATTTATAATGTCTCTTACGTAAAGCTCTATTAATAAATCCTTTCGACCATAACGTGTTTTTAACACTGAACAGCCTTCCAGGAATAGGTGGAAAACCATTCACTAGTTCATAAGCCATTTTCCCAGGAGTCATAGATTCTCCTAGATAGAGAATCTTTTCTGCATCATCCAGCTCGCTACTTTCGTGTATTCGTTTGAACTGTGCCCAAAATGATAACCACTGCTTAATATCTCCCGAGAACTTGACAAGCGATAACTTCGGCAATTTACTAACGAATCTACTAGTCTGAGAAACACTCGAGCTTATGGAAGAATTATCACACGTTATTTGATATTCATTGAATTTCTCGTACTTACATTTCGCTGTTGTCCACTTATCTCGATATGATTCGACTTCTTCATATTCCGCAGCTACATATTCGTCCGTGCCTTCATTGGTATGCCAAGCTTCATGGATTCTCTCATCAAGTGTAAGCAGTCGATCGGCCTTATCTTCGAGTACCTTATAACTGGTGAAAACATCTTCCTGCGTCACATTTTCCTCAGCAATCTTGTTCTGGAATATGTTAAACGCTCTTGTAAATAAACGACGTAACTGTGTTCTTTCTTTCAATAATACATTTAAAGCAGCCATGTCTTTACGTCGGTCGAAATCGAAAGGTGTACCGCGAAGCAAGTTTTCTCTTATTTTACCTTCATAGGATTATTACTCGGCCAGAAGTGTCCTGTCGCGGTCGCCAGATGTTTATGTTTGAACATATCATATCATATGTCGTGTAATAATTAGGTATCTCAATCCATTTAATGCAATACTTAGACTCGCGAATACCACAATTTTTACAAGGACTGATCGATCCAAGGATCATATAAGAGAAATAGATCCGTCACTCCTGTATAATATAGTTCACTGAGAAAACAGGTCATGGAAGCTATAGTTGCCCCTGTATCTCCGTCAACATAAGGAAATAAATACCACGATAATACCTCGTAATAAACTTGATAATAACAGTTGTTACTTTGTTAAAATTTTAATTGTGATAGAGATAATGATTGCATTTCGGTAGGAAAGTTGTATCTAAAGCTTCTCTTGTGTCTTTTACTTGAAAAGCAAATTGCAATTACCGTATTTGTATGTTGGCAATACTGCTATAATGCTAGCTTGTATCGTTGTTTCACCGTTCGCATTTTAATGTACATTTACATCTATTAAACAATAAATGCAACATTGATTACTGAAAATGTTAATGCAATTCATATAAAACCCCAAAACGCCCATATTTGCCTAAATCACGATCTAACGTAACCTCATTCTTTCGCTCGTTCGTTAAACCCTTCCCACGACTTTTATGTATGGGAATGGAAAACAGGAGAAGGAAAGGAAGAAGTAAAACACAACATAATGCACACAGTTTATATTTTGAATTTTATTCCAAACAGCAGGTAAGAAGCACAATCACACACACGTTTACTCGCAACAGCTAGGTAGTTCAATGTGAAATACGTTCATGATCATAATACTATTTCTTCACACTAAGAACGCGTATAATTGTAATTTCACTCCATACTCTCAAAAAACTGGATCAAAAATCTCGTTCAATGCGAAAGAATCTCAACAAATTTTCGTCTAACAAGCACTATTACATACCGTACGACCAAGTTCCCTTCACGCGCAACGATAACGGTGTTGTGTTTTGAATTTGCTGTACCACGCAACTGAATGTGTAATGCCAACCACTGCCTTCTAAATTAACCCTCTATAAGAGAATTTTAGTTTTCACTAGTTGGCGGAGATTGAGGAGCCCATCTCGTAACTGCTTCGGACGCTCCCTATGAAGTGTCACCCCCTTGGATCGATCTTCACTTCTTTTTGTTTTAAGGTTACAATTAGACTTCACAATAAAACATGACCAACACCAAAACATCAAATATCCCGACAGTCCCGTAGGCGACCTGCGCGTCGTTGAGGATGAAATTATGATGAAGACAACACATACACCCAGCTCCCGTGCCAAGGAAATTAACCAATGATGGTTAAGATTCACGACCCTGCCGGGAATCGAACCCGGGACCTCGGTGACCAAAGGCCAGCACGCTAACCATTTAGATGGAGCCGGACCTTTGTACCGATGATATAAGGGAACAGGTAGTCTTCATCAGAAATAAGACAAACCCTAGTTAGGGAATGTAATAAAGTGACTCCCAGATAATGTTTAATGAGAGTAAAGAATCCCAATTAGCCATGTTATACCGTACCATATGTGAAGTGTTTAACAGAGGAATTATTTCACGATCTTCGAAACGCAATACCAAGTGATATTAGATAGATGGATATATGTCTTTATTGGCGTAGTTAAGGCCATTGGGCCTTCTCTTACATTAAACCAATTAGTATACATTAATGTAATAATTAATACTTCTGTAATTAATACTAGATAAGGCACAATTTAAACACAATCAAAATATAACTGAAATAAAATTCCACCACAGTGAGGCATACATATAACAGCAATAATGATAATAATAATATAAGAGTTATAGTAATAATAATAATAATAATAGCTAGTAATGATATTGTAGTAGCACGATCAAAGAAAGGCCAGAAATGCACAGTTCACTTGGATCCTGCTGTACCTCTTAACGCTGTTAAATGACACTGTAGTCGTATTCCTCTGACGTCGTCCGGAAAACAATTTCATTCTCGTGCGGCAAACACCGAGAATGAGCTGTTATATGCAACAGTTCGATGGTGAGGGATGATGAGCAGGTTGGATGTTTCAGCCCTTGTATATCTGTCATGAACATTTGAGAAGTAATGGAAAGGTGAAGAAAGGTAAGATGGGGAAGATGTAGTAAGAGCTCGATGGAGGAGAGACACAGTATACGACGAACATGGAGTCGCGACCATTCAAGTTTTAGGAAAGACTAGCTGATGTACCCGTGCTTCGCTACGGAATTCTACATTGTACACAGAATTCTAGGTTACGTAGTGTACACGTTGTGCGCAAGATTGTATTAAATTGCATAGCTCTTAACGTTACCCTAGAAACGCGACGGCGATGTCACGAAACATCTTTTCTCATATGAAGACTGAGTTAGGGAATTTTCACTGAAATGGTAGACCCGCTTGCATACCATCAGTCACAATAAGGCTGGGAAGCTTTCATTTTAATGGTAGACACTCACTCTCCACCTGCCTTTTTACATCCTCAGAATGACTGTCGTACTAGTTTTTTCCAACTGAAGTGAACAAACATTACAGTGACGTCAGTAGGAATGTCGCAATTAAAAGCAATGTTTTCATATGAAATACTCGATCAAATCACAAACCACACATTTTCTCACTTTTAACGAACAAGTCTAAGCTCTCGATATTACAGTCCAAAGTTTCAGAGTTGGGATGACAAAGCCGCAGACAGCCGTGATCCGTGAACACCCTTCGTCTTTTTTTCGGCGTGGAGGGGGGTCGAATAGTGGAGACTCCTCGGGCAAAAATCACGCCCTTTTACTAATCTATTTCCTAGGAGTACACGATGAGTCGGTAAATATCAATTCACTACACTGGCGGCGGAAAAATCTATCTGACTTGGAGGCAATTTTCTCCTCCCGGCCAGAGGAGAAACCCCCTCTTCACTGCTAATTTGGAATAAAATGAATGTAGAATTTAATAAAAGTGAGGAGGAAGAAGCTTAAGAAACGGCTCTTTTCAGGGTTGAATTTTGAGTCATTCAGTGAATTATGGTGCTATAATTTAGTATAGGCCTAAATTGTTATTCTATACCAGGCCATAGGCCTACTACTACTACTACTACTACTACTACTGAGTGAGCTTCTGCCTCGAGTATGCACACTGCTCATTCAAAACAGCGCATCAGAGTGCGGATCGAACACCTGGAATACTAAAATAAACCAGTGTGTTACGTACCAGCTGTATCAGAAAATGTTAGAACCAGAGGAATGGCATGCTAAAGAAGAAAGTTTTCTAACTCCCCGGCTATTTTCCGCCAGTAATCAGTCAGGCTATTATACTCAGTACGCAGGAGTAATCCCAACTATCGGAGTCGAGAGGCAGCATAAGAGATAAAGAACACCGCCACTAATAATCGTCAAAGTAATGTTATTGTTGATCAATTCTATGGGCTTTCGATATTATAGGCTTTCACATTTAGTTTTCTTCCGACTCTGAAATACCACTCTTACGGTAAAAGTGAATAAAACATAAATGGTCGGAAATTGTATTCTCTGTAACATTTGTTATGTAGTACTTTTTGATAGAACCAATAACATAGGTATTTAAAAATTAAATTTTAGGCAGCTTCCCCTAAACTACAATTTAATCCAGTTTGAATAAAAAATTTATAGCTTAGACTGTAGTTTCTTATTCGCCGTCTCTATATACCGATTTTCATTCAATTCTTTTAACCCATTTTCTCGTGGCTCGGCGGTGATATGGACTTAGCAACAAAAATACAAATTCATGAATATCTGTGTTTACATAGCCGGTACGGTAAAAATGTATAAGACATAAATGGTCGGAAATTTAGTTCTGTATGACTTTCGTTATGTAGTATTTATCGATACGACCATTATAATATAAATATTAGAGAATTACATTTTAGGCTTTCCTCCAAACTACCATTTCACTCAGCGTGAATAAAATGATGTATAGCCTAGATTTTAGTGGCCCATTCTCCGACTTTGCATACAAATTTTCAATGAGATAGGACCACTAATAACGTGAATATTTAAGAATAAAATTTTTGGCCTTCCCCTAAGCTATCATTTCACTCAGCGTGAATAAAATTATTTATACCTTAGATTGTAGCAACCTACTTCTTCGACTTTGCATACAAATTTTCATTAAGATATCACCACTAATAACATAAATATTTGAGAATTAAATTTCAGGCCTTCCCCTAAACTACAATTTCGATCAGCGTGAATAAAATGATTTATAGCTTAGATTGTAGTGACTTAATCCCCCGACTTTGCATATCGATTCTTATTAAATTCTCTTCAGCCGTTTTCTAGTGATGCGTGTACATACATACAGACAGACAGACAGAAATTACGGAAAGTAAAAATTACATTTCCTTGTTACTGTGGGCATGACCGATACAGAAATACCATTCTTTTCAAATTCTGAGCAATGTACAGACAAAATTTTTGTTTTATACATATAGATGGTGACACGTGGTCATATTTCCTTCATTGCATATATATCTCACACATGTATTTTGAGCGCGCTGTAGCATTAGGAAAAATTGCTACCTCATGTCATTGAAAACAACATCACAATAGTCAAAATGTGGCATTACAAGAGCTTCGATTAATTTCTTTTTAAGCTTTATTGGAAATATATCTTTATATTTATATAAAGAATGTAAAGCTGAGCAAACTTTTTGACAGATATGTAAGACTGTGCAGACCAAGTCATAGGTTCGTCCATGATAACACCGAGATCCTTCACTTGTGATCCAAAAGGAATTGGAACATCCTGAAGGATTTCATCAATGTATTTTGTCTTTTCAATAGAGCTTTTGAAGGAAACCATGGCTTGCTGTGAAGATTTGAGGTCGACACTCTAGATGATTCCGAGCTGGACCGAGATGACGGTGATAACCCCTGGTTCTCGATGGCCGGGCAAGCAGAATGACCAGAATCCAGAGCAGCGGAGGATGACCAAATGACAGATATCATTCCGGAAAGCGACGGAAAAAGACAAGTTTTTTATTAATGTATTCTGATATGTAGAGGTTATAAATTAGGACATATGTTAGATATGTACGTTATGGCAGACTGAAGACATGTTAATGTTATTCTAGAAAATAAGGTTATTTGAGCGTCAGATAAGATATATATGCGAAATGTATGAAAGAATATGAAGAGATACGAGATGAAATTAGTTATGATGAAGATATAAAGATGTTACAGTATATGAAGAGATGGAAGAATATATTGAAGGAATATGTATTGCTACGATGAAATACGAAATGTAAATTACTTATTTGAAGAGTAAGGAAAGGGATATTGACGCACAGTAGGATCATATTATGTTCGTTATGCAGTGACAATGTATTGTCCGAGAATCCATATCATATGTTATGGTAACGTGTTTACACATACATGAAATGTTATTGTAGATTAAGATCATTAAAAGGAACCCCTATAAGATTGATTGGTTATTCACTTGGATATTTTAACTTGATACTTCTAATTTGAAATCGCATTTTTCCCAAAATAACGATGGCATACGTAGGTTAACATGGATAATTATTACCCTATTGTATAATAAATATAATTGAGAGTAGGTATTACAGAGTGTCTTAAAAATGATTTTCCCTAAGCAAGATGCTTAGAATAACTCGCACATTACGTCATTTATTGATATATTTAGGCTTATTTGAATCTCATTACATTGTTATATACGTCCAATGATGATCTGTGTTTGAAAATGAATTAATATGAAATATGATACTGTTAATATAATAATTTTGATTTGGATAGAAGCAGATTTGTGCTGTCGAGTGAGAAACTTATATTTTCCAGAAGTTTACACTGAAATGCTACGAATTAAATCTTGTCCTAAGCAAAATTAACGGAAACTGATGTATAGAACGATCCTTCAGATCAATGTAACCAATACCTTCCCATGCCAAGAAGTAATTTATCATTTTCTTTATGAATTTTTAACTAAATACAATCAACTACTCATTTCAATTGTGATATATTGTCCTCTTCAATGTTGTGCCTAGTATTGTTTAATTATTTGCCCGCAATAACCAGTGTCATTTACTCATTGTGAGAATTGTGTTAAATTTTATTTTGTGATAATCAGCTTCAACATTCAGTCGGCTGCCTAACAGGATTTTGAGAGTCCAGAGTATTGAATTTTGCCTCGCCTCATCGATTGATAACATGTAGCGATCGCGTGACAAACTGGCCTGTTTCAAGATTACGCGCTGCCTCGTGTTTCTGCTCGCTAGTGCATGTAGTTTCCAGAACAATTCAACCAATTACGGAGTACAATTACGGACCAATAATCATCAAAATGAGAGCCACACCTCCAAGTGAGAGGCTATGAAACCTCAGCATTTGCCTTAATCAACCCCTTACTTACTTCTGCGATTCAACGAGAGCCCACAAGTCGAGTTAAGTTCCGTCTGCAGTTAAATAATTCAGCCTGGTCTAGCACGGACTTTACTAAAATTTCTTTCTGTCAGTTTCATCTAACAATAACTTTGAAGAAAGAAGAGGACCTCAACCAACGCAAGACCAACATCTACTTCAGGATGTCTAACCATCCGTCAAGAGTAGCATTTCATTCGACGAAGGATTTGACCTTTGCTGTTACCATGTGCTTCTAAGATATAGGCATTTCTAACACCAGAGGGAGCGCGCGACGGACTTCTTCAATATTGGAGCAGAATAGACCGCACTGGGAATCGAGCTCCATCATCAAATTTGAGTACACATTTATAATATTTCCCTGTCCATCTTTGTGGAAAATTGAACGATCTTCTTCTCTTAGAATTTCTAGTAGGTTTGTGTAAATTAGGGATATTTTCCAATTTCATCTTATCTTGGTTAAAGTAGTATTTGAATATGAGGGAATATTGTGCCCGACATAGTCAGTCTACGAACACGAGACACCCCAGGGGTGCTCAGTTCGGTGGCTGTAGGCTTATAAAATAAATGAATGTGGCAGGATTGACATAGGGTTCATCGAATAAGCACGTTCCAGGTATAGAACAAATATGACACTTTTATTTAATGAAATGAAATATTGGCCATCCTGAAATCTGTGATTATGACTATGATCGCTACGTTATGGAATTTAATATGGCTCTTGATGTAACAAACCTAGGTGCAAACAAATGGGATGGTACACGGCAGTTGTTTTCCCTAACATTCTAACAGAGTATTTTTACATGGTGAATTTTTTTTTATCGTCTTTAAAGTTATTAAATCATTTATTTAAAGTTGAATCAAAAATTTTCATTCGGAAAAATGAGGTCTGGACCAAGCCTTCATCGACAATCTGGAAAAAATGCAGTAATGGTAAGAACGAGTATAATAAAGAAATATCCAAGATTCAAAAAGTTAACAATTATGGCAAAAATAAAATTTACAGTCGTTATCTTAACAATTTTGTAATTATAAAATGAAAAGTAGAGTTTGCCTTGGTTTTCTCTAAGTTAATCCGAGACGTCGGATATACCTGTTCACGTCATCTCACATCTCGTTTCGTGAGAATTAATACTGAACTTTAAGCATCTAATCAATAATTAAACAAAATAAAACGCCTTCTGGGCTTGCAAACGTAAGTAAATGGGAAGAATATCATCCATGTGGAAATCCCGTCCACTATCAATCGATAATGTCAAAGTGTCACATATTTTCAGAACAGAACACATAGAAAATAATTTTCTAACTACTAACAAATTACTACTTCTACAGCTAACTACGGAAATTGTCAAGAAGACTGTGATTACCAAGAAGAAAATATCTACACTATGTACATGTCGACGAGTGTCGATCAATCATATTACTCTCCTGTTAACAGATTTATTGAGTTACATCACGATTGAGTTACCTCATGAGAGCGAAAAATTGCACCAATGAATGAGCTTGCATAGTCACGAATCAAATATTATTTAGATATTTCGTCGAGGACCTGTTCTTCAGACCTAAGGCCTTCTCGAACGTTCACCTGTACCTTCAACTTGAAATTATTGAATTACTTGAGAAAAGTTGGGATATTCCCACGAATTAAGAAGTACATCGATTAACATGGACTTTCATTTTCTTCATCTGAAGACACTAATATTAGGCTACACTGCATTCATCGCGAATAATCCATTAACATGTGAAAGCTCAGTTTTACGAAGATTCATGTCATGCACAATTATTCCATATACTCCACACGTACAGTGTACTACCATAACGACTCTAATTTGTCGCATCCTAATCTCAAATATGTGTAGCCATGAAATATCAGGACCTACCGTCGTCCTACAAATACATAATATCCACTTAAATGTGTCTCGATGATCAATTACTCCAATTAATTATCACATGCCCCCAATGCACATATTCACATTAAATTCGTATATAGAATTCAGACTCAATATCCCGATGACACGTTATCTCAAACACGAGGTACAAGTAGAAGTTCCATTACAAGAAAAATATTGAAAATATGGACGAAATATCCTACCATTAAATCCATCGGACATAAATTAATTCATATTCGTGACGAAATTCACTCAATAAGCAAAGATGGTGTCGATAACACATGGATAACTCTATCAGAACCCTCACTGTCAAATTCATGGCCACATGGTCATCAAGCAATCGCATGTGTCAGTTTTTACGACATATTCGAGCAAATATACAACCATAAAATGTGTCAAAATAGCTTGCTAAGAAGAAAGAAAGAATAGAACAAAACTACATAGAACAGATATAAATGAGACGTAATCGACTTAACTTAAGGAGAAATCTTCACGTCTGGAAGTCTGGGTTCTCAATCAGCCATGCTAGGATGAAAGAATCTGCCTCCCGACGCTGCCGACGGTGGTCGATAGTTTAGAACTTCATGGTGAAGCACTGGTAATCCATAATGCGAAGTTCCGTCCTCTTCTGGAAATGATCACGTCCACGTCTTCCGCGTCCACTCATGAGAAAGCTGAAACTTACACAAAGTGCTTTAGAATAAACTCCAAACACACACGTAACTGTATTTTGGAAATGACACGTACTTAAGGGATTAATATCTGCACATTCGACGTCTGATCACAGCACTGTTCTAAATTGTATACAATTATCGGAAGTGTAGAGCACAGGAGTGAAGCCACTATTCTTGACGAGAGTATTCACGACGTTCCACGCTGAGCGACTGCAGATGATAGTCCAGGAACACGTCAGTGAGTGTGAGAGTGAGTACTTGTATCACATGACTTAAATATCGTGTCTGGTGCACATGCACGGAAGTAAAGTCAATTTAGATACTAAATTCTTCTACTGTACGAATCTACAACTTCATTACCATTTTAGCCACAAGGTCGTGTAAATTATTTAAAAATTTCAGTTTTTAATTTATATCCTCTAAATGTGCTATTTTTATCCAGTTTATTTTAATTTAATCCTTGAGCCTTCCGTAAATATGCATGTCACGCCACCAAAGATATTATAAATATTTCATTCATATCGTTCCTCGCAATTACAGGTGACACGCGCTGGTATCTCTCTTTCTCTCGCCAACCTTCATTTTTTTTTATTTTTTTTTGTTCGCCGGGCGGTCGCCCTCTTTACGTAAAAAACTCGTTCTCGTCCTCGCCCAAGGTCGCGCACACCCCATCTCGCCGACAAGCGAACACAAGCCATACCAACACCTGTCTATTCAGCTGTGGCCTCACGGTCACAATATAATCTAGGATCTATTAGTGTAGATTTGTAGTAGTTTGTCTTCCGAGAATATCTCAATCCCTAGGCAATTATTTAAAAGTAATTTCTAATAATAACTGACCTCTCGGGTAAATGAGAATTTAAATAATTATTCAGATGTTTCATGAAATGTGGGACAAGATTTGGGTTGCGTTCCACATAGTAAATGCTAGTTGTGTTTCATCTTGTGCATTATTCTACGATTAACAGATTGTGTTTTAATTCAGATACTGACTATAGATTTAAAAATCACTGCTAATAATAATAAGAAATTAAGATCGGGTTAAATAAGATTTCCATGGTCATGAGTGATGAATGAGATTACAATTCTTCTTGTGAAATATTTATTGTGTTCTCTGTTGTTCTATAATTTGCTTGGAATATGGTAGTATTGCGGGATATTTATTGAATTTCGAAAACATATGTCACGGGTTATAATGCTTTCCGCGATAAATGTGGAGCACGTGTTGAGTGATATTTCATGTATTCACGAGATAATAATAATTTATCGACACTCAATGACCATGTGTCCGATGGTATCAGTTTTAACTCAGGCGATGTGCGTTATTATTGTTCTATCGAATCTTCTGAATGAAATTTTGGAATTTTAAAGAGATCGTTGTTGTAATGCCACTATAATGCTCATTGAGGTGACTATTCCAATTCCATCACGAGTCACATAATTTGTTGAACATGTTTAAATTAATGGAGGTTCATCTGCCTATTCCATTCGACCATAATTTATGATAATAATCATAATATAAAAATAAAACCTTAGGATCCGTGTGTGTGAAGTAGTTTTTGATGATTTTTGAAGTTTTGTTTCTTGAAATGTGGTTTTCAATCTGACCACGTGTTCAGCACGTGGGCCAGGTTATTCCAGCGTTGTATGTGTTTTTGGCTCATTTCTTTGATTGTGGTTGAATAATTTCCATGCAAAGCTTAGGGATAGATTCAAGTATTTCATAATGCAATTTGAATAAGTGAATAAGATCGTGTACTTTTCAAAATCAAGCATAAGCAAGTGTGTACAAATAAATAAATAATTTTTTTGTAATATTAATTCATATAATGACATGATTCATTTAATGATTTTTGAGAGACGAATTGTTACTTTAAAGACTAATATTGAACATAAAGTCATATAAGAACGTTATTAACTTTAATTAAGTCATGTGAGAATTTTTCAAGAGTATTGATTACACAAATATTCGAGTAAATAATATCTGCTTAAAGATATTGTCAGCAATTGAGATAGAAAGTAGTGTAGATTTATAAATGTTGTACAGATGAAGCTGTAGAAAGTATACCATGATTATTCATCACTCAGTTTAGTGGAATTTAGCATTTCTGTTTTGTTTGAAGTGAGATAAGCGAGACAAATTAAGCCTTCGAGTATATTTAAGATCAAGTATAGTTTAGGATATTCATCCTCTTTAATTCTAATTTTCAAGCGAATGGAAAGCTAATTTTATTTTATTTTACTTTATTATTTCAAAACAATGCAATGTCTACCATATTCAAGATCAGAATCACTTTTTTTGTAAATTCATTCAACGGCCTTAGCCCCTTGAGGGTCGGAACTAACAGCAGCAAGAATAATTTTCATTTGTGAATTATTATTATTATTATTTTGTGCATATTATATTAAATGTCAAGCCTATGTTTAAAATTGTTCATTTCTTTTATTTTCGTCAATCCTTGTCCTTTAAATGCCTCCAGAAATAAATACAGCCCTCTAACGAACGGTCCACCGCGGGATCTCTCGTGCGCTGGTTGAGCTTGACCGGGAAATTAGGGGGCAATATATATATATGAACCTAATAGCATAATCAAGGCAAATAATACGAGCATGGCTGATTATTTCATAAAAGAAGAACAAACATTAATGAATTTCCAAACTTATTTTCACAATTTTATTTTTATCCACGTAATTATTTTATTGAATGATATTAATTAAGGTTTATGTTATGCATTATTTGAAGTTTTCTGCTATAATGAAGGTCAATTGAGATTTAAGCTGTTGAATTAACGGTTTTCTTGCAATTCCATGATACGCCAGATCATTCAACGGCCTTAGCCCCTTGAGGGTCGGAACTAACAGCAGCAAGAATAATTTTAATTTGTGAGTTATTATTATTATTATTATTATTATTATTATTATTATTATTATTATTATTATTTTGTGCATATTATAATAAATGTCAAGCCTATGTTTTAAATTGTTCATTTCTTGACATTTATTATAATATGCACATAATAATAATAATAATAATAACAATAATAATAATAATAATAATAATAATAATAATAATAATTCACAACCATCAATCCTGATGACAAATACATCTGTATAGCGTATCCGCGTTGTCTGTATCCCACGTTAAAATATTTATGAAGATAGAAGTAATGAACCCTGTGATCTAGTCGGGATTTCTTTACGTCACCTATCCTGGACGCGGGAAGGGCACAGGAGTTACCGTTCGATTCGCCTCTATGTTTCGAACTTAATTCTGGTTTGACTCATTATGATAGACTACTACTTTTGGCCATCTCAGAACAGTTTTCAGTGGTCTTTCCAATTCAGTTCCAGGTGCTTCATTCCCAGTTTTGTTCAGAATAATCACGGTCTCGAAACAAACACATTGACCCTGGTTATCAGACGAAGAAATTTACACTCTCTAATGATCGAAATGTCTCAAGCCACTTAGCCTAAATCAAGCAAATGATGCCCATATTTGTCATAATGATGTTGTATCATGTAAGATATTCATTCATTAACACATCCTCGGATATGTACAATCATTAAGGGATACCTTTTATATATATCTTCGCTGTGTTGGTATATATTCCGTGCTAATATTGTTTTAGTCTGAAATAGAAATGTGCCGCGTAGATTTCCACAAGATTATGGTGTAGTGCAGGATAGAGGATGTAAAGAGTTATGTTACAAGCTTTGTTGACCTCCGGTGTAGTGTGTTGAATATTGCACTACAACTGGCGCCAGGAGGGAAACTACCACGGAAGATGGTGGTGGGCATATTAACAAAATAGTATTTAACGAGGAGTTCTAAGCAACAAAACCAATGGAATTAAAAAGCAAAATGTTTTAAACTGCAGAAAAGTTTGAAAGAGCAAAAACTGACCTTTGCGATGAAATGTGACAACATAGTATTCTCATGTCTTTAATCGATAGTTTTAGGATCGGCAGGAAATAATATTCTATTTTGTTAACATATATCTATATACTGGCTGCCACAGCGTTGGTGTGTGATTCTGTGACTAACTGGTTAGCATCCTGGCCTTTGGTCCAAAGTACCTCTGGTTTGGCCGGACCGGAAATTTATTGATAATCCCTCTAGCTCGGGGGCTGGGTGTGTCTTCAACATCAGATTTCATCCTAAGTAGGGACCCCATCCTCACAGACGTGCAGGTTCCCCACATTAACAATTAATCAGGTTTGTTCTTACGATTTGGTGATTATTGGTTACTGCTACTGCAATATCACAGGTCGTGATATACGATAAGGAATTTGTTCTTATATTCGCTAATTTATGAGTAAACATTTTTCCTTCATCATACGTCTTATTTAAAAAGAAATTTGCTCTTTTGTACCCTCTAAGAGAAGAAATCCTTCTAATACTCAGTAGGACGATTGGCTGTTTTGACGAGAAGTTCTAGGAAAGCAGGGATATCTTTCATTTCGAGCGACACCACTGATTATGAAACTTGACTGATCATACATTCTTACCGCAATCTACATGGCCGAAAACATATATCATAGATCATTCAATGTCAGGTCGTATTTAATAAATCTTTCGCTAACCATAATTTAATCTCAGATCCTGCGCTGTTAATACAATCGATCGTAAATTTTAATGTTTCCTATAAATTCTGAGCAAGTGTTTATAAATAATGATAATGAGACACGCGTTGGTACGGTTATGAGGCTATCAGTATGCGAATGCACAAAATAAAGGGTTAGAAATTAGCGGCGGTTGTGTGAAGTAGACACTTAAGGTTTGACAGTTACAAATTAAGAGTCACAATACACCCATATAAAAACCTTTTAAAATTAAGGTGTTTTTGGAATCTGGACTGACTACCGTGTTGATCTACCTATAGATAATAGATGTTGTGACGTACTGTCCATGAATCATGTACTACGTAGACTGTCCTCTCTAGAGCTCCTGCGTGATAGTATTGGAATCTAGATTCCAGGATCATGGCGTCAAACTAGGGCTAGAGATTCTCGGGTTGCTGGGTACCCGAGCATTGCCCAGTGCATTCGGGTAGAGTGGCCGGGTAATAAAGAGCAGGTTCTCATGCTACGCTGTTAGTCACTCACTTAAAAACTGATTCTAGTATTACCCGGTTATACGTTCTTTACAATTTTGCACTCTTATGATAGTGAGGTGAAGAGTATGAAGAAAGACCAGTTATTTCGAAATAATTTGACTAGATTAAAGGTGATATTGCAAAATAAATTGCATCTCGTGTAATGTCTCTGACTTATAAATTACAAGTAAATACCGCTGAAAAGAGTTTGCTTATACTTTTCTTCCCACATATCCACCAATTTGAAAAGGCGGGATTTTCTTATAGGGAATAGGCGTGTGCCCTCCCCCAACCCAAATGGGTTGGAATACTAGTATTCTAGTTACAAATTTGTATTTAGTCATCGTCAAGGTCTTTTATTCAGAAATTGCTTAGGATTTCACTTAAATCTGACGGCAACACATTAGATCATTTTATCCAAATAATAAGACGTAATGGGCCAGTTCTAACACATTCCAAGTGTCTGAATTTGTTGAAAAGTTGAGTTGACTATTACTAAACAGACCAATTTTTCTTTCTTGTTTTGCAAAACATGTACATATACTTTTTCAAATAATGTGACAGGCAATTTAGGTCTTTAGAAACCACGGTTTCTATGTAAGAAATAAGAAAAGAAACGAAGGGAGCTACGTTTAACGAGAGAAAGGTGTTGGAGGAGAGAAACAATCTCGAAGGGGAAAAGGAAATGAAATGCATCGCCGGGAAAACACGATATTATAAGTAACGGGTACGCGGATACCGAATCCCGTCATCAGCCGTAGTCCACACCCAGCAGAGTTAGTCGGATTTTTGAAGGGTGGAAAGAAGTCCGCAGGACATTAATAATGCTGGGGCTGTACCTTAATTAAGGCTACGGCCGCTACCTTCCCCGCTATAGCTCTGTTCCATCTTCCTGTCGCCGAAAATATTCGATGTGTTAGTACGAGGTTAAACAGTAGAAGAAAACACGATATCAGTATGTAAGAGATCCCTGGTGACACATTTGGTGTTTACTCGACGAAATTATAACTCAGTCATAGGTCGCCCAACAGTGTTCCGGTTTATAGAGCAAGTGGCTGCGTGGTTTGGGTCATGCATTCGGGAGATAGTGGGTTCGAACCCCACCGTCGGCAGCTCTGAAGATGGTTTTCCTTGGTTTCCCAGTTTCACAACTGGAAAAGGTTGAGGCTGTGCCGTAAATAACTCCACGGTCACTTTCCTTCCACCCCTAGTCCTATCCGTTCGTCACCATAAGACCTATCTGTGTCGATGCGACGTAAAACAAATTGTAAAGGAATGAAGTTTCGATTTCATCGCCATCTGGTAGAGTAAAATGGAACGTTGAAACTGACACGCAAGCAGCCTAAATGCCGTCAAATTAATACGTCTGAACATGTGGGTGTGGCCATACGATTTATTATTATTATTATTATTATTATTATTATTATTATTATTATTATTATTATTATTATTATTATTATTATTATTATTATTATTATTATTCCTTGGAATGTTACTTTCCAAGAAGTTAAGTTCTGAATCAGGTTTTACTCATCCTTGTAAGTGTAACTAAAATAGTCAGTTACCGTGGCTAACTGGTCAGGGTCTTCGCCTTACGTGCCCTAGGTTTATTCCCGGTCACATCATGGAATTTTTGCTGTGACGGATAACTTCCAGTCCGCAACATTCGTACAACTCACATACAATACAATAGCATAATACACACAGTCTCCTATTAATGACGGGTGTCGAAGGGTCTGTGTTAACGTTTTTTTTTTTTTTTTTTTTTGCTAGTTGCTTTACGTCGCACCGACACAGATAGGTCTTATGGCGACGATGGGGCAGGAAAGGGCTAGGAATGGGAAGGAAGCGGCCGTGGCCTTAATTAAGGTGCAGCCCCAGCATTTGCCTGGTGTGAAAATGGAAAACCACGGAAAACCATTTTCAGGGCTGCCGACAGTGGGGTTCGAACCTACTATCTCCCGAATACTGGATACTGGCCGCACTTAAGCGACTGCAGCTATCGAGCTAACGCTGTCTGTCAGGCTGCACTAGGCAACTAATTAACTGCCACACGAAATCATTATCACCAAGGCAAGTAAGATGCTATCTAATACGAATAATATTAACCCAAATTTGGAAATTAATGTTTATGGTGGTTGTATCCGGACCATTGTTCACACCATTCCATTAATGTTTCATGGAAGATAGTCCTCGATCGACAATAATGATGAAGAAGGTATGGGCCATGGATCCTGACTGCATGAAATGGAAATTAATACACACTGAGTCAGAAGTGAAAAATTGTATTGGTTTAGAAAAGGTATTTGACAGGTGGGAGCATACCTAGAGCCCTGCACGGATGCGGATATCTTGGCGGCTACAAACTGTATGGCAGTGGGGATAATTTTGCTGATGATTTCTAATGAATTATGTTTATTGATTTTCACTCAGGTATACTCTTGTTTTTGCTTGTAGTTAAGCGACCCTTGACATTGGTATGGGAGAAGGGTGATATATAAAGAGCCTTGAGACCATAAAGCCGTAAATCTGACCTAAACCTAACTGGCTTTAATTAACAATTAGTGGAAGGAAAGAACAAAGGTCAATACGTCGGTAATTGTCGCAAAAGAAAATCTCTCATAAACCTGTGACTGTAGGGGTTTTGGTGTCAGTTATCAGGCCTATTGTATTATGTTAAGTGATCTATCCGTTTCAATGCCGTGGGTGTAATATACTCTAGTACAGTATTTAAATTATCTGCGGATAACAATTTTGCGGATGCGGATTACCATTCGCGGATGCGGAGCGGATATTATTTTGTATATCCGCTCAGGGCTCTAAGCATAGCTTCTCCTTTAATGTTTTATCAGTTTTAAATTTAAGAGTGCCTCATTATTTAACCTGGAAATATGAATCTACATCCAAAACAGAATGTTGATATTCCTTTCTAAAGTTGAATTTCAGCTTATTTAATTAGTTCTCATGAAGAAAAACGCGTGTCCTCATCCCGTGACGGTGCAGCTTTTTTCAGGCACACCCCCGAAGGAGGTAAGCTGCATGTATTATTTTAACCACATACCAGCCCTCCTCCTCATCATCATCATCTGTTTACCCTCCAGGTTCGGTTTTCCCTCGGACTCAGCGAGGGATCCCACCTCTACCGCCTCGAGGGCAGTGTCCTGGAGCTTCAGACTCTTGTTCGGGAGATAAAACTGGGGAGAATGACCAGAACCTCGCCCAGGCGGCCTCACCTGCTATGCTGAACAGGGGGCCTTGTGGAGGGATGGGAAGATCGGATGGGATAGGCAAGGAAGAGGGAAGGAAGCGGCCGTGGCCTTAAGTTAGGTACCATCCCGGCATTCGCCTGGATGAGAAGTGGGAAACCACGGAAAACCACTTCGAGGATGGCTGAGGTGGGAATCGAACCCACCTCTACTCAGTTGACCTCCCGAGGCTGAGTGGACCCCGTTCCAGCCCTCGTACCACTTTTCAAATTTCGTGGCAGAGCCGGGAATCGAACCTGGACCTCCGGGGGTGGCAGCTAATCACGCTAACCACTACACCACAGAGGCGGACAGTTCTCATGTTTATTCGCAGGGATAGTTTTAATAACCTCCACTATGAGACAGTCACTTTACTGTCTTGTGACACGAGGTAAGCTGTAAACCACCTGTATTTCTTACGAAGAGATGGAATCTATGTAAGGATGCAATACGTCCTCATTTTTACTGACATATCAAATATTCACTTTCGAGACTGAAGTCTCGCACTTTGTCTAATTTCATATGTACCAGAGTGGGCCGGCAGCGTTTTAAATCTTCGCTCATATAGTAATATGACTTTATCCATACACAATTGATAGTAGAATCTAAGAGGCAGTGACCTTGCAGTTTTAATTGAGATGGAAATACGGTACTATGTATTCAACATTCTTTCAGCCAGTTCCGTCGGTGGAAAGCAATGTGAAATCTGCTGGGATCCTGTGTGTTTTGTATAAAATACTGTACAAACCAAAATCATCACAAATTATTTACGGAATCAGGTGGAAGTTAAATATTTCACAGAGTTTAGTTTTTAAAGGTTACAAACAAATATACTATCTTAGTACTTATGCAAATATATTTAAATAAAAGGCCCCTGTTCGGAAATTATTACGTTTTAAGTGATACGAATATTTTTCTACTTTTCATACCCATTTTTCAAAGCCTCCTCATAATTTTTTTGAAAAATGTGTGGAATACACAGGAGTCCTGAAAATTGCGTAATACTATCAGTAATAGTTCCTGAGATAATATTCCTTTTGCAGTAAAAAATAACTTACGGTAAATCAGCTTCATAGTTTTAAAATCAGTGAATGCCTAGTCCATAGCTGGGATTATCTGCATCCTTTTATAATTCATCCAGACGCCTTCTCTTCGAACGCCTCCTGTATCTTACACAGTTAATGATGTCTTTAATAGCAATTTCTGATGATTTTAGCCTCTCCCTCTAACCAATAAATTCGAATTCAGATTCCTTTTTTTGCAGAAAACAATGCTTTTTTTTTGTCACCCTGACTAAAGGTTGCAAGAGCATTCCAAATTAAGCGTATTAATCCCAATAAACTCTGTATTTGGTAGTCTGTCCCATATGAACCTATTCTTACATTCGTTGCGATTATGAGCTCAACCGTGCGTACATTTCTTCAGAAGATTGAGGTCTGCAAGATCCTGGAAGATAGGCTTGTTGGCCTCTATTATAGCTAGTGGCAAACCATCATTATAATTATTTTTTCTCATTTGTTTGTTACTTTTCCCCTGTTGTATTTACACCAGCTGTCTGCAGCTGGTGGGCAGAAACCACGTCGTACGCCATTCCAGGTAAAAGCTTGAGCGATCTCCATGCCTGAGACATTTAAAAAAACGCTTCTATACGTTGTTTACTCGTGATTTGTATGTCATTTTGAAGACAAAATTCCAGAGTTTCGTGATATCAAAAAATTATTTCACCAAAATGTAGCTTTCCGTATACCCTTAAAATATTTATACTGCGAAAGTCCAATGCATGTTAAGAACTGATGTTTATAGAAAACTCGCTACAATACCCGGCTCTGCTCGGACACTTTCTTTGAACGTTTAATTTTAGTATTTGTACTAACTGTTTGAAGTGATTTGTTTTTATTGTGAATTTGACTGATAGCTTACGAACTCTTTTGTAAATTTGGAGTTATTGTTATGTGTTTGCTTTTATGTTTTAACTTCAATTTATAATTTCGCGTCCGGGAAGTAGCCGATCCTTTCAAACAAATAATAAAAGTAAGTTATAACTGTAAGTATTTACGCCTCGCGCAATAGATATGATGTACGCACTGGAACTGTCACCAATCAGGATAGTAATCCCGAAAACTGTGAACTCGACACAAATATCGGCCATTTTTGACATGTGACCTATTCTTGTTCTCCCCTTCTCAACCCCATGCCGATGGAGCCTGAACATAGACTTAAACGGCATTCAGTGTGTCACAATTAATCTCAGCGACCCCGAAAGCTATAGATTCGACACTAATATCGGCTCGGTTGTATTCATTTACTTTTACATATCAACCCATCCCCTAGGCGTGCTAGTGGTGTCTTACCCCACAGTATCTTTTCCAGGTAGTTACAGTAGTCATTTGGGTACCAAGTTTGGTTGAGAGCTATGCTGGAACATACACACATTCACAATCTCGGTCACTTTGGGCATTTCCTTACTCTCACCTCTTCTCACCATCTATCCCGACAGTGGTTGAACTTAAACGACATCCAGAATGTTACTATTCATCTCAGCGACTACGAAAACTATGGACTATGCATTAATATTGGTCGATTCCTACTATTATTAGAACTTCAGTCTATGTCACGCAACATTAGTACCATGGTTACCGCTTGCATCGGCAATATCTACGCGCGGTATGACTGTCCTATGTTTATTTTTCTCGCAGACGACTTGCACGACTCGCCGATGCTGCCAACCACTGTACTTAGGAACTAAATGGTACTGAGCCCTGGACCACAATTACATTTTGTTGAGCCCTGGACCACAATTACATTTGTTTTGGCATAGGTTAGGTTAGGACTATGTTTAACTTTATCGCAGGTTAGGTTAGGTTAGGTTATCTATTTTTCTCGCAGACGACTCGCACGACTTAGCCCTGGACCACAATGACGTTTCTCTTCACATTAATACACCACGGCATTCTATGTCGCTTACTGGTCACGAAATGATAGGATTGATAGAAGCAAAGCCTACTACTTCTTTCTTCGTACATAGCGCATCCAGTGCATCTGGCCATTGTTGATACAGAAAACATATCTAATTATATTGACATGGCATCGTGCGATGGATGTGTTATTAATGTAACACGTTTTTCAGCGAATTACAAGAACAACTTCAATTATTTACTTCAATTCTATGTACGTCACAATTTGATTTCAAATAGCAGAGTATGTGAATGGTGTTACCGTCACGTCAAATTATTAGTGAATGAGAAGTTCAATCGTGTTGTTTTTTCGTGTCGTCGCCTATCCTCCACTACATTAAGGTTGGTTCCATTTACATACATTCTTCTTCTCTATTATAGCCTACATTGTTTATCATTCAGGTTACATTTCCTTGTGATTTTTTCTTCCGGTGTCGGGAACGCTACGTACTACTAATAATTAGGCCTCTATTTCTTTTTTATATTCAATCACAAGTCGCGCGGATTTAAGCCTCTATTTCGTATTCATATTTCAGCATAACTAGCGCTATCTATGGTTTCCAAGTGTTTAGAATCGTAATTACTGCATCGAAACGTCTTAACTATTTCATCACGTTGTTATATAATCGTGGCTGGCGATGGTACGAATGGACTATGCATCGCTTGCCCTATGAAATGTCACTACCATAGTTCAACATAGCCAGATATTCTTACTCTTCTTTGTTTCATATGGTTATTCTTTGACATTGCCTCACTCTTAGGTCTTTTCATCGCGTAAGTTGGTCATAACTTCTGTCTGTATTGAATTATGGGAACGACATTTCACTGGACTAGCCTTCAACCAATGGCAGTGTCCATTCGCCCACCGTCAGCCATGATTACTATGATACAAACTTGCGTGACAAGGTCTGAAGTTTTACCCTACTATTTTTATATTTCACCCCTGTCCACCCGTCGCCCCTATAGCTGCTAGTAGTGTCTCATCCCTACAGTATTTTTCTTCAAATAGTGAGTCACCTGTGTCCTAAGTTTGATTGAAACTTATGCTGGAACATTCACACATACATCCATAATCTCGGACATTTTGTATACTTTTTCATCTCTTCTCAACCCTCACGTAGATGGGGACTAAACATCATCCCGAGTATCACTATTCATCTCAACACTCCAGAAAAGTATGTATTCGACATTAACATTGGTCGTTGGCTGAACGGTCAGCGTACTGGCCTTCGGTTCAGAGGGTCCCGGGTTCGATTCCCGGTCGGGTCGGGGATTTTAGGCTTAATTGGTTAATTCCAATTGCACGGGGGCTGGGTGTACGTGTTGTCTACATCATCATTTCATCCTCATCACGAAGTGCAGGCCGCCTAAGGGCGTCAAATAGAAAGACCTGCACCTGGCGAGCCGAACCTGTCCTGAGATATCCCGGCACTAAAAGCCATACGACATTTCATTGGTCGTTGTCGATTACTTTTACACGTCACCCCTCTTCACCCCGCTCATCGGTCTGCCACTGACCATCCGGTCAGACTGGAGAGCGCCATTCAGGAGGCCTTTCTACGGAAGGAACTCCTAGTCGCCGTTTTTTTTTTTTTTTTTACATGGAGAAAGCTTACGACACTATCTGGCGATATGGGATTCTCTCTACACTACACCAGTGGGGATTTCGGGGAAATTTTTCAACGTTTATTGAGAACTTCATGTCGCTCTGGCTCTTTCGAGTCCGAGTAGGGAATGCATTTTCTCAATATTACGTTCAAAAAAAAAAATGGAGTACCTCAGGGATCAATACTGAGCGTCACGCTGTTCGCAATCATCATGTTCGCGGCATAGTTGCCGCTGCTGGGCCTGCAGTCGTTCCATCGCTGTATGTAGACGATTTAGATCTACAATACAGCTCCGGAAGGGTGGCGTTTACTGAGAGACAGCTACAGCACGCTATAACTGAGTCAACAGATGGGTCCTGCAACATGATTTTCGATTTTCAGCGGCGAAAACCTTAGTTGTACATTTCTGTCGACGTCGGCTTGTACATCCTGAACCAGAGCTCCGCTTGCTAAACATTGTCTTACCAGTGGTAGACACCTTCAGGTTTCTGGGTCTCCATTTTGATAAGAAACTAACGTAGCAGCCCCACATCCATCAGTTGAAGGATATCTGCATGAAAAGACTTAACATGGGTAAGTTTCTCAGCGGCACTTCGTTGGGGGCTGACCGTGCGGTGCTGCTACGTTTCTACATGGCAACGGTTCTCTCCCGAATTAACTACGGAAGTACGGCTTGTGGCTCAGCATCAAAATCTACGCTGAGCCTTTTAGACAGTATTCACCATAGTGGAGCTAGGCTGACAACGGGAGCTTTTCGTACTAGCCCCATTCCAGCCTACACCTTGAAGCGGAGGTTCCATCTTTATGGATAAGGAGGCAGCAGTTACTCCTCACGTACGGTACGCTGCCAAAATTCGTGAAATGCCGCTACGGTACATCCAAACTATCAATGCATCTTTGGTACCCAATACCACCAGAGGTACCAAGACCGGCCGAATGCCAAACGGCCGGTCGAGATTCGAATTGATAGCTTGTGTCGTGATTTAAATATAGATATCGGTGGTTGTCTTGAAAAAACTTTTAGTGAGGTACCTCCGTGGTTAGTTCCGCGACCGGAAAAAAGTCTAGATCTACTCCGTGGACGAAAGGTGAACGCGGATTCCTCTGTTTATCGGAGGTATTTCCAGGACTTAATTCACAAATATCCGGTCGCAAGACATATCTTCACGAATGGTTCTAAAATCGGAGAAAATATTGGTTGCTCTTTCTTCACCGATGATATGAGCACGAAGATTTAGCTTTCTAGTGTATGTAGCGTGTACAGTATACTGCGGAGCTTTACGCAGTTTGCACTGGATAACGTAAGAAGCCACTTTCTTATGTATACCGACTCGTTAAGCTCTCTGAAGTCTATTGAAACCTGTTTCTCGCAAGACCTGTCAATGTACCAGCTATGTCAAACCATCTTGGCGTCCTGGGAATCGGAGTGACGAGCTATCCAAACTCCCAACAAGCTGAGAGCAAATAAGAAGACAACTACCGTGTGGTGGTCCACTTTTCGGCCTTCACGGAGAGAGGCCATATTTTTGTGTAGGCTGAGGATAGGTTATGGACGATCTACGCACTTTTATCTCCTAAAGAGGGAAGATCCCCCAGTGTGTTCTTAAGGTGCCGACTTCACAGTGGCCCACGTCCTCACAGAGTGCGCCGATCTCTCTGGCCTAAGACGGAGCCTCGACCTGCAGGAAACACTCGAACACATACTAGCTGATGACACGGCTAGTGCTGATCTCGTCATCCGCTTTATTTGCGAAGTTGATTATTCATGGGAATGCAAATTACAAGTGTACTGTTACTCAGGAAACACACGTTCCCTCTTGATTCGTTAGTAATTTTTGTTCCTAATTCCGTAAGTTTTTGTTTTATTTTGTACTTCGTTTCAAATTCCTTCGTTGAATATGTATGTTTATTTTCTTTTTTATTTCTTTTTCACTAATTTATTCAGATAGGATGATCACCTAGTTGTACTTCCTCTTAAAACACCACCACTACCACTCTTCACCCCACCCCATGGGGTGCTAGAGGTGTATTACCCCTCAGTATTATTTTTCCAGAGAGTAAGTTATAGGCCTATGTGTATCAAGTTGGGTTAAGAAGTTATGATGAACCTGATCAAGATGATGCTTGTGATTTAAAGGGACCTAACGTCCGGTTATAGGGTATACCGGATCATACATACATACATACATACATACATGCATGCATAACCTCGGTCATTTTGGACATTCTCTTCCAACATGCATACATGCATAATCTCGGTCATTTTGCATATTCTCTTCCAACACTTCTCAACCTCCATTTCGATTGGGGATGAACTATGGATTAAAAGACATTCAGAGTGTCAGCGACCTTGAAAACTATGAATTCGATACTATTTTCGATTGTTTTTGTATGCCATCCCGTCCCACTCTCACCCCTAGGAGTGCTAGGGATGTCTTATACCCACAGTAACATAGTAAATCATAAGCGTGCCAAGTTTGGTTGAAATTGCTCCCGTGATTTAAGAGGAGATGTAGAAAGTTACTTCATAAAACTTGGCGGCATGTTCCCATCCTCCTATATACAGCATTTCTTACCGGACTATCATTATGCAGAGTAAGTCGTTGTCGCCTAGCGACAATCTGGCCATCAAGTGCGATCCAATCTTGGTGCGGGTTTGAAATTCAATTAATCACATAAAATTATTCATTATAAAGCACTACCTATCGGTTTTCGTTCAAACCACTTCGTAAATCATCCCAGGAGTAATAAGAACAAGTCCTGTAGTTTTTGAACTCTTATATATATAGATGACCTACTCGTTGGCTGAACGGTCAGCGTACTGGCCTTCAGTTCAGAGTGTCCCGGGTTCGATTCCCGGCCGGGTCGGGGATTTCAACATTCATTGGTTAATTCCATTGGCCCGGAGTCTGGGTGTTTGTGCTGTCCCCAATATCCCTGCAACTCACACACCACACACATGGCAGATGCCGCCCACCCTCATCGGAGAGCCTGCCTTACAACGGCTGCACTCGGCTAGAAATAGCCACATGAAATTATTATTATTATTGTAATTATTATTATTATTATTATTATTATTATTATTATTATTATTATTATTATTATTATTATTATTATTATTATTATTATTATTATTGTACCGGGCGGTACACCTCCACGCCGCTAATTCAAATATTGCGCCAATTGAAACTTCTCTACTAGAGAAACTTGGAACATTAACTACTGAACTAATTCCACGGTTATTCAGAAGATGTCACTGAGTGTTTTTTATTTGCCTTTTGTTTTTCAATGATTAACAGGTGTGGACAATCTCTAACAGATGTCTCTACCAAAAACTATGGTAACACACTCTGGTGCAATGGAATGAACTTTCTTGAAGAAACATTGTATTCCTAAGTTTTATTTTTACTAAATTTTGTTCTGTGGTTTGAGGGTTGGCAGTATAAATCCTTTCTTTCCGCCTGTTTTGAATGCAACCAATCGGGAATTTATATAATTAATGTTCCACCAATAAGGTGCTTCTTCCTCGTCTTGTGTATTAGTTTTTGCTGTTATCCAATAAAAGCGAAAGGGTGTGTCTACTCATTCCTGAAAGGTCTCGAATGTTCCACGAGGGTATATAAACTGCTGATTTTTTTGTCTCAGGGCCACTTCAGTAACATCTCTCTTAGTGTGTGAATATGTAGCAGAGGGCGGGAAGCGCCTCTTTCTTCAAGCAGCAGTTCTTCTACAAGGTAATGGCCTGTTAACACCTTCATTTCTTGCTAGCTCAGCAGTTTAACTCTCGGGGAGGGTTCGAAACCTTTAGTATGTAACCTACCTTTTTAAAATGTAAATTCTTTTCTGTCTATGTAAAATCTATAAATTATAAATCTATAAATTACTGTAAAGCGGGGATAGAGAGTGCTTCACCCTCTCGAACTCCCCTTCATTTTTGAAAAGGAGGTGACTACGTTTTCATAACCGTTCTTCTCTTCTTAATGTAGTAAAGTTTTCTCATACGTGTCACCTCCCTAGCTTGGGGTTCGCCCCTGTATGATCGGCCTAGCGCCATATAGGTTTTAGACAAAAACTTGGTGTAGGAGTGCAAGTTATCGCCTCCATTCTATTTTGTATTTTGGGCCATTTACTTAACCCGTTTTGCTTTCCTTCCTGCGAAGGCCCAGTAGATTGGGTATTAGATACCCCTGTTTCACTGTATGTGTGCCTTGAGGGCGGTTAATGTAAAGTCAGTTTATGGCATCTTAAAGAGGCTTGAAGACTTTGAGGGCGCATCTGCTCTTTCTCGTGTGTGAAACGTGCCTCTAGGAGGCTTAACATGGTAATTGGGAGCAAGTGCTCCTTGGCATGATTGGGGTTTTCTGCCCCTTTGTGTGAACTGGGTACTTTGGTAAAGTTGGGCTCATAGCTCAAGGATTGTTATTGTGGGGCTAGAAGCCCAGATCTTGTATTATCCCCTAACTCTTATAATTTCTTTGTACCTGATTTTGGCTTGTTGTTGACTTGTTAAGTTTTCAAATTCTATGTCACCACTGTTAAGTTTTGAAAAATATAACCTTTGTTAAAGTTTTAAATTAACTTTAATTTTGTAGTTGAGACCTATTCCAGCCCGCACCTTCTTTCACCTCTAACTACCACGGATATCTCCGTAACAATTATTATTGTTATTATTATTATTATTATTATTATTATTATTATTATTATTATTATTATTATTATTATTGTTACTGTATTGAAATGCCAAAGCACATAATAATATAGAAATGTGATTTATGGATGAACGTCTGGAAATATTTCCGTCTTTTTGCATTGGCTCAACGCAATAGAAGGCAGAATGTATATCCTAGTAATCCCCGGTACATAATTTCAGTGACTAACCATTGTGCTGGAGATTTAGAAATTTTCGTCAAATCAGAGCGGCTTTCCAGATGTATGAAGGGAGGAAATTCCTCAGAAGAAGTGACAAGTTATTTCACCCAGCCAAATACAAAAATTGATGTTTTGGTGTGTTTTAGAAGAGGTGCTCCTGCCTTCCATGTCGTCACACATCATACACACACACACATATATATATACATAATTATAGACCTTTATGCTTTTCAGCGTTCAGTCTGCAAGCCTCTGTGAATTTACTAAACGTCGCCACAATCCTCTAATTGAAAATAGTGCTGTAGCTTCATTTATTTCTATATCTCTCATCTTCACATCGTTCGAAACTGAGTCTAACCATCGTCGTCCTGGTCTCCCTTTACTTCCCTTACCCTCCATAACAGACTCCATTATTCTCCTAGGTAACCTATCCTCATCCATTCACCTCACATGACCCAACCACCGAAACCGGCTCATGCGTACATCCATTCCTTACTTAGCTTTTATCTCCTGACAGCCCCTCTCTGGTCTAAAACCACACTGGTTTTCATCCAACTTCCCCTCAACCACTGATCGCACCCTTCCTTCAAAGATACCTCGATAACTGTTGCAATCCTTCCAGTTCCCTTGCTTATGGATAGGTGTAATTACTGCTTTTGTCCAATCTGAATGTACCTTACCAGCACTCCATGCTAATTTTATTACTCTATGAAGCCATCGCCAGCGGGATACAGGACAGCGTATCTACACGACGCCACAGAAGATGACTACCGCAGCAGTAGTCGAAACGTCTGGAAGAAGCGAGAGGAGTGGACCACGGCATAATAGCCCGGAAGATTTTTATTATTTTACCAAAATCTTCCCACGGCCTCTTTTTGAATTCAACACCTTTTTGTTTCGCTCTGTTTCTTTCATCTACGTACAATTCCATGTCTGCATCGGCCCTTGTTTGGAGCCATTTCTGACAAGCCTTCTTTTTACGTTTACAAGCTGCTCCAAGAAGTTCGCTTTTTCCCATCTTTACATGCAATTATTCCTAGACATTCCCTTGCTGTTTCTCATACAGCATCCCTGTATGCCACCCCATGCTCTTTCTATAACCTTGACCTGCTTACTGTCCACTGTTTGGGGCTTCTCACTAATCATATCCATGCACTTCTGTCTAATTTCCTCGACCTGGAGATTCTCTACCCTTATTCATTTGCAGACAGATTTACTTTATCCTAGGCCTAGAGATAGTTCACTACAGATCAGATAGTGTTCTGTTTCATCGAAAAATCTCCCCAAAGCCCGTACATTCCCAACAGATTTCCTGAATTCGAAGTCGGTTAAGAAATAGTCCATTTTGGATCTGGTACCCCTACATTCCCATGTGTAGCAGTTGGATAGCCTTATGCTCGAAGAATGTGTTCGTAACTGCTAAACTCATACTAGCACAGAAGTCCATGAAATGCTTCTCATTCTTATTAGCTTTCATATCTTCCCACATTTACCTATCACCCTTTCATATCCTTCAGTTCTATTTCCAACTCTCGAATTGGAATCACCCATTAGCACTATCCTATCCTTGCTGTTGACCATCGCTACGATGTAACTCAATGCATCATAAATCTTGTCAACTTCATCCTCATCTGCACCTCCACTGCGACAGTTCTCGTCCTAATTCCTCCAACTGGAAAATTTACCCACATCATTCAAATTTACGTGCCTTATAGAAACTATGTTGCGTGCGATAGTATTCCTGATGAACAGCCTAGTCCACACTCTACCCTTCCAGTTTTATCACTCGCCAAGTACACTTTATAATCTTCTATCTTTTCCTCGTTATCTTCCTTTACCCGAATAGCATTTACTCCTAGCACATCTAGATGCATCCTCTTCGCTGATTCCGCCTGTTCCACTTTATTTCTTCCATAAGCCCCATTAATATTGATAGCTCCCCATCGAATTTCATTTCGTTCGCGAAGTAGTTTCTGAGGAGTCCCTCGCTTGTCAAATGGGAGTGGGACTTCGTTACTCCCATAGATCTGAGGCTTGCTTAAAATGTTCTAAGCGCGGTAAAGTCATGAAGCAGGTTGCTAAACTTCATAGTCCAAGTTAGGATCTCTCCTCTAACGGCTAAGGGACCACGGATGGATTGTATAGTTCTATCCGCCTGAGCACAAGGAGGGTCATGACTCAGAATATGTCCGAGAAACCCACTCCCATTCCGTAGCAAGTGGTATCTCGGCTCTCAGGACCACTTACTAGTCCGTTTCAGAATATGTCCGAGAAACCCACTCCCATTCCGTAGCAAGTGGTATCTCGGCTCTCAGGACCACTTACTAGTCCGTTTCAGAATATGTCCGAGAAACCCACTCCCATTCCGTAGCAAGTGGTATCTCGGCTCTCAGAACCACTTACTAGTCCGTTGAGCCGTTGCCCATGGTTAACGAACTAGGACGTGACTACAGTAACCCACACCATGAACCATCGTCACACATCATAATAGCAACAGTTCTATTTGGTTTTTGATAGCTAAGTTCCTTGCTTCCAAGATAGATGCTTAAGTATCAACTGCTCAAACAAAGACTGCTGCGATAGTTACTGACCTGGCTCCTCCTTTGAAACAGTAAAGGAATCATATAAAATATCCCATTCATAGACACGTTACAGATCCAAGTAAAATAGTGGTGAAAGATTGAAATCAAACCGAATGAAACGGCTGAGACATTAACAAGTTATATGAGTAAAATACAAATTTCATTTTCAGAATAAATTTGTATCTTTTGGAGGAGACAACAGGTGTTAAAAGAAAAGATGGGAGTGATGATTGTTCAAGGTTAAAGTGACTGACAAAGCCATCATTAATAGGGGTATGGTATCCAGCTCATATTCTTAATAACTGCATTCAGCATGGGTAGAATTTTCGGAACTTGATTTGCAGTCATTGATTTTGAAAATGTACAACCATTTCTCATACTACACTGCTTGTGTGGAGTCTTTGAAGGAATTTCATGACTTCGTTGGTGTGGAATACTAACACCTACATTATAATAGAAAAACTCACTGACTCTGATTATTCCCAATTGTTCAGAGGCATTTGTTAAAAAATATGTTGATAATACCACAAAATTTAGCGTGTTTTCTCTAATGCAATGCACTGAATTTTTAACAGGCATTTTTCTGCAGCAGAGAAAATTGGTTCAAGGAGATTTTCAAGTCTGTTTTCTACAATAATATTAAGTTACCTAGTTGTAGTGACGGTATGCGATCTGTGGCCAGTGTATTTCACTCCAACTTGAGTGAAATAGAAAAGGAGGGCAATAATTATTTTATTGATGTGATAAGGATTCTCATACTAGTCCATGCTACTTTAGAACAGAGAGAAAACTGAACCTTTATCCCTTTTAATGCGAAATACATGATCAATCAATTAGAAAACAATGGCCATGAAGATGAAATTAAAAACTTATTCTAACGCTCATAAAATATTAGCAAAAATGTTATTCTCTAGCCAATTTTCTTTGGCAAATATAAATTAGTCCACATTCAACGAATCAAAATTCTCATTCCCATTTTAAAATACTTATAGGCTATATACAAAAGTATCGCACTCTTGTGCATATTCAGACAGATCTTATGGCGTCAATGGGATAGGATTGGAAAGGACAGGACTTGAGCTCAATTAAGATACCATTTGGTGTGAAAATGGGCAATCGGGGACAACAATCTTTAGGGATGCTTTATAGTGGGGTTCGAACTTACCATCTCCCGAATAGAAGTCAAGAGTTACTCGGCCGGAACTACACAGCCAACCCGCCGCTCTCTTCATTGTTTAATACTTCGTCCGATTCTAGAACTGTTCCATCATTGTCATTAAGTGTCACATCATATCACTGGTGAAACATTTGATTGTGTCGGGCATTTCTTTGTTACAAATGTTCCTGGGAAGAGGGGGAGCGTGGACGGGCACACTGGACAGATAATATTGAACTGCCGCTGCAACACCCTTCTTAAAGCCAACGTGACTGGCGTAAGCTCATGAAGAATGTAAAAAGAAGAACATAACATATAAAAATGAAATAAATATTAGAGAAGATTTACAAAAAATTATTTTTTAATGCTTGTTTACTCAATATTGGGAAGTAAGTTACTAGGACTGATTTTATATTTACAACCTTCTACTTTGTTTATCAATGATGTGCAAGTTACTGTTGTGAAATACCATGTATTACTCATTGTTACCATTATTTATTTATATTTGAGTTCATCTTGTTATTGCTCTCTTACATTTTAAGGGATGCGTTATTAATTTATGTTTTATGATTATTTTTAATTTGGTATCTACCAGTGTCATTTCGATGTTATGAATAAATAATGTACATATTCACATCTTCCTTATGCCTTTCAGCATTCAGTGTACAAGCCTCCGTGAACTCACTATCGCCTCCAGAATACTCTAATCATTGTCGTCTTGGTCTCCCTCAACTTCTCTTACTCTCTTTGACCGAGTCTATTACTCTCCTACATCCTTTTCCATTCGCTTCACACGATCCCACCACCGTAGCCAATTTATGCGTACCGCTTCATCCATCGAGTTCATTCCTAACTTGGCCATTATTTTCTCATTCCCAGTACCTTCCTTCCATTATTCCCACGTGTACCAGTGATCATTCTCGCTACTTTCATGTCTGTTACATCTACCTTATGAATAAGATATCTTTGCTCCACTCAGCGTTCGCTCCCGTACAGCAAAGTTGGCCTGAATTCAGACCGGTGTATAGTTTCGCCCGGGGTTGACGTCTTTCTTACAGAATACTGTTCATTGTAACTGCGGGCTCGCTAAATAAATAAATAAATAAATAAATAAATAAATAAATAAATAATATGTACATAAATAAGTGAGGAAGACGAAAAAATGTAAGAAACGAGATTTCCACTTCCGGATGTGCACACGGCCCTGAAGGTCACTCTGCCCTCACCAAAAATGAGCACTAGTTTATTTTCTGGGGGCAAAGGCAGCCGGAGGTGCTCACCAAGTGCCGAGGTTACGGATTGTGGAAGGCTTTACCTTCCACACCTTCAAAGGCCTTCATGGCCTGTGCGCAGATGAATTACGTATGAATAAATAAATAAATAAATAAATAAATAAATAAATAAATAAATAAATAAATACGCATATCAACTCTCTTCAGTTTGTCTCAGGTATTTCTGGAATCACTGGGGCCACTCTGATTCACTTTGTGCTTTATTCTAGGTTTTAAGGCTCTAACGCCACGTGATATTTCAGGTGAAAATTCCAACTATGGTTTCATCGGAATTTTAAGCTCATTCAGGCGGAAAGCCAGCTGTTCGGTCACTACATTAATCACACACCAAAATAAATAAGTAAATAATAAATAAATAAATTAATTAATTAATGAATTAAATAAATAAATAAATAAATAAATAAATCTATAGAGATTCAGAGTTAGCAATATTCGCCGTTATGGACTAGGAACTGCATTCCATTCAATGTACAAGCACCATCTGGCGGAATGTTGAAGAGTGGTCGTGGCGGAAGTACCCAGAGGTGAGATCTGCCAAGAGTTCTATAAAACAAAGACTGAAGCCTGCCAGCCCGTGGGCCATCATTATGGCATTGAGGGATTGAGCGTAAGTATAACTAATGGCTGATTTATCATACAAGATGTTGTTACTGACCTATAAAAATAATAAAAATAAACGGTCGTGAAAGCGCAAAGAAGCTGATTCCATGATAATAGTGATGTGTTCTACTTCACATGAAACCTCGGCAAATATTGCAAGTTGAGTATTACACTTCACTGAATGTACGATTGAGGATTAATTAGCGTAAACGATTTTGTAAATATTAGAATGATTACCTCCCCGAAATTAGTGACGGTACCAAGGTGATGAACGTGAGGCACACTAGACATAAAGTAACGTGGTTGGAGCCATCAGTCCACAGACTTTATTAATGATATTGATGATAATAATAGTGATCATATTGTTTTTACATTCCACTGGCTACTTTTATGGTTTTCGTTGACGCCAAGGTACCGAAGTTCTGTCCCGCAGGATTCCATAACACTCTCCACTGTGCAAATCCAAATCATACAGTACTGGAGCATTAATAATAATAATAATAATAATAATAATAATAATAATAATAATAATAATAATGTTATTGGTTATACGTCCCACTAACTACTTTTGCGGTTTTAGGAGACGCTGAGGTGCCGAAATTTGGTCTCTCAGGAATTATTTTACGTGCCAATAAATCTACCCGACACGAGGTTGACGTATTTGAGCCCCTTCAAATACCACCGGATTGAGCCAGGTTCAAACTTGACAGGTGGAGGTCAGAAGGCCACCGCCTCAACCGTCTTAGCCACTCAGCCCGACAGATATATAGTATTGGAGCTATTATTTATTAACTGATAATGTAAAATGTTCCAAATGTGCGACATCGCGCTGTAGTCAGTGTTCATAACGGTCGCGCCAATTTTGAAACATAGCCTGGAACGTAGGTTGCTGCATATTTCCCAAAAAAAGAAAAGAGACGATCTTCTCATGTAAAGCAGGCACAGTTCGAGATGAATCTGTACTGCTGAACACTTGCTCCGTTTACACCTGATCTCTTGAAACCAAGAAAGCGAGTTGTTTGGTGACTGATGAAACCGTCCAAGTAAATGTGACTGAGCAAGAAATCTGGATCCTCCTACAACACGGCCAAAAGTCTTGCACAATGAACAATCCTGGCATGCATCAGTCATTGTCCAACCTGTGTTCGGTACGGAAATCTGTGTCTTTAAATAATCACAATGTGACGTATTGCTGAAGTTCAATTTCAAGGACGTTCGTCGAAGACTTCGTTTTTCTGACTCAACACCTGATTGAGGACATGTCGACGATTTTCATTTGTGGACACAGTTACTGGCCTATCGGGCCTTCCCTTCCGTTGACACTATACACTACCAGCACGATGAATTTTATTTAACAGTAGACAGTATAACTGTGTTGCTTGGTGTCGCCTTATTAAAATCGTTCCGCCACTAACTTCAAACATGGCCCACTTTTGATAACCATTTCCGTACGAAAAAGGTAATATTCCACTATGAAAACATTTTTCTTCGTCGTGAGTCCAATTTTCAACTCCAACCTAGAGCACAACGGTCTTACACTGCTAGGAACAAATAATGCTGATGCAATGATACGCCGACGAACGGACATGTCACACCGACACAGGTAATTTTCACGGTGAGGATGGGATAGGAAAAGGCTAGGAGTGGGAAGGAAGCGGCCGTGGCCTTATTTAAGGTAGAGCCCCAGAATTTGTCTGGTATATAGGTGGGCAATCACGGAAAACCATCTTCAAGGGCTACCAACAGTGGGGTTCGAACCCACTATTTCCCGAATGCAAGCTCACAGCTGCTTGCCCCTAACCGCACCAACTCGCTTGGTTCGCAGCTCTCTCTTTGGACCAGTGGTACAGTGTCGACCTCCGAATCCGAAGATCGCGGGCTCAAACCTGGCAGAGGCAATTGAAGAATACTTACTCACTATATGAATGTAAACAGATTAAGAAATATAAAAATACGGTGTGCGCTAAAACATACAGTGCTGGAATTAGCGCATGGACCTAAGGGAGTGATGGAGTCTCACTTGCATTCAGCAGACCAAGGACTCCACAAAAATAGCCCGTTATGTAAATTGAAATCCTACGGGACGCTATCAACATGCGGATAAGAGGGTGGAATTAGCCAAGTAACAAGCAGGACGAGATTGGATGTGTTAGGAATTATCACACTAATATTTGGGAAAGGGGTGTAAAGGACGTTATAAAATGATCTTAACACGAGTGCGAAAGGAGGGCGAGGGGGAAGTGGAAAAGCAACAGTAAGATGTCCAATGGAATTATTCATTAAGAAAATGTATCACCTGTTGGCCACGAACGTTAAGGTATCAAGACCTAATGATCGGACACAGTGGTTCAATAGCGTAGATATGACTTTTCTGTGGAGCAATACTACTACTACTAATATTATTATTACTACTACTAATACTACTACTACTAATAATAATAATAATGAAAATACACAGCCTGTTTCCAGTCATTCGACCGGGTCAGTGATGGAAGAATGAAGCCCCCATCTAGCGGCGAAAATAGGAAATGTGCCGGCTGCCGATCCGTTGAATATACCGCACTTTCTGACATCCGGTCTAATTTATGTGCAATAGATAGTATATTGAATCGTATTTTTAGCCGAAATGAATGTGTCTGATATTTTGTCAGAAGCTGAATAGCAAGCGCGGCATGTTTAAAAGTTGTAATAATCTGCGAGTATCACTGAATTGAGAGAAAATGATCGTAGAAGCAAATCCAAACGGAAATGTTTACATCTTTAACTGGCTTTGTATTTATTGCATTCCAGCCACACCCACGTGTAATTATTATAATAAAATAGCACCTGGATTCCAGTGAAAAATCATTCCAGAGCGATCGTCCATGATTATTGCGTTTTCAGAGATCAGCTAGTCGTCTTCTTACCAGTATACCCTGAAGTAGTCCCATAATGTATTTATGAGGACGTCTTGGAGGTAAACAGGCAAAAACATTCAAAAGTGTAATAACAATAGTATTTCGTTCGATTTCTACTGAACGTGGCAAGGATAGCGTAACGCCCAGGCTATCATTAACAGCAATAATTATCCCCGGTTTGTCGTCATTATTGTCTCACATTCTTCTTTCACGTCGGTTCTTGTAACATAATTGGAACAGATAACAAACGACTGTATAGGAGACATTATTCATAGCAGATATTTTGTTGTGTTCTTCTTGTATAAGAGACAGAAATATTGTTATCATCACTGATCGTGTACTTATGAATTGGACGTGTCATTCTAGTTACAACGGCACAAATTACTATGTACTGTATTTATAATATTGACTTCATAATAACACTCAACTTGTGAGCAATCAGTAATAATAATAAGCAATAATAATAATAATAATAATAATAATAATAATAATAATAATAATAATAATAATAATACGATGTAATAATAATAACATGACCTGCAAAATACATGCATCAAAATTCATGGAGACAAAATATGGTAAAATTATACGAGTATTACAATTTAAGTACCTTGGTAAAATAATGAAGGAAAATAGACTCGAAACAAAAGTCAATGAAATTAGATGCCAAAAGATGGAAATTGCACATCGACTAACCCAAAATATGTATAACAAAACTGAGACACTACAATACAGTCATTAAACCTGAATGAATTTATGGATCAGAGACACTAATTTTGAACAGGAAGGCAGACATTGAGAACATCGAGAAAAAGAAACGAAAAATCATAAGAAAAATTCTAGGCCCAAAACTCACCAAGGGACAATACCAACTTAGAGGCAGACAGGAAATCAAACAATTCACAAATATTCACAGTGACATTAGAAAACGCAGGCTAGCATTCTATGGTCATATTAAAAGATTGTATCCAGACAGACTTACCAAACAAATAGTCGAATTCTATGAAAACAAGAATAAGGCTAAAACAGACACAATGAAATGGACTGGTGAAATCAAAAACCGATTTGAAACAGGCAGGAATTATACCAACAGCTGCCAAAAACAGGGTAATCTTCAGATCCGAAATTCATAAATGGCAAGTTGACCAAGAAGAAAGACCAAAGAAGAAGACCGAACAACCTGGTCTGAAGACAGGAAGGAAGCCCAAAGTAAAAGAATGAAAAAATATGGGCACAGAAGAAGGCAAATGCACGCCTCTAAGTACTTTGTGTAGTCCTAATGGGCTTACTCGCATATATCTGTATATATAAAATAAGAGTTTCGTCAGTACATTGCTCAGAATTTGAAAATGGTATTTCTGTATCGGTCATGTCCACAATAACAAGGAAATGCACTTTTTACTCTTCAGTAATTTCTGTCTGTCTTGTCTGTCTATCTGTATGTATGTATGTAAAGGCATCATTAGAAAACATCTAAAGCGAATTTAATGAAAGTCGGTATGCAAAGTCGGGGAATAAGTCGCTACAATCTAGGCCATAAATATTTTATTTACGCTGAATGAGCCATTATAATCTAGGCTATGAATCATTCTATTCACACTGAGTGAAATGGTAGTTTAGGGGAAGGCCTAAAATTTAATTCTCAAGTATTTAAATTATTAGTGCTCGTATAGATAAATACTACATAACCGAAGTTATATAGAATTAAATTTCCGACCCTTTATACCTTATACATTCTTACCGTACCGACTGTGATAACACAGATATTCACGAAATTGTAATTTTGTTGCTAAGTCCATATCAACGCTGAGCCACGAGAAAACTGGGTTAACAGAATTTAATGAAAATCGTTATATAGAGTCGGGGAATGAGAAACAACAGTCTAAGCTATAAACAAATTTATTCACCCTGGATGAAATTGTAGTTTAGGGGAAGGCGCCTAAAATGTAATTTTTAAATACCCATGTTATTGGTGCTATCGAAAAATATTACATAACAAAAGTTATAGGAAATACAATTTCCGATCATTTATGTTTTAATCAGTTTTACCGTACCGACTATGGTAAGAGTGGTATTTCAGAGTCGGAAGAAAACTAAATGTGAAGACCTACAATATCAAAAGCGCATAGCATTGTTCAACAGTAACAGTACAATGACCTTTGTTTGATGTGATGTTCTTTGTCTCTTATGCTGCCTCTCAACTCCGATAGATGGGATTACTGCTGCGTACCGAGTATAACAGCCTGACTGAATATTAGCGGGAAATAACTAGGGAGTTAGAAAACTTAGTGATTTCCAACAAAAGAGTAGCGTTACAAAAATGTTGCAATGTTTGGATTGGGAAGAACTGAGAGAAAGAAGAAGAGCTGCTCGACTAAGTGGTATGTTCCGAGCTGTCAGCGGAGAGATGGCGTGGAATGACATTAGTAGACGAATAAGTTTAAATGGCGTTTATAAAAGTAGGAAAGATCACAATATAATCGTATGGCCTCAGCTACCGTGTGCAGACATTTCAATTTGACGCCATCTGGCTGTCTGCTCGTCAATTTCGATGTTCCGTTTTACTCTAGGCCCCCACTAGGTGGCAGACAGAGTAAACCGGATCTCTCTTGGGCGTCTATGGCTGAGATTTAATGAATTTTGTCGGGTAAACACCAAATGTGTCACCAGAGATCTTTTACATGCCGACATCGTACGACATGGAGTGTCGAATGGACTTTTTTCCGCCCTTCAAAAATCCGACTACCTCTGCCGGGTTTGAACCCACTATCTTGGGATCCGGAGGCCGACACTCTACCGCTGATCCACAGAGGCAGAGAGTGGTAGAGTGTCGGCCTCCGGATCCCAAGTTAGCGGGTTCAAACCTGGCAGAGGTATTCGGATTTTTGAAGGGCGGAAAAAAGTCCAATCGACACTCCATGTCGTACGATGTCGGCATGTAAAAGATCTCTGGTGATACATTTGGTATTTACCCGACAAAATTAATTAAATCTCAGCCATAGACGCCCAAGAGAGATCCGGTTTACACTAGGTTCGCTAGATGGCAGACAGAGTAAAACGGAACGTCGAAATTGACGAGCAGACAGCCAGATGGCGTCAAATCGAAATGTCTGCAAACGGTAGCTGAGGCCATACGATTATTTTTAATCACAATATGAAGATAAAGTTGGAATTCAAGAGGACAAACTGGGGCAAATATTCATTTATAGGAAGGGGAGTTAGGGTTTGGAATAACTTACCAAGGGAGATGTTCAATAAATTTCCAATTTCTTTGAAATCATTTAGGAAAAAGCTAGGAAAGCAACAGATAGGGAATCTGCCACCTGGGCGACTGTCCTAAATGCAGATCAGTATTGATTGATTGATTGATTGATTGATTGATTGATTGATTGAACTTTCTTCTTTAACATGTCATTCCTCAGGGTTCATATATTTTCTGATACAGCTGCTACGTAACACACAGGTTCATCATAGTACTCCAGTTATGCGATCTCTAATCTGACACGCTGTTTTGAATGAGCAGTGTGCATACACTTAGTAGTAGTAGTAGTAGTAGTAGCAGTAGTATAGCCTAGTAAAGAATAACAATTTAGGCCTATTCCAAGTTATAGCATCACAATTCACTAAATAATTCAAAATTCGACCATGAAAAGAGCCGTTTCTTAATTAAAGCTTCTTCCTCCTTACTTTTATTAAATTCTACATTCATTTTATTCCAAATTAGCAGTGAAGAGTGGGTTTCTCCTCTTGCTTGGAGGAAAAATTTGTCTCCAAGTCAGATAGATTTTTCCGCCTCCAGTGTAGTGAATTAAGATTTTCCGACTCATCGGGGACTCCTAGGAAACAGATTAGTACAAGGGCATAGTTTATGCCGTGGGTGTCGCCACTTTTCGACCCCCTCCCTGCCGAAAAAAGACGAGGGGTGTTCACGGATCACAGCTATCTGCGGCTTTGATCATTCCAGCTCTGGAACTTTGGACTGTTAGATCGGCAGCGTAGTCCTGTTCGTTAAAAGTGAGAAAATGTGCGGTTTTTCATTTGATCGAGTATTTTATATGATAACATTGCTTTTAATCGCTACTTTCCTACCGACGCTTTTGTAATTACCAATGTTGACTTCAGTTAGGAAAACCACAAGGTCAGTCACTTCGAGAATCTAATCGCGTAGCGAAGCACGGGTACATCAGCTAGTATATAATAAAAATAACACAGGGGAACAAACAAAATGTATCTCTTGCAGGAGATTTTTTAACTATACCCATGTATTTTCGCACCGTCAATTCCATATAACGCCACGATCTCGAACCACCTTCTCTAACGCAATATTCAACGAAGACAGACCGGTAAATCTCATTGTCTAACTTCATTTGTAGTTGTTACAGGGTTTGACAACATATTTAGAAAAATTTAGATCGTTTATTTTCCATGGTAGCTTTTACTAATGAAATAAGATTGTGAGGAACGTGGAACTCCTACATTGCTATATACGAACAACCTCTATCAATACTGGCATATGCCAATCAGAAGTCAATGAACAGGTGGTGTGTATTAATACCAAATTCGATGCACTTTTCAAGTATTTGGTGTATCGTAAAAATTTGATCGATAGTTGATCTTCTTTGTCTAAATCCACGTTGGCAGTCTCCAATGACATCTTCATGAAAGATAACACGCCTGCTAAATAAAATGGTGAAGAATATTTTACAGGCAATACACAGTAAACTGTTTGTGCTGTAATTGCAACGTACCATGGCATCACCTTTGACATATAATGCCCAAGTTCCACTCACCAAAAATTTATTCAGGAATCCATAGTTTTGCCATTAGGTTAGAACGGTGTTTAGTATATACCGTACTCTGCTCCTGGATGATTTTACAAATTCTGACTGGATGACGTCCATTCCTGAAGATTTGTTGTTCTTCAGGTTTATATTAGTAAGATGTACTTCAACGTTGTTTGACACTGGCACTTGCATTTCATTTCCCAGGCTGTTTACATAATATGCGATGGCTATCTTTCCTTGATTATCGGGTATATATTTCCATTTAAGAGTTCATTAAAACGCCGAGCCCACCTGTCAAGTATCGCTTCATCACTGCTCAAGATCGTGCCATCTTTATTTCTACACAAGGTTGTTCTTTATTGGAAATCCTTACAACTCTAATAATAATGTTCTTGGTTTTATGTGTCACTAACTACTTTATACGTTTCTCGAAGACGTCCCTTCCAAATCTCATATTTTAACATTAAAGAAAAGCCTTCAGATAGCCTAACTCCCAGAGTTCTCGTCTCTCATACGCTCTCCTTCTGCGTAGTCTCTTCCCTTCTAGCCAGTCTGTATTATTCCTCAGCTTTTCTGGTATGATTCTGCTGCATCCCCTTGTATGTCTCTATGTGGAAAGCTGTTACACGTCTTCACTCTTCATCAAAGCAGCCATCTGCTCTTCCTAAGCCATTCTACATCCGTAACGAGGTCATCCTTGAGGTTTCTTCAGAACTCACCAATACCCCCACATTCAAGGACTGCCAGTGTCTCTTTAATGAAATAAGTGTACCTGAGAGCAGTTTCTGTTTCTTTCAGCCTGTCAGTGTTAAATTTACTTCCTTGAGATCCATGTGCTTCCCTTGCATTAGTATTTTGCTTCTAAGTTTTACAAAAACAAGGTAATGGTCAGAATTATTATTTCCTCCCTTGTAAGTTCTTATGTCCATCAAGTTATACGACTATCGCGGGGTGGCCAATTGGATCCATCTGGATATTTCCGCGTCATTTTATGTATATCTTTATGATTAAAAATGGTACTTCCCATTACCATGCTCCTTGAAATGGCAAAATTCGCTAGCCAGATCCCAACGTCATTTGATTCACTATGCGGGATGTATTTACCAATCACTTGTATATAAAAGGATCCTTGTCCTAGATTGGCATTAATATTCTCGAAAATTATTTCGCAATCGTCTCCTGGGCACTTCCAACTCACCACAAAACAAGTTTTTGCCTTCAGTTGGACAGATGACGCTACAGTTAAAAAACATTCCTCGAACTCTTAACCTGCACAGTCTGTGAAATTTAGCTTTAAAATAAAAAATTAGGTGCTTTCGTTCGTTATTCACAACATAAACCCAAACCAAACCCCATGACACTACAGCCCTTGAAGGGCCTTGGCCTACCAAGCGACCGCTGCTCAGCGCGAAGGCCTGCAGATTACTAGGTATCGTGTGGTCAGCACGACGAATCCTCTCGGCCGTTATTCTTGGCTTTCTAGACCTGGGCCGCTATCTCACCCTCAGATAGCTCCTCAATTCTAATCACGCAGGCTGAGTAGACCTTGAACCGGCCCTCATGTCCAGGTAAAAATCCATGACCTGGCCGGGAATAGAACCCGGGGCCTCCGGGTAAGATGCAGGCAAGCCACACAACATAACCAGTTCCAAATATGTGATTCTTCGTGAGACAGCTGTAGAATATCATATGCTCCTTCTTTTCTCTTACTTCGTTACTTGTCCATCTCATTTCTTGGATAGCAGCGATATCTAATGAATAGTTATTAACCTGATCTACAATCTTTCTTAGAGCTCCGGTTAGTTTCGACGTTAGAACATTTCATGATCCAATTCTCAAGGCCAGTAAACGTTTGCCACGTCGTCGTAAAGAAGGCTCAGTCTGGCTAAATTCTTCTTTGGGTTTCGAGACATGTTTGTTTAATGGGTCAAGTTGTCGGCCCTTTGCCAACCTCTAACAGTCCTGGAGGAACGATGTTTTTCAGTTAGGGTTGTCTCCCTTAGCTGATGGATCCCCATTTCAAAGCGTAGATCTTCTACCATTTCACTCAGCGTAAATAAAATTATTTATAGCCTAGGTTGTAGAGGCTCATTCCCCGACATCATGTGCCGATTTTCATTAAATTCTCTTCAGCCATTTTCTGTGGTACGCGTTCATACGTACATACATACAGACAGAAATAGAGAAATAACGGGAAATTAAAAACGTGCATTTCGTTGTTGATATGGACACGTCCTATGCAGAAATACAATTATTTATGAATTCTGAGCAATATACAGACAAAACTCCTATTTTATATATATAGATTTCTCCTCGGAAAAAATAAAAATAAAATCAACATTAGCATTAAGTTCATATCTAATGATATATTTTCTTTAACACTCTGCCTACCATGTTTTACTCCGATAGTTCATATCATGTTATGCACACTTGAATATTATTTAAGTAATGCTCTTCATAAATAGTTTGCCCAATCTAGAATTCCATGGCGAAGCACGGATACATCAGCTAGTCTATATACATAAAATAAGAGTTTTGTCTATACATTGCTCAGAATTTAAAAAGAATGGTATTTCTGTATCGGCCGTGTCAACAGTAACAGGGAAATGCACTTTTAATTTTCCGAAATTTATGTGTCTGTCTGTCTGTCTGTCTGTCTGTCTGTCTGTCTGTCTATCTGTCTGTCTGTCTGTCTGTCTGTCTGTCTGTCTGTCTGTCTGTCTGTCTGTCTGTCTGTCTGTCTGTCTGTCTGTCTGTCTGTCTGTCTGTCTGTCTGTACGGGCATCACGATTAAACGGCTGAAGATAATTTAATGAAAATCGGTATGTAAACCCGGGGAATAAGTCGCTACAATCTAGAACATAAATAATTTTATTCACGCTGTATGTATCAGAATTTATCAGTAGTTCAGTAGCTTTGGGGCCATTTAGAGGGGATTGGACACGAAAATATCTCCAGAATCTGAGATCACATGGCAGAAGCATTCACTAAACATGGTAACATATTTCTGACAAAGTACGTGGACTGTGAAGTTTGTGATTTATTTTATACAGTTTCTAACAGGAAAGTGCAAATAATTTACTAATGTTTCCTCCAAGACTTTACCCTACACAATCATGTGAATTTTCTTTTTAAATGTGTAGGACTATGTTTGGAAATGTAACAATTTATAGTTTTCCGGTTATTTTACAGAAAAAATACGATAGGATAAATACAGAAGACCATGTCCTCACCGTGGAGAACTCCTCAGCCATAATGATTTCCTTCCTTGACCAGGTCCACTGCCTCTCATATTCGAAAAATCCCCAGTTGAACTCACGAGGCATAGTGAGCCACGTTCCAGCCCTCTGGCCGAGAAGCGACTCAGCCTTCCAGGTAATAAAGAGGCACACTTCCATTGTACAACCGGACTGGCTAGTTCAAAAGGAAAATAATGTATATAAGTGCGTAAGATAAATGTAACATATTCTTTAGAGAAATAGAGTAACAGATCTGCCACCAAGCCGTAGGAACACTGCCTGTGTGTATCTACATTTCAAAAGGAATGCTTTGGAATAATGAGAATACTAGACTTTGTGTCAGACAATTGTGAAGATCTTATACAGTTGGCTAATTATAGACATATAAATTTACCAATTCTAAGGATAGATGTTGTTTAAAACATTTCACTATGCTTTTTAAGGTAAATAAGTAACCCCGTCAGAGCATTTTCTAGCATACGAGAATGATCGTCATCAGCAATATCGTTCAGAACAACAAGACTTGAGTTATCGGAGTGGATTTTAGGAAGACGTTTCTATATGATGTGTAACTTACTCACCGACGTTTTTTCTGCTTTGAGAAGTAATTTGTGTATAAGGATATATTTTGCCTCTAGAGTATTGACGAGTATTAAGAATATGTCATTTGAGGTTGAGGTTCTTTGCATGTGTTGGTATCTCTTTGTTCCTGTCATGCGCCCAGTAAGTGTCTGGCGAATGGAGATTCAGTGTTATATTTCAGAGCCCTGACGTGTTTAGTGTATCTTACTTTGAACTTTCTACATCGAAGCCTTTGGGACGTTTGCTACATTTGAGTAGTAAGTTGTACATACCTGTACGCCGGATGATGCCTCAGTCTTTCGTTCCGAATGAAGTCTTGTAGCTTTATTTCCCGGATTTCGGAAATCGAACATTTTTGTCATACGAAAGCAGCTTCATCCACACGTGTCAAATATCCCGGTAACGTTACGTAAACTTGTCATACAATCCAGTTCACATCAGACATTTGGCAACCTTATATAGCTAGTCTGAAAGAAAATGAAACAATATTTATGCTGCAGATAGTATGAATTTAGATGTATTCTAATAAAACAGAAGAAATGCCATTCATTCCTACTTACTCCTGTGCATGCATGTCCATACCACGGTCCTTGGACAACGTTTATATGGCCAAGACATGGTCGTATCGATAAATGCTACATAACCAAAGTTATATAGTATTAAATTTTCGATCGTTTACGTCTTACAAATTTTCACCGTACCGGCTATGATAACAGAGATATTCATGAATTTGGATTTCTTTTACTACGTTCATATCAGCGCCGAATCACATCAAACTGGATAAACAGAATTTAATGAAAATCGGTGTGTAAAGTTGGGGAATAAGGAAATACAGTCTACGATATAAATAATTTTATTTACCCTGGTTGAAATGGTAATTTAGGGGAAGGTGCCTAAGTTTAATTTTTAATTAACGGTACGTATGCCATTCGTCCTATCGAAACGTACTGCATAACAAAAGTTAAAGAAAATACAATTCTCGATTATTTATGTCTCATTCAGTTTTACCGCACCGACTCAGATAACGGAATTGATGAATATAGGCTTCTGTTGCTTAGTTCATATCGACGCCGAGCATTGCCGACATGGAAAATTGTGCATTTATATTAACTGGCGATGACTTCTTGTCATGATTGTCTTAAAGTGCAAAACCGCGTGTTTACTGATCCATAGCGACCGTAAAAATTGTGAAGATTATTATAAAAGTGAAAAGATCGTAAAGCAATGATCCCTTTAAGAATGACGATCTCTTGAAGAATAAGACGAGAGGGAGTCTTGAAGGAATGAAGAAATCTATTTACAGTAGAAACCCTAATGCCGCATAATCGGAAGAAAACTGAATATGAAGGCCTACAATATCGAAAGTTGAAAAAATTGATCAAAAATAACATTACACTGACCTTTGTTTGTTGTGAAGTGCTTTGTCTTTTCCCGTTGCATTCATCTTCGATAGATGGGATTACTGCTGTGTGCCGAGTAAAACAGCCTACGTGAATAATAGCGGGAAATAACTGGGGAGTTAGATCACTTTCTTCTCTCTCTCTTTTTTTTTTTTTTAGTATGCCATTCCTCTGGTTCACAAATTTTCTGATAACTATTGGTATGTCACTCATTGGTTCATCATAGTATTACAGCTATTCAATCCCCAATCTGAGGCGCTGATTGGAGTGAGCAGTGTGCACGCTTAACGCAATAAGGCAGAGGAGTGTTCACGGCTGCCTGCGGCCTGCTCATTTCGTGGCGAAGCATGGCACGTCAGCTAGTAATAATAATAATAATAATAATAATAATAATAATAATAATAATAATAATAATAATAATAATAATAATAATAATGACGATGATGTTACAGGCCTCCCTCTGGCAAAATTACTACTTTTAGTTTTCGGAGACGTCAAAGAGCTGGAATTTTATCTCACAGGAGTTCTTTGAAATGCAGATTAATCTCCTTACAGGAAGCTGGCGTATTTGAGCACTTTCAAATACCACAGCGGATAGTCGAGATTGTACCCGCCATCGTGAACTCTTTCTAATTCAGTGTTCCTTATATCTGAGCCCCTCAGCACACCAAAACCTGTACGAATGGGATAGGTATTACTTTATGGCAACAGTTACTCTCCGCAAATGATGATATACATTTATTCAGAGAATAAACACTTCCCGCATAAGGAGGTTATCCATGAGTACAAAGTATAGTAAGTTCATTAAATACGTCGATAACTAAATAAGTTATGTCTACTACTAACCTGAAGTCTAAGACAGGTTGAAGTAAAGTAAATATACGTAATACTATAATATTCAATTTTCTCTCGATGCGATAAATAAATTGAAAACAGGACATTTCTTTCCATTTCTCCATTATTCTGACTTAATTTTCAAAGTTACACCGTTATAATGAATTTCTGTTCATTTTAGCTTTGTTCCTTAGGTGTGTAATTATGTGCATGTTTAGTCCTGAGCCCGAAGGCTGGTTGTATCCTCAACAGCTCCACCGTTAGCGGTCATAGATAGCCTAGGGATCACTGAAGAGATGTACTAGGGAAATGAGGTCTGAGGTACTTTCCCGTTGCATTTCTCACTGAGGCAGAATTTTCTATTACATATCAGCCTCTCCATCCCACAGAAATGCATGCACGAACCGACCCTACGAGCAACATTTCGTCGTTGCCGGGACAAAACCTCCTACGTAAAAATAATTTTGAAGGTATACTGACCCGCAGCACATACATTATGAAGAGCGAGAATGCCTTGACAGTATTCACACAATATTGCACCTTAAACGACAGAACCTTACCGGCCATAATTCTAAGCTAAAATATTTCACATAAGAGGTTTTGTCCCGGCAGCGACGATTTTCACTTCATTCAAGCAGGGACTGGCTGCATAAGGAATGGCATTGCTAACATCGCTCATACCTCAGTCTCTTTCATATTGTCAAAGCCAGTGATAAGACTGAGACATATGAATAAAGTAACAAAATTGCTCCAACCCATACCAGATGACATAGTGCACTGTAAAAACTAGGACTCGGCCAGCAAAGATATGAGTATAACAACAAGTTTACTGGCAATCGTTTATAAACTTTAAACGTGTCTTTTCCTGACCTTCGAAAAATTGTTTTCGCTGTCTCTCCGGTATCAACACTGGAAGTACCACACATCATGCAGTATGTAAGTACACAGTGTTACTAAGCGGAACTCGTGAAGTGAGATTAACGAGCCAGGACGTTGAGTACCGGTTGTAGTTCCTATAAACATTATATAAAGAGCTAACAAGTGACGTGTATGTCACGATCCATATACACGTGTGAGTAGTGGCAGCTAAACAAGTACTGTCGTGAATGGCCGAAGCTCACATGTTTATGCAAATAAACGAAGAAAAATATTACAATCGTGGGACTGACCTTAGAGTACAGACTATCTTGAATTCGTCGTTTCCTGGAGTCATAACCTTTACAGAGCCAAACAACGATATATTGATATTTGCCGGCTCATTGGCTGAATGGTCAGCATTAAGATCTTCGGTTCAGAGGGTCTCGAGTTCGATTCTAGGCCGGATCGGGGATTTTAATCATGTCTGATTAATTCTTCTCGGGGACAGGTTGGTTGTGTTTATCCCAACATCCTCTTCTTTATATTCAGACAACACACCACACTACCAACCACAGCAAAAACACACAACAGTGATTATATCCCTCCATAGATTTGGCGTCAGGAATGACATCCGGCCGCAAAACAGGGCCAAATCCACATGTAAGACACAATTATCCTCAGCCCCACAGGTGTGGGAAAAAGCGGTGGAAGAAGAGGAAAAAATCGAATTCCTATCTATGTTACCAGGGAACACATACGTTTACTCTTATCCATCCAACGAATTTTTGAACACATTGTTACGCTTACGTTCAACAATTAATGTGTTCTGAACTACTGAATATGTGTTCTTTATATTTTCTAAGCGTTCTCTCTTTGACGTACTGAATGCATTGCAAGGAAATTGGATATTATATTTCATTTTACTTTTGACATTTTTTATACTTGTGTATCAACACAGTATTCAGAAAATTTAGGAGTGTGCAGTACGTACAATATTGATATCATGACGAATAGAATACCAAGTACCGAGCTCGATAGCTGCAGTCGCTTAAGTGCGGCCAGTATCTAGCATTCGGGAGATAGTAGGTTCGAACCCCACTGTCGGCAGCCCTGAAAATGGTTTTCCGCGGTTTCCCATTTTCACACAGACAGGTCTTGTGGCGACGATGGGATAGGAAAGGCCTAGGAGTTGGAAGGAAGCGGTCGTGGCCTTAATTAAGGTACAGCCCCAGCATTTGCCTGGCGTGAAAATGGGAAACCACGGAAAACCATCTTCAGGGCTGCCGACAGTGGGATTCGAACCTACTATCTCCCGGATGCAAGTTCGCAGCCGCGCGCCTCTACGCGCACGGCCAATTCGCCCGGTGAGACAATTTCAGTCGTGCCTTCAGGAGCTGGCTGTTGTATTGAACACACTTTGGACATTATTCCTAAACTGGTCTATCACTATTTAAAGTGTCGAATCTTATTTATAGCGAGAAAAATCCGCACAGATCTTCAAGCTCGACAAATTTGCTAAGTCTACTCGTAAACTATCAAAAATGTTTTGGTGGGTAATTCAAGCCATTTACTTTATTCAGGAAAGTGCCAGTCTTACTTGCATTCTGGTGTTTGCTTAATGTTTTATGTGCTCTATTTAAAAAGTGTTTTTAAGTATGTAGAGCACAATATTGCTTCGCTTTTCGTAATGATCCATTTTATCTCGTGTGTTCTCTTATAAAATCCCAATGGTATTTCTTCGAAGGGACTAAGAATGGCATTTACAACACTTTGACAGTATTGTTCATAAGTCCAAGGAATTGAGTGTTGTATTTGGTTATTTGCGTATTAGTGTAAACAGCTGATCGTGCAGCGTTGGTATTAGGCTCCACTAGCGCCGCTCTGCGGGAGCGCGCTTTAACTCAATGAGTGATCTCACTAGGTATTCATAGTAGTACTAAACCTTGCGTTTGCCGGGCTGAGTGGCTCAGACGGTTAAGGCGCTGGCCTTCTAACCCCAACTTGGCAGGTTCGATCCTGGCTCAGTCCGGTGGTATTTGAAGGTGCTCAAATACGACAGCCCCGTGTCGGTAGATTTACTGGCACGTAAAAGAACTCCTGCGGGACTAAATTCCGGCACCTCGGCGTCTCCGAAGACCTTAAAAAGTAGTTAGTGGGACGTAAAACAAATAACATTATTATTATTATTAAACCTTGCGTTTTCTAACAATTGGAGAAAATATCAAAATATTGCTACCTAATGTACAGAATATCTTGTTTTAATTGGGAACCTGTTAAATGCTGTAAATAATTCTGGTATTCTAGGCATGTTCTGTTGATCTGACACTTAGGCTTCCTGACGAGTTGTGTTAACCCGTACCATCACAATAGCATTAATCCATCTTTGAAGTCTGATACATTTATATAGATGTACTTCCTCTTCGTACGTCACATGTCCAGGATTTTTTCGGCTGGGTGGCGCTCTTCTCTGCTGAAGCTCAGTCGGCCCAAGAATAATCTAACGGGCAGACGCTTCGTTGGCTGTCGCCTTCCCCTTCCACCATGTACACCTGCCTCATTAAAGGCGTGGACACTACCTTCTCGGACCAGTTCATCTGTCTCGAACTTCACCGTGCCTGCGTTGGGATATGGGAAGTTGTACGGCTCCAAGACAAGTCCTCTGGTCAAACTTCACCGGATGTCCTGGCCTTCTTCCGAGAGCAACATGAAGTGGCTCGTTTCATCACCAGTGGCGCCCTCATCTCCGGCAGACTCCATGAAGTGGTGCCTACTCCAGAGTGTCTTCTACATGACCTGCGCTACCTTCCTGACCCCCCTCTCACTGTCCAACCCCGTTCTCGCAACATACCGTCCCCACCGCCTCCCACCTCCGTTACATCTACCACCACTACTTCTACCTTCACCACTTCTGCTTCCACTCCCTTGACTACTTCGTCCGTCATTACCACGTCTAGTCACTCTTCTCCTATCATGTCTACTTCCACCACCTCCCTCCCTCCCTCTCTCTTTTTCGAGTCCCTTGCAATCCCCTGCCATTCCCCAGACTACCATTTCTCAGGCTCCATCTGCTCATCAAGGACCGTCATCCGACGCTACAACGCGGCAACTCCCATCGTCACTGAGCTGTGTCCTTCGTGGCATTGACCCGGCCATCACGGAACAAGATATCCTCCATGAACTTCAACTGGAAGGTGTCCCGGCCCGTCGAGCGTTCCGGATCTTCAACGATCACGGCCCAACATTCATGGTCCGCCTTCAACTCTCGCCTGCCACCGACGTCGACCGGCTGGTCACCACTGGCGTCCGTCTCCGCGGAAGGCCTTACAGAGTGGAACATTCCCGCTCCCCGCCCCGTCATAGTCGTTCTTCTCCTCACACCCCCTCTCCTCGCCCCCCTCCAGTCCCGCCACCTACCCCACTCCCGACACCTATTAACGTCCCCGCTCCCCAACCCAACTTTCTCATACCGCCCCTCCCGATCATGGACCTTCTTCGTTTACTCGCTACTTCCATCACTAACATGACGACAACCCTCTATTACTTCCTATCTCCATACTACCCTACTCCTTCCTCCAACATTCTACCGACCCCACACATTGTACCAGCACAATATATGTTATGTAATTATGTAACTCTCTGTCATTCTATGTAACATTGTCTCTTTCGGAATACATACGTTGCTATAAATAAATTTCTCCTCTCCATCCCCTCTCGTGTTCGCGGGGGTTTTGCCTGTGCGGGGTGCCTTGTGGGTCTCCCCGGGGTTCCGGCTTGTTGTCCCGGTCTCCTTGTGCCAGTTCACTACGTCACTCCTTTCTCTGGTATGTACGACACATACCCCCCTACGTTTTCTCTTCTCCACGGATTCTTTCCTTTCTACGGCCGAAGAGCTCCTTAGTTGAGCTGATGGCCTGCCCCTCCTCGTATGAGATGAGGGAATGAAATAACTTTTTTGGATGATGATATAGATGTGAAAGTGCACCCTACCTCTCTAGGATAGTTGACTAAATTTTAAGGACCTTAGAAGAGGCCCAGGAATAAAGCTTCTCTTGACCCGTGAGTGGTGTGGTGACTATATGAGATTTTCTCTCACATTATTTTGTATTGTGAGTTTACTCTCAGTGACGCAAGGGAGGTGCCTGTTCACTCTTCTAGCTGAGCTGATAACTGTCGTAAGGCGATTCAAATTTGAAGGGTAAGCATCCCCTCTTGTAGTCGGAACAAAGATTCGTAGGCCCTACGAGCTCGTGCACCTTGTGTGAGCGGTTCTCCCATTGCGCGACAAGTGGCTTTGGTGTTGTGTTGAAGTCGACAGGGAAACTTTATCCTGTTGTAGGAGTTAGTATTTGACTTAAGTCACGCGCGAAACGTTCTCCATTTTGCAGTTACTGATAAATAAGTCTTCAAACATTATGAGTCGAGGAAGGGAATGCTGGGTAATAAGCGCTGTTACCAGCTCCAGCTAACTCATATGTTAGAGAGAATACATATTGTACTTCATTATTGCATTTGTATTGCGTCTGTCAGAAAGTTCTATATTAATAACAATGTTATTGGTTTTACGTCCCAATAACTACTTTTTATGGTTTTCGCAGATGCCGAGGTGTCGGAATTTTGTCCCGCAGGAGTCCTTATTCGTGCCCGGAAATCTACTGACACGAGGATATTTGAGCTCCTTCAAATACCACCGAACTGAGTTAGGATCAAACCTGCGAACTTGGGTCCAGAGAGCCAGCGCCTTGTGAATATTACGTACTGACATGTGACTGAACTAATTACTAATTTTCGATGGGTAGCAATTTGTTTTTGTAATTTAGGGCAAACATTTAATTTATTTTTTTAATCAAAAATGTATAACCCAGACTTTACGTCTCATTTCAGTAATTCAATTCACCCTTAACCCCCGCAAAATTGTAGAAGATATTTATTTTAAAAGAAGTTTAATGTGAGGGAAAGTCTCACGTGCGACCACTCGCGAGTGATGATGATGATGATGATGATGCTTGTTGTTTAAAGGGGCCTAACATCTAAGGTCATCGGCCCCAGGTAGTGGTGACCTAGAGCGTACAATTTGAATTTGTTGTGAACACACTCGTTTGGATAGACGGGAATTCGGGTTTGAGGACGATCAATTGCTCAAAATATTTCTGGAAAATAATTACTGTAAACTCCAGGTTATTTGGGCTAATGAAGGAGAGAAATGCACGAAAAATTTAAAGCCACGGATAATCCAGATTGATAAATAATATTGGCAAAAAGTTGAATATTTTAAAAGACAGCGAGAAAGAGTTTATTTAGGAAAATAAAATTTACTGTGTCCGTGTGAGGGTCACGACCGCAAGTTTGGACGTGAAGTTCGTACCACATGATACGTATTGTCGAAATAAAACATCTGTTTAGTAAAGTTTCAAATTTCATTGTTTGAGGTTTTATCAATTCTAAACAATTTGCACACATTGAAAACAAAGTCAATGTTCAATCGTTTTTTTTATATAAGAAGCAACATGCATATAGAAAAAGACTAACGTCAATTCAGTGGGCGAAAGTTTTGTTTATATTTGTACCACGCATAGTTGTGGAAGCTACGATTGGCCTCTTCGTTATCATCAGGGTAATCAGTATCCACATTCGTAAGTTTTCCGATAACTGGGAAGCTGAGATCCGCTGCAGCTCCAGTTGTGAAGAACTCGCCTCATTACGCTCTGTACGTTAGCTATGAGCTGCTCCCGATAAGTCTTTTGATTCTGGATTTTTTTGGAATTCTGACTTTCCGGGCTGAGAAGCTCGGGCGGTAGAGGGCTGGCCTTCTGAGCCCAACTTGGCAGGTTCGATCCTGGCTCAGTCCGGTGGTATTTGAAGGAGCTCAAATGCGTCAGCGTCGTGTCTGTAGATTTCCGGGCACTAATAAGGACTCCTGCAGGTCAAAATTCCGACACCTCCGAAAACCGCTAAAGTAGTTGAAGATACGTAAAATCAATAACATTATTAGAATTCTGACAAGCTGCTTTATCCTCTCGAATGTTTTCTCGATAATTTTGAAGCCGTTTATGCTGATATGTCGCGACATTTTGCGAATGAAAGACATTTTTCGCTGTTCTTTGATGCACCACCATTTTCTCAAATGTTCACTATTTGATTTTTTGCTGTATACTTGTAGGAATTTGAAGCTTTCCTACAATAGGAAGTTGGTTACGGATTTCGTTCACATAGGTTTCAACGTGCGGGGAATTTCTCCCATTACGAGATTAGCTGTTCCGGGTGGTGTAAGCGTAGCGTGCCTCCCTCTTACCAGGAGGCCCCGGATTCGATTCCCGGCCTGGTCAGAGACTTTTACCTGAATCTGTGGGCTGATTCGAGGTCCACTCAGCCTACGTGCCTAGAATTGAGAAGCTATCTGATGGTGAGATATCGGCTCAGGTCTAGAATGGCAAGAATAACGGCCGAGAGGAATCGTCATGCTGACACACATGGCACCTCGTAATCTGCAGGCCTTCGGGATGAGCAGCGGTCGCTTGGTAAGCCAAAGCCCTTTAGGGCTGTAGTACTTGTAGAAATCACTAAGAAAATCAAAGGCCACCTCACACGACGCGCTACCAAGCTGGCGTCCAGAACTACAGTAATAATTAGCCTTTTGGCACGGCGATTTTATTACTACAAGATGGCAGTGCTGACGTTATACTGAGGTCGGATTCTTTTTACTGGGCACAAAGGTCATATCTTCGTACAATTACATATTAAACACTGTCGTCACATATGTATGGAAATTATTTCGATGTTTACGTTTGAAGTCGCTATGGTATCTGTTCCACACAAAATCCTCTAGCTTTGCTCAGTTTTTTTTAATATCGTGGCCAGTTTCTACTCCTGCTTCATAATGAGCCGTCTCATAGGTCGTTCTGTTGACAGGGGTGCAGACTAGAAAAGCTGCCGTCACGGAATTCGGTAGGAATTTGAAGCTTTCATACAATAAGTTGGTTACGGATTCCGTTCACATAGGTTTCCACGTGCGGGGCATTTCTCCCATTACGAGATTAGCTGTTCCGGGTGGGAAAGGCGTCACACACGGAGGGAGTGGGGCTATGTACGCGGATAGCTGAAGTAAAATTTCGAGTGCACAGCCAACTTTACGATTGAAAAGACCTGAGAGCTTCAATGATTTTAAAAATGGAATCGATAAAATATTAAATTATGGTCTCCTTCAGGGAACTTCATTTTTATACAAAATCAAAAGGACCTAGATTTTTCTCCTAGTCCATCGTCATTCCATTGCAGACGATGGTGCCGTAACGGTGGCCAAGTCTCCTGCATTCGGGAGACAGAGGGAGAACTAGTCACCGCCGTCAGCTGTCCTAAGAATGGTTTTCTGTGGTTTATCATTTTCTATACTAAGGCGAATGCCGTGACCATGCCGCCAACTCCCTAACCTTCTCATACTTCACCTTCGCTCCTTTTTCCTTTGGTCTAAGACAAGGCGTCACTTTGAAAGAGGCCCGCCGTACCCCTTCAAGTTACATTTTGTAGCAGTTGGGTCTCAACGGCACACAATGGGGTTGAAACGCCGGTAATACTCACTATTGAAAAGGCGTAAGAGCTTGAATGTTTTTAACAACTGCAATCGATCAAATTAAATTTCGGCTTCCTTGTGGGAACTTAATGATTCATGGTGTGGGTTACTGTAGTCACGCCCTACTTCGTGAACCATGGGCAACGGTTGAGTGGCCTCGTAAGTGGTCCTGAGAGTCGGGATACCAGTTGCTACGGAATGGGAGTGGGTATCTCGGACATATTCTGAATCATGACCCTGCTTGTCCTCAGGCGGCTAGGACTATACAATCCACCGGTGGTCCCTAACCCGTAAGATGGAGACATGCTTACTTGGACTATGTGTAAGTAGGGTAGCATCCTGCTTCATGAATTTACCGAGCTCAGAACATTTTAAGCAAGCCTGGTAACTATGGCAGTAAGGAGTCCCACTCTATTTTGACAGGCGAGGGACTCCCTGGAAACAACTTGGCGAACGAAATGGAATTCGATGAGGAGCAATCAATATTAATGGGGCTTATGGAAGAAAGAACGTTGAACTGGCTGAATCAGCAAAGAGGATGCGTCAGGGTGTGCTAGGAGTAAGTGATATTCGGGGAAAGAGAGATAACGAGGAAGAGATTGGAGATTATAAAGTGTACTAAACGGGTGTTTAAAAGGGAAAGGCAGAGTGTGAGGTAGGGCTGTTCATCAGGAACACTATTGCACGCAACATAGTTTCCGTTAGGCTAGTAAATAAGCGAATGATATGCGTAGATTTGGCAGGTGGATGAACTAGGGTGCTCACCATGTGAGGGTGCAGATAAGAATGATGTTGACAAGTTTTATGAAGCATTGAGTGACATCGTTGTCAGGGTCAACAGCAAGGAGAGGATAGTCTTAATGGGCGATTTCAGTACGAGAGGTAGAAATAGAACTGAAGGATACGAAAGGGTGTGATTGGTAATGTATGGGAGCTAATGTGAATGGAAAGCGTTTGCTGAACTTTTGTTCTAGTATGGGTTTAGCAGTTACGAATACATTCTTCAAGCATACACATGCGAGGCTAGGGGTACCAGAACCATAATAGACTATATCTTAACCGACTTCGAATTCAGGAAATCTGTTAGGAATGTACGGGTTTTCCGGGGATTTTTCGATGATACAGACCACTATCTGATCTGTAGTGAACTAAATATCTCTAGGCCTAGGACAGAAAAAAATGAAATCTGTCTGCAAACATATAAGGGTAGAAAATCTACAGGACGAGGAAATTAGACAGAAGTACATGGATATGATTAGTGAGAAGTTCCGAATAGTGGACAGTAAGCAGGTTCGGGATATCGAAAGAGAATGTGTGGCATTCAGGGATGCTGTAGTAGAAACAGAAAGCGACTGCTCAGGAACAACTATGTGTAAAGATGGGGAAAAACAAACAACTTGGTGTAACGGTGAAGTGAGAGCAGCTTTTAAAAGCGAAAAGAAGGCTTATCAGAAATGACTCCAAACAAGGACTGATGCAGACACGCAATTGTACGTAGATGAAAGAAACAGAGAGAAACAAATAGTTGTTGAATCCAGAAAAAAGTCGTGGTAATATCTTGGTATAACCGGAAAGGCTAGATCAAGCAGCAGAGAAACCTTTCTGGACAGTAATAAAAAATCTTAGGAAGGGAGGGAAAAAGGAAAAGGACAGTGTTTTGAGCAAATCAGGTGAACTCATAATAGATACCAGGGAATCAGAGGACAGGTGAAGAGAATATTTTGAAAAACTTCAAAACGTCAAAGGAAATCTTCCTGGTGGTGTTGCGAACAACCGAGCTCATGAGGATGAGGAAAATTATATTGTTGAAATTATGCTTGATGAAGTGGAAGAGGTGATAAATAAACTCCATTGTCATAAAGCAGCAGAATAGATTAAATTAGACCTGAAATGGTAAAGTATAGTGGGAAGGCAGGGATGAAATGACTTCATAGAATAATAGTATTAGAATGGAGTTTGGAAAGGTACCTTCATATTGGACAAGAATAGTAAATACACGTATCTATAAGCAAGGAAACAAGAAGGATTGCAACAACTATCGAGGTATCTCATTGATTAATATACCAGGCAAAGGATTCACTGGGATCCTGGAAGGAAGAGTGCGATCAGTGGTTGAGAGTAAGTTGGATGAAAACCAGTGTGGTTTCAGACCACAGAGGGGCTGTCAGGGTCAGATTTTCAGTACGCGCCAGGTAATTGAAAGATGCTACGGGAGGAATAGACAGTTATATTAATGTTTCGTAGATCTAGAGAATGCATATGACAGGGCACCGGAGAGAAAAGATGTTCCCCATACTGGGGGACTATGAGATTAAGGGTAGATTATCAAAATCAATTAAATACATTTATGTTGACCATTGGGCTTCAGTGAGAATTGATAGTAGAATGAGTTCTTGGTTCAGGGTACTTACAGGAGTTAGACAAGGCTGTAATCTTTCACCTTCGTTGTTCGTAGTTTACATGGATCATCTGCTGAAAGGTATAAAGTGGCAGGTAGGGATTCAGTTGGGTGGAAATGTAGTAAGCAGTCTGGCCTATGCTGACGACTTGGTCTTAACGGCAGACTGTGCCGAAAGAATGCAGTCTAATATCTTAGAACTGGAAGATAGGTGCAATGAGTATGGTATGAAAATTGTCTTTTCCAAAACTAAATTGATGTCAGTAGGTAAGAAATCCAAGAGAATTGAATGTCAGATTGGTGATACAAAGCTGGAACAGGTAGATAATTTCAAGTATTTAGAATGTGTGTTCTCTCAGGACGGTAATATAGTAAATGATATTGAATCAAGGTGCAGTAAAGCCATTGCAGTGAGCTCGCAATTGCGATAAACAGTATTCTGAAACAAGGAAGTCAGCTCCCGGACGAAACTATCTTTACATCGGTCTGTTTTCAGACCAACTTTGCTTTACGGAAGCTAAAGCTGGGTGGATTTAGGATATCTTATTTATAACTTAAAAGTAACAGACATGAAAGTAGCGAGAATGATTGCTGGGACAAACAGGTGGGAACAATGGCAGGAGGAGATAGGTCTAAGTTAGAAATGAACTCGATGGATGAAGCTGTACGCATAAACCGGCTTCGGTAGTGGAGTCATGTGAGGAGAATAGAGGAGGATAGGTTACCTAGGAGAATAATGGACTCTGTTACGGAGGGTAAGAGAAGTAGAGGGAGACCAAGACGACGATGGTTAGACTCAGTTTCTAACGATTTAAAGATAAAAGGTTTAGAACTAAAGCCACAGCACTAGTTGCAAATAGAGGATTGTGGCGACGTTTAGTAAATTCACAGAGGCTCGCAGACTGACCGCTGAAAGGTATAACGGTTTAAAATGATGTATGTACGTATGTATGTTTATTTGTATGGGGGAACAGAATTTTTTGGAACAACATCTACTGAATGTGATTTTAAAATTACAATTAATATAGATTTATCTGCTTGTATTGAGTGGATGATAATGCAGTAGAAATGCTGGGCTGTACGTCCGACTGAGCGAACGGCTCCACTTTCATGCACTGCTGGTACTCTCTGTGATGATCTGTGGCAGACTTCTTGGTGTTACATGATTTCTCAGATTTCTCCCATCTTCCTCAATTCATTTCCTATAATTTTAGGGCTGATAACCTACATGTTAGGAACCTTTAAACAACACACATCATGAACAACCAATTACTATACTTTCTGATCCATTTAGACCGGGGATATTGAGATACTTTACAAATTTAGCCCAATTTTCCACACTTCAACTGACCTGGACACGAAGCTATAAAAGTTATGATTAATAGTACTAGCATGGTAGAGTTGTACGAGAAAAATGTAACAACACTCTAACACAACATTGTGGCGAGCTATACTAATTTTACTGCATTGCGACACTTTCGATTGCAATACAAAATGGCCGGCGCCCCACCACTCGCCATGACATCAAGGATTACTGAAATTAATGTTATTTTCACTTTTCACTTCAATCGTATACTATGTAGGTGTCTAGTTACAAAGTTATTAAGTAAATTCATGTCCTCGCCCCGAGGTGGCGAGGCTCTTTTCATGCACACCCCCAATGGAGGTGAGTTGCATGTATCATTTTAACCACATATCGTTCCTCCTGCCATTCTTATCGGGAATTGAACCCGAGCCCGCAAGTACGGCAGCTAATAGCACTAATCGTTACGCTATGGAGGCGGACACAAAGTTATTAAGCAGAAAGGAAAAAACCATGGCACTACAGCCCCGAAGGGCCATGGCCTGCCATGCGACCGCTGCTCAGCCCGAAGGCCTGCAGATTACGATGTGTCGTGTGGTCAGCACGACGGATCCTCTCGGCCTTTTTCTTGGCTTTCCAGACCGGGGCAGCTATCTCACCGTCAGATAGCTCCTCAATTGTAATCACTTAGGCTGAGTGGACCTCTAACCAGCCCTCAGATGCACGTAAAAATCCCTGATTTGACTGGGAATCTAACCCGAGACCTCCGGGTAAGAGGCAGGCACGCTACCCCTACACCGCGGGGCCGGTTATTAAGCAGAACCTACTACAAATTCGCATATGATGCTCGCAAATCTACACGAACGGTACGAGCGGCGTATTCTACGTCAAAATTACCTCCGTAGTTTACACCAATAACTTGCGCAGGAATAATTAGGCGTTTACTGTAGTATGTTTAACTAGAACTCAAAGCAATTTACTTACTTGTGAGAGCTCTTTGCTTTTCCATTATGGGAAGGTGTGTGCACGTCCGCCTCTGTGGTGTAGTGGTTAGTGCGATTAGCTGTCACCCCCGGAGGCCCGGGTTCGATTCCCGGCTCTGCCACGAAATTTGAAAAGTAGTACGAAAGCTGGAAAGGGGTCTGCTCAGCCTCGGGAGGTCAACTGAGTAGAAGTGGGTTCGATTCCCACCTCAGCCTTCCTAGAAGTTGTTTTCCGTGGTTTCCCACTTCTCCCTCAGGCAAATGCCGGTATAGTACCTAACTTAAGGCCATGGCTGCTTTCTTCCCTTTTACGCGTTTATCCATTCCGATCTTTCCATCCCCCCACAAGGCCCCTATTAATCATGGCAGGTGAGGCCACCTGGGCGAGTTACTTGTCCTCCTCCCCAGTTTTATATCTGCGATATAAAGTCTCACGGTCCAGGACACTGTCTTTGAGGCGGTAGAGGTGGGATCCTTCGATGCGTCCGAGAGAAAAACCAACCCTGAAGGGTAAACAGAAGGAGAAGAAGAAGAAGAGTGCACCTTGACGCTGTACTGGAGATTGGAGTGCTTTCTATTCCATTGTCAGATCGTAGTCAAGACCTTCCGACAAGTACGATATCGCAACGGCTGCGAGCTCTGTAAAACAAATGAGGCGAGCAGCTGGTTAACCCATATCGGATGGGTATTGTCAAAAAAGGAAGCAAGAGAAGGTAAATTGCTAAGTTAAAGAAAATATAGCAAAATAAGTATCTTAGGAATGTGTTGAAGAAAGGCTATGTAAGGAAGACATGCGTAAACAGTAATGAAGGCGGGAAGTCCAAAGTAATCAGATAAGTATTGCTGTAGATGAAAGGACAGGAAGAAAGATGACATCTACAGGAAATTTATAGATAATCAGGATTCTATGTGGTCTAATTAATCTATATAAATAAAATTGTTTCTGCTTGTCTGTTTGTCTGTTTGTCTGTTCCACCATCACGTCGAAACGGCTGGATAGATCTCAACCAAACTTCATATTTAGAGTATACTCATCCCGGGGAAGGTTTCGATATGCATATCATTTTAAAATCTTTGAATACACGGGGGTTTATAGAAAACCAGAATGGTTTTTCCACCATCACGTCGAAACGGCTGGATAGATTTCAACCAAACTTCATATTTAGAGTATACTCCTCCCGGGGAAGGTTTCGATATGCATATCATTTTAAAATCTTTGAATACACGGGGGGTTTATAGGAAAACCAGAATGGTTCTTCCACCATCACGTCGAAACGGCTGGATAGATCTCAACCAAATTTCATATTTAGAGTATACTCATCCCGGGGAAGGTTTCGATATGCATATCATTTTAAAATCTTTGAGTACAGGGGGTTTATAGGAAAACCAGAATGGTTTTTCCACCATCACGTCGAAACGGCTCGATAGATCTCAACTAAACTTCATATTTAGAGTATACTCCTTCCGGGGAAGATTTCGATATGCATATCATTTTAAAATCTTTGAATACACGGGGGGTTTATAGGAAAACCAGAATAGTTTTTCCACCATCACGTCGAAACGGCTGGATAGATCTCAACCAAATTTCATATTTAGAGTATACTCATCCCGAGGAAGGTTTCGATATGCATATCATTTTAAAATCTTTGAATACACGGGGGGTTTATAGGAAAACCAGAATGGTTTTTCCACCATCACGTCTAAACGGCTGGATAGATATCAACCAAATTTCATATTTAGAGTATACTCATCCCGAGGAAGGTTTCGATATGCATATCATTTTAAAATCTTTGAATACACGGGGGGTTTATAGGAAAACCAGAATGGTTTTTCCACCATCACGTCTAAACGGCTGGATAGATATCAACCAAATTTCATATTTAGAGTATACTCATCCCGAGGAAGGTTTCGATATGCATATCATTTTAAAATCTTTGAATACACGGGGGTTTATAGGAAAACCAGAATGGTTTTTCCACCATCACGTCGAAACGGCTGGATAGATATCAACCAAATTTCATATTTAGAGTATACTCCTCCCGGGGAAGGTTTCGATATGCATATCATTTTAAAATCTTTGAATACACGGGGGTTTATAGGAAAACCAGAATGGTTTTTCCACCATCACGTCGAAACGGCTGGATAGATCTCAACCAAACTTCATATTTAGAGTATACTCCTCCCGGGGAAGGTTTCGATATGCATGTCATTTTAGAAACTTTGAATACACGGGGGTTTATAGGAAAACCAGAATGGTTTTTCCACCATCACGTCGAAACGGCTCGATAGATCTCAACTAAACTTCATATTTGGAGTATACTCATCCCGGGGAAGGTTTCAATATGCATATCATTTTAAAATCTTTGAATAGGCGGGGGTTTATAGGAAAACCAGAATGGTTTTCCTCCATTTTCTCTTATACTATTGATTTTCTGTAAGCTTCGTTTACCGTACGTGAAACGTCTCTTCATTATAAACAACTTTCGTTATGTTCATAATTTACCTTACTCTTTACATGACGGAGAAATTTACAATTTTCTGCTGGTACCATGCTCTGCATTGAGTGACCGACAGACCGACAACGAACCTACAGGTTACCATGGCAACGTCTCTGACTGCTTTCTTCCTTAATTACGCCGTATGTACGCGAGTGCTACAAACTACTGGATGTATTTCCACCAAGACTCGTATTTAGAATACACCTGTCCTTGATAGGTTTTAGGGCAAATATTGTTTCTAAATCCCTGAACTGACTGGAGGTTTATACGAAACCGAAACAGTGATTTTGCACTTCCACAAAATATACACAACCAACGTTAATTTAAATCTACCTGCCTTGGTAGAAATTAATTTCTAAACCTTTTTTCTCATGTGCATCATTTCGATACGAGGATTAATAAGGGAGATATCATTAACGGACCGTTTTTTTGTACAAGTCCCATCGGACTTAACTCACGAGCGGGTGCGTGTAAAGCGTATTCCTTACAACTTGAAAACTACTGAAGACATTCGAACCAAAATTCATATTTAGCATCCACCTGTCCAAAGGTAGGTTTTAAACGTAAATAACACTTCAAGTTCCGGAATGGACTGGCGGTTTATAGGGATCCGAAATGGTGATTTTACTCTTCCACAATATATACAGAACAAGACCAACCTGACTGGAAATCGACCAAACGTGATGGAATTCCACCTCTAAACCTTTTTTCATGTGCATTTTTTCGTCAGGAGGATTAATAAGGGAGATATCATGAATGGTCACTTTTGCAGGTTAAGTCCAGCGGACATAGCCAAAAAGGTGTTTTACATGGAGCAGATTCCTTATCTATATAAATCAAATCGTAACGACTGTGTGCCTCTACACTGACTATTTTGGCGAAATTTTCGTACAGCTTTCCGTTTAAGGGATAATAATGACCATCTGCATAATTTTTGGTTTAGTTTCCTGAAAGTCCTAATTTTTACCCGCCTCGCCCAAAATCCAGATTTCGGCATAATCTGCCAGAAGAAAAAGAAGATAATTGAAATTTGACAAAATTATACGTTTTAGCCTGTAACGAACGGAAAACATCCAAGATCATTACATTTTTCACTTTTTATCCCCGAAGAATATCGAAATATGCAGGCAATTTTAATGATGGTGCAGACCTTCGGAAATTCCTATCACATAACAGATTGCACAATCTCCGTTCAATTTGGAATGATCTACAACCTGGGTCTTATGACTTTTTGCCGTATCTGTATGCCTTTTACGTTTGATTTTTCTCTATTAATGGATGTTAAGTCAATTTTGAATTTTCACATGCATAATTCATACCTTCGATTACTTATATGGAATACAGAATCATCAAACTCTTCACGAAAATTGGCCCACCCAGTAGCCATATATGAGCCAAATGCTATGTATGTAGCTGTCACATAATTATCCGAAAAGTAATGTAATGTGAGATAATCTTACAAGAACGTTACCCTGTTCCACGTTTCTAACTCAATCTGACCAAAGAATAGATGACATATCATAGGACCAGCCATTTAGGCCACTAAATCCGGCGTGTCTTATGGTATAATCCTTTGTCGATATGACGTACGTTTAGTAGCAGTTAATCTGTAAATGAAGGTCTTCAATATTGTAAACACGCATATACTTTCGTATGTCGATCTATATATATTCACTGATGTCGATTTGTAGTGATCGAGAAAGGGTGGGTCTGCTATTGTAATCAGTACTCCCCACACCGACTTTGACTGGCAGTATGAAAGGGTTCCTTCTCCAACTCCTGTGTAACTGTCATTAGTAAGGAAGGTCTACAATTGTAATGAATAGTTCACTTCTCGATTTGACTTGCAGAAGGCAAGTGAGCATGCAGTTTTGTATAAAACTCCCCTACCCGATTGTGTTTGGCAGTAGGCAAGGGTGCCCACCATTATAAAGAAATGTCCTCATCTAAAATGTGACTGGCATTAGGCATAGTGGCCTGCTATTTTGATGGAAACTCACCAACTTGGTGTGACTGGCAGTAAGCTGGCTGGAAGTAGGAAAATGGGCCTGGCATTATAATGATAACTGCACAACTCAATTTCGAGTGATAGTAGGGTAATTGCCTGCCATTATAATAAAAACTGTAATCTGTCTGGAAGTAGGAAAGGGGGGCTGCCATTTTAACGAAAACTCCCCAAATCGAATCTGTCCGCATAGTAGGCAATGGGGCCTGCAATATTATAATGTAAACTTCCCAACTCGATTGTGAATGGCAGTAGGCAAGTGAGCCTGCCGTTATATCACAAATCCATAACGAACACTTTACATTGGAAACAACGTACGGGGACCTCCCCATGCTCTTTCTCGGATAACGCTAAGAGACATGCAATTTTAAAACAATCTTATTTACTGCATGCACACTATTTACTTCAATATTCGAATACAATGTAGAATACCGTAGCGAAGCACGGGTACATTCGCTAGTTTATAATAAAATTGTAGGAATACAAGGCGTGGGTCCTGATCACAAGGCAGAATCGAGTATAGAGACATGAATTATATGGTCAAAATGTGTCTAAAGAAATTGGGATGGAACAGGTGAGAGCTGATGGCAAGGTGTTAAAAACTGCGTAGGCATACATCGTATGTGGATATGCAGTCTATCAGAACAATTTTCGTGTCGTTCATTTTCCTATGGTTACGTGTAAAGGAAAATGAACCTTACCGTACTTTAGTGATGTATGTTTGCATGACGTATCGAGCTCGATGGCCGCAGTCGCATAAGTGCGCTCAGTATCCAGTACTCGGGAGATAGTGGGTTCGAACCCCACTTTCGGCAACCCTGAAGATGGTTTTCTGGGGTTTCCCATTTTCACACCAGGCATATGCTGGGGTTGTGCTTCAATTAAGGACGTGGACGCTTCCTTCCCACTCCTATCCCTTTCCTGTCCCATCGTCGCCATAAGACCTATTTGTGTCGGTGCGACGTAAAGCAACTTTTTAAAAATGTGCATGACGTATTTACGCTCTCCTATAGCATACTGTATGCAAGGTTATACACAAATATACGAAAATTAACACTGCAAAAATTGTTCTAATCTATATGTGTCTGGGAGGCGTGATTAGTCTTAATAGGAAGAGCATTGACAGATAGGCATTATTGTTTCTTAAGCGACGAATATTAAAGCTTTGATGGATGCTTGGGTATGGGTCTGAAGACTGGTGAAATATTGTATTTGGAGTGCAGTGCTGTAGGTAGCCCAGACCTGGATGCTGTGAGAGGAGTTAAGTGTTTGAGAAGTGGTTGTGGAGAAGAACGGGTATAAAAAGTAAGTTGTTGGAGAGTGACGGGGGAAAAGATAAAACTTCGATGTCATCAGACTGAAGAAGAGGAACTGGTTATGGCACCGTCTGCGGAGAGATTATTGATGGATGCCCTAGAAGGATCTGTAAGGGAAGGAATGGAAGAGAAGAGAGATGATACCGGATGCCAGACAGTGTCCGGAGGAAAGGTATATAGATCTGAGACAGTTACTGAGATACGAGACGGAAGAAGCAACTGGCAAAGAGTTTTATTTGTGGCCTTGTATGAAGATTCATTTTCCTTTATACACAAGTATACGAAAATGAACCCAATGAAAATGGTTCTAATGAGCTGATTATCCATATGTGGCTGGGAGGCGTGACCAGTCTTAACAGGAAGAGCATTGACAGATAGGCGGGATCGTTTCTTAGGCGGCGATATGCAGTATAAGAATATTAAGAGCCTTGATGAATGCTTGGATATGGTTCTGAGGAGGAGATTGGCGAGGTGTTTGATTTGGAGAGTAGCACTGTATGTAGCCGAGAAATGGACACTATTTGTTTTACGTCATACCGACACAGTCACATTTTGTACCAACAATGGGATAGTGAGGTCTAGAACTAGGAAAGAAGTGACCGTGGCTTTAATTAAAGTAGTCACAGCATTTGCCTCACGTGAAAATGAGAAACCACGGACAACCACCCTCAGGGCTTCGGACAGTGATATGCGACAATGAGGAAGGAGGATACAATGATGGTACATAGTCGGAAAACTTTTCAGGGAAAAAAGACAACATAAAGAGGTAGCAGGAGCATATACAGTAAATAGTAGACTTTCATGATATGTACTGGAAACAAAAGAGATCGTTGGTTCTGGTGAGTAAGAATATTTATTTTTGAGGATAGGGCAACAAGAGATCAAGTAGAAATGAAATGGCATATGGCTTTTAGTGCCGGGAGTGTCCAAGGACAAGTTAGGCTTGCCTGATGCAGGTCTTTTGATATGACGCCCGTAAGCGTCATGAAGATGACACATACACTCAGCCCCCGTGCCAGCGAAATTAACCAATTAGGTTAAAATTCCCGACCCTGCCGGGAATGGAACCAAAGGCAATCACGCTAACCATTTAGACATGGAGCCGGATATCAAGTAGAAATAAATGATGTACAGATTGATGTGGTCGAAATGACCTATTAACTTTAGTTTTTAATGATAATACCCTCTGACAACCTGTTCTTAATATTCCTCTGCGAATGTGATCGTATTAGATGATCTTCCTACAATACAGTCTCTGCTTGCTGATAGTTTGCAGAATTAGGCAGAACAAAGCATGTCTCGTGGTTTATTCTTTATAGCCTCGTTCTACTTCATATTATGAAACATAGGCCAAGGCTGAGTGACTAGCAACTGGTCCTGACAGCTGAGGTACCAGTTAGGCTACTGAGGGATCGGAATGGATATCTCACAAATAATGTGTGGCTGCATGGAGTACCAATACTCGCTTCCCCCTGTGGGTGGGGGCGGTAGAATAACACCCACGGTATCCCCTGCCTGTCGTAAGAGGCGACTAAAAGGGGCCTCAGGGGCTCTGAACTTTGGAGCGTGGGTTGGCGACCACGGGGTCCTCAGCTGAGTCCTGGCATTGCTTCCACTTACTTGTGCCAGGCTCCTCACTTTCATCTATCCTATCCGACCTCCCTTGGTCAGCTCTTGTTCTTTTCCGACCCCGACGCTATTAGGTTTGCGAGGGCTAGGGAGTCTTTCATTTTCACGCCCTTCGTGGCCCTTATCTTACTTTGCTCGATATCTTCATTTTTCGAAGTGTCGGATCCCTTCCATTTTTCCCTCTGATTAGTGTTATATAGAGGATGGTTGCCTAGTTGTACTTCCTCTTAAAACAATAATCACCACCACCAATACTCGCTTCTTACAAAATTCGAGATATTCTCTAATATTCTAGATATTTCCCGTTCTCCTCTCTTGATTATCAGAGAAACAGATATGGGGAAAATACCATTTGGTAACAATGGCATTGAAAGGGCTAATGAATGATCACCCTCATCCGTATTTATTTTACGTCGCACCGCCACAGTCATGTTTTGTGCCAACAGTGGGGTAGGGGTAAGACTGGGAAAGAAGCGACCGTGGTCCTAAATTAAGTACAGTCACAGTATTTGCCTGGTGTGAAAATGGGAAATCATGGACAACCACCTTCGGGGCTTCCGACAGTCATATACAAACACACTATCTCTCGAATGCGAGATGATAGCAACGTGACAAAATTCGCGTAGTCTATTTGCTGGGTACTTATGAATGAGTTTAAGTATACATATTACTGTATATTATACTTTACTTGTGTTATAATTTTGAGCCACGGAAGACCTTAGACCTATTATTACTTTAATAAGTGAAGAATTGCTGTGAGTAGCATTAGTGACTACTAGATTAATTTCTTTGCTCACTGTCGGAAGCAGAACTTAACATGCCCTGATGAAGGCTAATGCAATTTGGCTGAAAGCTCGGTTTCATTAAATAAATATAGTGGATTTAATCCAGTATTCATTTATTTATTTACATTAAAAATTGTTTTTATAATTACATTTAAATTCTCCGGACATTATATCATAAGCTATGTGTATTTTCTGCGATAGTAAATTTTTTGTGTTAATGTGTGTTTACAGGTGTCTTTCTTGAAGACTGGGAATGAAGTGGTCTATAAAAATGCACCATCCTAACATTAATTTTGAGCTGAAAAATCATGGAGAACGATTTCCAGTATGGCCGACGGGAAGTTTGAGCATACTTGTTACCTGAATCTATATGCACTTGTGACCGTGACTCCTGCAGTAAAAAACTGTTACGTTACCAGAGCTGCTGAAGCTTCGTTCGGTATTTTCTGGAAGAGATGAGAGAGTTAGTCCGGAGACCTATGGCTGTAGCGCTTTCGTCCGGTGTCTGCGTGGACTTCCTGGAAGGCAATACTCTAATTTTACCATTCCGACTAAGCCACGAACGTTCAAGTACTCCATAACCAGGGATATAAAAGAAGGCTACCCGCGGACAGGTGAGAGTGAGGGTCAGAGTGTTGAGAGAATTTCATCGTCGCGGACTGTTGGAGTGATGTTAGAGAGTTCTTGTCATTGAATCTACTGGAGTCATTATATTCTACTCTGGAGTCACTGTTGGCCGAGAGTGTGTGTGTGTACTGGACAGTCAAGTTAAATTGTTGTCGTTGTTGTTAGTGCTCGTCGAGCTGTATTGTTCTTGAGTGATACGAGTGGAGTAGCTTAGTGTCTGGAGCAGATTGATTGATTTTGAGTTGATTCTGTGAGTTATCGAACTTTTCTGGAGTCGAGTCGTGTGTAAACTAGTCGTGTAATTCTGTGAGTTATCGAACTTGTCTGGAGTCGAGCTAAGTGAACAGTCGTCATGCTGTGCTATAGTCCACAGACTTGTGTTCGGACCTCTCTGTATGTAGCTGCTATGTAAAATGACGGCAGTGTGTCCCAAGTGAAAGGTCACAGCCATCAATCAAGATTACGGAAGGAGCGCCCGTTCCAGATGAACACTGCTCTGCTGGAGACCTGCTGTGAGGGCTAAATACTTTGGTAAATAGTCCCTAATTAGTTAACTGTTATAATTAATGTTCAAGTACTTTTATTTTTGCTACTTGCTTTAACGTCGCTCATTGAAAATTTTTGCCGGCGGGAGATTGGGGAAGGGGTAGAACTGGGAAGTTCGCGGCCATGGCTTTAATTAAGGTACATCCCCCAGTATTTGCTTGCTGTGAAAATGGGGAAAACGGAAAACCACCTTCACGACTGTCGACGGTGGAATTCGAACCTACCATGTCCCGAATGCAAGCTCACAGCTGCGCGACACTAACCGCTCGGCCAACTCACTCGGTGATTTTCAAGTGTCAGTATAGAGGTGTATATGTAGTAATTGGATCATCCTAAAGTAAATTAAATCAATAAAACAGACAGTAACAGAACAAGTCCATGAAGAACGAGAACCGAACCTGAATCGTATGTGATGCTGAGAGTACGGGAACGAATTTCTGACATCTTCTAAGTCATGGTCTATATTTTACTCGGATAGCTGAGTAGTAGACCTACCCATTAGAGCCAGAAGCACACGGGGAAGGCCCGGTCCATCTTCCACTCACCAAAATCTCATTATATTATTTTCGAAAATCCATGGACCTAAGGGAGTGATGGAGTCTCACTTGCATTCAGCAGACCAAATACTCCCACAAAGAGGGTGGAATTAGCCGAGTAACAAGCAGGACGAGATTGGATGTGTTAGAAATTATCACACTAATATTTGGGAAAGGAGTATAAAGGAAGTTATAAAATGTTCTTATCACGAGTGCGAAAGGACGGCGAGGAGTAACAGTAAGATGTCCAATGGAATTCATTAAGAAAATGACCCACCTGTTGGCATCAAGACTTAATGATCTGACACAGTGGTTCAATAGCGTAGATATGACTTTTCTTTGGGTCACTACTACTACTACTACTACTACTACTACTACTACTACTACTACTACTACTACTAATAATAATAATAATAATAATAATAATAATAATAGCGTATGGCCTCCGGAGAGGCCTGGTGCAGGTCTTTTTCCAGTAGACGGCCTATTAGGCGACCTGCATGTCTGTGAAGATGAGAGCCCTACCTAGGATGATTTATAATTTCGAATACGCCACACACACCCAGCCCCCGAGCCATTGGAATTAACCAATTAAGGTTAAAATCTCCGACCCGGCCAGGAATCGAACCCGGTACCCTCTTAACCGAAGGCCAGTACGCTGACCATTCAGCCAACGAGTAGGACGCTAATAATAATAATAATAATAATAATAATAATAATAATAATAATAATAATAATACATTAAAATGGATGTTTTGAAAATTTTTATTTTTATTACTTCTTACCTTCGTAAAAATAATAAAATATATCTATTCACAAACATGAGTACAAACACCTCATGGGGAGATATACTCCCTTATCCACGCCACTGTCGTGGTTAGCCGGTTCGACTCCCGTTGTTGGAAAACGCTTTCAACACCAGAATGTTCGCCGACTGGGTCGGAGAAGTGGTGCTATACAAGTTATAACCACTAGATTGCGTGCCAAAATCCCGGATTCAATTCCAAACCACTCCATAATGTTCATACGGAATGAGGGCATGTAATAACGTTGTTGATGGTGATTCGTCCGTCGGATGGGACGTCAAGCCTTGAGCAAACCCCTTGATGTTATTCGACAGAAACAGGCTATGTGCCAAGACCGAGATGATGATGATGATGATGATGATGATGATGATGCTCATGTCACCTATGGGCGTCAAATTGAAAGACCTGTACCAGGCCAACCGAACATGTCGGACACTCTCCACACTAAAAACCATACTCCAAATAAAATACCAAGAATCTCATGACATTTGATTAGCAACAGATTCCACTGAGCTAGTAATTAAATGAGAGATATGCGTTGGTTTAACGGCTGTGGCAATTACAGTAGGGACGTTTTTAATCTGAAGGAGAAATTGAGGGTACGATGAGACCGTGAGTTATGTTGTCAAAAATATTTGGATAAAGATTTGACTTCATTCCAAAAGTTAGAAAGGAAATAAAGTGCACGAGAAAGCAAGTGAGTCCGCCTCTGTGGTGTAGTGGTTAGTGTGATTAGCTGCCACCCCCGGAGGTCCGGATTCGATTGCCGGCTCTGCCACGAAATTTGAAAAGTGGTACGAGGGATGGAACGGGGTCCACTCAGCCTCGGGAGGACAACTGAGTAGAGGTGGGTTCGATTCCCACCTCAGCTATCCTAGAAGTGGTTTCTCCGTGGTTTCCCACTTCTCCTCCAGGCAAATGCCGGGATGGTACCTAACTTAAGGCCACGGCTGCTTCCTTCTCTTTTCCTTGTCTATCCCTTCCAATCTTCCCATCCCCACGCAAGGCCCCTGTTCAGCATAGCAGGTGAAGCCACCTGGGCGAGGTACTGGTCATACTCCCAAGTTGTATCCTAAGACCCAATGTCTCACGCTCCAGGACACTGCCTTTGAGGTGGTAGAGGTGGAATCTCTCGCTGAGTCCGAGGGAAAACCCAACCCTGGAGGGTAAGCTAAGTAGAAGAAGAAGGCAAGTCTGTGTGAAAGATAATTAGGTGAAGAAAAAGGAAAAACTTACTCTGCATTGTGCTAGCATGGGATTATCCGCTCAAAATTAATCGTAAAATTGGAGAGGGTACAATACAAAACTCGTCTCACACACCAGGTAAAGACACGAGGCTGATGACCACGTTTTCCCCATCCATTGCGTATGTAGATGAATACGGGAGAAGACGACTAACTGATCGAGGTCAACTTTCAATCTGCAAGTCGTCCAGCGGTTGGAGTTGATTAGGTGTTAGCCTTCTACGTCCCCGATTTTCCATCAGAAACAAGTTATGAGAAATGCTACACGTGGAAAGAGCAGTTATGCTGGTATGTTGTAAAACTGGATAAGAAGTTTGACAGATTACCACTTGAAATCAAAATATGGCCTCAAAATATAGGTTGCCGATGGCTATCAAAGGCCTTTGTCTGGGGGTTAACTTGCAGTGAAAGTTGACGATATATTGAGTTCTTGCTCCCAAGTAATAACAGGAGTTGGAGAAATTTGTAGTATGTGGTAGGCTACATATGAATCGTGAAAATCGATGAGATTCAGATAGACAACAATTCTCGGAAGGAACGCTGTCCTCACCATCAGAATGCTCGCCGACCTCTTTAATGGAAATAGTGCAATGAACTGGCACGACTAATAAAAGGAGCTCATGGTAGATAATTTTGGTAATCTTCATGAAAGAAATGAAATAATAATATTACTAGGTTTACGTCCCAGTAACTACTTTTATGGCTTTCAGAGACACTGAGATGCTGAACTTTTTCCCGCTGAAATTATATTACATCGCAGTAAATCTACCGACAAGAGCTGACGTATTCGAGCACCTTCACACACCACGGGACTAAGCTCGGATCTCATTACCGTCTGAGCCACTCACTTCGGCCTGAGGGAAATTTCTTTATACGCGCAGTAGTATAAAATGTTGTGATAGTACCATATTTCCATATGCCGGGCAGCTTAGCTCAGACCCAGCACCCGAATTGACACGTATCTGTAGATTTACGGGCATGTAAAACTCTTAGCCCTTTCAGCCCCAGTGTTGCTTCAGAGCTACATGATATTCCAATATTTTTTTAGTACCAAAAAACAAAATTATTCCCTTCAACTCCGATGTTGCTTTGAACCCACGTCTTAGTAGTTCCAGAATCACCCACTAGATGACTCATGTCTGCTATTGCATAATAGTATGTGTACTCTTTGGATTCAGCTGCATCACAGAATGGCGGAAACCTGCACAGAAGGTTTTTCAGCTTGTGTTATCGTGTGTTTAGTTTGATTTTTGAAACTGCTATCTACTATAATTATTACAGGATGTATTCCAGAATTCATATTCTACCTTTAAATTCAGTGAAGAAATCAACAGTGTTTGTGTGCATTGGTTGAAAAATCGTGTTGCTCCTAAGCTACACTGGGGCTGAGTGGTTGTGCTTCCTCTAACCTAAAAGTAATCTTCAGAGTTTCAGTGTTCAAATAAAACTCAGTAGATAATGAACTCAATACTTAGTACTGAAAGAGATATAGAGGACCTTCTTGACAAAGTATTGGATGGTAATATTTCTGATCTAGAAGATGATAACTTTTCAGATATAGAAGATCAAACATCTTTATTTACTAGCGGAAGGGACCTGGATATTGAACCTGAAAACGTGGTAAGCTCCTCAAGGCAATATTTGTGCGTGAAATAAGTATAGCCTAATATTCAAATGTATATTGTAGACTTAATATCTACATATGCACCCATTGACCCACAGGAAACGCATTAATGTTGATCGCCCATATATCGTGAAAGAGTACAATCAATTTATGGGTGGTGTTGACTTGGCAGATATGCTGCTTGAATTGTACAGAATTGATATCCGTTCTTTGAAATGGTATATGAGAATTGTGTTCTGGTGCATTGGAGTTGCCATAGTCAATGCTTGGCTTCTATACCGACCAGAAGCAACAAAATAAGAATTGTGAATATTCACTACTGAAGTTCCAAGTTCAAACAGCATCAGCTTTGACTAGGGCAGGGAAAACACAATATAGGAAACGAGGTTGCCCAAGTGAGTCACCTAAGGAAATTAAAAAGAAGAGACATTTTGCCCCAAGACCTGTTGCAGATTTACAATATGATGATTGTGGGCACTAGCCACAATATAAAGAAAAGAAAGGTCGCTGCCAATTTTATCCTACTGGATTCACTCAGTTGCTGTGTACTAAATGTAAAGTGCACCTGTGTTTGACATCTGCACGCAATTGCTTGTATAACTTCCACAATAAGTAATGACATCCATGAAGACAGACTGCCAGTATGAAGGGATCAGCGGTTCAAGTATTTGTGACTGTTTCACTACCTTCGGAAGTTACAATTTGCCATATGAGCCTGTTTTCATCTTCCCTCTATCAAGAACTCTTTCTACTAATATAAATACTATTTCAAGTGTTGTTCTGTTTTGTCATATGACCAATTGTGCACCATCATTTCATCATCATTTGCACATTTTTCTTGTAAAACTGCAATGTAACCACAGTGAGTCACTACTCCTCAGCCACCCTGTATATATCACCATTTATAGTTTTAAGTGTTCATAATATGTTTGTTAAAATATACAAGCTGAAATAATAGGAATACATAAAGGTTACACATTGTAACAAACCCAAGTCTGTTGAATTTTTATGTATAAAATATTGACTCCTGACCCCAATGTTGCTGTAAAGCAACATGTTCTATTTTCTTAACCAATTTGAAAAAAATATTTCACACACTTACATGTTCACAGCACAGTACTGAAACTGAATAACTCTTAAAATATTTTTTTTTTGTTCAAAAGTATAATTCGGGGCTCTTAGGGCGGAAAATTCCCGGTGTCTCCACAAACCTTCAGAGTAGTTCATTTGTAAAACCAGTATTATTATTAAATGATATCTACACAGAATTTCTATTATTATTGTGTAATTAGAGGGCTGTGGACCTCATAGTGTTAGTAAAGTATACTCTAGTGGTAGCACTGGCGCCGCAGTCGCATACGAATTTGAGCCAGCGCGCTGTTTGGCAAAGGCTGGCTTGTTTGGCGCTTTCGCTACTGGGGCTTTCCGATAAACTGAAGTATGTACTTCTCATATGGAAAATGCTATTTTTTTTTACAATTGTCTATACTTCGCACCAATTCAGAAAGTTTTTATGGCGACGATGTGACAGGAAAGGGCTAGAAGTGGGAAGGAAGCGGCCATGGCGTTAATAAAGGTACAGCACCAATATTTTCCCGGTGTGAAAATGGGACCCACGGAAAACCATATTCAGGGCTGCCGACACTGGGGTTCGCACCCACTACCTCCCGAATGCAAGCTAATAACTGCGCGCCCCTAACCGCACAGCCTTGGCGCAGGACAGGCAACAGTGGAAGAGGTTCATCCCACTGGGTCAGATTATCGACGGAGGAATTTTTGGGAGGGCGGAGAGGGTCCCCTCCTCCCCTCCCTGGAGGCCATCTCCCAGCCCCCTCTCTCCTAGAGGACCACCTCCCGGTCTTCGACCAAAAATATTACCGGTTCCTCTGGGAGTAGGCATGAAGCCATGTACGGCCCACCTTCTATGCGGAAAGTGGCGAAGTGCGCACCTCGTCGTCGTGTTTCACTGAGTGGGTGTAAGAGTGGGGATGTTGGATGTAGAGGGGGAATAGCTAGCGCGAATGCGCGAAGGAGATTATGGGGCATTCTTACGGCGACTTCGTGAGTTACTGTAAACCACCGCCGTCTCAATCCTATATACTGCCTGCTCTATGCTATGCGGTTAACATGCTTCTCAGCGTGAGCTCTTAGTGTCACGAACCTCCGCTAGGGGCGCCAGCTAACGCACCTAATTTATCTCCGTACCCACGTTATTGTGCGTTTGCATCGAGCATTTGTGTGTGTGTCTTTGGTTGTAAAATGATTAATTGTTGTGTTCATATCTGTATATCAAAAGCAGGAAATACAAATTCTTCAGGTGTGAGGATTCCTGTTATCCCCCAAGTAAAGAACTTTAGGAAAATTGGCTTAACGCTATATCTAGGCAAGGATCAACCAAGGGCAATCAAAGGATTCCATCCGATTATTCTCGTATTTGTAGCCTGAATTTTAGAGATGGAGATAAAAGATAAAACTAAAAGAAAAATATATTGAAGCCAGAGAGCGTGCCTAGTCGGTCTTCGAATTATCCCCATTACCTTCAAACCAGAAAAATAGCTCCACGAAAGACCAGACAGCGACAAGATCTTCGGAAGAAATCTGTGATGAAACAAGCTCTTCATCCGCTGGAAATACATTGGATGAAGAGTACGAAATTCATTTGAACAACGATGTTTCAATACAAGTCAGTATTCAACGAGTAAGAATGACAGCAGTGATTAGCAAATCAGACATTAGAGGCTCCGATCAAGAATTCTGAGACTGCGGTAACAGCTGATGACTAACCATAACGAAGTTAAAAGACTGCAGAGGAAATTCGAAGACAACACGGAAATCGATCGTCTGAATAAAGTAAAGGAAGAGGCCAAATGAGAAACGACTGTTTTTTAATCAAATCCGTAATTTTCGCAAGACAAAATCCGGGCAGTCAGAACAAATTACGCGGTACTATGTGGGGTGGGGAATAGTATCCCAAACGGTTACGAATATGGCAGGACTCCTGGTCCAGTGTCAGCTCCGTCACAAAGTACTCTGGACAGGTAGTTAAATGGAAAATGTTGATAGTGTTTGTCAGGATTTCCCAATTAGTGAAGGAAAGACTTAGAGCTGAATGTAAAACTCTCAGACCAACAGAGAGGAATGTAACAGTGATTGACGATTAAATGGCTAATCAGGAACGGCTCCTCTACGACCGAACCAGTGACAAGTTCGTTTGCGTGTTCAATGTTGAAGGTAGTATGCGGCACAGATATTGTAAAATCGCCTGCTCTCGCTAATAAAGTGTTGTGTTTTCTTGCAATCCGACTTTCAAAGAAGTTCTCTAGTCCTCCTGCCTACTTCCTCGGTAAAGACTTAGAAGTCTCCGATCTATCCCTTTTAGTTCAGAAGTGATTACTGTAACGCCTTTCGACAAAACAATCCAGATTGTGTGCATTTCTATTCACCATCCGATGAAATAGGTACTTACAATGGTTGAATGATGATATCATCGAGTACGTTAAAATAATTCGGTTGGAATCAAAATGTGAAAAACTGAAGTGTCTGACTAATGAAACGGCAAATGGTGTCTCGCTAACTGTGAAATCTATAGTGAAATGTGTCTCTTATCTTTTAAAAAATCGGTTATATTATGTTCTCACTAGATTATTTTCTGGAGACGCAATAGAAGCTCTATTTAGTTCAGTGAGAGTGAGTGGTGGATTTAAAGACATGACGAATGCACTGCATTATGTGCTATAAAACGTATCCTGAAATCTGTTCATGAACAAAGGATCAGCGAAATAGTGATAGAAATTTCTTTGTGTCCACTGCTGGTAAATAACAGTGAAAAAAGGACTAAAAAGGTGCTACATTACTCGTGTCGAAAAAATTCTGAAATTTTTATGTACCATGCAGCATGGGATGATCCTAACATATCTACTGTAAATGGTAAGATTTCATATATTTTACGTTTCTGTATCTTAAGCCAAACTCAAATGTGAAATGTTAGTTTCTGTATGTGCATTATCTTCTCAATTAGTAACATGTTAAGGATTATTTTTCATTTTATATTGGTGTTACGGACCAACTCTCATTTAACAAACATGTGTTGCGGGTGCGGTAAGTGCTGCCATCTGCAATGTTGGTGTAAACGCAATCCTCGCGGCACAGAGCAGGCAGTATATAGAGATTGAGACGGCGGTGCTGTAAACATGACTACCAGATCGCAGTGAGACATAACAGAGCGCTCCCACGCGGTTGAGAAGAAGTTCAGAGTTGCACCGCCAAGCAGCTAGTTGCTAAGATGGCCAACGGGTCGCGCACTAGTAGTTAGTTCGCTGTTTTTCCGCTAGGTAGCGCATGCGAGCGAGATGGCTGACACGCATCAATCTAACCGCCAATATTAAACCTTCGTATGTGTTTAGAACCCACGCGGCTTTTTGTTATATTACCTCATCCATAAATTAAAAACTAGACGAATTTTGAAATGAACAGAAAAGTTTAGAACAGTCCACATACAATTTGTGTTCTGAACTGAAAATAACAGTCTCCTCGATGAGGGGGTGCTGAGCGAAGTGAGGAGGGGGAATGTGGAGCGCACTTCTTGCAGTGCACTCTGATGGGCGCGTGTAGGAACAATCTTTACTGCTCACTCTTAACGACTACGAGTAAATAATGTCTAGTGCGCATGCATAGGGGTAGCACACATGCGCAACGAGACACGATGCATTCTAACAGTCAAGGAAGAAAGTCTATACAAAAAAGACTAACGCATCAGACAAGCAGATAATTCTGCATCTTCTGCTAGGTGGCATATGTGAGCAAGTTGGTAGGCTCACCTGCCAATATTGAATCCATACAACTTTATTGTGTGTTTAAACAGACACATTCCCTGATTTGTTGCTGTCCTTTTCTTAAGAGAAGAAAGGTGTGCGAGATAGGGGGAATGCATTGTGTGCGGAAGGAAACGGACAGCATTCATCCTCTGCCAAGTATCGGAAGTGAGCAAGATGGCGGCACGTCTGGCAATTCTGAATGTATACAAACTATATTTGTGTTTAGAACATACATTGTCGGTTGTTTTCTTACCTTGTTCATACATTTCAAATGTACATGTATTTTGTAGTGAATAGAAAAGATTTGAGCAGTCAGCATTCAGTCTCCTGTGTTCTGAACAGAAAAGAACATCTACATGTCCTTTTTGTGAATGAACCTCAAAAGTTTAAGACTTCTAAGAGGAGTCGGTAATTGAGACAATTTGAAAGGGGTAACGTGAGGTTAGGTTCACGTTTACAGGCAAGGTCTTTCAAGTGGGCATGGGGCGACTGCAGTTTTCTACACCTCTAAATTTCTTTAATCATATTTGGCTTTAATATTTCTTACTTAGTCACCCCGGTGTAGAATAGCTTTAGCCTCTGTATCATTGGTCAGTTCACTTAGGGTTTTAGGTATTTCTGTAAGCAGGGCAGGTGTTTCGCCTCCTATCTTGTTGTTTATGGCCAGTTATGTTCAACGTTTTCTTTTTACATTAAGGCGATTTGGTATGGGCAAGCATGCCCCTGCTTTTTCGGTAATCGTTTCTGCTGTTAGCTCCCTTTAGGAACAGTGAGTTATAAACTGTTGAGCAATAGATAAGCCCCCATACGGGCTACTTGGTGTAAATATTTTAACTGAGGACAACCGATCGGTTGTCAGGTGTAACTTAAGCGCGTCATAAGATATTGATGCCTCCGCGAGGCTGGACTATGGTACCTTCTGGAGCGCAGACTCACAACTCGTATAAATGATCGGAGCCAAACATGTTATTTGTAAAATGTTGTTCCTGTCAAGGCTAATAACGCTCTTTTCTATGAAACCAAATAAACTGTTAACAATTGTGATTTTTTGCCTGATTTTCGGACTTTTATTTCCTTATTATTGCTAGAGATGACGAGCTCATTATTATTGTTGTTATTCATTCAAATTTTCTATTTATCAATGTTAAATTAGAAAAAACGGTAATAAATAAAATTTCAAAATGCGTTGTGTTAAGTTCTGCTCTAGTTAGTTCCTGGTCCACCCATTCAGCCCAAGCGCTTCTTATCCCACTGCAATCCACGGAAACCCTGGAACAAGTGGTAGCAGAACGTGGTTAAATGAACCTGAAGAAAGATACTTTTGATAGTTTTCTCAAAAAATTTGGATTTGAAGACGAGAAATTTTTCCGTTTTCCGATTTTTCAAAAAAATTTCCAAAATTACCTTCGTTATATCTGGCCCTAGAAAGATTCTTGCTCCTTTGTATTTGCGCAAGGAAGAGATCGTTTATGAATGAGCTATTTGAAAGATTCAGTCTGGTGGCACGGTTGTGACAGATGCATCTAGACTCAAAAATTCTTTAGAGTTACCCATTTGTATTCCTGTTTACGGAGAGAAGGAAGTTGGTGAGACATTATCCACGATCACTACCAATATTGCTGGCCTTGCATCTGTTGTAAGCTTTTTGAACGAGGTGAGCCTTCCGGCAACCAACTCAGACGTTTTCAGGCTAGACTGTTTCTTTTTTTATAATAGAGTGGGGGATCTGTTGTTCCTTAAGCTAAGCGAAGAGCATTCTAGTATGGCTAACTCCTTGCGTCAACATATTTCTGAGCTGTCCAGTAAGGTGAACCAGTGGAAAGAGTGACTACGTTGCCCCATTAACTATGAATGCGGAAGAGGGCCCGAATAAGTCTTCAGGATGTGGAGAATCGGTCAAGCAACAACAAGCTTCTGCTCCTTTCGACAAAATTGCTAACCCCCTTGGCAATCCGCAACATCTCCCACTATTTTTCATAAGTAATGCCGCTTTCGAACTTCCTCAACCGCCGGCTGCCTCTCCGGTAATGTCCCCAGGTTCATTAGCAGCTTACCTAACAGCCATGTTACTTAAAGAGATTCTTAGATTTTCAGTTGATCCCACTAATCACGTCAGAGCTTCCTTAAGATTTCTTGTAAAATTTTAGGACCAAGCTTTGGTGTTTACCCTGTCTCACTCACAAATTTTACATATAATCTATCCCTACACAGTTGGTGTTTCATCAGACAAGATTGTTAAGGCTATATGGGAAAGGAGTTCCACTGAAACCCTCCATACTCAAATGTTGGCAAACTTTATTCCTGTGAGAGCTCTATCATCTCTAATTCAGAAATATTATTCCGAGTACAAAGGCTAGATGTAAATCTAGCTGATTTTATTCAGGATATTTCTACAATAGAGTTTTTTCTTTGCACTATTCCGAAGGTCAAATTGTGCAAACTATGATTGAAGGGATTTCGCCCTCTTGTAGATCATATTTAGGTTTTGCTTCCCGTCCTGAGACGTTTAGGGAACTTAGGGCCATGTCCATGTCTGCTGAAGGAGTAAAATATGCCGATATTCTGCGAGTCGCTCGAGACCCACCACCTTTTTCTAATATTTTTCGAACTCCCTCTTGCCGAACATTCACTCCCTGCAAAGGTTTTGCGTGTGGATCTGTGAACCATTTACGAAATAAGTGCCCGTTGTTAAGTAATAATGCATCTAAGAATGGATCGTCGTCTTCTTCAGGCTATTTCAAATGTTGATCATTTACACACCAGGCTAAGAATTTTAATTTACAGAATAGCACACCTTCTTGTTCTACCTCTATTAAAAACAAAACCATCAACAACAGAATTTGACTAGAGGGCCCGGCTGAGTCCTCATCTCAGTCTGCCTTTCTAGACTCAGCCCAGTTTCAATCTGACGATACCATTGAACGTTCTGAGGAAAGAAGACCGTCTCAACCCTTATGTGAAGATCCTAAAGAATGCCTAAATATTGCCTCTGATTCTCCAGGATTTGTTCCATTCCTCAAAATTGAAATAAACAATGAACCTGTTACTGCCCTCTTAGATTCAGGAAGTATTGGCTCCATTATTTCTGAAGAATGGTATTCTAAGCTAAAGTACTGTTGTAAATTTCTTGAATATGTTCCTTCTTCTGTTAGATGCTTTTCGGCTAGCTCTTCCCCGTTAGAAATTTTAGTTTTTATCCATGCGAAAAGCCTCCGTGGCTCAGACGGCAGCACGTTGGCTTCTAACCGCTGGATACCGTGGTTCAAATTCCGGTCACTCCATGTGAGATTTGTGCTGGACAAAGCGGAGGTGGGACAGGCTTTTCTCCGGGTACTCCGGTTTTCCCTGCCATCTGTCATTCCAGCAACACTCTCCATTATCATTTCATAGCATTTATCACTCATTGATAAATGACCTTGGGAGTGGCAACCCCATTGTAATAACAGCCTATATATGTTTCATTCATTACATCCCTGACCCGGTCAATGACTGGAAAACAGGTTGTAGGTTTTCATTTTCATCCATGCGAAAATAATATTTCAAAATTTACCTGGAAATTGAAGTTATTGTTTGCTAATAACTTGTCATGCCCTGTAATATAACAGGCCGATTTTATGCCTCACTCCGGTCTGGTGCTTGATCTCCAAAGAATCGTGCACATACAAATTTGATAATAATGTCCATGTGCCCATTTTGACGTGTAAATCTGCTTCATGTTCGCTTATTTCGCCTCCTCAGAGTGAGACGGCGTTAGACCTTATGCATCTACCTGAGGATCGGGCTAACTGCATTCATATATTATCTCAGTCATTTTCCGACGTGTTTTCGGAAAATCTTGGGGTGACTGACTTAATTGAATATAAAATATAGGTTACGGATTAGATCCCCGTAAAATTTCCTCCTTATAGGTTGTCTCCGCCAAAGATGAATGCCCTGAAGGAAACTATAGACAAGATGTTCAGTGATGGTGTCATTTGACTCTTCAATAGGCGTATTCTTCACCCATTTTTCTGGTGCCAAAACCACAAGGTGGCTTCAGGCCAGTAGTTGATTACATTCATTATATTCATGTTGATTCATGTTGATTACATTCATGATTTTTTTGTTTCTTAAGGCTAAATTCTTCACCATCTTAGATCTAAACCAAGCCTATAATCAGATACCTCTTGCGGAAGAATCGAAACATCTGACTGCGTTCGCTACCAACTGGGGCATGTATGAATACAGCCGCGTGCCTTTCATGCTCCCCACGGTTGCCGCGGCTCTTACTAGGCTGCTAGATGGCGTCTTTTCTGATATTAAATTTCAATATATTTACCATTATTTAGATGATGTTATTATTTTATCTGACACCTTCGAAGAACATTTAGCTCGTCTGGAGGGAGTTCTAAAACGCCTTCGTAAAGCAAATTTGACGCTCGCACTGTGAAAAGTAGCCTATCTTTTGCTAAACCATCTAGGTCTTTCTTGGGGCATATTGTTTCACCTGATGGAATTTCGGTAGATCATTCCAGAACTCAACCCATCCGTAATTTCAGGCCTCTCGAAGATGTTAAAGGGGTTGCTAGATTCATCGACATGGTAAATTTCTTTTAAAAAATCATCCCCAACTTCATTAAACGGGTGGCACCGCTGAATCTTCTTCGCAGGAAAGGTATCAAATTCGAATGGGTCCCTTCTCAACTGGTCGATTCCGATTATTTCAAAAGAGCTCGCTGCAACGCCCCTGTCTTGGCTATGCCGGATTTTTCTAGCAAATATATTGCACAGACCTACGCGTCTTCATCGGCTGTCGCTGTGGTTCTTCTATAGGAATCTGAACTCGGAAGACGGCTTATCGCCTATGCGTCTCTGACCTTATCACCTCAAGAGGCCAAATCTATATATATACTGTAACTAGCAAATGTACGAGTGCTTCGTTACGGTATTTTATACACTACACTGTATACGGATATCGAAGTAAATTACTGTACACACAGTGAATAAGATTGTTTTAAATTGCATGTCTCTTAGCGTTATCTAAGAAACAACATGGGGAGTTCCCCTTACGTTGTTTCTATTTTAAAGTGCGAGTTGTGGAGTAGTGAAGATAACGGGAGGCTCATTGCCTACTTCCATTCACAGCCGATTTGAGAAGTTTCTATTACAAAAGAAGGCACTCTTGCCTACTGTGCGATCACAATTGATTTGGGGAGTTTTCGTTACAAAGGCAGGCCCCCTTTCATACTTGACACAATCAGGTAGGGGATTTTTGAAGAAAATTGCACGTTCCTTCACCTTCTTCCAGTCATCGTAATGGAAGGACCCTTTACTAATGCCAGTTATACAATAGTAGAGGGACCCCATTCCTACTGACAGTCAAAGTCTATGTTGGGAGTATTGATTACAATAGCAGACGCCCTCCTGCTGACAGTCACTATCGATTTGTAAAGTATACATTACAATGGCACACACACCCCATCTAGATCACTACAAATTGACTTCAATGTATACATACAGACTTGCATACGAAAGTATTTGCTTGTTTAAAAAAATTGCAGCACCACATTTACAGATTAACTGCTGTTAAGCGGTACGTTATATCGACACACTGATTGCACCAAAAGTCGCCTCCCTTAGCGGCCTAATGGTTGATCCTTTAACATTTCCTCCTATCTCCTCCATTTATGGGTTAGATTGAGTCTGAAACTTGGAAACTTTAAATAGGGAGAAAAATGGGTAAGGTTTCCACACACTGCATCACTTTACGGATACTTATGAAACATCTAGAAACATATAATTTGGCTCACATATGGCTACTTTGGAGGGCCAATGTTCGTGTCGAATTTGATTATTCGGCCGATGACCTTCGATGTTAGGCACCTTAAAACAACAAGCATCATCATCGCATCCATTTGATGATTCCATCTTTCACATAAGTGCGTCAAAATATGAATTATACGTGTGAAAACTGCAAAATCTGCGTACGATCATGAAACACAGCCAAATCTAATGCATAAGGGATAGGGATACGACGAAAAGTAATAGGACCAAAGTTGTAGTTCAGTCCAAATTGAATGCGGACTGTGTTTTGTGATGCGACTTACCGTTTAGCCACGAATTACATCGAAACGAAGATCTTCACCGTCATTACAATTGCATCTATATTTCTATACTTTCCGGGGGTAAGAAGTGAAAACTTTAAATATCTTGGAATTTTTCCGTCAGTTACAGCCTAATTACAATATTTCCAAATTTAAATTTTCTATCCCGTCTGGCAGATTGTGCCGCCATCCTGATTTTGGGGAGAGGGGTAAAAATCAGGACTTTCAGGAAACGAAAGCTATAATATATGTAATTGTTTATTATTACACCTGAAACGGATAACTGTACGACAATTTCGCCAAAATAGTCAATGTACAGACACACGGTTGTTACGATTTTCTTTACATTTGATAGGTATCATAATAAAAAATTCAACCCCTGTTTCACTTCTTTTCAAGCCCCATTAAGAGGATTTTCTGAAAACAAAATAATATGTGTTTATTTATAATAAAGATTCCAAATATCAATTTTTACGTCTCGAGCATCTTCAGTTTTTGAGATATAAGTATAACTATAAAAGGTATTGAACCCCTTTTTAAACATTTTCAGACCTCTTAAGTGAATCTTACGAAAACAAAAAAATACTTGTTTCTTTATTTTTAAAGTAGATTCCAAATACCATCTTTTACGTCTGTAAACTGTTAAGTTTTTGAGATATAGAGAGAGAGATTTATTAAAGAAATAAATCATCCGTCCTCCAATGAGGGTGACCATTTGGATTCGGAATACAGTTTCAATTTCAATGGAGTTTAAAAATATCAAGAAATGAAAATTTAATCGTTGAAGCTGGTATCTCCTTTTTTCCAGGGTTAGTGGGGGAGGAATGTCAATCACGTTCTCAGGTACAGGTGGAAGTGAATGATTTGCAGAGAGTCCCTCAGTATCTGTATTACTATTTTTTCTTAAACAGTTCACCCCCTCCCCCACTTTTCACCCCGTTAGCGACATAATATCCAAAAATCCTCTCTTAGTGAGCACCTACACTGTTATATAAATGAATGCCCCAAATTTCAAATGTTTATGTCGACTAGTTTGGGCTGGGCGTTGATTACAGTCAGTCGGGGTTGGCCTTTTATATATAGAGAGATATACATGACAGATAAGCATGGTCACGTTAATAAGAGCAGACCCTCATTTCGAGATATACTGGCTCTAAACTGTACATGATATCGACAAAATGATTACGCCATCAGATGCCCCTTCTATCGTTCTACATAATTAGTCCTGTAACATTTCCTCGTATATCCCATATTTATGGGTTGGATTGAGTTAGGAACATTGAACAGAGCGAAATCGGGTACATTTTTAATACTTTGAGTTATATTTCGCACACTTAAGTTGAAGCTAGAATAACAAAATTTGACTCGCATATGACAATAGGTTGATTGAATATGGCTGAGAAATTTGATAACTGTATCTTCAATATAAGTGTCCCAAAGTATAAATAATACGCGTAAAAAGTACAAATTTACGTAAAATCGAGAAATGCTGCTCTTTATAAGGTATAAAGGATGGAGATATGACAAAATAAGACCAATGTTATAGATATATTCATGCTGAGTTCGATTTTGCCATCCGTTTTGTGATAGGACTTACTGTTTAACCACGAAATAAATCGAAACGAGGCTCTTCACCGTCATTAAATTGCCTCCATGTTTCGATATTTTCCGGGGGTAAGAAGTGAAAAATTGGAATTTTTCCGTCGGTTACAGGCTAACTACAATTCTTCCAAATTGTACCGTTTGGCAGGTTGTGCCTCCATCTTGATTTTTGGTGGAGGGGTAAAATGAGGACTTCCAGGAAGCGAACGCTAAAATATATGCAGATGGTCATTATTACATCTGAAACCGATAACTCTACGATAATTTCGCCAAAATAGTCAATGCAAAGGCACAGGGTTGTTACTATATTCTTTATATTGATAAGTATCATAATCAAAATATTTCACCCCTGCTTTACTTCTTTTCAAGCCCCCTTAGGTGGATTTCCGAAAACAAAAAATGCGTGTTTCTTTATTTTTGATGAGGATTCCAAATACCAATTTTCACATTCCCAACATATTCTGTTTTTAAGATATAAGTATCCTCATAAAAGGTATTGAACACCTTTCTAACCATTTTCACCCCCGCCCCCCACCTTAAGGGAATTTTACGAAGAAAAAATACTTCTTTATTTTTAAAGTAGATTCCGAATACCAATTTTTACGTCTGTAAACTGTTAAGTTTTTGAGATCTAGATGTACTAATTTAAACAGCTCCATCCTCCTTTTCACCCCCTTAGCGACGAAATATCCAAAAATCCTCCCTTAGTGAGCACCTACACTCTAATATAAATGTACACCCAACATTTCATTCCTTTATGTCGCGTAGTTTTGGCTGGACGTTGTTTGCAGCCAGTCGGAGTTAGCCTTTTATACGTAGAGATAACATGTCCTGACTGATTGACTGACTGACTGACCGACCGATTCATCAACGCCGAGCCAAAACTATTGGCGGCATAAAGAAACGAAATTTTGTGGATACATATACAGTATATTTCAATGTATGTGCTCACTAAGGGAGGACTTTTGGATATTCCGTTGCTAAGGTGTTGAAAAGGGAGGGGGGGGGTGAATTATTAAAATGAGTGTACCTACAACTCAAAAACTTCACCGTTTAAAGACGTGAAAATTGGTGCATGGAATCGCCTTTAAAAATGAGGACACGCGTATTTTTTTGTTTTCGGAAAATACTCTTAACGGGGGCTGAAAGAAGATGAAAGATTGGTTGAATACCGTTTATGGGAATACTTATATCCCAAAAACGGAAGATGTTAAATTCATGAAAATTGGCATTTGGAATCTCCTTTAAAAATAAAGAAACACGTATTTTTCCTTTTGGAAAATCTTCTTAAAAGGTGGTAAACAGGAGTGACAAAAAGGGGGTGAGTTTTTAAAATGAGTATATTTACAACATATCTCAAAAATGTAACATGTTACAGACGTCAAAACTGGTATTTGGAAACTCCTGTAAAAGTAAAGGAACATGGATATTTTTCTGAAAATCCTCTTAAGGGGGAGTATTAAAGGGAGTGATTTTTTAAAATGATCATATCTGCAGTTTGTTTAATAAACATATTACAGACGTGAAAATTGGTATTTTTAATCTTTTAAAAATGAAGTAACACGTGTTTTTCTTTCCGGAAAGAACTCTTAAGGGGGGAGGTAAAATTGACTGAAGAAGGGAGTTGAATTATATTTATTATGATACTGGTATCTCCAAAACTGAAGATATTATAGACGTGAAAATTTACAATTAGAATCTTCTTTAAAAGAAACAAGTATTATTTGTTTCCGAAAAGTACACTTAAGGGGGTGGGGTGGGTGAAAAGAAGTGAAGAAAGTGTTGAATTATTTTTATGAGGATACTTATATATCAAATACTGAAGATGTTACAGACGTGAAAATTGGTATTTGGAATCTCCTGTAAAAGTAAAGAAACACGCATAACGTTTTTCTGAAAATCCACTTAAGGGGAAATGTTAAAGGGGGTGAAATTTAAAATGCGCATATCTACAGAACATCTCAAAAAATGTACATGTTACAGATGTGAACATTGGTATTTTTTTATCTCTTTTGAAAATAAAGAAACATGTAATTTTGTTTTGCCGGCCCCGTGGTGTAGGAGTAGCGTGCCTGCCTCTTACCCGGAGGCCCCGGGTTCGATTCCCGGCCAGGTCAGGGATTTTTACCTGGACCTGAGGGCTGGTTCGAGGTCCACTCAGCCTACGTGATTAGAATTGAGGAGCTATCTGACGGTGAAATGGCGGCCCTGGTCTAGAAAGCCAAGAATAACGGCCGAGAGGATTCGTTGTGCTAACCACACGGCACCTCGTAATCTGCAGGCCTTCGGGCTGAGCAGTGGTCGCTTGGTAGGCCAAGGCCCTTCAAGGGCTGTAGTGCCATGGGGTTTGGTTTGGTTTGGTAATTTTGTTTTCAGAAAAACCTCTTAGGGGGAGATGGTAAAAAGGACTGAAATGCGGGTTGAATTCTTGTTACTAGGATAGTGATATTACAAAAACTGAAGATGTTACATACGTGAAAATTGGTATTTTGAGTCTCATTTAAAAATAAAGAAGTACACAATTCTTTGTTTTCGGAAAATCCAATTAAGGGGGAGGGGGTGAAGGCATTGAAATATTGCTTGAATTCTTTGTATGAGGATACATATATCTCATAAACTAAAGATGTTGCAGACGTGAAACGTCTTTAAAAATAGTATTCTTTTGTTTTTGGAAAATCCACTGAAGTGGCGTATGGTTTTTAGTGCCGGGAGTGTCCAGGTGCAGGTATTTTTATTTGACTCCCGTAGGCGACCTGCGCGTCGTGATGAGGATGAAATGATGATGAAGACAAAAAGTCATAAGAAACTGATGCCTCCGCGAGGCTGGACTATGGTACCTTGTGGAGCGCAGACTCCTAACTCGTATAAATGATCGGAGCAAAACACACTCTTTGTAAAATATTGTTCCTGTCAAGGGCTCGTTTTATATAAATTAACCAAACTGTTAAGAATTGTAAATTTTGTACCTGATTTTCGGACTTTTAAGTCCTTAGTTTTGCTAGAGCTAACGAGTACATTAATATTGTTGTTATTCATTCAGATTTTCTATTTATCAATAATTGTAAATGAGAAAAACGGATAGGAATAAGATTTCAAAATTTTTTGTGTTAAGTTCTGCTCTAGTTAGGTCATGGTCCACCCATTCACCCCAGGCGCTTCTTATTCCTCTGCAATTCACGTAAACCCCATAACAATTATTATTATTATTATTATTATTATTATTATTATTATTATTATTATTATTATTATTATTATTATTATTATTCCAAGCACAATAAATTACTCTAAACCATTTTTATTTCCTTCAGTCATATAATTTACCAATCTCCTTTTCCATCCCCTTTTCCAATGAAGGACGTCATTTTACAACTTATAATCTCACAACAATTCAAGCATTTCAGGAATAGCTAAATAAGAAACTTCATAATAGACTGAAACCACAAGCGGGTGTAATATTTCCACTTTTAATCACATGCTCTGGACAAATAAGTAAATGAATAAACAAGTAAATAAATCAACTAGGAAATTAAACTGAATTCGCCAGTAATAAATAAATAAATAAATAAATAAATAAATAAATAAATAAATAAATAAATAAATAAATAAATAAATAAATCAACTAGAAAATTAAACTGAACTCACCAGTACTTACAGACGATGCTGAAAGTGATCTCCTTCACATCTCAAACAAAAACAAAAACACATAACAATAAATTTAGATTTTCAAAAGAGTTCACAAAATATCAGTCAACATGACAATAAAAATTTCTACAAAAAATCTCTTCAGGCAATTAATACAAATCCTGAAATTAAACATTCAAGGAAAGTGTCCGAGTAGAGCCGGGTACTAGAGTTAGTAGTAAATAAAATCATGGAATGCAACAACGTAAATTAAACGAAATGTTCTGTAGGTGCTCTTCACGTGCCCCGAAAATGGCTCCTCATTGGTCACATGGATACGTTTTGTGTAGGCTAATTAACCCCGCGGGAGTTGGTACTTATTTCTATCAAACATGATTTTAACGCCCTGTTCGACATGGATTTGGGCCATTTTGGCTTCATTTTTCCTTCATATAAAGGAGTTTCCTACTAACGTTTTCCATCATCTTCTCAATTTTAACTTTTTTGGATTTGATACCTTTTAGAAATAATTTCTCATAGTGTGGCACATTATTTTGGCCTCTGAGATCTGTTCAATAAATAACCGAACTTTGGAAATACCGTGAAAATTATGTCTAATGGCGCTAAATGGTGGTATCCTTCCTAGCCATTCCGTAAGAGTTTATGAAAAAATTATATTATATCCCTCAACAGCTGTTAGTTTGCGAGTGTGCCAAGTATGTGTTGTGAATTTCGAGATGTCCGAATATTGCGAGGAGCGTTTTAGAATTCGCTTCTGCTTTAATCTGGGAAAAATGTTTATGAAGATACACAGTGGTGTGGAAGAAATTCGTCAAGATCGAAGAAAGCGCAGCAGGTCAGATAGAGGAGAAAAGCATGTCGAAGGAGAGAAAGCTAACTAGGCTGCAGGTAAGCCCCTTGAAGATTTATTTTCAAACTACCATTATATTTTGCACATGAGATTCTTTTTTCGTTTTATTACGTCATACAGGCACAGCCAGGTCTTATGGTTATAATGTGGTAGGAAAGGGCTAGGGTCTTTTCTGACAACAGCAGTGTTTTGCACCATAGATTCGTACCTGAGAGTCGATCGGTGAACCACTGGTATTATATCCATGTCATAAGAGGTTTAAGAGAAATTGCAAGGTGGAAAAGACCAGACGTTTAGGGAAACAACTCCTGGAGCCTCCAGAATGACAATGCGGCAGCTCATACATCACTTTTGATTTTGGCAAACACGAAGACAACTGTTTTTCCCCATCCTCCCTATTCACTTGACCTAGCCTCGACAGAATTTTTCTATCCATCCATCCATCCTGCTCACCTCACCCAGCAAATTACCAACCAAGACTGCTTCCATAAGTGAAAGTGGTGGCTTCCATAAATTGAAGCTGTGTAGGGAGCATTATATTAATAGAGGAGGGAAGCACGTCGACGGAGAGAAAGCTAACTACGCTGCAAGTAAGCCCCTTAAAGATTTATTTTCAAACTTCCATTATTTTTTGTACATGAGATTCTTTTTCGGTTTTATTGCATCACACAAACACAGGCAGGTCTTATGGTGATGATGTGGTAGGAAAGGGGTAGGATTGAGAAGGAAGCAATCGTGGCCGTAATACGTGTGGTTGACCATCAAACAGTTTGACAATGCACAATACCATCATAATATGCTATGAATGGAATACACTGAGTGCCCAAACGCCACGGAAAGGGATGTCCCATTAGAAAATGAGCCGTGTATGACCCCTGAGCGTTGCGGCATAGCTGAACAGTCTGTCACAGACACCAATGCCATGAAGATGGCAACACGTCGCGAGTTAATCGACTTTGAACGTGGGATGATCATCGGCGCAAGGCATTGCGGATATTACACGCGAATTCGGGTTTCCAAGATCAACAGTCTCGAGAGTGGATCTTCAATATCGCAGAGAGATTGTTACCACCTGTATACACCGCCGTATGGGAAGACCACAGGTGTTTACTGATGGGCATCACGTCGCCTCCGCAGAACCATACTGCGCGCTCGACGGGCTACTGTGAATCAGATAACTGCCCAGCTGAATGTTGGGAGTCAGGAATCCATTTCTACCAGGACAGTAAGGTGGCATCTACACTGCATAGGCTTCACCAGTCTATTACCAACTCGTGTCCCTTTGCTGACACCTCGACACAGAGCTCAACGACGTGCATGGCCCCGCGATCATCGTCAATGGACCTTGGAACAGTGGCGGCGTGTGGTATGGTCCAATGAATCCCGGTTCCAATTGTATCGAGCTGAGAGTGTGGCGTATGCCCCATGAAGCAATGGGCCCTGCGTATCAACAAGGTTGTATCCAGGCGGGAGATGGCCCAATTCTGGTCTGGGTGGCGTTCTCATGGTCGTAATAAGGCCCCATTGTCCGGCTGCAGGGAGCGCTGACAGGTGCACGTTATGTGGGCATTATTTCAGACCTTCCGCATCCTTCTCTGGCCCTAGAGTACCCTGATGGAGATGCCATGTTTTAACAGGAAAATGCGCCATGTCATCGCTCAGTGGTGGCACGCAGGTGGTTCGAGGAGCACTCCAGTGAAGTTAGACCATGGACTGGGCCTATAGACCCCCCGATCTTAATCAAATCGAGCAGATATAGGATGCTGTCGCTAGTGTACGCCCCATGAACCCCACACCAACTACACAAGACCAATTGTGTGTAGCAGTGAGAGGTTCGTGGGTTCTATCGCTCCAAAACGATTCCAAAACTTTGCAGAGTCGATGCCTCACCATGTCGGTACCGTTTTGAGGGGTCGCGGAGGAACTAATTATTAACATCGCATTCAGTGTTTTCCCATGACTTTTGGACACTCAGTGTACATTCGGTATGTGGGTTTATTAGCAAAATGTGAGTAATGGAGGGGGACAATACACTGGACATCACAACGAGTGGCGCATCGCTTTCTGTCAATACCCACTAGTGCTGGGAGCGTGTCGGTAGTAGCGTTTACAGATAACCGGAGATTTACGAGTAGCAGCGAAGTACTCGGACTAGCGAGTGACACCGAAATAACAGGAGGACATTAGGAGTGAAGCAGCGGTTAGTACTCAAATGATCCGTGTGCGGTGTCCACAATTTTCGTTTAAAAGCCGCTACGTCAATCGGTAGTGTGGTCGTTCTTCGAACGAGACACAGGTCAGAAGTGTGCCAATTGTAAAATGTGTGAGCGTTCATTTGCAACAAGAGGAACATCTAATTTGAAACGTGTTCCCCCCAACCAACTCAATTTGGACAAGAAAGAAGATGCGCTCGTCTAGCAGTGGTTTTTGCAACTTGAGATACGGACCAAACTGGACATCCCGTAACCGGATTCCGTAAAGGACGTGATTGAAAAGTGAGAAAGAAAATATCCTTCTTCATTAGGTATTTATCCGAAGGTGAAAGGGTAGCCGTTCGTGTCTACAAGTTTCGCAACTTGAGATACGGTCCAAACTAGACATCCCGAAACCGGATCCCGTTAAGGACGTGATACAAAAAGTGAGAAAGAAAACATCCTTCTTCATTAGATAATTATCCGAAGGCGAAAGGGTAGCCGTTCGTGTCTACAGGTCTCTCGATAAAAGAATGGGCCATAGGTACAGTCCTATTTAAGGATGGAGCGCTGAACTAGACAATATCCGTCAATGACCAATTATGGCGAAGACATATCGGCCAGATGAAGTCATGCGGACCTTCAGTTGCTTGCTTGTTGTTTTAAGGGGCCTAACATCGAAGGTCATCGCCCCCGACCTTCATTTGAAGAGACACCCACTACAATCTCCGTGCCCTTACCCTGCTATCATCCAGAAAAGAAGACTAAGCATAATTACAAAAACAACTCTGGCAGCGACACCGACACCAGATCGTGACGCCCACTTCAGCCGATCCGTACTCATCCCAGCAGCCTGCACCGCGGAAGTCCGGCACCGAACCTACTAATGCAGATTCGCAGACAACCACGGCACCTGAAGGAGAGCAACTCCTGCGGCGCTGTAATAGAACAAGGAAGGTAGTGGTGAGATTGAATTTGTAAGGCACTTCCTTCTCTCTCCCTCTTAACCCCGGAAGAGAAGGGATGTCATATCTCTTTGAATTTTATAGTAGCACCATCGATATATTACACACGCGATTTTTTTTTTTTAATCTTGGTCCTAGGTAATAGATTATAATCCAATACAGTATTCCTTATTGCTTGTTTATATTAAACCAAATACATAATAGAACCCACATACCTTGGTCGGGATTCGAACAGCGCCCGCATTGGTGAGAAACCAGATTGTTGTTTTCATTCCATGTCAGGGGTGTCAACTATGATTATCTGGTAGTCTGGTGTTATCGCAGGACTGAGAAATGCTTTACCATGAATGACATCACATTAGGCCCCTCCTACAAACAAGTGTTCAGATCTCAGAACTTGTATTGTAGAACCCATGTTTATTAAACTTTTTTTTCCTGTTTCGATGCATACTATCACCACCTAAAATATGGGATAGGCTACTATTTTGTTAAATCTCTGAAGGAAAATATTATTATTATTATTATTATTATTATTATTATTATTATTATTATTATTATTATTATTATTATTCACATGTTAATCTCATACGTAGGCATATTACAGTTGGTACACCTGCAGAATAGAGTTTTATTATTGAATATATTTTGTATGTTCCTCAAACTGTAAAAATGTGTTACCAATGTGCCTTCTGTCAATAAGTTATAATAATAGCACCTGCCTCTGAATTGATTAATGAAGAAGATATTTCCTTCTCACTACAACTACTACTAAACGTTTTCATTCCTCCCCTGAAGGGGGAGGCGGGCCTCTTAGACGGTGGCGCCGTCTTTCAGGCCGGGAGATTTGTTACGGTGAAGGAGATGTGCGGAGAAGGTGAGGGGGGGGGGCGGCCGTGGCCTATACTACGAACTATCCCGGCATTCGCCTTGTGCAGGAGAATGGAAAACCACGGAAAACCATTCTCAGGACAGCCGACGGGTGGGACCAGGCGTGAAGTCCGGCACTGTGCCCCAGGCCCGTCTCCCGAATGCAGAGGCGTAGAGCCACGGTAGAGCCGTGGCCAGCTTTCCTCTGCTCAGTTGGCCGGTCAGAGTACAGAGCATATGGGAAAACAAGCCACTCTGCATCTACCGACGTTCCTTCTCATTTTTAAATTTTTTTTTTAGTTTTCATTCCCCACACTGAAGGGGTGGGGTGGGCCACCTTAAGGGTAACGCCACCGAGCTCGATAGCTGCAGTCGCTTAAGTGCGGCCAGTATCCAGTGATCGGGAGATAGTGGGTTCGAGCCCCACTGTCGGCAGCCCTGAAGATGGTTTTCCGTGGTTTCCCATTTTCACACCAGGCAAATGCCGGGGCTGTACCTTAATTAAGGCCACGGCCGCTTTCTTCCAATTCCTAGGCCCATCCTATCCCATCCTCGCCATAAGACCTACCTGTGTCGGTGCGATGTAAAGCAAATTGCAAATAGCAAGAAAAAAAAAAGGTAACGCCCTCTCTCTGGCCAGGAGATCAGACGGGGTTGAGAAGAAGTGAGAGAAGAGGCAGATGGGTAAAAGATGGTATGAATAAGTTAAGAAGATGAGGTTAAGGATGTGTAGGTTATGTAATGCTTTGTGGACAGATTTACAAATGGTAAATACAATGATGTGATTACAAATACATGTGTTATCAAGATACAAGATATGCGTGAGGGAAGAGGTGAAATGCAAGGGAGGAAGTGGAGTTCAGAAGGAAGTGCCGGGGTAGAGGTGCAAAGTAAGAAGATGGAGGGAAGCGGTTAGATGGTTAAGAGAAGCGGTGAGGAGACGGAGGAGATCAAATGTTGGAAGGGGAGAAGAGAGGAAGCCGTTTGGAGGATGGGTTGGGCATACTGGTGGAGGTGTAAAAATGGGAGGAGGGATTTTTTTTAATTTTTTTATTTTATTTTAATTTTTTTTTTGCTAGGGGCTTTACGTCGCGCCGACACAGGTTGGTCTTATGGCGAAGATGGGATAGGAAAGGCCTAGGAGTTGGAAGGAAGCGGCCGTGGCCTTATTTAAGGTACAGCCCCAGCATTTGCCTGGTGTGAAAATGGGAAACCACGGAAAACCATTTTCAGGGCTGCCGATAGTGGGATTCGAACCTACTATCTCCCGGATGCAAGCTCACAGCCGCGCGCCTCTACGCGCACGGCCAACTCGCCCGGTGGAGGAGGGATTGACCGGGGTCGACGAGATGGACGATCTGAGGTCTGGCGACCAGGTGAAGGCGGGGAAAGAGAGGGCTCTACGCGATAAAAAGGGTGGTGGACACGGACACCGGTGGCGATGAGCTGTTGTACTGCTTCGGATGTAGTCAGCTGGAGGCTGGGCCGGAGGCGTTCCGGAACGCCGGCTGCACGGAGTTCTTGGAGGACGTCCCTGTCGGAGAAGTCTGGAGGGATTCCACGGAGCACACAGCTGTACACGGCAGAAGGGGACGGTGAACTCGGCTGGGCCGATGATGACTGCTGCGCGGTGTTAGCTGGCGGAGATGGCGGTGGCGAAACTGCGACAGACGAGACCGACGGGCGAGCGGGAACTTGTTGAATGGCTGGGGGCTCCTTCTCGAAGTCAGTACTCGGAACATCAAATATGTGTTGTTACACGATTGCGAGTGGTAACCTCATTTGTTGTAATTTGCTAGTAGGCCTTACACCCATTCATCATAATTGCATCCTAAAACGTTGTACAGCAAGTACGTAACGTCCAAATGGCAATGCAACAACTCTACTACATGTAAAGGAAAGCGGTGAGTGAAACGGAGGTTTCGATTTCACTTGCGGTTGTACTCGGTGCCTCCGATTGAATGCGCGGGAACCTCCGGTTCCGTTCCCCTCCGTTCGTTCCCCTTCAATACTACCTGCGGGTGGAGCGAAAATACCTTTCAAATTTTTGTGATGTAAGTTATGGAAAGGGAAAGTCTATACCAGAGATGACGAATCTATGCCACTAGGTGACACGCGAATACGACTTCTGTGGCAAGTCGAACAACAGATCACATATTTTAATGTTTTAACATGTAATTAAATGTCGCAAATATAACAACATAGCATACTTTAACATTGTGATCTAATAAAGAAAGTATGTCTCAATTAATGATATTCCCACATTTTTTACAAACTTTATTAGCTTAAAGCAAACATATACTTTATTCTTAACTGTTTGTTGTTGTTGTTGTTGGGTATTCAACCCGAACGCTGGTTTGATCCTCTGCAGCTCCGCCAACAGCTGTCATAAATAGCTTAGGCGTCACTGAAGAGGCGTACTAGGGAAATGAGGAGTGAGGTAGTTTCCCGTTGCTTTCCTCACCGAGCCAGCCGTTGCTATTACATATCAGTCTGCCAAGCCCACTGAAATGCATGCACCAACCGACCCTATGAGTGATATTTTCACACCATTCATAACAGGGACTGGCTGCATAAGCAATGATATTACTAGCATCACTCATACCTCAGTCACTTTCATATTGTCAAAGCCAAGGATGAGACTGAGACAGGTCAATGAAAGTAACAAATTTGATATAGCCCATACCAGAAGACATAGTGAACTCTAAACACTACATCTCGCCAGCAAAGGCATATTATAAAATGCAATTTTCAGTGATGTATGCAAAATAAAATCATGAAAAATCCTGTCGAAAGGATTTATGTTACGCAATCTAATACCTACTTGAAGTCAAATGAGGGGTTTCATGGTGATTTTAAAAGAAAACAGCTGATGGCACACTGGACTGTAGAAAGTAAGACACAAACTTTAACTGACACGCTAGTCGGTATATGTTTCCATCCCTGGTCTATATAATGCGAAGCTACATTTTCCAATGAACACCGTACTTCTGTTGTGAATTTCATCACCACTTTGGAGGGAATATTCTATCTAATAGCTCATAAATTCTACCCTTAGCTCGATGGTCTTTAAAGTGAGTGACAACTTGTGAAAAAGTTTGTTTTCAATGGTAAAGTTACCGTTATCCATACCATTCTAAGTTCCGACAGGCAAAAAACAGTCAGAAGCAGAATCAAGCAAGTCGTAGAAATAACTTTTGCAAAGCTGACATATTTTATGAAAAGTGACCCTGCAGCTAAATTGTTTAGAAACACTGTAGAACGTTCTACCTTCCAACTCTTCTCAATAACAATGTTGACAACAGCCTGCAAGATAAAGTTAAAGACATCCCTGTGCTAGGTGGTGTTTCATAAACAGACTTTTTACGAAATTATTTTCAAAACATTGCTTAAGAATCTGCAGGAGGAAAAAGTGAATGTGGTCCTGTGGTTCTGAAAGGCTTGCTTGAAGATCATAACAGTTTTTCTTCCAAGTCCCTGCGACTTCTATGGCTTTCAGTTTCATATTATGTTGATAGTGAGGGAAGAATTTCTGTTTGCAAGGACATTTTAACAGATCGAAGGGTTTCCTTGTCATGTTAAAGTGCAGAAATTCTCAGCCATTTTATTGCTGAGAAAGAGTAGGTAATAATTACCAGATAATGCCTTAAACAATTTTTGTATGGTGTTAGATGTTAAGGTTTATGAATGAATTCCAAAACAATTGTCTCTCATTACAGTATTTTGTTTACATAATAATTAGACAAACATGTAAGTTAAAGATATTCAGTTTAAAAGTTTGTTTTCTGCAGAGTGCACAAAATTGCCTACTTTTTCACGAAATCAGTGCATTAAGCACCGAAATCAAAGTTAAAAAATCACCATAAAATCATAGACCTATTTATCGCGTACAGAAGTGGGAAATTAAAATATGAGTGTGAGGTGTCAACAACAGAAGACAGCAGAAAATCAGTACTTTTTGAGAAATGCGTATAATAGAATCGACCTGATGCCTAGCCGAGGCGGTAATGATGTACTTGGGTTCATCAGGAGGTCGTGAGTTCGATTCCCCGTCAAAAATAGTGTCCTTTATCTTCCACAGCTCCAGGGTCTTTATGGTCTATGTAGAGAATGATTTTTGTTGTGGTAAAACACTGTTTCATCCAAACGACTGTCCGACTCGTTGGCTGAATGGTCAGCAATTCGATTCCCGGCCGGGTCGGGGATTTTAACCTTCATTGGTTAATTCCAATGGCCCGGGGGCTGGGTGTTTGTACTGTCCCCAACATCCCTGCAACTCACACACCACACATAACACTATCCTCCACCACAATAACACGCGGTTACCTACACATGGCAGATGCCGCCCACCCTCATAGGAGGGTCTGCCTTACAAGGGCTGCACTCGGCTAGAAATAGCCATACGAAATTAAAAATCCAAACGACTACAGCTTACAAGTAGACATCAACAATTATAAAACAAGACTCGTGACGCAACAACCTTTAACAGCCTCAATCTGCCAGGACGACTCCTGCCGAGCCAGATGACTTGCAGATACGGCAGTGCAACGAGATCAGCGTGGTTATCTATACTACTTGGCTTTCGTGACCGTGTCCGCTGCCTCTCCTATCATACAGCTCGTCATTTGGTCTCAGAAGGATAAGTTAACCCCGGTCCAACCATCAGTCCAGAATTAAAATCCGTGGTTTCTCCGCGAATCGAATCGATCTGAGGCCTTTGGGTAAGAGACAGGCACTCTACCCCAACACCACACGGTTGGTTGCTGAATGCTGAATTAAACTTATTATTATTATTATTATTATTATTATTATTATTATTATTATTATTATTATTATTATTATTTCCGGACTATATTCCCCTGGACGATTAACCATCGTGTTTGTGTTCAGATGTAGTATAATGCTTTTCGACTTTCGTCATCAAAACACGCAAACCCACTTCAAATCTTTATCTGTAAACTGCACAGACCATAAATAACACCCGGCCAGTACGGTTTATTTCAACACGTGGGTAATAAGAATCGCCTCTGTTTCACAATTCTAGAAAAGATTCCTTCAGAATAGGCTGGATAACGAAATGAATGCCTGTAGCATAAGTTCTTATCTCTGTCGAGTTGGAATATATGACCTGGTCTTCCCACCTAAGCCGGGTTTGAGAACGCGAGCGTATCTCCGCTAATACAGGTGAAAGCGCTGGACAGTGAAGGCCATGAACTGACATATAGAACTATACAAAGAAATTATCACGCGAGTAAACTTTCTCTTTTAAACCCCGGGACTAAATCTCTGAATAAAAACTAATATAAGACAAGTTTCTCTTATGCATATTTCTCAATGGTGGCTGTACTCAAAATATATGGATTATTTATTGACGTGTATCCTATCCAGACCCGAAGCAGTCCAAAGTTTACGACCGGAGATTGCAAGTTACTTTCTATTCTTTGCAGAATGAGATTGCTTTCGGCGATATTGTTAGACTGTGACCCGAGATTCAGACAGTTCTTTCTAATGACAGGCGCTCCCCGTTGACTACCCACCAGTGACTGGAGAAGGAAATAACAACCATCAACTTCTATTAATTCCAGCTAACACAGTTTATGGAACTGAAATTCATTGAACACACAAGCTCACAGACATTTGGAGCGCATTTTCTCAAACCAAAATCTCTACGAAAACAAGAGAAATGCTTAAAATAACTCAATCGAAACAAAGTAAAAACAAACAAACTTTAAACTGATGGGCTTTGACCTACCAAGCGACTGCTTCTCAGCCCAATAACATGCAGATTAGCAGGTGACGCATGGTCGGCTCCACAAATATTTTCGACCGTTATTATTCTCTTGTTTTGCTTTCTTAGAATGGGGCCGCTGCCTCACCGTGAGATAGCTCCTCAGTTGTTTTCACGTGGTTGAGTGGACCTCGAATCAGGCATCATATGCAGGTAAATGTTCCTGCAAATGCTGGGGCTGTACCTTAATTAAGGCCACGGCCGCTTCCTTCCCATTCATCGGCCTTTCCTGTCCCATCGTCGCCATAAGAGCTATCTGTGTCGGTGCGACGTTAAGCAAATAGAAAAGAAAAAGTTCCTGACCTGGCCGCGAAAAGAAAATTGAGACCACTGGGTAAATCGCATGCACGCAACCGCTGATCACAAGGTCGGCTAAGAAAACGAAAGACTAAGCAAAATAACTTTTTTCATCTTAAGAGAAGTATCTTCTGAGCCCAAGTTGGCGGGTTCGATCCCGACCAGTCCGGTGTTATTTGAAGCAGCTCAAATACAATAGCCTTTTATCGGTACATTTACCGGCATGTGAAATAACTCCTGTGGAGTCAAATTATGGCATCTCGGTGTCTTCGAAAGGAATAAAAATGGTTACACTATTAATTCACTTAATAATAAAACCATTACCCGTTTTACACAGAAGAGAATTAAGCCATTAAAATGAAATGGCGTATGGCTTTTAGTGCCGGGAGTGTCCGAGGACATGTTCGGCTCGCCAGGTGCAGGTCTTTTGATTTGACGCCAGTAGGCGACCTGCGCGTCGTGATGAGGATGAAATGATGATGAAGACGACACATACACCCAGCCCCTGTGCCAGAGAAATTAACCAATGATGGTTAAAATTCCCGACCCTACCGGGAATCGAACCCGGGACCCCTGCGACCAAAGGTCGGCACGCTAACCATTTAGCCATGGAGCCGGACAGCCATTAAAATTATCATCAGTTGTAATACACAAAGAATATTGGTTTATTTATTTTACTTATTCCACTTAAACCGAAGGACATCCGGTCATAAAAACCCGCCATGACAGATTCGTCTCATCTCATACCCGACCCCGTAGATTAAGATAGTTCTTCTTAATCTGCTTACCCTCCAGGGTTTGCTTTTTCCTCGGACTCAGCGAGGGATCAGACCTCTACCGCCTCAAGGGCAGTGTCCTGGAGCGTGAGACATTGGGTTAGGGGATACAACTGGGGAGGATGACCAGTACCTCGCCCAAGTGGCCTCACCTGCTATGCTGAACAGGGGCCTTGCGGGTGGATGGGAAGAATGGAAGGGATAGACAAGGAAGAGGGAAAGAAGCGGTCGTGGCCTTAAGTTAGGTACCATCCCGGCATTTGCCTGGAGGAGAAGTGGGAAACCACGGAAAACCACTTCCAGGATGGCTGAGGTGGGAATCAAACCCACCTCTACTCAGTTGACCTCCCGAGGCTGAGTGAACCTCGTTCCAGCCCTCACACCAGTTTTCAAATTTCGTGGCAGAACCGGGAATCGGACCCGGGCCTCCAGGGGGGGGGGGGGGGGCAGCTAATCACACTAACCACTACACCACGGAGGCGGACTTAAGATAGTTCCTAACTAAAAAGTGAAGAAAGATTCTAACTTCCTTAAGATTTGAGCGAGATTTTGAAAAATTAGCCATTTACCTCCCAACTCGAACGTACCTGATTCGAATTATGGTGAATTCCTGTGTGACTTTCAATAGCACCAGAGCCGGATGTGAAAAGAGCATCTGGCTTTAAACCCCCAAGAAAGTTCTTCTTGTTTTGACACGGACCCAGATACCCTGAGACAAATAAATAATAACATCCCTAAATAAGTTTCAAATGAGATTTAAACAACTCTCAGACGCGGTAGAAACGGTTGTGTCCTATTTGCGGATCACAGCAAAATTTGTCCCATTTGCGATCACGCCCATTACAGAGAAATAAAAAGAATGTGAAGAAAAACCAGTTTGTGCCCCATTTGCGATCACTGTAAAATTATCAGCGGCCTATCAGGTTTTTTCATCGTCCATGCGGCAGCGACTTCAGAAAACTGTGTGATTAGGCTAGGCTCAAGGATTCCCCAAGCCGTCCCCTCGCTCTTGAAATGTTCTTGAGGTAATATTAGTCTACAGTTTTCAAACTACTAATTCCAGCTGCATACATCCATTATTGATGTAGCTTTTGTTATCTCCGTGCTGAGTTCACTGAGACGAATAGAGGCAAGCCTTGTACTTTATATAACGGATACTCTTAGAGAAATTTACGGGAAAGTCAAGGATGATTGGTGACGTGGGCATATTTAAAACAAAAGAAATATCACTGTAACTAAAGAATAGCATGTCAATACGATGCAGTGATGAGAATGATCGATCATCAGTGCGTTCCTGACGAGGCGACCCCGCGAGGACAACAGTGCGGCAGTTCCTCAGGTATTTGACGAAGAAATTCAGCCTTTACTAAACAGGGGTTACGAATTCGTTACGAGTTTTACAGTTTTACAACTTAAAGAGTACGCTGTACTGAAACAGAACCCATACCCAAGGAGTACAAAGAAAGCCGAGAGCTTCCGAGGAGGTTGTTCTTCGTGAGGAAATCCTAAATATGTATGACGGAGAGAATTTTCTCTTGACCTATGACGGTGTAAAATATAGTTGATTGATGTCCGGTGGATGCAAAGGTAACGAGATGTTGAGAAGAGAAAAGTCCTTCTTCATGGACAAAATATTGAAAAGCTGCAGTAGTCACTTTTATCAAATCTATTCCGTAGGCTACATGTCGACCTTGTAAGCACACCACATGAAACAAACGTCGCACCAGTCGCCTTTGCTCTTCTTCCTGAGAGAAAGGAAGAAAGAAGCTTATTCTCGAATGCTACGATTGCTTCTTCGAGAATTACATGATTCGCAGCCTGAGGCGATATATATTTTGAAACGTCGGCTATATCAACCACGAGGAATTTTCCTCAGTTAATATCCGTGGTGGACTTTTTCTTTTTCATTTAACGCAGTGTCTCTGGAGGAGGATTCAGCATTTCATTTCAATTCATTAAATATTTCTTTTAAGGAAAATGAAGACCTCAAACTGTGTACGAATGTGTGCTGCCTTTGCTCTTCTCAAGCCTGAAAAATTTTGAAGAAGACTGGGTATATCTCCCCGGGAAAGCACCAGAAGAAGAGAAGCTCGTCGAATTCCTTAACTAATTCGTGGATCAATGGCTACAAAGTCCTGAAGTGCCACCTGGATTAATAACTGCTACCGGCAACATCATGGAACGAATAATTCAGTAGAAGGATGAAATCATAAACTGAACAGTCGGATTGAAAGTCCACAACCCAGAGCGAACGACTTCATAAAGTACTTAAAATCTGAAGCTGAGAAATATAATTCTAAGACGAACTTCAATTTAGAATTAGTGAAAAGGGAAAAAGTGAATAGGGAGTTTGATGGAGGAATAGCAAGGATTACTGAAGAGTACGAAGAAGAGTCTGATGTTGGAAAGTTGCCTATGACGATGTGTTGCGTACTGAAACTTGACTAATGCCAAAAGGGCAGCAAGGTCTTCAATTGAAGCTCGAGTACGGTTACGCGTGCGATTCCGTGGCGTCCGTGGGTCACTTGACGCCCTGTCTTGAAGCTGGTGCGAGGCGACAAGACAGACTCACTTCAAAACAGTTGAGGAGCATTTTTTGCGAAGGCACCGCGGGTCTAGCTGGCGCTAACAATGAACCTTTCCACAACTATCATTATAGAAATTATTTTTAAACTTACAGTATTTTAATCTAAAATTTTCTTAAAATTAAGCGTTGAAATTTTGTACATCTCATCCGAGCCCTCCTTTTGCCCTGATTTTTCAAACTTATTTGACCACCTATTCACTCACAACCATCTGGTAACCCTAAATAAAAGGTACAGTCCTATTTAGTCTATATCTGTCCCGATATTAACGCATCAGACTTGAACTGTAAACATAAGTAATTAAATTAGTTTGAACATCAGAATCCTAGCACGAAGTTGTCGCCAGTTACTTGAGGGCTGTCTCCCTGTACCAGTCGTTCAGTAGGAAATTAATTCCCTCACAGCAACCTGAGTGTTTGTGAGTCAATAAGTTCTCACCGATGAGTCATCGCAAATGGGACAATGCTTAACACATCAAAAATAAATTTGTCTTGCATTCTATCTGAGTGATAGCAAGTGAAACTGATCGCAAATGGGACGATACCGTATAAACAAAATAAATACACTACAAGCTGTTGATCGAAACCAGAGCAGACGTATAACAACACTCCCGTCAGATTATCCCAGATTAGAACAGAAAAGGAGAAACAAGAAGAATGAATTTCGAGGTCCGAGCCTTACAGCCTCCAAGCGGTGGCGAGGGAAAATGCACATCGACGGTCACAGCTTGTAAACTTATTATTATATATGAGTAGGGTATAAAATACTTATTGAAATAAAATAAATCTATGCTAATAAATACTAGCTGTTTCCCGCTGGCTCCGCCCGCAATGTACAAAGTATGGTGTAGTTCGTTACTATCCTCAAAGTTTCGAGTTAATGAAATAAAGCGCGTGATCTGCTGTGGTAACAGAATGTAATATTATTTCAACAAAACAATTGAAAATACACCACACAAAGAAATTGAATTAAACGTTCCTTGGAACAACACTACGCGCCGAACTGTTAAAAATTCCTTCAAAGATCTTCTTCATGGAGACAAATGTAGGTACTCATAACTTTTCTCAGACTAAAACAAACTGCGTACCTTAATTAGAACGAAAGATATGATTGCTTCAATGAGAAAAAATGTTGAAGAAATGAGACGTCAAATTGAATGTGCACTCATAACTTTCCTTAGAATCAACCAATTTGAATAGTTAAGAGCTGAAATGAAAAGTGATTGGTCCACTGAGTGTTCTTAGGCCAAAACGATCTCCATACCTCAATTAGAGCTAAATACATGATTGATTCAAAGAGACAAAACATTGAAATAGTCAAATAATTTGAGGAAGGCGGAAGTTAAGTGATTTATAGCACCTGATGACAAATGTTTGCATGAATACCTTTTAGTTAAAAAAGGAATGAAGGAAATCGACCGGATAGAATGGCCGGACTGACTGACTTCAGTTTTCATAAAAGAGGTAAGGTTTGTTTGTATGTAATGGCTAATCTCAGGAACTACTGGACCGATTCTAAAAATTATTTCACTGATAGAAAAATGCATTATCCGTGAGTGCTATAGGCTGTATTTTATTTTCAAAACAATTCGAGGGGGAGAGCGACGTGGGGAGATATAAAAATACTAGGCTAATATAGGCGAAATATCGAATTTGTCGTACGAGGACGAGACAAAGGTCATTTTAAGCCCCTTGACGCAAAGAACAAAACTCGGTGAGCCCTAGGGGCCCGAAAACCATGTTTAAGGCCCTAAAACCAACCGTTATTGAGATATTGGCACCAAACTACTCCTGCGATAGGAATCTGATAAAGAAATGAGCCGTAACCATGGCAACATCAGCTCACATATCACAAAAACCTAACATGCTACAGACATAAACTTTGGTATTTGGAATCTCCTTTAAAATAAAAGGACACAAATTTTTGTTTTCAGAAAATCCACTTAAGGGGTGAGGGTTGAAAAGAAGTGAGGAAGGAGTTGAATTATTTATATGAGGATACATATATATCAGAAACGGAAGATGTTACAGACGTTAAAATTGGTAGGCCGTAGTTGGAATCCCTTTTTAAAAATAAATGAACGCACTTTTTCTGGAAAATCCACTTAAGGGGGTGAAAATTCTTTGAAAAAGGGGGTGATATTTTAAAACCACGAACCTGCTACGCAGGCGTAGCAGGGGGAGAGGTGATACTCCCACGTGGCGCGTCCCAGGTGGCGGATAGGGGGGTCCTCACCGGCTTGCCGGCGGACTTGAGGGAAATAAAATACCTCTCGCGGACCAAACACACACCCCCTGTGGGTGGGGGAGGCAGACGAATAATACACCCACGGTATCCCCTACCTGTCGAGATAGGCGACTAAAAGGGGCGACCAAGGTATGATTGGATTAGAACCATGAAACTACTTGTGATTAGTACCACCACGCGGGGAACACCATGTGTCGCTATTACTTGCGCGTATTACTACGTTAGGTACCAAATAGGTTTGTGATTAGTAGCAATCAGGAGCACCGTGCGGTCAGGCTTTTACGGTATCTGTTATTAGTAGCACTATATGAGCGACACCAGGGTTCTGGCTTGCCTATGATTAGTACCCACTGTATAAGGAACATCACGGGATAGTACGAGTCCCTGTGGTTAGTACACTTACGTGATGAAAACCATAGGTTTGCGTTGCCTGTCAATGGCGCCGCTATGTGTGAAACACCATAGGTCTGTATTACCTGTGCGAATTTCATTACCTGTGAGTAGTACCATAATGTGTGGAATACCGCGAGTCTCCGCTGCTTTTGATTAGTACCGCAACATTACACATAACATGGTTCTACTTTCCTAGCGATAAATACTATCATGAGGGGCTCATGACCTGGATTTTGGACCCGTTTCGACTATACGCACAATAAATTCAGCTTCGTATTACAGAAGCAGTCCCTTGGTCGGTAATACGATTGTTTTGTGCGAGCTTCTGTGCATGTGAGGTACTGTGGGTCGGATCCACTGATCGTTTTAAATTCATCTCCATCCATTCATTCTTCGTCGTCGTGCTTTGAATTCTGGTCAGTGGAGGATTTTGGAATTTTAAGTTGTCATTTCATTTCGTCTGATTTCGTACCATTAGGGGCCGATGACATCGATGTTAGGCCCCTTTAAATAACAAACATCAATCAATCAATCAATCAATCAATCAATCAATCAATCAATCAATCAATCAATCAATCAATCAATCAATCAATCAATCAATCGATATTTTAAAATTAGTATCTTCTTCTCTTCTACAGGTTTCCCCACACCTGTGGGGTCGCGGGTGCGAACTGTGTCGCACATGTGGATATGACGCTATTTTACGACTGGATGCTCTTCCTGTCACCAACCCTATGTGTAGGGATGTAATTACAATTGCGTATTCCTGTTGTGGTTGGTAATGTGGTCTGTTGAGTGAATATGAAGAGGAGAGTTTTGGGACAAACACAAACAACCTGTCCTCGAGCCAGAAGAATTAATCACACGCGATTAAAATATCCGACCCAGACCGGAATCGAAAACAGAACTCTGTGAACCGAAGGCCTCAACGATGAACTCTCAGCCAAGGAGAGGGGAAGTTTTAAAATTAGTCTATCTACAGTATATCTCATGAACTTAATATGTTACAGGCATGAAAATTGGTATTTGTCATCTCCTTTAGAAATAAAGAAAACCCCTTTTCTTGACTGTTTCTCACATGTAGAGTTCCATGTCACAGGTTCCAGATTTAGTTCTGCCAGTAGCTTGGTCATCTTAGACCCAAAAGGTAATGCCACAAACGTGGTTTACAAAGAGGTTCTGGCGTAAATGAAATGCAATTTTTCCGCGAGTTTTTATACTCTAGTAGGGATTTTTAGACAATGTCTTAGTGCAATACCGAGGAACAACTAATTTTTATTAACTTACGAAATCCTCGCGAGTGAAACCGTGGGTAACAACTAGTTAGTAAAAATAATGAATCGAAATGTCCGTAGTATAGGCGCCAGAGTTCACCAGAAATGATCCCTCATATTTTAATAGAGCATAATTTTCTCTCTCTCCCAGGGCAAGGCGTTTACATGAAGCTGTGTACTGGTACATGTGCCTCAGGCCTTACCTGACCTTCTATAATAATGCTATCTGCTTTACGTCCCACTAACTACTTTTACGGTCTTCGGAGACGCCGAGGTGCCGGAATTTAGTCCCGCAGGAGTTCTTTTACGTGCCAGTAAATCTACCGACACGAGGCCGTCGTATTTGAGCACCTTCAAATACCACCGGACTGAGCCAGGATCGAACCTGCCAAGTTGGGGTTAGAAGGCCAGCGCCTTAACCGTCTGAGCCACTCAGCCCGGCTACCTAACCTTCTGAAACGACTAAATAGGTACGAACTGCACCTAGGGTCATCAATAACTCCACTGATTCTAAAATAACTAACTATATTTTAAATAACATCTGTGCATGAGCAACACACCAAAAAGTATACATAAAATACACTCACAAAATACTGCTGGAAGACTCCATATTTACAACAACAACAACAACAACAACATAAACAGCGGGAATCGAAAAGCGAAGACCAAGCTACCATTTGCCGTCAGTCAGTTGAACGTTAATTTTCTTTCTTAGTCTTTTACCCTCCAGGGCTGGTTTTTCCCTCGGACTCAGAAAGGGATCCCACCTCTACAGCCTCAAGGGCAGTGTGGTGGAGCGTGAGATATTGGGTCGGGGGATATAACTGGGGAGGAGGACCAGTATCTCGCCCAGGTGGGCTCACCTGCTATGCTGACAGGGGCCTTGGTAGGGGATAGGAAGATTGGAAGGGATGGACAAGGAAGAAGGAAGGAAGCGGCCGTGGCCGTAAGTTAGGTACCATCCCGGCATTTGCCTGGAGGAGAAGTGGGAAACCACGGGAAACCACTTCCAGGATGGCTGAAGTGGGAATCCAACCCACCTCTACTCAGTTGACCTATCCAGGGTGAGTGGACACCGTTCCAGCCCTCGTACCACTTTTCAAATTTCGTGGCAGAGCCGGGAATCGAACCTGGGCTTCGACGGGTGGCAGCTAATCACACTAACCACAACACCAAAGAGGGAGACTGAACGTTAATTACAAAGCACATATACCGGGTGAGTCCGCTGCGCCTGACATTTCTGTATATAGATATCCCACCGAACGTCAGTGGGGTGATGGTGATTTTCGTTTGCCGTAGCCTATAACAAGTTACATTCGCCTTTAAAGCACTTACAGCGTCATCACTGCACGACATTTGCAAAACAATTGTATACGACCGGTATTTACACAATACATCAAACTGTCATACGGTTATGTAAAATGTAGGCCCTACTTGCCAATTATAACCTTTCAATCGGCTGTGAAATTATCGTTAAAAGCGATCATCATCATCATCATCATCATCATCATCTGTTTACCCTCCAGGTTCAGCTTTTCCCTCGGACTCAGCGAGGGACCCCACCTCTACCGCCTCAAGGGCAGTGTCTTAGAGCGTGAGATATTGGGTCTGGGGATACAACTGGGGAGAATGACCAGTACCTCGCCCAGGCGGCCTCACCTGCTAAGCTGAACAGGGGGCTTGTCGTGGGATGGGAAGATTGGAAGGGATAGGCAAGGAGGAGGGAAGGAAGCGGCCGTGGCCTTAAGTTAGGTACCATCCCGGCATTCGCGTGGAGGAGAAGTGGGAAACCACGGAAAACCACTTCCAGGATGGCTGAGGTGGGAATCGAACCCACCTCTACTCAGTTGACCTCACAAGGCTGAGTGGACCCCGTTCCAGCCCTCGTACCACTTTTCAAATTTCGTGGCAGAGCTGGGAATCGAACCTGGGCCTCCGGGGGTGGCAGCTGAAAAAGCGATAGCATACTGATAGAAAACGCGTGAGTGTTTGTGAAGCGGAACGTAGTTGTACACCAAGTACGCTTTCCTGTAAACTGGGGGTAGTAGTCACCGTGGTGTGGTGGACTAACCACAGACGTGTTGACGCATGTTGCGTTGGTAGGTGTGTTCGAATCCCACGAGCGACAAATATGTTCACTCACATTTTAAATTTGAGGATCTAATAAGAGGCAATTCGTGCCACATTCGACCAATAGCATGCATGTTAAAAGTGTAGTGGCCTGACACTTGGTGTATCCTAGCAGTCCTTGTCATTTCTTTGCTATGTGTTCAGCGGATGAGTATGTTGACACGCTCCTCATCTACGGGGAAGCAAGAAAGAACGCACAGGAAGCACAGCGCCTGTACCAGGAAAGATTTCCACACAGACAACAACCAAACGCAAATACTTTTAGGAGGGTGGAGCGACGTTTGCGTATAACTTCGTCACTTTCCCGAACAGGTCTTGTTCGAGAGGCACCAGTTACGTCCGGTGAAACTGCTGAGAGCCGGCCTGAGTGGCTCAGACGGTTGAGGAGCTGGCCTTTTGACCCCAACTTGGCAGGGTCGACCCTGGCTCTGTCTGGTGGTATTTGAAGGTGCTCAAACACGTCAGCCTCTTGTCGGTAGATTTAATGGCATGTAAAGGAACTCTTGTGGGACTAAATTCCGGCACCTCGGCGTCTCCGAAAACCGTAACACTAATTTGTGGGACGTAAAGCAAATAAGACTATTATTGTTAAACTGCTGAGATGGTTTTGAACACTTTGCGGGAGAATCCTCACGCGAGTACCCGGGCAGTAGTACAACAGGCCAACACCAGCCAGTCGTTTGTTGTAAAAATATTGGGCCGATTGCAGAAATGATGACCAGTTTTAAGTCTTAGACATCGTCTGACTAAACAACGTCGAAATCGTTCACAATCTTCCATTGCATAAACAACGTTCAATCGGTGTTTAACTAGACATCCCTTAAAAGTTTCAATTTTGGTTTGAAAATGGAGACAGAAGTATCTTTCAGGCAACTCTTTGCTTATCGCGACCAATGAAATTCGTCGGTGCGCGCGCCGAACGCCAGTCAACTGTTTGTCTTCCTACACATCACTCAAATATGGCTGAGCATGACTTGCCCACAGATAAGAGTATGGCTTTCGATGGAAATTATAATCTCATATTATCGACACGCCACCGTACGGGGAAGTGTAGCTTTCATTATAGCGTTGTTACAGTGAGTGTAATCTACTCATAAATACGGTAGCTTCGACGAAGGGAAGATGAAGCAATAGTAATATGTAACCGAGTGTACTGTACGGGCCATATAGATGTAGCTTGCATTCTGGAGATCGTAGGTTCGAAAAGCATCATCGGCAGCCGTCAAGGTTGTTTTCCGTAGTTTCCTTAGTTTTACACCAGACAAATACTAGGGCTGTTATTATGGCCCCGGCTCTTCTTCCCCAGTCCTCTTTAAATGATAATCACCACCACTTGTCTTTTCCTATCTGATAGTTGCCGAAAACTTATACGATTATATATATGAAAATCCCATACAACCTACTTTTTAGTTTTCTCTATTATGTGTGTTTACTTAGCAGTAAATATAAGTGAATCCCTCCCGGCTAATGTATGTGACAGCCCTCAGACGATCCGGACACGTAATTCTGATATGTATGTAGTCGAAATGACCTATAACTCCCTGTAAATTACCCCATGTACATAATAAAATATATCGGTTGCCAAGAATTTTATTCAAGTTGACAGTTACCGGACTGTTACTTTGTCAGTCTCAAGAAAAGGGTCTCTCGTAAAGCGAAACCTTATTTTATGATTATCTCCCCGTGCATGTCAAACGAATTGCTACGATTTATCAGCGGGCGACCCACAGAGAGGCCGTCGGACTAACCTTTCTTCCCGGAATCGTCTCAACATAATACAAATTACATACAGTATTTCATGGTACATAACCTCTGATTGTGATTCACTCCTCTCATTTGAGGTTAAACAGTGCTCTCGGCAGTGTTTAAACATGGCCGGTTGAACATCGGTTTTAGACAGTGTCTAAGTGATAAGTACCGTCTCTGCAATGCGGCAGCCATGATTAGACATTGTTTAACCGTAGACATAGTCTAAATACCGTTTCTGCAATCGGCCGATTGAATTCTAGGTTTTTTCGTCCGTATCACCTGCAACTACATCAAGAACTCCACGGACGAGATTCCGAAACTTATGTTGATTTATGTGCGCGGATACTGACGCAGTGGCAAATGATCCAGCGTTCGTATCTCACATTTTATTTTCGGACGAGGCACGATTTCTGTGAATCGTTATAATATGCACTTACTGGAGTGTTGAAAATTCCCACTGGGTAAGGCAGGCAGCATTTCAGGCAAGATGGGGAGTAAATGTCTGGTGTGGTATACTGGTTGATCACCTAATTGGACCATATTTCTTTGAAGATCATTTGACAGGAGCCCGGTACCTACAGTTTC